>NC_136263.1:39878430-40553430 GCF_964187855.1 Myxine glutinosa
GTAGTCCAGACGGGAGGTGATGAAGGCGTGGATGAGGGTTTCTGCAGCCGTGGAGGAGAGGGATGAGCGGAGACGGGCAATGTTTTTCAGGTGAAAGAAGGCTGACTTTGTGATCTGTTTAGTGTATTTGTCGAAGGAAAGGGTTTGGTCAAAGATGACGCCAAGATTCCGGATGTGAGGGGAGGTGGATACTGGGATACCGTCGATGTTGAGGGCAAAGTTATGGGTGGATTTTGTGAGCGTTTTTGGGCCAATGATGATTATTTCAGATTTATCACAGTTAAGCTTGAGGAAGTTGATTTGAAGCCAGGATTTTATTTCAGTGATGCAGTTTGTCAGGATAGAGTGGGTGTCGGTGGAGACGGACTTGGTGGAGATGAAAAGCTGGATGTCATCGGCGAAGCGGTGGAATTGGAGACCATGACGGCGGATTAAGTGACCGAGGGGGGACAGGTAAAGGATGAAGAGGAGGGGGCCAAGAACTGAACCTTGGGGGACACCTTGGGGGAGGGGAGCAGTGGGGGATTTGCAGTTATTGATGGAGATGAACTGGCGTCTGTCAGAGAGGTATGATTTAATCCAAGAGAGGGCAGTGCCGGTAACGTTAAAGGTGGATTCAAGTCGGGTGAGGAGGATGGTGTGATCGATGGTGTCAAAGGCAGCGCTGAGGTCGAGGAGGACGAGAATGTTGAGGTTGCCAGCGTCAGAGGAGAGGAGAAGGTCGTTGGTGATTTTGAGGAGAGCAGTTTCAGTACTGTGGTTGGAGCGGAATCCGGATTGGAATGTTTCATA
The DNA here is from genome assembly GCF_964187855.1 of Myxine glutinosa. Classification (NCBI taxonomy): domain Eukaryota; kingdom Metazoa; phylum Chordata; class Myxini; order Myxiniformes; family Myxinidae; genus Myxine; species Myxine glutinosa. The sequence goes on from NC_136263.1 coordinate 39,879,223, forward strand.
CAGGTTATTGGCAGAGAGATGATGTTTGAGTTGAGTGGCTACAGCGCGTTCCAAAACTTTTGACAGAAAGGGTAGGTTGGAGATGGGTCTGAAGTTGTTTAGGGTGTCAGGGTTTAGACCAGGTTTTTTTAGAATGGGGGTAACAGCAGCAATTTTGAGGGAAGGTGGGACGATGCCTGTAGACAGGGAGGAGTTTATTGTTGCAATGATAAGTGGAAAGAGAGCAAGGAGGGAGGCCTTGACAAAGCTGGAGGGGATGGGGTCAAGAGTGCAGGTGGCAGTTTTCATTCCTATGAGGAGTTCAGAGAGGTCAGTAGGGGAGATTGGGGAGAACCGAGACAGGGGATGGCAGGACAAGGGGGGGCAGGTGGTTGGAGGGGGAGCGGTGCGGTGGTGGTCAAGCTGTTGTAGATGTTGTCAATTTTGCGTTGGAAGAAAGAGAGGAAGGAGATGCAGTTGTCTACTGTGAATGACTGGGTGGTGGTGTTCAGGGGGCGGAGGAGTTTGTTTATTGTCGAGAAGAGTGCTTTTGGGTTTCCGGAGCCAGCGTGGATAATTTGAGAGTAGTAGGCAGAGCGGGCGTGGGAGAGGGCATCTTTGTAGTGTTGTAGGTGGTCCTTGTAGGCTTGGGAGTGAACTGTGAGACCCGTTTTATTGCGGAGTCTTTCAAGTTGGCGAGCACGAGTTTTCATCAGGTGGAGTTCAGGGGTAAACCAGGGAGCAGAATGGGTGAAAGAAACTGTTTTGGTTTTTACAGGTGCAATCTGGTCAAGGCAGGAGGAGAGAGTGTGGTTGTAGTAGTCAGTGAGGTCAGAAGGGGTGTGGAGGTCAATGAAGGGAGAAGTGGACATTTTTTCAGAGAGGGTGGATGAGAATGAGGTAGGTGAAAGAGCGTTTAGCTTACGGAAGTTGATAGTGCGATAATGCCTTGGTGTTGGGGTGGGGATGTTGATGGTCAGAGTGATGGCTAAGTGGTCAGAGAGGGTGAGGTCAGAGCCAGAGAGATGGTGCAAATTTAATCCAGTGGAGCAGACAAGGTCCAAAATGTGACCACGGATATGGGTAGGAAAGTCGACATGTTGAGTGAGGTTAAAGCAGGTGAGTAAATCAGTGAAGTCAGTGGTTATTGTGGAGTCAGTGGAGTCCATGTGGATATTGAAATCACCAAGGAGGAGGATTGAGGGGGAGAGGGAACATAGCTGGGTCAGAAAGTAGGAGAAGTCAGACAGGAAAGATGGGTGTGGTTTGGGAGGGCGGTAGACGACAGCCATGACTGACTGCGTGCGACCAGAGAGTTTAAAAGCCAGGTGTTCAAATGATGGAGCAGATGATATGGGGATGAGGCTGGTCCTGATGTCTTGACGGTGGATAACGGCAATTCCACCACCTCGGCCCTCCGAGCGTGGTTTATTGACGTAGGAATATCCATTGGGTGTGGTGAGGTTGAGTGTGTAGTAGTCCAGAGGTCCATATATGAAGTGAAAAATCCAGATATGAAGTGAAAAATCCAGATATGAAGTGAAAAATACAGTTATGAAGTGAAAAATGCAGATATGAAGTGAAAAATCCATATATGAAGTGAAAAATCCAGGTATGAAGTGAAAAATCCATATATGAAGTGAAAAATCCAGATATGAAGTGAAAAATCCAGATATGAAGTGAAAAATCCAGTTATGAAGTAAAAAATCCAGATATGAAGTGAAAAATCCAAATATTAAGTGAATAATCCAGATATGTCATGTAAAATCCAGATATGTAGTGATAAATCCAAATATGAAGTGAATAATCCAGATATGTAGTGTAAAATCCAGACACGAAGTGTAAAATCCAGATATGAAGTGAAAAATCCAGATACGAAGTGAAAAAATCCATATACGAAGTGAAAAATCCATATATGAACTGAAAAATCCAGTTATGAAGTGAAAAATCCATATATGAAGTGAAAAATCCAGTTATGAAGTGAAAAATCCAGTTATGAAGTGAAAAATCCGGATATGAAGTGAAAAATCCAGATATGACGCGAAAACACCAGTAATGAAGTGAAAAATCCAGATATGAAGTGAAAAATCCAAATATTAAGTGAATAATCCAGATATGTCATGTAAAATCCAGATATGTAGTGATAAATCCAGATATGAAGTGAATAATCCAGATATGTAGTGTAAAATCCCAGACACGAAGTGTAAAATCCAGATATGAAGTGAAAAATCCAGATATGAAGTGAAAAATCCAGATATGAAGTGAAAAATCCAGATATGAAGTGATAAATCCAGATATGAAGTGAAAAATCCAGATATGACGCGAAAACTCCAGTAATGAAGTGAAAAATCCAGATATGAAGTGAAAAATCCAAATATTAAGTGAATAATCCAGATATGTCATGTAAAATCCAGATATGTAGTGATAAATCCAAATATGAAGTGAATAATCCAGATATGTAGTGTAAAATCCAGACACGAAGTGTAAAATCCAGATATGAAGTGAAAAATCCAGATACGAAGTGAAAAATCCATATACGAAGTGAAAAATCCATATATGAACTGAAAAATCCAGTTATGAAGTGAAAAATCCATATATGAAGTGAAAAATCCAGTTATGAAGTGAAAAATCCAGTTATGAAGTGAAAAATCCGGATATGAAGTGAAAAATCCAGTTATGAAGTAAAAAATCCAGATATGAAGTGAAAAATCCAGATATGACGCGAAAACACCAGTAATGAAGTGAAAAATCCAGATATGAAGTGAAAAATCCAAATATTAAGTGAATAATCCAGATATGTCATGTAAAATCCAGATATGTAGTGATAAATCCAGATATGAAGTGAATAATCCAGATATGTAGTGTAAAATCCAGACACGAAGTGTAAAATCCAGATATGAAGTGAAAAATCCAGATATGAAGTGAAAAATCCAGATATGAAGTGAAAAATCCAGATATGAAGTGATAAATCCAGATATGAAGTGAAAAATCCAGATATGACGCGAAAACTCCAGTAATGAAGTGAAAAATCCAGATATGAAGTGAAAAATCCAAATATTAAGTGAATAATCCAGATATGTCATGTAAAATCCAGATATGTAGTGATAAATCCAAATATGAAGTGAATAATCCAGATATGTAGTGTAAAATCCAGACACGAAGTGTAAAATCCAGATATGAAGTGAAAAATCCAGATACGAAGTGAAAAATCCATATACGAAGTGAAAAATCCATATATGAACTGAAAAATCCAGTTATGAAGTGAAAAATCCATATATGAAGTGAAAAATCCAGTTATGAAGTGAAAAATCCAGTTATGAAGTGAAAAATCCGGATATGAAGTGAAAAATCCAGATATGACGCGAAAACACCAGTAATGAAGTGAAAAATCCAGATATGAAGTGAAAAATCCAAATATTAAGTGAGTAATCCAGATATGTCGTGTAAAATCCAGATATGTAGTAATAAATCCAAATATTAAGTGAATAATCCAGATATGTAGTGTAAAATCCAGACACGAAGTGTAAAATCCAGATATGAAGTGAAAAATCCAGATACGAAGTGAAAAATCAATATATGAAGTGAAAAATCCAGATATGAAATTAAAAATCCAGATATGAAGTGAAAAATCCAGATATGAAGTGATAAATCCAGATATGAAATGATAAATCCAGATATGAAGTGAAAAATCCAGATATGAAGTGAAAAATCCAGACACGAAGTATAAAATCCAGATATGAAGTGAAAAATTCAGATATGAAGTGAAAAATCCATATATGAAGTGAAAAATCCAGTTATGAAGTGAAAAATCCAGATATGAAATGAAAAATCCAGATATGAAGTGAAAAATCCAGGTATGAAGTGAAAAATCCATATATGAAGTGAAAAATCCAGATATGAAGTGAAAAATCCAGATATGAAGTGAAAAATCCAGTTATGAAGTAAAAAATCCAGATATGAAGTGAAAAATCCAGATATGACGCGAAAACTCCAGTAATGAAGTGAAAAATCCAGATATGAAGTGAAAAATCCAAATATTAAGTGAATAATCCAGATATGTCATGTAAAATCCAGATATGTAGTGATAAATCCAAATATGAAGTGAATAATCCAGATATGTAGTGTAAAATCCAGACACGAAGTGTAAAATCCAGATATGAAGTGAAAAATCCAGATACGAAGTGAAAAATCCATATACGAAGTGAAAAATCCATATATGAACTGAAAAATCCAGTTATGAAGTGAAAAATCCATATATGAAGTGAAAAATCCAGTTATGAAGTGAAAAATCCGGATATGAAGTGAAAAATCCAGATATGACGCGAAAACACCAGTAATGAAGTGAAAAATCCAGATATGAAGTGAAAAATCCAAATATTAAGTGAGTAATCCAGATATGTCGTGTAAAATCCAGATATGTAGTAATAAATCCAAATATTAAGTGAATAATCCAGATATGTAGTGTAAAATCCAGACACGAAGTGTAAAATCCAGATATGAAGTGAAAAATCCAGTTATGAAGTGAAAAATCCAGATATGAAGTGAAAAATCCAGTTATGAAGTGAAACATCCATATATGAAGTGAAAAATCCACATATGAAGTGAAAAATACATATATGAAGTGAAAAATCCATATATGAAGTGAAAAATCCAGTTATGAAGTGAAAAATCCATATATGAAGTGAAAAATCCACATATGAAGTGAAAAATACATATATGAAGTGAAAAATCCATATATGAAGTGAAAAATCCAGTTATGAAGTGAAAAATCCATATATGAAGTGAAAAATCCAGTTATGAAGTGAAAAATCCATATATGAAGTGAAAAATCCAGTTATGAAGTGAAAACTCCAGATATGAAGTGAAAAATCCAGATATGAAGTGAAAAATCCAGATATGAAGTGAAAAATCCATATATGAAGTGAAAAATCCATATATGAAGTGAAAAATCCAGATATGAAGTGAAAAATCCAGATATGAAGTGAAAAATCCAGATATGTAGTGTAAAATCCAGATATGAAGTGAAAAATCCAGATATGAAGTGAAAAATCCAGATATGAAGTGAAAAATCCATATATGAAGTGAAAAATCCATATATGAAGTGAAAAATCCAGGTATGAAGTGAAAAATCCATATATGAAGCGAAAAATCCAGATATGAAGTGAAAAATCCAGTTATGAAGTAAAAAATCCAGATATGAAGTGAAAAATCCAGATATGACGCGAAAACTCCAGTAATGAAGTGAAAAATCCAGATATGAAGTGAAAAATCCAAATATTAAGTGAATAATCCAGATATGTCATGTAAAATCCAGATATGTAGTGATAAATCCAAATATTAAGTGAATAATCCAGATATGTAGTGTAAAATCCAGACACGAAGTGTAAAATCCAGATATGAAGTGAAAAATCCAGATACGAAGTGAAAAATCCATATACGAAGTGAAAAATCCATATATGAAGTGAAAAATCCAGTTATGAAGTGAAAAATCCATATATGAAGTGAAAAATCCAGTTATGAAGTGAAAAATCCATATATGAAGTGAAAAATCCAGTTATGAAGTGAAAAATCCACATATGAAGTGAAAAATACATACTGTATATAATAATAATAATAATAATTCATTTATTTTGTATAGCACTTTTCCAGAAGCCCAAAGGCGCTTTGACAGAGTGGAAAACATAATGCATAACAATACATGAAAACAACAATTGCAAAAAGACAAGAATCAATAGGGAAATATTTAAAGCAAAAGGAGGGAGAAGGAGAAGAGATAGTCAGGGGTTAAATGCTGTGGGTTGAATGTTGAATGCAGTGTTGAACAGGTGGGTCTTTAGTGATGTTTTGAATGTGGTGAGTGAGGAGGAGTCTCTGGTGTGAGGTAGTGAGTTCCAGAGGGTGGGAGCAGCGATGGAGAAGGCCCTGTCCCCCCAGGATCTGAATTTGGTCCGGATGGAGCGGGTCAGGAGGTTGGTACCAGCAGAGCGGAGGTTGCGGGTGGGAGTGTGTCTGGAGAGGAGGTCAGCCAGGTAGGATGGGGCCAGGTTATGGAGGGCTTTGTATGTCAAGAGGAGGATTTTGTACTGGATTCTCTGGGGGATGGGGAGCCAGTGAAGCTTGTAAAGGACGGGGGTGATGTGGTCACGGGTCCGGGAATGGGTGAGTAGACGGGCAGCGGAGTTCTGAATGTATTGGAGTTTATTGGTGATTTTTGATGGTGAACCATAGAGGAGGCTATTGCAGTAGTCCAGACGGGAGGTGATGAAGGCGTGGATGAGGGTTTCTGCAGCCGTGGAGGAGAGGGATGAGCGGAGACGGGCAATGTTTTTCAGGTGAAAGAAGGCTGACTTTGTGATCTGTTTAGTGTATTTGTCGAAGGAAAGGGTTTGGTCAAAGATGACGCCAAGATTCCGGATGTGAGGGGAGGTGGATACTGGGATACCGTCGATGTTGAGGGCAAAGTTATGGGTGGATTTTGTGAGCGTTTTTGGGCCAATGATGATTATTTCAGATTTATCACAGTTAAGCTTGAGGAAGTTGATTTGAAGCCAGGATTTTATTTCAGTGATGCAGTTTGTCAGGATAGAGTGGGTGTCGGTGGAGACGGACTTGGTGGAGATGAAAAGCTGGATGTCATCGGCGAAGCGGTGGAATTGGAGACCATGACGGCGGATTAAGTGACCGAGGGGGGGACAGGTAAAGGATGAAGAGGAGGGGGCCAAGAACTGAACCTTGGGGGACACCTTGGGGGAGGGGAGCAGTGGGGGATTTGCAGTTATTGATGGAGATGAACTGGCGTCTGTCAGAGAGGTATGATTTAATCCAAGAGAGGGCAGTGCCGGTAACGTTAAAGGTGGATTCAAGTCGGGTGAGGAGGATGGTGTGATCGATGGTGTCAAAGGCAGCGCTGAGGTCGAGGAAGACGAGAATGTTGAGGTTGCCAGCGTCAGAGGAGAGGAGAAGGTCGTTGGTGATTTTGAGGAGAGCAGTTTCAGTACTGTGGTTGGAGCGGAATCCGGATTGGAATGTTTCATACAGGTTATTGGCAGAGAGATGATGTTTGAGTTGAGTGGCTACAGCGCGTTCCAAAACTTTTGACAGAAAGGGTAGGTTGGAGATGGGTCTGAAGTTGTTTAGGGTGTCAGGGTTTAGACCAGGTTTTTTTAGAATGGGGGTAACAGCAGCAATTTTGAGGGAAGGTGGGACGATGCCTGTAGACAGGGAGGAGTTTATTGTTGCAATGATAAGTGGAGAGAGAGCAAGGAGGGAGGCCTTGACAAAGCTGGAGGGGATGGGGTCAAGAGTGCAGGTGGCAGTTTTCATTCCTATGAGGAGTTCAGAGAGGTCAGTAGGGGAGATTGGGGAGAACCGAGACAGGGGATGGCAGGACAAGGGGGGGCAGGTGGTTGGAGGGGGAGCGGTGCGGTGGTGGTCAAGCTGTTGTAGATGTTGTCAATTTTGCGTTGGAAGAAAGAGAGGAAGGAGATGCAGTTGTCTACTGTGAATGACTGGGTGGTGGTGTTCAGGGGGCGGAGGAGTTTGTTTATTGTCGAGAAGAGTGCTTTTGGGTTTCCGGAGCCAGCGTGGATAATTTGAGAGTAGTAGGCAGAGCGGGCGTGGGAGAGGGCATCTTTGTAGTGTTGTAGGTGGTCCTTGTAGGCTTGGGAGTGAACTGTGAGACCCGTTTTATTGCGGAGTCTTTCAAGTTGGCGAGCACGAGTTTTCATCAGGTGGAGTTCAGGGGTAAACCAGGGAGCAGAATGGGTGAAAGAAACTGTTTTGGTTTTTACAGGTGCAATCTGGTCAAGGCAGGAGGAGAGAGTGTGGTTGTAGTAGTCAGTGAGGTCAGAAGGGGTGTGGAGGTCAATGAAGGGAGAAGTGGACATTTTTTCAGAGAGGGTGGATGAGAATGAGGTAGGTGAAAGAGCGTTTAGCTTACGGAAGTTGATAGTGCGATAATGCCTTGGTGTTGGGGTGGGGATGTTGATGGTCAGAGTGATGGCTAAGTGGTCAGAGAGGGTGAGGTCAGAGCCAGAGAGATGGTGCAAATTTAATCCAGTGGAGCAGACAAGGTCCAAAATGTGACCACGGATATGGGTAGGAAAGTCGACATGTTGAGTGAGGTTAAAGCAGGTGAGTAAATCAGTGAAGTCAGTGGTTATTGTGGAGTCAGTGGAGTCCATGTGGATATTGAAATCACCAAGGAGGAGGATTGAGGGGGAGAGGGAACATAGCTGGGTCAGAAAGTAGGAGAAGTCAGACAGGAAAGATGGGTGTGGTTTGGGAGGGCGGTAGACGACAGCCATGACTGACTGCGTGCGACCAGAGAGTTTAAAAGCCAGGTGTTCAAATGATGGAGCAGATGATATGGGGATGAGGCTGGTCCTGATGTCTTGACGGTGGATAACGGCAATTCCACCACCTCGGCCCTCCGAGCGTGGTTTATTGACGTAGGAATATCCATTGGGTGTGGTGAGGTTGAGTGTGTAGTAGTCCAGAGGTCCATATATGAAGTGAAAAATCCAGATATGAAGTGAAAAATCCAGATATGAAGTGAAAAATACAGTTATGAAGTGAAAAATGCAGATATGAAGTGAAAAATCCATATATGAAGTGAAAAATCCAGGTATGAAGTGAAAAATCCATATATGAAGTGAAAAATCCAGATATGAAGTGAAAAATCCAGATATGAAGTGAAAAATCCAGTTATGAAGTAAAAAATCCAGATATGAAGTGAAAAATCCAAATATTAAGTGAATAATCCAGATATGTCATGTAAAATCCAGATATGTAGTGATAAATCCAAATATGAAGTGAATAATCCAGATATGTAGTGTAAAATCCAGACACGAAGTGTAAAATCCAGATATGAAGTGAAAAATCCAGATACGAAGTGAAAAATCCATATACGAAGTGAAAAATCCATATATGAACTGAAAAATCCAGTTATGAAGTGAAAAATCCATATATGAAGTGAAAAATCCAGTTATGAAGTGAAAAATCCAGTTATGAAGTGAAAAATCCGGATATGAAGTGAAAAATCCAGATATGACGCGAAAACACCAGTAATGAAGTGAAAAATCCAGATATGAAGTGAAAAATCCAAATATTAAGTGAATAATCCAGATATGTCATGTAAAATCCAGATATGTAGTGATAAATCCAGATATGAAGTGAATAATCCAGATATGTAGTGTAAAATCCAGACACGAAGTGTAAAATCCAGATATGAAGTGAAAAATCCAGATATGAAGTGAAAAATCCAGATATGAAGTGAAAAATCCAGATATGAAGTGATAAATCCAGATATGAAGTGAAAAATCCAGATATGACGCGAAAACTCCAGTAATGAAGTGAAAAATCCAGATATGAAGTGAAAAATCCAAATATTAAGTGAATAATCCAGATATGTCATGTAAAATCCAGATATGTAGTGATAAATCCAAATATGAAGTGAATAATCCAGATATGTAGTGTAAAATCCAGACACGAAGTGTAAAATCCAGATATGAAGTGAAAAATCCAGATACGAAGTGAAAAATCCATATACGAAGTGAAAAATCCATATATGAACTGAAAAATCCAGTTATGAAGTGAAAAATCCATATATGAAGTGAAAAATCCAGTTATGAAGTGAAAAATCCAGTTATGAAGTGAAAAATCCGGATATGAAGTGAAAAATCCAGATATGACGCGAAAACACCAGTAATGAAGTGAAAAATCCAGATATGAAGTGAAAAATCCAAATATTAAGTGAGTAATCCAGATATGTCGTGTAAAATCCAGATATGTAGTAATAAATCCAAATATTAAGTGAATAATCCAGATATGTAGTGTAAAATCCAGACACGAAGTGTAAAATCCAGATATGAAGTGAAAAATCCAGATACGAAGTGAAAAATCAATATATGAAGTGAAAAATCCAGATATGAAATTAAAAATCCAGATATGAAGTGAAAAATCCAGATATGAAGTGATAAATCCAGATATGAAATGATAAATCCAGATATGAAGTGAAAAATCCAGATATGAAGTGAAAAATCCAGACACGAAGTATAAAATCCAGATATGAAGTGAAAAATTCAGATATGAAGTGAAAAATCCATATATGAAGTGAAAAATCCAGTTATGAAGTGAAAAATCCAGATATGAAATGAAAAATCCAGATATGAAGTGAAAAATCCAGGTATGAAGTGAAAAATCCATATATGAAGTGAAAAATCCAGATATGAAGTGAAAAATCCAGATATGAAGTGAAAAATCCAGTTATGAAGTAAAAAATCCAGATATGAAGTGAAAAATCCAGATATGACGCGAAAACTCCAGTAATGAAGTGAAAAATCCAGATATGAAGTGAAAAATCCAAATATTAAGTGAATAATCCAGATATGTCATGTAAAATCCAGATATGTAGTGATAAATCCAAATATGAAGTGAATAATCCAGATATGTAGTGTAAAATCCAGACACGAAGTGTAAAATCCAGATATGAAGTGAAAAATCCAGATACGAAGTGAAAAATCCATATACGAAGTGAAAAATCCATATATGAACTGAAAAATCCAGTTATGAAGTGAAAAATCCATATATGAAGTGAAAAATCCAGTTATGAAGTGAAAAATCCAGTTATGAAGTGAAAAATCCGGATATGAAGTGAAAAATCCAGATATGACGCGAAAACACCAGTAATGAAGTGAAAAATCCAGATATGAAGTGAAAAATCCAAATATTAAGTGAGTAATCCAGATATGTCGTGTAAAATCCAGATATGTAGTAATAAATCCAAATATTAAGTGAATAATCCAGATATGTAGTGTAAAATCCAGACACGAAGTGTAAAATCCAGATATGAAGTGAAAAATCCAGTTATGAAGTGAAAAATCCAGATATGAAGTGAAAAATCCAGTTATGAAGTGAAACATCCATATATGAAGTGAAAAATCCACATATGAAGTGAAAAATACATATATGAAGTGAAAAATCCATATATGAAGTGAAAAATCCAGTTATGAAGTGAAAAATCCATATATGAAGTGAAAAATCCACATATGAAGTGAAAAATACATATATGAAGTGAAAAATCCATATATGAAGTGAAAAATCCATATATGAAGTGAAAAATCCACATATGAAGTGAAAAATACATATATGAAGTGAAAAATCCATATATGAAGTGAAAAATCCAGTTATGAAGTGAAAAATCCATATATGAAGTGAAAAATCCAGTTATGAAGTGAAAAATCCATATATGAAGTGAAAAATCCAGTTATGAAGTGAAAACTCCAGATATGAAGTGAAAAATCCAGATATGAAGTGAAAAATCCAGATATGAAGTGAAAAATCCATATATGAAGTGAAAAATCCATATATGAAGTGAAAAATCCAGATATGAAGTGAAAAATCCAGATATGAAGTGAAAAATCCAGATATGTAGTGTAAAATCCAGATATGAAGTGAAAAATCCAGATATGAAGTGAAAAATCCAGATATGAAGTGAAAAATCCATATATGAAGTGAAAAATCCATATATGAAGTGAAAAATCCAGGTATGAAGTGAAAAATCCATATATGAAGCGAAAAATCCAGATATGAAGTGAAAAATCCAGTTATGAAGTAAAAAATCCAGATATGAAGTGAAAAATCCAGATATGACGCGAAAACTCCAGTAATGAAGTGAAAAATCCAGATATGAAGTGAAAAATCCAAATATTAAGTGAATAATCCAGATATGTCATGTAAAATCCAGATATGTAGTGATAAATCCAAATATTAAGTGAATAATCCAGATATGTAGTGTAAAATCCAGACACGAAGTGTAAAATCCAGATATGAAGTGAAAAATCCAGATACGAAGTGAAAAATCCATATACGAAGTGAAAAATCCATATATGAAGTGAAAAATCCAGTTATGAAGTGAAAAATCCATATATGAAGTGAAAAATCCAGTTATGAAGTGAAAAATCCATATATGAAGTGAAAAATCCAGTTATGAAGTGAAAAATCCACATATGAAGTGAAAAATACATACTGTATATAATAATAATAATAATAATTCATTTATTTTGTATAGCACTTTTCCAGAAGCCCAAAGGCGCTTTGACAGAGTGGAAAACATAATGCATAACAATACATGAAAACAACAATTGCAAAAAGACAAGAATCAATAGGGAAATATTTAAAGCAAAAGGAGGGAGAAGGAGAAGAGATAGTCAGGGGTTAAATGCTGTGGGTTGAATGTTGAATGCAGTGTTGAACAGGTGGGTCTTTAGTGATGTTTTGAATGTGGTGAGTGAGGAGGAGTCTCTGGTGTGAGGTAGTGAGTTCCAGAGGGTGGGAGCAGCGATGGAGAAGGCCCTGTCCCCCCAGGATCTGAATTTGGTCCGGATGGAGCGGGTCAGGAGGTTGGTACCAGCAGAGCGGAGGTTGCGGGTGGGAGTGTGTCTGGAGAGGAGGTCAGCCAGGTAGGATGGGGCCAGGTTATGGAGGGCTTTGTATGTCAAGAGGAGGATTTTGTACTGGATTCTCTGGGGGATGGGGAGCCAGTGAAGCTTGTAAAGGACGGGGGTGATGTGGTCACGGGTCCGGGAATGGGTGAGTAGACGGGCAGCGGAGTTCTGAATGTATTGGAGTTTATTGGTGATTTTTGATGGTGAACCATAGAGGAGGCTATTGCAGTAGTCCAGACGGGAGGTGATGAAGGCGTGGATGAGGGTTTCTGCAGCCGTGGAGGAGAGGGATGAGCGGAGACGGGCAATGTTTTTCAGGTGAAAGAAGGCTGACTTTGTGATCTGTTTAGTGTATTTGTCGAAGGAAAGGGTTTGGTCAAAGATGACGCCAAGATTCCGGATGTGAGGGGAGGTGGATACTGGGATACCGTCGATGTTGAGGGCAAAGTTATGGGTGGATTTTGTGAGCGTTTTTGGGCCAATGATGATTATTTCAGATTTATCACAGTTAAGCTTGAGGAAGTTGATTTGAAGCCAGGATTTTATTTCAGTGATGCAGTTTGTCAGGATAGAGTGGGTGTCGGTGGAGACGGACTTGGTGGAGATGAAAAGCTGGATGTCATCGGCGAAGCGGTGGAATTGGAGACCATGACGGCGGATTAAGTGACCGAGGGGGGGACAGGTAAAGGATGAAGAGGAGGGGGCCAAGAACTGAACCTTGGGGGACACCTTGGGGGAGGGGAGCAGTGGGGGATTTGCAGTTATTGATGGAGATGAACTGGCGTCTGTCAGAGAGGTATGATTTAATCCAAGAGAGGGCAGTGCCGGTAACGTTAAAGGTGGATTCAAGTCGGGTGAGGAGGATGGTGTGATCGATGGTGTCAAAGGCAGCGCTGAGGTCGAGGAAGACGAGAATGTTGAGGTTGCCAGCGTCAGAGGAGAGGAGAAGGTCGTTGGTGATTTTGAGGAGAGCAGTTTCAGTACTGTGGTTGGAGCGGAATCCGGATTGGAATGTTTCATACAGGTTATTGGCAGAGAGATGATGTTTGAGTTGAGTGGCTACAGCGCGTTCCAAAACTTTTGACAGAAAGGGTAGGTTGGAGATGGGTCTGAAGTTGTTTAGGGTGTCAGGGTTTAGACCAGGTTTTTTTAGAATGGGGGTAACAGCAGCAATTTTGAGGGAAGGTGGGACGATGCCTGTAGACAGGGAGGAGTTTATTGTTGCAATGATAAGTGGAGAGAGAGCAAGGAGGGAGGCCTTGACAAAGCTGGAGGGGATGGGGTCAAGAGTGCAGGTGGCAGTTTTCATTCCTATGAGGAGTTCAGAGAGGTCAGTAGGGGAGATTGGGGAGAACCGAGACAGGGGATGGCAGGACAAGGGGGGGCAGGTGGTTGGAGGGGGAGCGGTGCGGTGGTGGTCAAGCTGTTGTAGATGTTGTCAATTTTGCGTTGGAAGAAAGAGAGGAAGGAGATGCAGTTGTCTACTGTGAATGACTGGGTGGTGGTGTTCAGGGGGCGGAGGAGTTTGTTTATTGTCGAGAAGAGTGCTTTTGGGTTTCCGGAGCCAGCGTGGATAATTTGAGAGTAGTAGGCAGAGCGGGCGTGGGAGAGGGCATCTTTGTAGTGTTGTAGGTGGTCCTTGTAGGCTTGGGAGTGAACTGTGAGACCCGTTTTATTGCGGAGTCTTTCAAGTTGGCGAGCACGAGTTTTCATCAGGTGGAGTTCAGGGGTAAACCAGGGAGCAGAATGGGTGAAAGAAACTGTTTTGGTTTTTACAGGTGCAATCTGGTCAAGGCAGGAGGAGAGAGTGTGGTTGTAGTAGTCAGTGAGGTCAGAAGGGGTGTGGAGGTCAATGAAGGGAGAAGTGGACATTTTTTCAGAGAGGGTGGATGAGAATGAGGTAGGTGAAAGAGCGTTTAGCTTACGGAAGTTGATAGTGCGATAATGCCTTGGTGTTGGGGTGGGGATGTTGATGGTCAGAGTGATGGCTAAGTGGTCAGAGAGGGTGAGGTCAGAGCCAGAGAGATGGTGCAAATTTAATCCAGTGGAGCAGACAAGGTCCAAAATGTGACCACGGATATGGGTAGGAAAGTCGACATGTTGAGTGAGGTTAAAGCAGGTGAGTAAATCAGTGAAGTCAGTGGTTATTGTGGAGTCAGTGGAGTCCATGTGGATATTGAAATCACCAAGGAGGAGGATTGAGGGGGAGAGGGAACATAGCTGGGTCAGAAAGTAGGAGAAGTCAGACAGGAAAGATGGGTGTGGTTTGGGAGGGCGGTAGACGACAGCCATGACTGACTGCGTGCGACCAGAGAGTTTAAAAGCCAGGTGTTCAAATGATGGAGCAGATGATATGGGGATGAGGCTGGTCCTGATGTCTTGACGGTGGATAACGGCAATTCCACCACCTCGGCCCTCCGAGCGTGGTTTATTGACGTAGGAATATCCATTGGGTGTGGTGAGGTTGAGTGTGTAGTAGTCCAGAGGTCCATATATGAAGTGAAAAATCCAGATATGAAGTGAAAAATCCAGATATGAAGTGAAAAATACAGTTATGAAGTGAAAAATGCAGATATGAAGTGAAAAATCCATATATGAAGTGAAAAATCCAGGTATGAAGTGAAAAATCCATATATGAAGTGAAAAATCCAGATATGAAGTGAAAAATCCAGATATGAAGTGAAAAATCCAGTTATGAAGTAAAAAATCCAGATATGAAGTGAAAAATCCAGATATGACGCGAAAACTCCAGTAATGAAGTGAAAAATCCAGATATGAAGTGAAAAATCCAAATATTAAGTGAATAATCCAGATATGTCATGTAAAATCCAGATATGTAGTGATAAATCCAAATATGAAGTGAATAATCCAGATATGTAGTGTAAAATCCAGACACGAAGTGTAAAATCCAGATATGAAGTGAAAAATCCAGATACGAAGTGAAAAATCCATATACGAAGTGAAAAATCCATATATGAACTGAAAAATCCAGTTATGAAGTGAAAAATCCATATATGAAGTGAAAAATCCAGTTATGAAGTGAAAAATCCAGTTATGAAGTGAAAAATCCGGATATGAAGTGAAAAATCCAGATATGACGTGAAAACACCAGTAATGAAGTGAAAAATCCAGATATGAAGTGAAAAATCCAAATATTAAGTGAGTAATCCAGATATGTCGTGTAAAATCCAGATATGTAGTAATAAATCCAAATATTAAGTGAATAATCCAGATATGTAGTGTAAAATCCAGACACGAAGTGTAAAATCCAGATATGAAGTGAAAAATCCAGATACGAAGTGAAAAATCAATATATGAAGTGAAAAATCCAGATATGAAATTAAAAATCCAGATATGAAGTGAAAAATCCAGATATGAAGTGATAAATCCAGATATGAAATGATAAATCCAGATATGAAGTGAAAAATCCAGATATGAAGTGAAAAATCCAGACACGAAGTATAAAATCCAGATATGAAGTGAAAAATTCAGATATGAAGTGAAAAATCCATATATGAAGTGAAAAATCCAGTTATGAAGTGAAAAATCCAGATATGAAATGAAAAATCCAGATATGAAGTGAAAAATCCAGGTATGAAGTGAAAAATCCATATATGAAGTGAAAAATCCAGATATGAAGTGAAAAATCCAGATATGAAGTGAAAAATCCAGTTATGAAGTAAAAAATCCAGATATGAAGTGAAAAATCCAGATATGAAATGATAAATCCAGATATGAAATGATAAATCCAGATATGAAGTGAAAAATCCAGATATGAAGTGAAAAATCCAGACACGAAGTATAAAATCCAGATATGAAGTGAAAAATTCAGATATGAAGTGAAAAATCCATATATGAAGTGAAAAATCCAGTTATGAAGTGAAAAATCCAGATATGAAATGAAAAATCCAGATATGAAATGAAAAATCCAGATATGAAATGAAAATTCCATATATGAAATGAAAAATCCAGTTATGAAGTGAAAAATCCATATATGAAGTGAAAAATCCAGATATGAAATGAAAAATCCAGATATGAAATGAAAAATCCAGATATGAAGTGAAAAATCCAGTTATGAAATGAAAAATCCAGATATGAAGTGAAAAATCCATATATGAAGTGAAAAATCCAGATATGAAGTGAAAAATCCATATATGAAGTGAAAAGTCCAGATATGAAATGCAAAATCCAGATATGAAATGAAAAATCCAGATATGAAGTGAAAAATCCAGATATGAAGTGAAAAATCCAGATATGAAGTGAAAAATCCATTTATGAAGTAAAAAATCCAGATATGAAGTGAAAAATCCAGATATGACGCGAAAACTCCAGTTATGAAGTGAAAAATCCAGATATGAAGTGAAAAATCCAAATATTAAGTGAATCATCCAGATATGTCATGTAAAATCCAGATATGTAGTGATAAATCCAAATATGTAGTGTAAAATCCAGACACGAAGTGTAAAATCCAGATATGAAGTGAAAAATCCAGATACGAAGTGAAAAATCCATATACGAAGTGAAAAATCCATATATGAAGTGAAAAATCCAGTTATGAAGTGAAAAATCCATATATGAAGTGAAAAATCTAGTTATGAAGTGAAAAATCCAGTTATGAAGTGAAAAATCCGGATATGAAGTGAAAAATCCAGATATGACGCGAAAACACCAGTAATGAAGTGAAAAATCCAGATATGAAGTGAAAAATCCAAATATTAAGTGAGTAATCCAGATATGTCGTGTAAAATCCAGATATGTAGTAATAAATCCAAATATTAAGTGAATAATCCAGATATGTAGTGTAAAATCCAGACACGAAGTGTAAAATCCAGATATGTAGTGAAAAATCCAGACACGAAGTGAATAATCCAGATATGTAGTGTAAAATCCAGACATGAAGTGTAAAATCCAGATATGTAGTGTAAAATCCAGACACGAAGTGAATAATCCAGATATGTAGTGTAAAATCCAGACACGAAGTGTAAAATCCAGATATGAAGTGAAAAATCCAGATACGAAGTGAAAAATCAATATATGAAGTGAAAAATCCAGATATGAAATGATAAATCCAGATATGAAGTGAAAAATCCAGATATGAAGTGATAAATCCAGATATGAAGTGAAAAATCCATATATGAAGTGAAAAATCCAGATATGAAATGAAAAATCCAGATATGAAGTGAAAAATCCAGTTATGAAGTGAAAAATCCAGTTCTGAAGTGAAAAATCCAGATATGAAGTGAAAAATCCAGATATGAAGTGAAAAATCCAGATACGAAGTGAAAAATCCATATATGAAGTGAAAAATCCAGATATGAAAGGAAAAATCCAGATATGAAGTGAAAAATCCAGTTATGAAGTGAAAAATCCAGTTCTGAAGTGAAAAATCCAGATATGAAGTGAAAAATCCAGATATGAAGTGATAAATCCAGATATGAAGTGAAAAATCCAGATATGAAGTGATAAATCCAGATATGAAGTGAAAAATCCAGATATGAAGTGATAAATCCAGATATGAAGCGAAGAATCCAGATATGAAGCGATAAATCCAGATATGAAGTGAAAAATCCAGATATGAAGTGATAAATCCAGATATGAAGTGAAAAATCCAGATATGAAGTGAAAAATCCAGATATGAAGTGATAAATCCAGATATGAAGTGAAAAATCCAGATATGACGTGAAAACTCCAGTAATGAAGTGAAAAATCCAGATATGAAGTGAAAAATCCAAATATTAAGTGAAGAATCCAGATGTGAAGTGAAAAATCCAGATATGAAGTGATAAATCCAGATATGAAGTGAAAAATCCAGATATGAAGTGAAAAATTCAGACACAAAGTGTAAAATCCAGATATGAAGTGAAAAATCCAGATACGAAGTGAAAAATCGAGACACGAAGTGTAAAATCCATATATGAAGTGAAAAAGCCAGTTATGAAGTGAAAAATCCAGTTATGAAGTGAAAAATCCAGATATGACGTGAAAACTCCAGTAATGAAGTGAAAAATCCAGATATGAAGTGAAAAATCCAAATATTAAGTGAAGAATCCAGATATGAAGTGAAAAATCCAGATATGAAGTGATAAATCCAGATATGAAGTGAAAAATCCAGATATGAAGTGAAAAATTCAGACACAAAGTGTAAAATCCAGATATGAAGTGAAAAATCCAGATACGAAGTGAAAAATCGAGACACGAAGTGTAAAATCCATATATGAAGTGAAAAAGCCAGTTATGAAGTGAAAAATCCAGTTATGAAGTGAAAAATCCATATATGGAGTGAAAAATCCAGTTTTGAAGTGAAAAATCCATATATGAAGTGAAAAATCCAGTTATGAAGTGAAAAATCCATATATGAAGTGAAAAATCCAGATATTAAGTGAAAAATCCAGATATTAAGTGAAAAATTCAGTTATGAAGTGAAACATCCATATATGAAGTGAAAAATCCATATATGAAGTGAAAAATCCATTTATGAAGTGAAAAATCCAGATATGAAGTGAAAAATCCAGTTATGAAGTGAAAAATGCAGATATGAAGTGAAAAATCCATATATGAAGTGAAAAATGCATATATGAAGTGGAAAATCCAGACGCGAAGTGTAAAATCCAGACGCGAAGTGTAAAATCCAGACGGGAAGTGAAAAATCCAGACGCGAAGTGAAAAATCCAGACGCGAAGTGTAAAATCTAGACGCGAAGTGTAAAATCCAGACGCGAAGTGTAAAATCCAGACGCGAAGTGTAAAATCCAGACGCGAAGTGTAAAATCCAGACGCGAAGTGAAAAATCCAGACACGAAGTGTAAAATCTAGACGCGAAGTGTAAAATCCAGACGCGAAGTGTAAAATCCAGACGCGAAGTGTAAAATCCAGACGCGAAGTGTAAAATCCAGACGCGAAGTGTAAAATCCAGACGCGAAGTGTAAAATCCAGACGCGAAGTGTAAAATCCAGACGCGAAGTGTAAAATCCAGACGCGAAGTGTAAAATCCAGACGCGAAGTGTAAAATCCAGACGCGAAGTGTAAAATCCAGACGCGAAGTGTAAAATCCAGACGCGAAGTGTAAAATCCAGACGCGAAGTGTAAAATCCAGACGCGAAGTGTAAAATCCAGACGCGAAGTGTAAAATCCAGACGCGAAGTGTAAAATCCAGACGCGAAGTGTAAAATCCAGACGCGAAGTGTAAAATCCAGACGCGAAGTGTAAAATCCAGACGCGAAGTGTAAAATCCAGACGCGAAGTGTAAAATCCAGACGCGAAGTGTAAAATCCAGACGCGAAGTGTAAAATCCAGACGCGAAGTGTAAAATCCAGACGCGAAGTGTAAAATCCAGACGCGAAGTGTAAAATCCAGACGCGAAGTGTAAAATCCAGACGCGAAGTGTAAAATCCAGACGCGAAGTGTAAAATCCAGACGCGAAGTGTAAAATCCAGACGCGAAGTGTAAAATCCAGACGCGAAGTGTAAAATCCAGACGCGAAGTGTAAAATCCAGACGCGAAGTGTAAAATCCAGACGCGAAGTGTAAAATCCAGACGCGAAGTGTAAAATCCAGACGCGAAGTGTAAAATCCAGACGCGAAGTGTAAAATCCAGACGCGAAGTGTAAAATCCAGACGCGAAGTGTAAAATCCAGACGCGAAGTGTAAAATCCAGACGCGAAGTGTAAAATCCAGACGCGAAGTGTAAAATCCAGACGCGAAGTGTAAAATCCAGACGCGAAGTGTAAAATCCAGACGCGAAGTGTAAAATCCAGACGCGAAGTGTAAAATCCAGACGCGAAGTGTAAAATCCAGACGCGAAGTGTAAAATCCAGACGCGAAGTGTAAAATCCAGACGCGAAGTGTAAGATCCAGACGCGAAGTGTAAGATCCAGGCGCGAAGTGTAAGATCCAGGCGCGAAGTGTAAGATCCAGGCGCGAAGTGTAAGATCCAGGCGCGAAGTGTAAGATCCAGGCGCGAAGTGTAAGATCCAGGCGCGAAGTGTAAGATCCAGGCGCGAAGTGTAAGATCCAGGCGCGAAGTGTAAGATCCAGGCGCGAAGTGTAAGATCCAGGCGCGAAGTGTAAGATCCAGGCGCGAAGTGTAAGATCCAGGCGCGAAGTGTAAGATCCAGGCGCGAAGTGTAAGATCCAGGCGCGAAGTGTAAGATCCAGGCGCGAAGTGTAAGATCCAGGCGCGAAGTGTAAGATCCAGGCGCGAAGTGTAAGATCCAGGCGCGAAGTGTAAGATCCAGGCGCGAAGTGTAAGATCCAGGCGCGAAGTGTAAGATCCAGGCGCGAAGTGTAAGATCCAGGCGCGAAGTGTAAGATCCAGGCGCGAAGTGTAAGATCCAGGCGCGAAGTGTAAGATCCAGGCGCGAAGTGTAAGATCCAGGCGCGAAGTGTAAGATCCAGGCGCGAAGTGTAAGATCCAGGCGCGAAGTGTAAGATCCAGGCGCGAAGTGTAAGATCCAGGCGCGAAGTGTAAGATCCAGGCGCGAAGTGTAAGATCCAGGCGCGAAGTGTAAGATCCAGGCGCGAAGTGTAAGATCCAGGCGCGAAGTGTAAGATCCAGGCGCGAAGTGTAAGATCCAGGCGCGAAGTGTAAGATCCAGGCGCGAAGTGTAAGATCCAGGCGCGAAGTGTAAGATCCAGGCGCGAAGTGTAAGATCCAGGCGCGAAGTGTAAGATCCAGGCGCGAAGTGTAAGATCCAGGCGCGAAGTGTAAGATCCAGGCGCGAAGTGTAAGATCCAGGCGCGAAGTGTAAGATCCAGGCGCGAAGTGTAAGATCCAGGCGCGAAGTGTAAGATCCAGGCGCGAAGTGTAAGATCCAGGCGCGAAGTGTAAGATCCAGGCGCGAAGTGTAAGATCCAGGCGCGAAGTGTAAGATCCAGGCGCGAAGTGTAAGACCCAGGCGCGAAGTGTAAGACCCAGGCGCGAAGTGTAAGACCCAGGCGCGAAGTGTAAGACCCAGGCGCGAAGTGTAAGACCCAGGCGCGAAGTGTAAGACCCAGGCGCGAAGTGTAAGACCCAGGCGCGAAGTGTAAGACCCAGGCGCGAAGTGTAAGACCCAGGCGCGAAGTGTAAGACCCAGGCGCGAAGTGTAAGACCCAGGCGCGAAGTGTAAGACCCAGGCGCGAAGTGTAAGACCCAGACGCGAAGTGTAAGACCCAGACGCGAAGTGTAAGACCCAGACGCGAAGTGTAAGACCCAGACGCGAAGTGTAAGACCCAGACGCGAAGTGTAAGACCCAGACGCGAAGTGTAAGACCCAGACGCGAAGTGTAAGACCCAGACGCGAAGTGTAAGACCCAGACGCGAAGTGTAAAATCCAGACGCGAAGTGAAAAATCCAGATATGAAGGCGGTTTTGTCTGCCGCAGATAGCAAGTTTGACAAACAGCAGCATTCAGTGTCAAATGCCTTGGATATGCCCAGGGAGACGTCCCTGGCCTCATGTTTGATGGGTTTATTAATTTATTTATTTTCTCTCTTTTTCGATTTGCATGCAAAACTGTGCTCTGACTATTGTATAACCTGAATTTCTGCATCACAACGACTGACTTGGTGACTATCCGCATTCGATAACTTTTTTAATTTTCAAGTGATTCTTCACAAATGAGAGATGGGACCAAGCGATATAGAGCATGATATTTCAAACAATATATGGACGGAATATGACAAAACTTGGTGGATGAGTTTGTTAGGTGACAAGAACAAGCCGATTCGATTTTGGTTCAGGTCCGGATCCAGACCCGACCTATCGGTGCGTTACACAACATCAACTGTTCAGCCTGGTGGAGGTATGCACTCTACCGAATGATGTTCTGTTCTAAATCTGTGTTTGCTACTGCTGGATGTTTCACCATCCGGGATAGGTAACATTCCATCAAATATTTTGCTGGACATCCATCTCAGTTGGGCATTGCACAAGTTCTTTGACACGAATTTGAGTTGGTGTTAAAAAAGTTACATAAGGGAGACAATATTCCATGATGTTGGTAACTTGTCATCAGAAGCTCCTCTCAACATTGGGGAAGTGAAACAATTAATCAGTTGGTTAGGAAAAAAAATAAAACGCCTTAATAAATATTACGTAACAATTGGCACTAGAAGTTTGTACATATAAACTTTGAAGTATAATATAAAATAAACTTTATTTCCTCATTGCTGCTCTAATAGTAATTGTGTGTGTACACGCGTTTGTGTGTGCGCGTTTGTGTGTGTGTGTGTTGTGTGTGGGCGTTTGTGTGTGTGTGTGTGTGTGTGTGTGTGTGTGTGTGTGTGTGTGTGTGTGTGTGTGTGTGTGTGTGTGTGTGTGTGTGTGTGTGTGTGCTGTATTTAGAATTCCTTGACCTTAAAAACATATACCTATAGTAACTTAAAATCTTCCACTGGGAGAGGATGGGCGAGTAGCAAGTGATGTTTTGAAGGGTGTATCATTGTGCTGTGTTTAATAATTAACGATGTATGCTGTTGTTGTTGTTGTTGTTGTTGTTGAACTACTCATTTGTCTTATGGCCGCCCTGTGTGAGCCTCTGAGAAGCAATCGGGGCTCTCCCAGCTCCCATGGTTGCGTCGAGTTCAGTACACCTTTGGTTTGAAGATGATCCTGATCATTGTTCAGTGGAAGTTGGAAGCGATTGTAAATGGGAACCTAAACTTTGGATCCGTCTTATAGAAACTTGTACTCTATAGTGCAGGTCCACTTACTTTTCAGGGGCTCTTATGTCTACCGAACAAGGGTTCATTCAGGAAACATTTACACTCACTAACTTAACTTTTTGGGGGGATGGAAGTTGTAGGATGGGGGGAGAGTGGAGGGAGAGGAGCTGTAATCTGATGCATTGTTGGTAATCCTTTTGTGTGAATGAGGTCTGTGATGGTTTGGAGTTCTGTACTGTACATGTGGAGCAGGTCTGGTGGGCTTATTGGCTGCCTCCTGCGTGTTTCCTTTTCCTGCTTCCGTCCTTTACAGCCCTCCTGCCAACCTATCCCTGCGCTATAAAGAGTTTTTTTTTGTTTTTACCACCCAAGTGTTTCCTGTTCACACCCTGAGTACAACTGCTAGTCGTCAACTCGTTCGTCCAGAAGTTCAAGAGTGCATTGACGTCAAACACTGACATACCTATCGGATTATTATAGCATGATGTATCTGCAGTGACATCATCGTACTTGCACCTGCCGCTTTTTTCCATGCAAAACGATGCTAGATATCTATCAAAGAGCTAAGTTGGAGGCACCGACTCTATCGTACTTTGCATGTACTTTGCATGTACTTTGCATGTACTTTGCATGATGCATTAACAAACTTTTAGAAATTCCTGGACAAGTTATGTGTGAGCTTGTTTCAAAGGTACACTATGAATTATTTGAAAACAAGTTTTGTGACTGTTACCAATTCTGATTTATTATTATTATTATTATTATTATTATTATTATTATTATTATTATTATTATTATTAATGGTTCTTTGTTTCCTTTTAGAACTGTTCTCGAGTATGATTCCGAATGTTCAGCAAGATCAAGTTAATCAGGTGAGAATCTTGCCAGTTTGTTGTCCTGCTGCTTCTACTCGTAATGGGGAAGGTTGCTTCGTGTCTGCTTTTGAGGGTCTATACTGATCATCGGGTTGCTTTTCCTTGCATGCGACATCTTTGATTGATTTCACCTTTGTTTCTCTTTTCTTCTTCTTCTGAGCAGCCTTTGTCTAAGCAATCTGCTTTTGATCTCTCGCTCTTTGAGAACCCAATGCTCGTGTTGCGGATTATAAAGGTAACGTTTTGCTTCGTTTTGTGTCCTTTTTCAAAAGCACCTCACCACAGTGGTTAAATGATTCCTTGTACTCGCTTGTAATTTCTGCCTTGCTGCCAAAGCAGCGTCTACAACATGCAATTACACAGGCGATCGCTTTGTGTTCCAGTGGGTGATGCAGTATAATGATGCTTCATATTTTTAAAATCTATTTATTATAATTCTAGGCTGGCAGGATGTCCTCGAGGTACACACGCTCGCCTCTGAACTGTCTAGCCTGGGTTCGAATCTCAACCCGGATATAAACTGTCATGGTGTTTTACAGGCAGGGTGATCCATCAATGTGTGGGCCGTCTCTCGGATGGACGTGAAACTGGGCGTGCCTTTTGCCGCAATTAGGTGGACGTTCAAAGTCCCGAGGGGCCTTTGCGAAGTAGGCTATCAGCTAGGGGGGTCAACCGGTACCAAATTGAGGGAGTAAGGCTAATAATGATTTTTGACAAGGTTTTTACCTCTAGAATAAGAAAATATGTGATAGCAAATTCAACGATGTAGCTAAATGTGTGTTATCACCCATTTTCAAAATGGCCGCCAAATTTCTCAAAATATCAATGGTCAATGTAGTGTTTTTTTCACTATTCACCCTATACCCCAAATTTGGGTATCTTATACCTGGTTTTAGGGGTTAGAAATGATTTTACAACTTTGGGACATCACCCATTGCTAACCAATTGGGACATCACCATACCAGTATTAGTCGTTTGATAGGAAAGTATCAACAAACAAATGATGTGAAGGACAGGCAGGAATGTGTCACCCAATTTTGTTCTCTTCATTGCGTTCCAACATCTGGACAAAATGTTGCACAAGATTACCCTACACCGCAACGAAAAGGTGCAAAAATTCATTGATACATTTCCACTATGTCGAAAATACGTGGTGGTGCGATACTTTTTTCCATGTGTATACTTGCAAATCTACTGAATGCCAGTTATTTTCGTGCATATTTTGTGCATAAAGTTGTTGCTATGATGGCAGCCATTTTGTGAAATTGGGCGCCATATTGGATTCTATCTTCTTGGATTAAAGTTCAGATGATGTATTTCATACTTTAAGAGAGTTGTAAAGTCTTAAACATCTCAAAACGCAATGCTATTTGTTACAAATTCCTACAAGAATATGAAACATGGTGTTTTTAATAGAAAAACATGCATTTTGGCGGCCATTTTGAAAATGAGGTGATAACACCCATTTAGCTACATGGTTGAATTTGCTATCACATATTTTCATATTCTAGGGGTAAAGACCGATCCAAAAATCAATATTAGGCTTACTCCCTCATTTTGGTACCAATGGACCCTATTTTGGGGGTCTGGCTGATGGCCTAAAGGGTGGGCCAGTTATCGCAGGCACCATGGCCAAATTCTGAGTTCCTGCTAATCAGTCAAGTGAATGAGTCAATATGTTATCAGGTCAATGAAAGGATCAGACTGTGCCTCACCATTCTAAATTCCCGATGATAAAAATTTACTGCCGTAATGGTGTCGTGCCATAGGGGGAGGGGGGGATGGGAGGGGGGCTGGAAGGGGCTTTTTTGACCATGATGAGGTGTATATATCGACTACAGTAGATCTTCGCTCAGGTGCGTTCGTCGACGTGATAAGCAAAGATTTCCTCACTGATGTCGAGATTCCTCCAGATTTCTTTCGGTTTAGTGTTAAACGTCAGTATAATGACTGTTTAGATAGGTAATCATATGCGTTTATACATCGTTTATAATATTTTTTACTTCTGATAAAGGTTTTCCACAACATGGCACGATAATCAATTTATATACGTTAACATGGCATTTGGCCAAGGAGGACACCTTTTGGGGAGGGGGGATATTATTAGTATTGATATTGCTTTGTAATAACATTAATATTATCCTCTTATCATGAGTGTGTTCATTATTCATTAATTTTTTTTATTGAAAACCGTCTTGGGAAAAACGCCACTCTAAGCTATTTTAATACGACTATACACCTCAACACGGCAGAAACCCCCTTGGGGTGTGGAGGGGTGAATGGACGTTAAATCGCCACAACCTCCGTTTTGTAACTCCCGAGTCTCCTTGTCAAGTTTGGTTGTGATTGGATAAGTACCTCTCCCCCCCCCCCCACACCTCCTCCCCCCAAGCCCTCTCCCTTCCACACATCTCCCTGCTCTCAAATGTTGTGTTTGTGTGCTTCCCCTTCTCTCCCCATCTTGTTTTCCGCTCCCTCTTTTTATATATTTTGTTTGTCTGGTTGATTTGTTTGTGAAGTAAATGTTAGCTCTTTCACGAGCCTCGATTCTGTATACAAAAAAAAAAGAAAGAAAAAAGAAAAAAAGAAAAAAAGTAACTACCGAATGTATCTCGGTCTGACAGACAGAGAGACACAGACAGACCGACAGACATCAAATTGCATATTTTAGTATGTTAGATTATGCTGTATTAGAAACAGCAGCAACATAGCATTTAACTCTTGCTCTCTTCTGGTTGAAAGTTTATTCCAGAGATCTCTGATTTGTCATAGAAATTTCTCTTCTATCCAAACTGAATTTTTTTTTCCCATTCTTCAAGGGCTCAACTCTTCTCCCCACACACAACTGGTGCCTTATGATCCTTATGATCACCGACAAGGGGCCAGGAATTAAAAGCATGATTTCCTACAGTGAAAGCATAATATACATCGCATTCCCACAACGCAACATGTAGAACGAGGACAATACGCGGCATTCCCACAATGCAAGCGGGTATTTCTAGTTCCATTTTTCTTTGCCCATTGGGCACGTATGAGTCAAAGGACAAGTGGAGGGCACCAGTTGTGCAAAAGATAGAAATCCCTTTTTTTTTTTTCTTCTAAACTTTATTTGTATCTTGAACATGAAGTGTGTGTGTGCATGCACACAATTTAAGTCTGGCATTCAAGGCAAGTCAGGAACACTCCATTGCATAGCAAAAGGGTATTAAAATTCCGACAGAACAAAAACGTGGGTGTTAAGCCGTCCTCACATGCTTCTAATGTTGCCTGGAAGATTCGTTCCGGTGTCTGTTTCCCCCAGCCCGACTCAGGTGCCTTGGAGTCTGTATTTTTAACAAATGGTTCACAATTCGTAATTTTGTTCACTAATTCGATTCCAATCTCAAGGGTTTAAATGTGCAAGAAGACGGACAGACAAAGCCACGAGATTTGAACACGGAACGGCACAACAAGGCTACTGTCGTGTAAATAGAATACCACGTGACATATTGGCAAACATAGCAGCCACACAATGATGTTGCACTTGTCAGCTCAAAGCATTCCACTTCTTAAGCCTCGAACAATCCACCATTTGATACGTAACAAAGTTGCTTTTGATTCAACCGACGCTCGACAGAAAATCTAGTTTGACAAACGTCAGGGGTGAATATGTACATGGTGAATGGCAAGCATTTAGACCAATGTGACTGTATTTAACCTCAACAGCTACGAGCTCGTTTGTCCAATCGTACGAATACACTGAACACTGATTGTGGAATGCTTGTTGAACAAATATTTTCCAGCTAGCTGTCGAAGGAATGCTGCAGAAAGGTCGAGCAGACAAACTTACGTGACAGCAATGAATCCCACGGTGAAAGGACCGGCATTAGTGTTAAATGTTGCATGGTTAAGTTACCTCCGCCAACGAAGGTGGACGGATATTATGTTTAAAGGCCCAGTTCGTCTGTCTGTCTGTTTGTCTGTGAACATGATATCTCAAAAAGTTGTGGACAGATTCAGATGGAATTTGGGTGGAGAGCGTGGGTATGTCACTCGGACTAAATGATTAGATTTCGCTGAAGATCCGGATCCGGATCTGGATTTGAGAATTTTAAAGTGATTCTTCACCATTGAGTGATGGGGACAAAAACGATAAAAAGATGTGATGTTTCAAAAAGTTGTGGACGATTTATGACAAAACTAGGGGCATAAGTTGGTTAGGTGACGAGAACAAGCCGATTAGATTTTGGTTCAGGTCTGAATCCAGATCCGGTGTATCAGTGGGATACAAAATGCAAACTACGCTCTCTACTGAGTGCCGTTCTAGTTTCACACTGCTGTGATTTCCGTGCATCGCCCCGCGCATCATTTCTTCAGGTTTTGGAGTATGAAGTCGGCTTCCTGATATGTGCAATCATCGGAGTGCTGTTCATTCTGATCATGCCCCTCGTGGGATTCTGCTTCTGCATCTGTCGTTGCTGCGATAACTGCGGTGGCAAAATGCGGCAAAAGGCCGAATCCAATACGCCATACCGCCGGTGTACTTTCTTGAGCCTGCTGCTCTTCTTCACCGTCCTCATGGTGTAAGTACTGATCTTCACCGTACTTGTCACTACCACAACGACTTCTTGCCATTGTTTGCCCCAGTAATCCCCAGTCCCTACATCCTCCCTCACCCTTCCCCTTCAGGCCTGTATAACCTTTAAGCAATTTTTTCACGTTCACAGAGGAGGTTGTACCTGCATCGCACGTAGAACAAGGACAATACGCGGTGTCGGGTTATTTGAATGTGTTTCATACAATGACTGAAGGAAATTGATGAATGGACGTTGTAATGTGATTTTAAATTTGATTCACAGCAACACAAACTCTATGTCAAGGTTAACAACAACAGGTCCATTTATTTCCTGTTTTTGACATATTACAGTTTTGTTCTCCCCTTTGGTTCTCTTTGTGTTTCCATACGACTTGTGGAATAACTTGTCTTGCCGGTCCAACAGCACCGGCGCCTTTTTCTCCATCGTGGCCAATGAGAAACTTCACCACTCTTACAAAGAGATTCGAGATTTTAGCCTGAACACCATCGACGATATGAAAACGTATATGCGCAGCATTCCCAAGGTAATGACTGCAATCAGCTGCAAGGCACCGGCGACTTGACAAATCGATTATTATTATTTTACTTGAGTCGTTAACTTTGTCACATCCTCATTTCCACTGTTTTGTGGTGTCACACCTGTTGCAGTTGTTCATTTCTCGTTTTGGATAACCAGAATTTCTGAAGCTGTGCCATGGGGCCTCCAGGCTGGTTTAACAAAAGAAATATTTGTAGGTAAAGGTGTCAAAATTATTAAACGAAAATACCACGTTTTGATAAAACACAAGTTATATTTCTACCAATGGTGGGAAGTTTGCAAGAAGCTTCTTCTTTTTCTTATATGGACAGAATTATTCCCATGTTCTTGTGGGGTAGGCCAGGGGAAGTTTTTGGGTCATTGCTTTCACAAACTGCCTGGCCTGGCCTGATGCTCGGCTAAATGGTTAGGGCAGGAATTTCTAATTTGGCCATGGTGCCAGAGATGGCTCGTGTACTCTTCATGAAGGACCGCATGGGATCTTTAACGCTCAGCAACTAATGCCGGCAGATGGGACGTCCAGTTTAACATACCGAGGAGGGATGGAACTACACATTTATGAAACACCAGGATGGATGATGGTTTCTAATTTGGTTGACATTCAAACCAAGACTAGACAGCTCTGAGGTGAGCGTGCACATCCAAATTTGTAAGAAAGATATTAAGTTTTATTTTGTTGTCATGAATGTTCAAATTGTCCCTTGTTTTGTGCATGTACACCTGACCAGTTTTGCTTGTAATTGTTTACATCGCTGTCATTCTCTCATGGAAGACGTTTTCTTCAACAAAGCCTCAAATAATATAATGGAGCAGATACGGTGACCCAGTAGGCCAAGGAAATACAAATCGGTGGGATATGAGAGATTGGGGAAAAGTGATCGTGCAACCACTGCATGGAGCCATGGCACCATCTTCTTGGAACCAATTTAGCTCTGTGCACGGTGCACATGCGGCACTAGAAGAATGAGTTCAGCATATGCACTTATCTATCTGAAGTTGCTGAAATGGCTTTCTCTACGAGGAAGCCAAGAACCTAAAAAAACAAAAACCCATAGGCCCTAAATGTGATTAGCCTGGAGGCCACACCACAGTTATTTTTGGAGTGTAAAAGCAATTCGGCAAAATCCAATAGGTTTTCCATTTCCCCAAAAATTTTACTTTTGTTTGACTGTAGATGTACCCTGGAGATGTACATGGCATTCGTCACTGAAAATCGTCATCGACGTTTATTCCACCTATCTCTTAGGATGGAGAGAGGGAGAGAACTTGCCAATGCTCCCGAAGGGAGTGGGGATTTCTAGTGAGCAAAATGCACTTCAACTCTCTCTTGCTTTTCCAGTTCTTCTGATTTCCCACGCTTGTCAGCGAAACTTACCGGTATTATTATTTTAAAAAAAACTTCCAACCTCACAAGAATAAATTCTGGCATTAAATCGCTTCAGACATAAAATCCTTCCTCTTCTCCAATGGCTTAATCTTGGATCATCAATTTTGATTCAGACCAGGTCATTCTACTCTGGACATGCTGCTTCTGCTGTCTCAACAATGGCTGGAGGTCCTCAATGCCAAACAGGAAATTAGAGCTGTCTCCCTTGATATATCTCGTGCCTTCGATACGGCCTGGCACCATGCCATGCTCACCAAACTCTCCTCGTATGGTATCCATGGAAATCTCCACACATGGCTTGCAGACTTCCTGTCTGGTCGCAGTCAACGTGTGGCCCTGAATGGAATTCTCTCATCTCCCGTTCCTGTTCAGGCTGGAGTTCCTCAAGGCAGTATTATGGGCCCTTTGCTTTTTCTGGTCTTTATTAATGATCTCTGCAACTCTCTGGAAAATCCTCTCTATCTCCTTGCTGATGACTCCACTCTCTGCCGCTCCATACCTCATCCCTCAGATCGGCAGGCAGCAGCCTCTTCACTCTCTGCAGACCTGGACAATATCACAAACTGGTCAAACAAGTGGAACATGTCTTTAAATCCTGGCAAATCTCACACTCTCACTCTGTCCCTCTGAAAAGACTGTCTAGCCAACCCTCCCATCTACTTTCTGAACAATCCTCTTGAAGAATTTCTGTCACCCAAGCTTTTCGGTCTCACTATCTGCCATAATCTTTCCTGGGAAAACCACATTTCCAAGCTGGCCTCCAAAACCAGTCACCGACTGGGCATCCTGTGTCATGCGAAGTTCTTTCTGGACACTTCTGAGCTCCTCGCGACATACAAATCTTTCATCCGCAGCTCAATGGAATACTGCTCTCCCCTCTGGGCTGGTGCTCCTGCCTCACACCGAGCTCGGCTCCACGTGGTTGAAACCAAAGCATTCAGAATCATTGGAATCTCCCGCGATGAAGCTGATTCTGAGGGTCTCTCTCTCTCTCTCTCTCTCTCTCTCTCTCTCTCTCTCGCTCTCTCTCTCGCTCTCTCTCGCTCTCTCGCTCGCTCGCTCTCTGTCTCTCTGTCTCTCTGTCTCTCTGTCTCTCTGTCTCTCTGGTCTTTCTGTCTTCTACCGTCTCCTCTCCGGCCTTGCTCCCCCTGCTCTGTCCCCCAAATATTCCTGCAGGGCGCACAAGATCTGCCAGCAAGCATCTTCTGGTGAAACTGCCAAAATCAAGACTCTCTGATCACCTTCACTCCTTCATTCCTCTTTTCTCCAACCTCTGGAACAAACTCCCACACTCTCTTCAATCTCTCCTTCCTCTAGGTCTTTAAAACAGCTGTTCACCACCATCTTTTGTCTTCCCCCATCCAAAACATTTATCTTTTCTACCCCCGTTTAAACGCCCCAAATTGCTGGAATTGAACTCAGACATTTATAGCTGATATGTGTCCAAATCTGCAAGGACGAATGGGAGAAACTCCCCAAATCCTGATGTGCAAAGCTGATACAAATCCACTTATATACATTAGATATTTCTGTATTTCATTTTTAATTATTTTGTCAAGATTTCTAAAAAAAGAATTCCATTTTGTTCATTACCCATTCTGCCCAAAAACCTTCAAGCAAACGAGCCACCATGGGTGTAATCGAGATCAGGCGAAGTTGGCTGAAATCAGTGACGGGCACAGATTTCGGTACTGGGCATACTGATGCAATTTTCGAGCAATTTGGAAAATGACCAAAACGAAGACCACTATTAAAAAGTCTGGCTGGGGAGGGGGGGGGGGGGGTCTGAAATGTCGTTGGCAAACTCTTTCAAAAGTCATATGGGAACGTTAGTTGGATGACCGGCCTTGGATGTGTTCAACCTGCGAAGCTGTTTGTAGACCTCTTGACACTCGATAGACGGGGGAAGACCAGCTGGTAAGTATGCAGGAAAGGAAGACATATCAAGGGATGGGAAGTCAGTGCAAAGTTGAGCAAAATAGCAATTCCATTCGTATGCAATTTCGATTGGTAATTTTTGTGAGTTTGGGAGCAGGGGTTGGGGTCGTTTGCTCATTCCAGGGAAATATCCCATCTGCTAACGCCAATTGTCTGGCTCAGTCCCTTTCAGATGCTGGATTTTGCGTGCATAATATTCCTTTTCTACTTTCTTTATTTCTCTCTGCACGTCATTTCTTATTTTTCTGAAGACGCGGACGTCATCCTTTTGAAAACTCGTGTCACGGTTGGCAATAAGTCTGCGAAGGCGATTGGTCATCCACGATTTGTCATTCAATCGGCGCTTGATCGTTGCAGACTCAAAATGGAGCTTGTAGTAGTCAGTAATCAGCTGTTGGAACCAATGGGCATATGCTTGGGTGTCCATCATATTCTTCATTTCGACCAACAGACCAGTCCTTTTCGGTTATGCACTGCCCAAAAGAGTGAACATCAGTCTGATGGAAAGGTTCATATGAGACTTTAATCAATCGTAGACTGTTCTGTTCATGAATGGGGTGGAGTGCGACAACGGAATGGTACCTGTTTGCTATGGGGGCACATATCACGGGTCCGTACGGATTCCCAATATCCGTTGGAATCCTGTCCAAAGTCGCAGTAACTCAGGTAGGTTTAGTGACGATGTGTGATAAAAGCGTGTGTTGTTGCACGAATGCAGTGTCAGTCATTGAAATCTCCGACCATGAGGAACACGACGTTGTCAGATTGTGCACATGTGCATTCGACCATATCAGTGAGATGAACACAAAAATGTCCATAGATAACCGTAGGTGATTCGAAGATGTCAACTTGGCGCACGTAGTTTCGAGCTGAGAAGGAATGCGATCATTGAATACCTCCCACACATTCAAATCATCATGTATGTAGAGCCCAACCCATCCTCCAATGCGATCACTGCGATCATGGTAGAATAGTTGAAATCCAGGAAGTTGGCAGGCTGATGATTGTCTCTCAGGGGGGGGGGGGGGGGGGGGGGGGGGGTAGGGGGGGTGTGAAATTCTAGAAAATTTCCCTGCTAGAGCGGGGGTTAGCCTTGCAGTCCCCACAACGATCTTCTCCATTTTGCCCTATTTTCTGCATCTCCCCTTGTTAACCCCCTTTCCCACATTTCTTCTTCTTCCACCACCTTTAGCGAAGAATTTCTTCTTCCACCACCTTTAGCGAAGTCTTTCTCGGTATTCCCCGTCCTGTACTTCCTTCTACATTCATTTCCATTACTCTTCTCAACCAGTCACTTTCATCCTTCCTCGACACATGACCAAACCATCTCAACCTGTTACTCTTCACAGCATCAATCACAGGCTCTATTCCCATCATCTTTCGCAATTCATCATTTGGCTTCCTCTCTCTCAACAACACTCCACACATCCACCGAACCATTCGCATTTCCACCCTTTCCAACCTTCGTTGCTGCTCTACGTTCATTACCCATGTCTCGCAACCATAAATCATAACACTTCTCACACATGCAGCATACACCTTTCCCTTCAGCTTCAACGACACTCCCCTCATCATCAGCACGCCACTCAGTTCCCGAAACTTCTTCCATGCACATCTCACTCTTGCAACCGTTGCCGAGTCTGATCCACCTTCTCCATTCAGCATGTCTCCTAGGTAGCAAAAAAAATTGAGAAGAACGTGTGATGGAACAAAATGGCCGATGATCCATGTTTTTTTACTTTAATAAGTGCCTGTTCACTATAATGTTCAACAAAAGTTTTAACATGTCTAGAACGAGGTTGAACAACTTTTTTACGCATGTGACGACGAGCAAAACGATGCGACTTGAGCATACGGCGACGTACAGTTCAAAATACCTGTGACTGATGGTACCTGATCGATGCAGCTTATTGAGGATAACCTTTGCCATGTGTTCTGTGGATCTTGGTGATATTGTCTTGTGAGGTCATTGATCATCATGTACATTAAAATTTGATGAACACGTTCCAATTGTGCTGCTCTTTCTGCCTTTAGGAAACCAACTTCATTGCCTCACAATTTACACCTGTTTATAACCGCACAAAAGAAAGCATAGATTGTAAGTATGACTTCAGTAAAGGTTGAAATCCTTGCTCCAAGATTGTTCCATCTCCACAATTCCAAAATGATCATTTTTCATTGAACACGTTGGCATGTTTTGTATTTGTTAATGTATCTACATTCCAACGTCGTTCTAATATGAATGTTTTCACCCATGTGTGTTTGTCTATCTCGGTTTATCTGTCTGTCTGTGAGCAGGATATCTCAATAGATTATTGACGGTTTTGGACGAAATTTGGTGGACAGGTTGGGTGTGTGACAAGGATGAATCAATTCGATTTTGGTGAAGATCCGAATACGGATCCGGATACGAGAATTTTTAAGTTATTCTTCCCCATTCAGAGATAGGGCCAACAACGATATATACGTCAAAGTTGTGGACGGATTCGGACAATACTTGGTTTTGTCCATTGATACCAAACACTCGGCCTGGTCTTGACCACGATTCTCCTTCACTTCCCCTTATTCTCAGCCAACAGTCTCCACTCCCCAACTACTCCCACCTTACCGATATCCCTCCTCACACAATCCTGACATCTCTACCATGGTCTACCTATTTTCCTCCTGCTTTGATCCCTCAACATAACCGCTCTCTTTGCCATTCTCTATTCCCCCCCATCTGCACCAATTGTCCAGCCTGCTTATTATCCATCTCCCGGTTATGCTCATCTGCACACCATCCTCCTTCTATCCACCCTCTTCACTCCCACAATCCTCCTGACTCAGTTGTTCTCACAAACCTGCAGCCTCTGTTATTGGCTCCCTGACAGTGCCACCGTTTCCAGACCGTAAAGATAAGCCGACGTTACGCATGACATGCGAACCTTCCCTTTCCATCTCCTTCATATCTTCACGTCCTCCACTGAAGGTTGATTGGAGATTATGTTTTCACCCCTGTCTGTATGTCTGTCTGTCTGTGAACAGGATATCTCCAAAATATATGGAAGGATTCAGACGAAACTTGGTGGACAGATTGGGTGTATGACAAGGACGAATTGATTCAATTTTGGTGGAGATACAGATCCCGACAAGAATTTAAAATTATTTTTCTTGTGACTTCTCCATTGAGAGATAGGGCCGAAAACGATACATAGCGCGATCTTTCAAAAACGTTCTGGATGGATTCTGACAAAACTTGGTGGATGTGTTGGTTTGGTGACAAGAACAAGTCGATCAGATTTTGGTTCAGGGCCGGATCCACATCCGACCTATCGGTGGGACACAAAACGTAAATGGTTCAGCCTGGTGGAGGTATGCGCTCTATCAAGTGCCATTCTAGTGCTGTCAGTCATTACTCCCTCCACCCTCCTCCATGCATTCGCACCCACCTGAAACCTCCGCACCTCTTCCGACTTACCATCCTCATTCACTGCTCCCCCCTCCTACCCCCCCTCCTCATTCACTGCTCTACCCCCCCCCCACCCCCCACCAGATACTCAAACCTATTTCCTTGTCTGATCTTCCTCTCTAAACTGATATTCATTTATTCTCTCTGCTGCCCAAACCACATCACCTCCATCTTCTCCATACTCATCTTCAGCCCATGTTTGTCAAATGCTTCGTTCCACTCCCCCAGTACTTCCTGAATTTCCCACCCAAACAGTACCACAACAGCCAGATTGTCCACATAAAACATCCTCCCCAGATATCTTTCATGTTTACCTTCCTGCTTACCAGCTCCATCACCATGATAAACAGGAGTGAGCCGAGAGCACCTCCCACTTTAAACCGTGCTCAAACTGAACTCTTCCAACATCCCAGCACCAACCCAAACTCTTCCCTTCATTCTCTCATGCATTCCTTACGCTTCTCGCACTCCCATGCATTTCGGTGTCGCCATCACCATCTCTCTCATAATTGAAAAGTTTTTTTTTTTTTTCCCCCAGTTCTGACAGCATTTGCATGCGCACTTCCTTGGTCTGTTTTTTCCTTCATGACCAGACGCCATCTTCTGTTTTGAGAGGCTGTCTTCAAAACTGTTCTGGAGATGTATTTTAACAGTTTTTGTTAATTGTTGCTGTTGATTTGTCGATGTAACGCATCATTTTCATTTAGTTCCTACACGTGCGATTGATTGATTTATTGTTTGTGCTGGTTTTTGTCTCCTTGTTGAGTTTTCTTAATTTTTCTGAATTTGTGGGTGATGACATGATTTGATTTGCCAAACTCGCCCTGACCTTTTGTGCCTCTGTGGGACGGTGCAGTTGTGGACACGAGGCTGGGTTTGCAGATCCAGAATATTTTCAGAGGCAAGGTTGAGGAAGTACAAATAGCAGTTTCGAGCCTGTCTCTGCGTAAGTATTGCAAGCGGGCCGCCGGTCACACACTAGATGAACCTGAACTGTTATTCTGTACGATGACTTCATTTACGTTGTGCTGATTGTTCTGTTAGGACTGGCAAGATAACCCGGAGGTGCGCACACTCACATCTGAGCTGTGTAGCCTGGGTTTGAATCCCGACCCCACTATAAACAATCATCCCAGTGTTTCATAGGCAGGGTAAATCATCAAGGTGTGTGTGCCGTCCATCATGTGAAGGTTGATTCCATTCCGTCCAATCCTCCCTGTGCACAGTCATGTCGGATTCCCGCGCCGAACTCGTGAAGATCGACACATTGCAGAAGAGTCTGCAGAGTGATTTGGAGAAACTCAGGGAAAGCTTGAAGAATGAGACGAGAGCACTGAATGAAACGCTTGCCAATTGTACCACATTGGAGTGCAAAAACCTGCAAAAAGAGTTGGATATGTTGGTCCCAGGTGCCGACTTTAACAAGGTACAGATGGACCATTGTACGACTCGAGATGTGAATCTTTTTGGAATCTTTTTTTTTAAATCTCTTTTTCTGTTCAAGATGTCGAATCGGTCTCATTCCACGTGTATAAGGTTTATTTCCAGTAATCGTGCGTGACGAGATTACCTCCAAATTGATACAAGGTTGTATTTGCTTTGATGCACAACTACCTAGATACAGGTGACATGATGCTGAGTCGGTATCATTACTCCCGCCAGGGAGAAATGCATTCGTGTGTGTGTGTGTGTGTGTGTGTGTGTGTGTGTGTGTGTGTGTGTGTGTGTGTGTGTGTGTGTGTGTTCGTGTGTTCGTGAACAAGATATCTGGAAACGTTCTGAACGGATTTGGATGAAAGTTAGTGGGATGATTGCACTTGGGATAAGGAAGAATTGATTAGTTTTTGGTGAAGCTCAGGAAATTATTCCGGATCCAGGAATTTTTTGAAGGATTTTTTTACCATTGGAAGATAGGGCTCGTTTTTTTTAAACATTATCTTCTATATATTCTATATTTAACATTGTGATATGAAAATAGTTTTCATATTTGTTGTAAATGTAGTTTAAACTCGTGGTTATGCGTTAGAGCGGTGTATTTCTTAGCAGCGTCGTCTTCAATGTTCATTTTTTTTGTCCCCTGTCGCACCACAGAGCGAAAGGGGGACTATGGTTTTCCCCTCCGTCCGTGTGTCCGTGTGTCCGTGCGGGCGTGCAAGCGTGCGTAAGCGAAGGACCGCATTCGAATTTGGTGTGTGGGTGCAACCCACGTCAAAATCCAAGATGGCCGCCGCCATTTATGTCTGAACCTTGTGAGATGAATATCTTGAAAAATAAGCGAAGTACCAACTTCTAATCTGGTGTGTGGGTGTATCTAGGCATAAGGAAGAACGCTATTGAAAATTGGGTCGCCACGTCAAAATCCAAGATGGCCGCCTCCATGTGTGTCTGAACCTTGTGAGCGAAATATCATAGCATGTTTTCTGCGTCTTCCACTTTGTCAACTCATCACTTCCCCGACGAGGGACCGAGGCGTAACGCTTGTTTCTAATAAAGACATATTCTGTCATTTTTAAACCACCAAAGTGTGTATTCGGTTTCCCCGTTTCATAAAATGTATCGGTTGATACGTATAATGCTTTAAAACTGTTTTTTTTCTTTTTTTGTTACCTCAAAGAGATATCAACATTTACCTCAGCGAATGTCAATCGCGGTGTCAGTATTTGATGAACTTATAAAGACTTAGGTGAGTTATAAGTGTGACCAGCATGTGCACGGGATTCTTCCCAGAATAATGAGTGGTCGCATTAGCTTGTACGACTTAAAATGAGGGAGTTTTGTTTTCACGTTTGGGCCAGTTTTACATGTTGTATCCCTAAGGAATGAAACAAACGTTTTTTCCTGGCTTACAATTTTATTTGAAGTCCCACACGCCTCAAAATACACTCACTTACATAGAATTGAACGCTGAATCCGAAAATGTAAGTGAAATTGCCTTGTTTTTTAACATTATCTTCTATATATTATATATATATATCTGTGCAGTGTCTGTCTTGTGTTGTCACTGAACTACTCCCTCAAACTTTTGTGAAATCGTAGGCCTACTATTCCAACTTGACCCACGGCGGGAGTATGCGCTCTACTGCGTGGCGATCTAGTTTAAAATGTATTTCTTTGTTTTGTTCATCTTTTTTTGTTTTAAGGCACCAAATGTCGACGACTCTTTAAACGTCACAAATGATGTGCTGAAGACCAATCTCAGTTCTCTCATCAAAAAGGTAACCAAGATTAATGTGTCACTGTACCCTGTGCTTGTTAAACACTCGCTTCATTGCACGTTAAAGGTAAACGAAACTAAACAAAACAAAAACTTTCCTTTTGCTTTCAGGGGAATGACAGTTTCAATTCCATCCCAGAGATGGTGAAGAACCAGACCAAGGATGTTTCAGGTGAGTTGCAAAGAACGTCTGAACGGAATTGCGCCGCGCCTAGAATTTCCGTGTCTGTTGAGGTTTTGTTGTCGATTTCGTCCCTTTTTAGTCGATCTAGGCATGCGTCCCATTGCTTCGCTGTCGGGACGAAGGACAGCATGTTGTACTTCACGAACATGTTGCATGTCCATCTGCGAGTGTTAATGAGGATGTAAAATGAAATGAAACACGTGGAAAAAGGATCTTTTATAACTCGCAATTGTTGTTGTTGTTGTTGTTTTTTTTTTGTGTGGTACGTGTACTTTTATATATTTTTCTATTTCTTCGAGAATTATTGCTATATACATGTATTTTTTGTGCTCGTTCCATGTCCATCTAAATTCTAAAAGGTACTTGCTGTCGTAAAATAATAAATGTTATCGTTGAAACCACTACATTCAGCTCCCATCCCACCTCTTCAATACGGAAAGCTGGGCTTTTAAAATAGTTAAGCCTATCTTTATGATTAAACGGACAAATTATTGTTTGAAGTAAATCGATTATTACCTTTCCAATGCTACCATTTTCATTATCCTACGACACCAGGAACTAAAAAAAAAAAAAAAAGGTGTCCCGGCTGCCAGATTTGGCTGATGTTAAAGATCCCCCATCGTGTTCTTTGAAGAGTAGGCGAGTTATCACCTGCACCCTGAAGAAAATCCTGCCCTAACCATCAGCGTCAGCGGCATAGCCACACCCCCTATCCAATGATGTAGCTCAGTAACCACAGGCTGCACATTAAATAATGATGACCCTTTTAAAATAAAGCGTGATGCACACAGATGGACACAGACAGGCACAGGCACAGACAAGCACAGGCACAGACAGGCACAGACATGCACAGACACAGACAAACACACAGACAGGACAGACAGACACAGACAAACATACACACAGAGAGACACACACACACACACACACACACACACACACACACACACACACACACACACACACACACACACACACACACACACACACACACACACACACACACACACACACACACACACACACACACACACACACACACACACACACACACACACCTCCTTAGCCTGGTGTTGGCTTAGCGGTTAGGGTGCCGGCTTGGGATCCTAGGATCCTGGGTTCGAATCCCAGTCGATCGTTGAATTAACGTCAGGGGGATTGACTCAGCCTGTCATCCTTCTGAGGTCGACAAATTGAGTACCAGCTCTCTAGTAATTGGGGCACTGCATCAGCGGCACAAACGTGCTTCCAGAGAAATGATGCAACCAGCTTGCACAGGCTGCATACGAAAACAACAACACGGCACTTCCTTTCAGTAATATATGTGTACAATGAACTCTTCTGAATGTGACAGTTTTGGCCGCATCACTGCAATGCAATTTTGATGTACACTCTGTACCTCATGTATTTCTTTCTTTGTTTCAGTGTTCGAGTGAGAGTAAATTGATTGTATAACGAGGACTACATTCTTTTTTATTTCTTTTTAAATGTTTGTGTGTGTGTGTGTGTGTGTGTGTGTCTGTCTGTCTGTCTCTCTGTGTGTGTGTCTGTGTCTGTGTGTGTCTGCCTCTGTGTCTGTGTGTGTGTGTGTATATGTGTGTGTGTCTCTGTCTCTGTGTGTGTGTGTCTGTGTCTGTGTGTGTCTGCCTCTGTGTTTGTGTGTGTGTCTGCCTGTGTGTGTGTGTGTGTGTGTGTGTGTCTGTCTGTGTGTCTGTGTGTGTCTGCCTCTGTGTTTGTGTGTGTGTCTGCCTGTGTGTGTGTGTGTGTGTGTGTGTGTGTCTGTCTGTGTGTGTGTGTGTGTGTGTGTGTGTGTGTGTGTCTATCTGTCTGTGTGTCTGTGTCTGTGTCTGTGTGCCAGTCAAATGAGAGGTTCAGATTGTATTGTTATCTTAGGTCACAGACTGGGACCCTCGATTCCTTTAAGGTTGCCATGCACTGCCATTTGTCATGTCAATGTCGATCTTGTTAGAGAATACAAACAAAGGAGGACATTCCGAGTTCACTTTGGCTGGTTGCACACCAGCATGCAGCTATCCTCCCATCTTGTTTTTGTTCATGTCTTTGGTCTATTTATTCTTCTTCTTGTGTCTACGTTACCAAATCGAAGTGAATAACGTTATTTTGAAAGTAGTTGCGTGTTCTCACTTTCGCTAATTGCGCGTTATTGTATGTAGTGCACTGGTTGAAGCTCAGTGCGGTTGTTGTATGTTTTGGCCGAGACTAAAGCAGGTGGTGCTGGTTGACCAGCTATACCAAACTGGGTCGGGTTGTGTTATTGCGCGTTATTGCGCGTTATTGCGCGTTATTGTATGTAGTGCACTGGTTGAAGCTCAGTGCGGTTGTTGTATGTTTTGGCCGAGACTAAAGCAGGTGGTGCTGGTTGACCAGCTATACCAAACTGGGTCGGGTTGTGTTATTGCGCGTTATTGCGCGTTATTGCGCGTTATTGTATGTAGTGCACTGGTTGAAGCTCAGTGCGGTTGTATGTTTTGGCCGAGACTAAAGCAGGTGGTGCTGGTTGACCAGCTATACCAAACTGGGTCGGGTTGTGTTATTGCGCGTTATTGCGCGTTATTGCGCGTTATTGTATGTAGTGCACTGGTTGAAGCTCAGTGCGGTTGTTGTATGTTTTGGCCGAGACTAAAGCAGGTGGTGCTGGTTGACCATCTATACCAAACTGGGTCGGGTTGTGTATGTTTTGCGGCCACCTGGAAAGGGTCGGGATAAATGTGTAACCGTAGGCCGTGAAAATGTGAAGCTTTGACATGAGGTGCAGCAATGCATGAGGGTTGTCAAATGGTGTTCTACCTTGAGGGATCATTTTGAAGTTCTCCTGATGGCCGTTTAGGTGTCTCTTTCACCATGGATTATGTGGACTTCCGCCCATCCCCTCCCCTCTCATCCCCATTCCTTTTCTGTCAGCACTTGCATAAAGACCTTGAAGCATTTCAATGTGTGCCTCGTATTTAAGCGAGGAGGTTGTGAGGTTTTTCACTCAAGGTATCTGTCAAAGCGTCTTTGTCCGCATGTTGACAGAAAATATAGGATCTGTCTGCTGCGGTGTGTTGCTTCCCGCAGAGTCGGAGGAAAGCTCATTTAATGTCGGGGCCTGAATGTGTGGATCTCAGGGCCTCCAGTATTTTGTATGTAGGCCTTCTTATTTTGCAAAGAGCAGTACACCTTGCGTTCATCCTGCTGTGCCTTTCGTCAATATTTAAATTATCGGGCATTTGGTTTGAAATGTCTTGTTTCGCTCCACAATCGGGTCAAGTTACAATTATTGAGGAGTCATGTGGACTTTAATCTGATGAATGTGCCGTGGGAGGCAAAACCTCTCCCGTCCTCGGACTCTCCAATGGGCTACCACCATTATTGTGTGGCTTGAGGGTTGGGATTATTGTCACATTCAGATTATAGGATACGCATGTATACGAGGGCCATGTCCGAACAAGACACTCTGTATTGGCGATGAAACACCAACGTTAACAATTTTTCGTTGTAGTTTGAAAGAATGAGTGTTGTGGTGTTGTGAGTATTTCATTCGTAGAACTTTTTGCGTGTGCGCTCAAACGATTTTCATGTGTCCCATAAAAAGCGAGTTTTGAATATTTCAACTTTTTTTGGTTTTGAGTCTATTGATTATAATTGGAGTAGTCACACCCATCCGAGTAATGCAAAGGTTAGCTTTATAGTCTTATTTTTCTGTAAAGGTTAGGATTATAGTCTTATAGTCTTATTTATGTAAAGGTTAGGATTATAGTCTTATTTTATCGTCTTATATTATTTTTTCTGTAAAGGTAATGACATAGTCTTATAGTCTTATTTATGTAAAGGTTAGGATTATAGTCTTATCGTCTTATTTATGTAAAGGTTAGGATTATAGTCTTATTTTAAAGACTTATTTTTGTAAAGGTTAGGATTATAGTCTTATTTTATACTTATTTATGTAAAGGTGAGTATTATAGTCGTATTTT
This sequence comes from Myxine glutinosa, assembly GCF_964187855.1. Lineage (NCBI taxonomy): Eukaryota > Metazoa > Chordata > Myxini > Myxiniformes > Myxinidae > Myxine > Myxine glutinosa. The sequence continues at coordinate 39,922,423 of NC_136263.1, forward strand.
GTAGTCTTATTTTTGTAAAGGTTAGGATTATAGTCTTATTTTATAGTCTTATATTATTTTTTCTGTAAAGGTTATGATTATAGTCTTATAGTCTTATTTATGTAAAGGTTAGGATTATAGTCTTATCGTCTTATTTATGTAAAGGTTAGGATTATAGTCTTATTTATGTAAAGGTTAGGATTATAGTCCTATTTTATAGTCTTATTTATGTAAAGGTTAGGATTATAGTCTTATTTTATATTCTTATTTTCTGTAAAGGTTGGGATTATAGTCTTATTTTAAAGACTTATTTTTGTAAAGGTTAGGATTATAGTCTTATTTATGTAAAGGTTAGGATTATAGTCCTATTTTATAGTCTTATTTATGTAAAGGTTAGGATTATAGTCTTATTTTATATTCTTATTTTCTGTAAAGGTTAGGATTATAGTCTTATTTTAAAGACTTATTTTTGTAAAGGTTAGGATTATAGTCTTATTTTATACTTATTTATGTAAAGGTGAGTATTATAGTCTTATTTTGTAGTCTTATTTTTGTAAAGGTTAGGATTATAGTCTTATTTTATAGTCTTATATTATTTTTTCTGTAAAGGTTATGATTATAGTCTTATAGTCTTATTTATGTAAAGGTTAGGATTATAGTCTTATCGTCTTATTTATGTAAAGGTTAGGATTATAGTCTTATTTTATAGTCTTACACTACTCACAATAAGTTAGGGATATTGTGGGAGTGAGTTTTTTTTTTTTTTTAGGGGTTAGGGTGATGGTGTTGAAATCAAGAATGCAGTGTTTTTTCACACATTAATAACCATGGAATTAGGACCAACAACTTTTTTCAACATAATTAATACACAAAATCAACCACACCGAAGAATCTGCCGATATCCCTAACTTATTGTGAGTAGTGTATTTATGTAAAGGTTAGGATTATAGTCTTATTTTATATTCTTATTTTCTGTACAGGTTGGGGTTATAGTCTTATTTTATAGTGAAGGAGCCCGCGCTCCTGCATGAGACGGACGAAGTGACAGACAAGACACAAACTCGTCCGAGAAGATATTTATTGTAAAAACCAACTCGGGAACTCTGAAAAGCCCGTTTATCGGGCTGCATATATATCCAAACCAGAAAGCATAACCGAAACCGAAAGCCACGCCTCTCAGGCGAGGCGTGCTTTGGTGGTCACGTGACCGACAGGTGCAAAGGATTATAACCGCACGCGCGGCATGCTTTGGTGGTCATGTGACCAGCCACCCCGGCGCCGCGGTTGTCCGCCGGTGACGTCACCGGCTGGAGCAAGGAGATTCTGCTGCTGGTCTCGCTTGGGGGACCCATGGGTCGCTACACACGCCCCCCCCCCCCCCAGAACGGACTTGATCCAGGAAGGTCAACCTGAGGGGGGTCTGGATGACCTGACCGAAACGACCCTGGCCAGTCGCCGGGGGGGGGGGGGGGGGGTCCGGTGTGGTGGCGGGTGGTCGGACGGGGGGTGGAGTGGACGGGGGGCAGCTGCGCCACGGTGGGAGAGCCAGCCGTGGCGGCTGGCCGACGTCCATGTGGGCCGGTTTGAGGCGGTCCAGCAAAATCCGGTCCGCCCGGCCGCCGATGCTGACGATGAAGGACTTGTTGTCCCGTCGTATGACCCGGAAGGGTCCGTCGTATGGTGGCCGGAGCGGCCCCCGGTGCACGTCGTGGCGCACGAAGACGTACTCCGCCGTGCGGAGTGCTGGGGGGACGTAGGATTGGGGGTCGCTGTGGCGGGACGTGGGCACCGGGGCGAAACGTCGGGCAGCCTCCTGGAAGTCCGTGCGCTGGCGCGCGGCGGACCAGGGGCTGGTGGCGTCGGGAATGAACTCGCCCGGTATGCGGAGGGCCTGGCCGTACACCAGCTCGGCGGTGGACGCCTGGAGGTCCTCTTTGGGGGCCGTGCGTAGGCCCAAAAGGACCCACGGGAGCCGGTCGGCCCAGCCGTCGTCCTGGAGGCCGGCCATGAGTGCGGCCTTCATGGAGCGGTGGAACCGCTCGCACAACCCATTGGCCTGGGGGTGGTAGGCCGTGGTGCGGTGTAGGGTAACGCCCAACGTGCGGGAGATCGCGCCCCATAGTTTGGACGTGAACTGTGGGCCGCGGTCCTTAGAGATGTGCGCCGAAACGCGCGACCCAGGTGGCGATGAACGCCTGGGCCACGTCAGCGGTGGTGGTGGAGGCGAGGGGCACGGCCTCCGGCCACCTGGTGGTCCTGTCCACCATGGTAAGCAGGTGGGTGAACCCCTGCGATGGGGGAAGGGGACCCACCAGGTCCATGTGGACGTGGTCGAACCGTCACTCGGGCACGGTGAAGGGAGCCAGCGGAGCCTGGGTATGCCGGTGGACCTTGGCCCGCTGGCAGGGTGTGCAGGCATTGGCCCAGTCGCGGACGTCCCGTCGTAGCCCATGCCAGATGAAACGTGCCACCACCAGCCGCTGGGACGCCTTCCGGCCCGGGTGAGAGAGGCCGTGGAGCGAAGCAAAAATGCGACGCCTCCAGGTGACCGGCACAATGGGGCGAGGTCGGCCTTGGGAGATGTCGCACAGCAGGACCGTGTCCGCGAAGGGGATGTCAGCCAAGCGGAGGCCCGTGTCCGCCACCCGCAGCGCCTGCACCGTGCCGTCGGTGGCCTGGTCCGTTGCCATTAGGGCGAAGTTGACGCCGAGGTGGACGGCATTGGCGCCGGCTCGAGAAAGGCAGTCGGCCACGGCGTTGTCCTTCCCGGCGACGTGCCGGATGTCCGTGGTGTACTCCGACACGGTGGAGAGGTGGCGCTGCTGGTGGGCCGACCACGGCTCCGTGACCTTGGCCATGGCGAAAACCAACGGCTTGTGGTCGACAAAAGCCGTGAACGGGCGGCCCTCCAGGAGGTGGCGAAAATGGCGGATGGCCAGGTACAGCCCGAGGAGCTCGCGGTTGAAGGTGCTGTACTTCAACTCGTTGGGCAGGAGTTGCCGGCTGAAGAACGTGAGTGGCTGCCAGGCCGCATTTACCCATTGTTCATGGACCGCGCCCATGGCGTAGTTGGAGGCGTCCGTCGTGAGGGCGATGGGAGCCTGGGGTACCGGGTGGGCCAGCAGCGTGGCGTTGGCGAGGGCCCGTTTCGCGCCGGTGAAAGCAGCGTCCATGTCCGTGGAACAGACGACGTCGCGTTTCGCCGGCTGGCCACGGAGGGCGGTGTACAAGGGCCGCATGAGTTTCACAGCTCGGGGCACGAAGCGGTGATAAAAGTTCACCATCCCGAGGAACTCCTGCAGCGCCTTGACGGAGCGGGGGTGCGGGAAAGCGGCGATGGCTTCGACTTTGGCCGGTAGCGGCACGGCGCCGGTCCGGGTGATGCGGTGGCCCAAAACGTCGATCGTTGCTGCACCGAAGTGACATTTGGCCGGGTTGACGATCAATCCGTGCTCGCTGATGCGGCCGAACAGCGTCCGGAGGTGGAGGAGGTGCTCGGCTCTGGACGTGCTGGCGACGAGAATGTCGTCCAGGTAGGTATAGAGGAACGGCAAGTCGCGCAGCACGCCGTCCATCAGGCGCTGGAACGCCTGCGCCGCGTTTTTGAGGCCAAGGGGCATCCGGAGGAATTTGAAGAGGCCGAAAGGTGTAATCACCGCCGTCTTTGGGATGTCGGCCGGGCGGACGGGCACCTGGTGGTACCCCCGAATCAGGTCCACTTTTGAAAAAATGGTCCGCCCCGCCAACCGGGCGGAAAAATCCTGGATGTGTGGGACGGGGTACCTGTCGGGGGTAGTGGCGTCGTTGAGGCGGCGGTAGTCGCCGCATGGCCGCCATCCGCCCCCCGGCTTCGGGACGATGTGCAGCGGCGAGGCCCAGGCGCTGTCGGAGCGCCGCACAATGCCGAGGCGCTCCAGCGCCGCGAACTCGGCCTTGGCGACAGCGCGTTTGGCGGGATCGAGACGGCGAGCCCGGGCGTACACCGGCGGGCCCGTAGTGGGGATGTGATGCTCGATGCCGTGCCACACCGCGATGGCCGAAAACGTCAGTCGCGTGAGGGCCGGGAACTCCGCGAGGAGGTGTGCGAAGTCGTCCGCCAATGGGAGGGCGCAGGAAAACTCGGTGGGCGCGGCACGGCTCAAGGCGCATGCCAGGGAGCTGAAAGTTTCGGCGTTGACGAGGCGCCGGCGTTTCACGTCGACCAGCAGCCCGTGGGCGCACAGAAAATCGGCCCCGAGCAAAGCCATGGGGACATCCGCCGTCACGAACTCCCAGTGAAAGAGCTGGCTGCCGAAGCGGAGGGCGATGGTGCATGGGCCGAAGGTGCGGATGGCGGAGCCGTTGGCCGCGACTAAGGGGGGGGCCGCAAACGGCGACCCGCCTGTCCTCCGCCGAAGCGGGAGTGACGCTCAGTTGGGCGCCGGTGTCGCAGAGGAAGCGCCGCGCCGACGCTTGGTCCGCGATGAATAGCAGGTTTCCGGAACGGCCGGCATTCATTACTGGTAGGGAACGCCGGCCCGCCCATTTCCCGACTTGCTGAACGTGCACGGGGGTCGACATGATTGGGCCTGCCACCCGAACCTGGTGTGGAAATAACACCAGGCTGGGTCCGGCGGGGGCTCCGGTCGACGCGTCGGGACCGGGCGACGCGGCGTCGCCGCTGCCAGTCGCGCCGGCCCGGCGGCCTCCGGGAAGGAAACTGCATCGCGGGCGCCAGGCGGGTGGGCGGGAAGGCTCCCGGCCGCCACCCCGACGAGCTGGCTCGCCACTCCGGTGAGCTGGCTTGCCGAAGCGATCTTGTCGGCCTCCTTGGCGAGGTCGCGGGGGTTCACGATGGTCGCACCTGCCAGGGCGACCCGTACCTGGGCCGGGAGCTGGCGAAGAAAGAGCTCCTGAAACAGGAAATCTGAGGGGTGCTCGTCGAGCAACGCGAGCATGTAGTCCATGCGTTCGGACTGGCGCGTATCGCCGAGCTCAGGAAGGTCGAGCAGGCGTCGTGCGCGCTCAGCCGGGGAGAGGGCGAAAGCGCCCAGCAGAAGTGCCTTGATGGCGTCGTACTTGCCGTCAGCGGGCGGGTTCTGGAGGAAGCTCAGGCAGCGGGCGGCGGTCGCGGAGCCAAGCGCGGCGACCACGTAATGGTATCGAGTGGCGTCCTCCATTATGCCACGCAGGGCGAACTGGGAGTCCGCCTGCGCGAACCAGAAGGTGGGCAGTTTGAGGGACACTGCGGTGTCCATCGCATGTCGTAAATTCGGGGTCACCAGTGAAGGAGCCCGTGCTCCTGCATGAGACGGACGAAGTGACGGGCAAGACACAAACCCGTCCGAGAAGATATTTATTGTAAAAACCAACTCGGGAACTCTGAAAAGCCCGTTTATCGGGCTGCATATATATCCAAACCAGAAAGCATAACCGAAACCGAAAGCCACGCCTCTCAGGCGAGGCGTGCTTTGGTGGTCACGTGACCGACAGGTGCAAAGGATTATAACCGCACGCGCGGCACGCTTTGGTGGTCACGTGACCAGCCACCCCGGCGCCGCGGTTGTCCGCCGGTGACGTCACCGGCTGGAGCAAGGAGATTCTGCTGCCGGTCTCGCTTGGGGGACCCATGGGTCGCTACAATAGTCTTATTTATGTAAAGGTTAGGATTATAGTCTTACTTTATAGTCTTATTTATGTAAAGGTTAGTATAATAGTCTTATTGTATCATCTTATTTATGTAAAGGTTAGGATTATAGTCTTATAGTCTTATTTATGTAAAGGTTAGGATTATAGTCTTATTTTATAGTCTTATTTATGTAAAGGTTAGGATTATAGTCTTATTTTATAGTCTTATTTATGTAAAGGTTAGTATTATAGTCTTATTTTATAGTCTTATTTATGTAAAGGTTAGGTTTATAGTCTTATTTTATAGTCTTATTTATGTAAAGGTTAGGATTATAGTCTTATTTTATAGTCTTATTTATGTAAAGGTTAGGATTATAGTCTTATTTTATAGTCTTATTTATGTAAAGGTTAGGATTATAGTCTTATTTTATAGACTTATTTATGTAAAGGTTAGTATTATAGTCTTATTTTATAGTCTTATTTATGTAAAGGTTAGGATTATAGTCTTATTTTATAGTCTTATTTATGTAAAGGTTAGGATTATAGTCTTATTTTATAGTCTTATTTATGTAAAGGTTAGGATTATAGTCTTATTTTATAGTCTTATTTATGTAAAGGTTAGTATTATAGTCTTATTTTACATTCTTATTTTCTGTAAAGGTTAGGATTATAGTCTTATTTTATAGTCTTATATTATTTTTTCTGTAAAGGTTATGATTATAGTCTTATAGTCTTATTTATGTAAAGGTTAGGATTATAGTCTTATCGTCTTATTTATGTAAAGGTTAGGATTACAGTCTTATTTTATTGTCTTATTTATGTAAAGGTTAGGATTATAGTCTTATTTTATAGTCTTACACTACTCACAATAAGTTAGGGATATTGTGGGAGTGAGTTTTTTTTTTTTTTTTTAGGGGTTAGGGTGATGGTGTTGAAATCAAGAATGCAGTGTTTTTTCACACATTAATAACCATGGAATTAGGACCAACAACTTTTTTCAACATATTTAATACACAAAATCAACCACACCGAAGAACCTGCCAATATCCCTAACTTATTGTGAGTAGTGTATTTATGTAAAGGTTAGGATTATAGTCTTATTTTATATTCTTATTTTCTGTAAAGGTTATGATTATAGTCTTATAGTCTTATTTATGTAAAGGTTAGGATTATAGTCTTATCGTCTTATTTATGTAAAGGTTAGGATTATAGTCTTATTTTATTGTCTTATTTATGTAAAGGTTAGGATTATAGTCTTATTTTATAGTCTTACACTACTCACAATAAGTTAGGGATATTGTGGGAGTGAGTTTTTTTTTTTTTTTTTTAGGGGTTAGGGTGATGGTGTTGAAATCAAGAATGCAGTGTTTTTTCACACATTAATAACCATGGAATTAGGACCAACAACTTTTTTCAACATATTTAATACACAAAATCAACCACACCGAAGAACCTGCCAATATCCCTAACTTATTGTGAGTAGTGTATTTATGTAAAGGTTAGGATTATAGTCTTATTTTATATTCTTATTTTCTGTAAAGGTTGGGATTATAGTCTTATTTTATAGTCTTATTTATGTAAAGGTTAGGATTATAGTCTTATTTTATAGTCTTATTTATGTAAAGGTGAGGATTATAGTCTTATTTATGTAAAGGTTAGGATTATAGTCTTATTTTATTGTCTTATTTATGTAAAGGTTAGGATTATAGTCTTATTTTATAGTCTTACACTACTCACAATAAGTTAGGGATATTGTGGGAGTGAGTTTTTTTTTTTTTTTTTAGGGGTTAGGGTGATGGTGTTGAAATCAAGAATGCAGTGTTTTTTCACACATTAATAACCATGGAATTAGGACCAACAACTTTTTCAACATATTTAATACACAAAATCAACCACACCGAAGAACCTGCCAATATCCCTAACTTATTGTGAGTAGTGTATTTATGTAAAGGTTAGGATTATAGTCTTATTTTATATTCTTATTTTCTGTAAAGGTTGGGATTATAGTCTTATTTTATAGTCTTATTTATGTAAAGGTTAGGATTATAGTCTTATTTTATAGTCTTATTTATGTAAAGGTGAGGATTATAGTCTTATTTTATCGTCTTATTTATGTAAAGGTTAGGATTATAGTCTTATTTATGTAAAGGTTAGGATTATAGTCTTATTTTATAGTCTTATTTATGTAAAGGTTAGGATTATAGTCTTATTTTATATTCTTATTTTCTGTAAAGGTTGGGATTATAGTCTTATTTTGTCGTCTTATTTATGTAAAGGTTAGGATTATAGTCTTATTTTATAGTCTTATTTTTGTAAAGGTTAGGATTATAGTCTTATTTTATAGTCTTATATTATTTTTTTCTGTAAAGGTTAGGATGATAGTTTTATTTTATGGTCTTATTTATGTAAAGGTTAGGATGATAGTCTTATTTTATAGTCTTATTGATGTAAAGGTTAGGATTATAGTCTTATTTTATAGTCTTATTGATGTAAAGGTTAGGATTATAGTCTTATTTTATAGTCTTATTGATGTAAAGGTTAGGATCATCAGTCTTATTTTATAGTCTTATTTATGTAAAGGTTAGGATTATAGTCTTATTTTATATTCTTATTTTCTGTAAAGGTTGGGATTATAGTCTTATTTTATAGTCTTATTTATGTAAAGGTTAGGATTATAGTCTTATTTTATAGTCTTATTTATGTAAAGGTGAGGATTATAGTCTTATTTATGTAAAGGTTAGGATTATAGTCTTATTTTATTGTCTTATTTATGTAAAGGTTAGGATTATAGTCTTATTTTATTGTCTTATTTATGTAAAGGTTAGGATTATAGTCTTATTTTATAGTCTTACACTACTCACAATAAGTTAGGGATATTGTGGGAGTGAGTTTTTTTTTTTTTTTTTAGGGGTTAGGGTGATGGTGTTGAAATCAAGAATGCAGTGTTTTTTCACACATTAATAACCATGGAATTAGGACCAACAACTTTTTCAACATATTTAATACACAAAATCAACCACACCGAAGAACCTGCCAATATCCCTAACTTATTGTGAGTAGTGTATTTATGTAAAGGTTAGGATTATAGTCTTATTTTATATTCTTATTTTCTGTAAAGGTTGGGATTATAGTCTTATTTTATAGTCTTATTTATGTAAAGGTTAGGATTATAGTCTTATTTTATAGTCTTATTTATGTAAAGGTGAGGATTATAGTCTTATTTTATCGTCTTATTTATGTAAAGGTTAGGATTATAGTCTTATTTATGTAAAGGTTAGGATTATAGTCTTATTTTATAGTCTTATTTATGTAAAGGTTAGGATTATAGTCTTATTTTATATTCTTATTTTCTGTAAAGGTTGGGATTATAGTCTTATTTTGTCGTCTTATTTATGTAAAGGTTAGGATTATAGTCTTATTTTATAGTCTTATTTTTGTAAAGGTTAGGATTATAGTCTTATTTTATAGTCTTATATTATTTTTTTCTGTAAAGGTTAGGATGATAGTTTTATTTTATGGTCTTATTTATGTAAAGGTTAGGATGATAGTCTTATTTTATAGTCTTATTGATGTAAAGGTTAGGATTATAGTCTTATTTTATAGTCTTATTGATGTAAAGGTTAGGATTATAGTCTTATTTTATAGTCTTATTGATGTAAAGGTTAGGATCATCAGTCTTATTTTATAGTCTTATTTATGTAAAGGTTAGGATTATAGCCTTATTTTATAGTCTTATCTTATTTTTTCTGTAAAGGTTAGGATGATAGTCTTATTTTATAGTCTTATCTATGTAAAGGTTAGGATTATAGTCCTATTTTATAGTCTTATTGATGTAAAGGTTAGGATCATCAGTCTTATTTTATAGTCTTATTTATGTAAAGGTTAGGATTATAGTCTTATTTTATAGTCTTATCTTATTTTTTATGTAAAGGTTAGGATGATAGTCTTATTTTAAAGTCTTATCTTATTTGTTTTGTAAAGGTTAGGATGATAGTTTTATTTTATAGTCTTATTGATGTAAAGGTTAGGATGATAGTCTTATTTTATAGTCTTATTGATGTAAAGGTTAGGATTATAGTCTTATTTTATAGTCTTATTTATGTAAAGGTTAGGATGATAGTCTTATTTTATAGTCTTATATATGTAAAGGTTAGGATTATAGTGTTATTTTATAGTCTTATTGATGTAAAGTTTAGAATCATAGTCTTATTTTATAGCCTCTAGGTTAGGATTATAGTCTTATTTTATAGTCTTATCTTATTTGTTCTGTAAAGGTTAGGATTATAGTCTTATTTTATAGTCTTGTCTTATTTGTTCTGTAAAGGTTAGGATTATAGTCTTATTTTATTGTCTTATCTTATTTGTTCTGTAAAGGTTAGGATGATAGTCTTATTTTATAGTCTTATCTTATTTGTTCTGCAAAGGTTAGGATTATAGTCTTATCTTATTTGTTCTGTAAAGGTTAGGATTATAGTCTTATTTTATAGTCTTATCTTATTTGTTCTGTAAAGGTTAGGATGATAGTCTTATTTTATAGTCTTATTTATGTAAAGGTTAGGATGATAGTCTTATTTTATAGTCTTATTTATGTAAAGGTTAGGATTATAGTCTTATTTTATAGTCTTATTTATGTAAAGGTTAGGTTTATAGTCTTATCTTATTTTTTTCTGTAAAGGTTAGGATTATAGTATTATTTTTCCTCTTCCTCCTCCTGTTCCTGCTCTTCCTCCCCCTCCCTCTCTTCCTCTTCCATCTATTTTTGCAGGTTTATGGTGTCCAACAAATATCTCCGTTTGGTGGAAAACAAAGTATTGCGCATAGTGGAAGAAAGCGATAAGACCAAGTCCTCAGTTATTGTCAGGGTAATTTTAAAAAAGTTTTAGTTGTTTTTTAAGGTTATTGTTTTTATGGCGTTTTGGAACCAAATTTTCAGGTTATTAAACAGTTTAAGTTGGTCTTTCGATTGATGCTGATCTCTCTAAATAACCACAGGACTAAAAGTAAAACCATTCTAATAATTTCAAACACATTTTCTGGGGCGACACTGCATTTTAATCCACATTTGTGATTTTACTTACCTGAGGTCGATGCGTGTCATCTTTGTCGTTCACAGATGCTACCTCAAAATTAGATGACGTCAAGTCACAAGTGGAAGGCTTCAGTGATCATTTAAAATTTTTGAACGGCACCTTGAGTCATTTAGATTTGTCTGCCAACATCACCAGAGATGCATTGAAGATACAAGATCGGTACGAGCATTATCGGTGAGTTTACCACAAGCTTCCATTCCACCGTACGTCGTGAACATTGCTTCCGTTGTAGAGAGAAATGAACATCTGTCCAAGACAAAACGGTAGGTTAATAGGTTGGAACTCTGATGATCATTGTTGTTATATATATATATTTTTTCAAGAAGCACACGCTTGCGATATAACTGCATTTGTATTCAGGACTCGCATAAAACATAGCCTGGTGTTGGCTTAGCGGTTATGGTGCCGGCTTGGGATCCTATGATCCTGGGTTCGAATCTCAGTCGATCGCTGAATTAATGCTAGGCAGGTTGACTCAGCCTGTCATCCTTCCGATGTCGGCAAATTGAGTACCAGTTCGTTGGTAATTCCCTGTGTGTCGCAAGAGGTGACTAACAGGGTTGGTGGCAGGAAGGGCATCCAGCCATAAAACATTGCTTCAAAAATGGGACCACGGTGCCCAAAAAAGGCCAACCCCTGCTGTGCGGGGAAAAATGGCCTCTAAAGGTGGTTCTTCTACTCACATAAAACTTGAAAATGTGTGTGTCTGTCTGTGCCATACCTGCAGCTGGATCGTTGGTTTGGTGATATGTTGCATCATCTTCTTCATCGTGCTTCTGATAATTCTGGGTATCCTCTTTGGCCTTTGTGGTACGAGCAAAAAGGCAACGCCAACATCACGGGGATGCGTCTCTCACAGTGGTGGCAATTTCCTCATGGCGTACGTTATTTCATTACCTCCGCCACCGTAGCTGGTTGGAGTTTATGTTTTCACCCCTGTACATCTTGTCTATCTGTGAGCAGGATATATCAAAATGTTAAGGATTCCGAGGAAACTTGGTGGACAGGTTGGGTATGTGATGAAGACGAATTGATTAGATTTTGGTGAAGATCCGGATCCGAGAATTTTTAATTGATTCTTCACTATTGCCAGATGGGGCCAAAAATGATATACAGCACGATATTTCAAAAAAAGTTTTAGACTGGTTCGGACAACTAGGTGGATGAGTTAGGTAGGCAACAAGAACAAGCCAATTCGATTTTGGTTCAGGTCCGGAAACGGCTCCGGCCTATCAGTGGGATACAAAACGTAAACTGTTCAGCCTGGCGGAGTTAGTGATCTACCAAGTGCCGTTCTAGTTTTAGTTATTGTTTTCTTCAAGTTTAGTTTGAGTACAAAGTGGATGTGGACGGGCTTTGCGTTTTGGGATGCTTTCTAGTTGATTTGTTACCTCAACAACAACACAACAACAAAAAGTGTATGTCGAATAAGAAGCCAGTTTTGCATCATCACTAATGCCCGTTGGGGCCACTGGTTGATGTTTGTGCCTGTGTTTGCAGTGCCGTTGGCTTCAGCTTTCTCTTGTCCTGGATCATCATGATCGTTGTGCTGATCTTGTTCGTAACTGGAGGCAACATCCATAAGCTGGCCTGTAAACCATTGGCAGATGGAACTTTATTTGAGGTACGGGCTCAACATCCAAATATTGACCCACACCATCCCCTTCCCTTCTACTCCGTCCATTAAGTACAAGCTGGTGCAATGAAACATTAATGGTGGCCCGGCAGAACAAACATTCCAACTTTTATGCCTTTTGCGTCATTTTTTGTGAGCATGTTGGGTGAAATAATTTTGCTGTTGAGGAACGGTATCTATAATGAATTGTGGTTTTAAGATCCCTTATTGTACAATGTTGTCATGTGTTTGCACTCCTGAGCCTTTGTTTATCAGTAACGTAGTCGTAAAAACGTCAGCCAGGAAACTTGATGATGCGTTTTGTTCACTCATTCCTTCAAGTGTTTGGTTCTTGAGTTGCATCCTTCAAATGCTACTTTCCATGTGTACATTTCACCTGCAGTCCATTGATAAACTGGACAAACCTGAAGGAAGCGGGTCCATCTTTCTTCGTCTAATAAAACCTGGAAATTACAATTTATCTACAAATGACGTGTTGAGGTGAGTAAAAAGTTTACCACCTATTGAGCTACATGGATCTGACTTCAGCGATCCATGGGCCGGAAATGCATCCCACCTGCACCCTCCCCCGTCCCCCTACTGACTCATTTTGTTCATATAATCCGCCAAACATACCACTGCCCCTCTTGGGTGGTGGTTCGTGCTTCTATCCTTATCAAAAAGTTTCTCTTGTCTTTTGCCATTTTCTGAATCTCCTTTATTTCTCATTCCTGCAGGAACTGTGAGAACAACGAGGGTATATTTACTGCCCTGCCTTTGGAGTCGATGTACAACTTCGATATTCAAAAGCGGCTGAACTTCAGCAAGGTTTGTCCAACAACATTTGTGCAAAGTGGAGTCAGACCGAGCTTGCACGTCTGACCGAGCGATCGGACGGCATGGGAGCGAGTGCCCACCAGGTGGCACGCAAAGCATACGTGATGGTTCTAGCAAATTTTCCTTTTGTGTTAGCGACCACAGTTTTTGTATACAAGATCGAGGCTCGTGTAAGAGCTAACATTAATCACAAAAAGACAAACTGACACATAAAACATAAGATAAAGGGAGCGGGAGACAAGATGAGGAGAGAGGGGGAAGCACATAAGTACAACATTTGAGAGCAGGGACATCGGGAGATCTGTGGGAGGGAGAGGGCTTGGGGGGGAGGAGGAGGCACGAGAAGGGGGGGGGGAGGGTGGGTGGGAGAGGTATAAAACACTTGGTATAAAACAAACACAAAACACAATGTGAATAATTTATTTAATTAGGTATAAAATCGTTTGAAAAATTGGTGAATTTTTTTTTTTTTGTGACGACTGTTTTTTTTGTGTGTTTTGACAGTGTTTGACAAACAAAACACTGTTTCGACAGTGTTTTGTGACGACAGTTTTTTTGTGACTGCACAGTGACGTCCGTGCCGGGGTTATCTGCTGAACATCATTCGGACCTTTGTTCTTGCAGTACACGAAGGATTTTGACGACAAGTTGGCTGGAATGAACGTCGAAGTCGGCGACGTCGAGATCTTGTCCACAAGTGGCAGGAAAAACCTTGAGGACTTTAACGAATCTGGTATCAATGATCTCAACTTCACGGCCATCACTAAAGAGGTGATTGCAGTGGGATCAGACATGTGGTGAATGCTTTGCCAATGAGTAAATATGGTGATGCTGTTCAAAATAATACTGGGCCTCGACCTTTCTCCTCCTTTTATTCTCAGATGGAAAACGGAATCGTGAAAATGGATCTTCTTGAATTTGCTGACAAAATGGATAATTTGAGCACGGTATTTGTTTTCCAATCTCAAGCATTCTCTCACCACTTGTTAGACATGTGCCCGTGCTGCAGTGATGGAGATTTGATGGTTTTGTGTGTTATCGATTTTGAACTGGCCCGTTCGCCCCACATCGCGGAAACTTGTTTTCTGATGTAATCTAAGACCGTTAGAGGTGCTCGTACTCCCTGTGGCCCTCAAAATAATGATATATATATATATATATATATATGTATGTATGTATGTATATATATACTAGCAGAAGTACCTGGTGGGGAAGGGGGGAATGGAGGGGGAAGGGGGAGGGGGGAGGGGGATATATATATATATATATGCATACTTACATTGATGATGGTAACGTTTCCTTGTTTAGTATTTGAAACGACAATGTATTCATCAAATGAGAACGATTCTTTGACGATACACTCGTCCTTCAAGCTTTCTTTCTGCTTTCTTGGCGGATGCTGCGATTCATTACAGCTCCCATTGCTTCGACCCCCCTCGAGCGTTTGTTACTGATAGTTGCCTAGTCCTCGGCGGTTCAAGCACAGCACAATTCCTTCCTGTTCAAATTATCTGTGAAGTAGAAGAACCATTTCTGCACGGAACCATTTTTCGCGTTGTTGCACATGATACACAATCTTCTTCTTCACGAAATGCTTCGCTTTCTGGTTTTTTGAACGTTTATTATTTTATCTGCCAAATTTTTTCGCGATACAATGTGGTAGAGCAGCACTTCCAGAGTCGGCGTCAGAACAAATCTAATCGGGGGGCATTAGGGTAACCGCGGGGAGGGGGTGGGGGCACGAACTGCCGTTCGAGAACTCAATCTATGATGTAAATGCTTAATAATAAGAGTTTGCCGTCAACAATCAACACACCAACCCAGTTACAATTTAAAAACATGCTGTAAAGTCTCTCTCTTGCACACACACACAAACACACACACACACACACACACACACAATTAATTGTACAGTATCGGTTGTTCCTAAACTTAAATAATTTAAAGGATTGTTGTAAATGATGTTAATTTCACAACATCCCATATTCAACTTTATTTAAATTGTAAACCTCAAACATAGTTACATATATATAAAAAATAACCACCTTTAGAGGCCATTTTTCCCCGCAAAGCGGGGGTTGGCCTTTTTCGGGAACCGTGGTTGTTGTTGTTTTTCGGTCCCCTTTTTGAAGCAATGTTTTACGGCCGGATACCCTTCCTGACGCCAACCCTTTTTGCCGCCTTTAACGACAAGCAGGGAATTACCAGTGAACTGGTACTCAATTAGCCGACCTTGGAAGGATGACAGGCTGAGTCAACCCCCCTGGCGTTAATTCAGCGATCGACCGGGATTCGAACCCAGGATACTAGGATCCTAAGCCGGCACCCTAGCCGCTAGCCCAACACCAAGGCTCCGAGGGGAAAACCTCAAACCTCAAACATAGTTCCTCCACCTAAATCAAGAATGTTAACCCGTAAGCAACTGACTAGTTTCCCGACTGCATGGATCATCAGCTGGGCACCGTCACACATCAGCACAGATCATCAGCACACATCAGATCATCAGCACACATCAGATCATCAGCACACGTCAGATCATCAGCACACATCAGATCATCAGCACACATCAGATCATCATCACACATCAGATCATCAGCACAGATCATCAGCACACATCAGATCATCAGCACACATCAGATCATCAGCACAGATCATCAGCACACATCAGATCATCAGCACACATCAGATCATCAGCACAAATCATCAGCACACATCAGATCATCAGCACACATCAGATCATCAGCACACACACACACACACACACACTGCACTGTGCCTCCACACTGCACAAAATATAGCCTCGTCTCTGTCTCTCACTCTTTCTCTCTTTCACTGTTTCACTCATTTACTCTTTCACTCACTGCACTGTGCGCGTCATTGGACCATCATTTGAAATCGACTATTTTTCTCCACTCTTACCGAATAAATGCAAACAGACCCAAAAATCATTCAACATTTTGCGTAATAATCATGAAAGCCAAGGCTGGCATCATAAAGGGAATGAAACGCATGGCTTACCTTCAGAAGAGTTGCAGGCGGTGAGTGTTGGTGCTGAACCTCCTAAGAATGGTGTCCTTTCACTCAGTTGTGCATTTTCGGGTTAAGTCCCTCTCAAACGCTAGCTGAACCAACTGGGCCGAAAATACGTTTCTCAGAGTGGACAATGAATTCTCGCACATTGCTGTGGAGGCGCCAAATGTTGAGGCATGATTGAAAGCAGTCAGTACACTGGGCATTCCGATCAGATGTGTGTGGTACTCTGAGAGGATGTTGCTCTTCAGAGGTGGCCGTGCTGGGCGCATTTGCTCCCTCTTCAGTTGGTGAAGCTGGAGGAGGCCTTGAAGAAGCAGCACCGTGTAGCCATTTTCTTATATCCATTTCTGTTCGTAGTGCAGTCTGATAGTTGCTTGCTCTCACTGAAACATTTTGGCGTCAAGCGCCGTCTGACTTGCTAATGTTGTAGGTGATGCGTGCGCTTATCTTGACGTAATGACAACAAATCAAACCAGTAGGTCATAGGTCAAACACCAGACCAATGAGCACACTACTTCCTCAAATGTGACCTGATGCAAATATGACCAACAGGGTGTGTTTTTTTCTTTTCTTATATTTGTTTTTATTTCATTTCATTTAGTGAAAAGATTTTCACTTTTAATATGATAAATATAAATTAGTTAATAAAACGCAAAGTTTGGCGCCGAAGGCTTGGCCTGCGGGTGGGGGGGGGGGGGGGGGGGGGCACAATAACTCATTTGGGGGGCCATGGCCCGTGAATGCCCCCCCCCCCATGACGCCGACCCTGAGCACTTCCAATCACTGCTTGCAAACCCATGATACAAAGCAAACATCATCATTCTGTGGTTCACTCTGTATAAACACATGCAGGACGAGGACATTGGGAGACACTGGACAAATCGACATAGTATATATGGGATTTGAACCTGGGAACACCGGAGTCGCAAGTTGCCATCGGAGGGGGAATTGAAAAGTTCCAAAGAAAGTTCCACGCTTCTCCAGACCTTCCTCATTCTAAGTGTCCGAATCATTTCCAAAATGTCAACAATTAATAATCCAATAACAATTGCGACGGAGATTTTGTTTATATCTTACTTGATTGGTTTGAGGGGGATAGATGTCTGCATGGCAATCGTATGAGACTACATTGGGAGAAGCATCAGTGGGTGATGACGTGGATCAGTGGCAGCACAATGCGGAAACGTCTTCAATCCTGCTGTTTTATTTACTTATTTTTACACACTCTGAGGCTCATGGAGAAGCTGTGACCCCAATTGCGCACACATGCAGGCAGACACACGACACGACACCCGACTTGACTTTCACGCAAACACAGCCGCTAAGCCTGGGGAAGGCGACGGTCACTTCCTGTAGCATTCTGGGTACCAGCGAGGTCACCTTTTATGACGTCACTTTTCCCACCGCACAACGCTGTGATGAAAGGAGAAACTTCCTCCTCCCAATTGATGCCTACCTCTGGGGTATTTCTGTGCTCTATCTATAATTCCAGTAATCTCTGTGTGTATGTATGTCTGTATGTTTGTCTGTGACCGCTGTTTCTCGACAACCACGGGTCCGATATACTTGAAACTTGCCAGGTATATTGCTGGGGACCCGAGTATGTGCCTTTTCAAGGTTTCATATTAATCGGACAAGTAGTTACCGAGCTATGGCGATTTCTTTACCAAACTCCGCAAGCCGTTCGCTTTGGACCAAACCATTTCATGTAAATAGAGGGGGGGGGGGGGGGGGGATTGTCACCGTACTCGCAAGCCGTTCGCTTTGGACCAAACCATTTCATGTAAATAGAGGGGGGGGGGGGGGGATTGCCACCGTACTCGCAAGCCGTTCGCTTTGGCTTTGCGAATGGACCAAACCATTTCATGTAAATAGAGGGGGGGGGGGGGGGTATAATTTTAGATATATATATAGTACGGGCATGCCCTAGTCCTTTAAATACTGAGCGCTAAGCAAGAAAATCCCAGACTCGGAGCGGACGCTCTCACCATTGCACCACCATCACTTCTCCAGAGAGGTTTGGAAATGCGGAAGTCATGGAAAACTGTGTGTCGATGATCACTTCAAGACACTGATATTGAAGAGTAAATAGGCAGAAAAAAATCGACAAATTACAAACTTACAGGTAACTGAATGAGGCCTCATTAGGATGAAAGTGTGGAAAACCCTCAACCCCTTCAGCCACCCCCTAAACCCACATTTCCCCCTATTTTATGCGCGTAACCTTTTAAGTTTGTGATGTTAATATTGTTTCTACATTTGATTCCTGAAAATAATTTATATTGGGATATTTCATTAATTTTTATGATTGTCATTTAACCCGACTTGCACCTGCATTGTGTTTTACACCCTGAAGGTGCCGTGAGGTAAAAGTTTTTGGGAATTTCTTTGAGTGTGTGAATGAAAACTTTTTTTTGTCTTCCAGATCAACGCGTCCGCACGGGCAGACAGTCTGAGAAAGATTCATCACGAACAGGTCGTACCGATGAATGACAGTATGGTAAGCGCTGTTAAACCAGGAAATGTGGAACGTTTATCATTCCGAAGTGCCGCTCTTGTTGCTGTGAGAACTACTTCATTGGTCTCTCATTTTCACAGAAAGACCTGAAAACTGCTATTCAGCAGATCGAGACTATGTCGAAAAGGATTCAGGTGATTTTATATCCACATTGCACACATGGCCTTCTTTGATGTGCAATGTGGTACATCCCACTCGTCAATGTTTTAACGGCGTGACGCTTCTCTCTCTACGATCAGAAAGAAGCCAAATAGATTGCTGCTCACCTTAGCTTCCCATGTTTGCTTCCCATATCATGAATGAACTTCCCATGTTTCAACAAAAATTCTTACCACTCATCCCATGATCTATCTCTTTTTATCGAATTTGGGAATGTTGAGAAGTCCACTTTGTAGAGGTTTTCTGCTCACGACAACCAAATCCTCTTCACATCCTTTAGCAGTGTCAGCACCCCCACCCACCCTAACATATCCTACTAGTCTGCTACCTTCAAACCACACTTCTTCTACGTGTCCCCACCCCCCTCTTCAGCATCCCGCGCCTTCATTCCCCCCTCTCAGCTTCATATCTCTCCCTTTCTGCTTCTGTCCTCACTCAAAGCTCTCAAAGCTTCCCTGCCCCCCCCCCTTCACCTTGCCCCTGCAAAACCTCCCTGCTGTCCTGCACTCACAATACCTCCTCTCCTGCCCCTAAGTGTGAGGACCTCAAGCATCCGAGGTCTCTGCTCCAACCAGACAGATCTCTCAATCCAGCCCGCTGCTAAAAAAAAACGGATATCATCTGTTTAACAGAATCCTTCCTTCCACAGGACATCCCTGACTCCTTAGTATATCTCTGGCCATTGTCTCCTCCGATGTGATAGGCCTGAACCTCCCTCTGGTAGCATAGTTGTATTTCACATCAATAAATCAATTTCTCACTGCCCTTATATGTTGCACCTCCTGGTGTTGAGCCTGGTGTTGGCTTAGCGGTTAGGGTGCCGGCTTGGGATCCTTGGATCCTGGGTTCGAATTCCGGTCGATCGTTGAATTAATGCCAGGGGGGTTGACACAGCCTGTTATCCTTCTGAGGTCGGCAAATTGAGTACCAGCTTGCCGGTAATTCCCTGTGTGTCGCAAGAGGTGACTAACCGGGTTGGTAGCAGGAAGGGCATCCGGCCGTAAAACATTGCTTCAAAAAGGGGGCCACGGTGCCCAGAACCCCCGCTCTGTGGGGAAAAATGGCCTCAAAAAGTGGTTTCTTATATGTTACACCTCCCACCACCCAGGGGTACTTCTGGCTGTGACTTCCCGTTCGCTCCCACCTCTTGTTTGGCTGGGTGTTGTACCATCATCCCAATCTCTCTCATACAACATGGACAAACTGTAACTATCGGGGATGCCTCTTCATGGTGATTGTACCCCACAGTGCAAGTCGGGGGCCAGATCTTCCCCATTCTTCCCTGGTGCTTGGATTCATCAGGGGAGCGCAGTCACAGTGCCAATCGGTCCCCTTGGATCGGCGTTTTCCCTCTTATTTCTTCTCTCTCTCACTCTGTCATGGCCCTCACTTTGTGAAGGTGGAGGTACACCATCCTGGATGTGATGGATTTCTGGGTTGCTCCTGTGAGATCTATCAGCTGTCGCCATGCTGCAGGCTTGTTCAAGAGAACTGTCCGGGGCTCTACAACATCACCAACAACAACAACAACAACAACAACATGGACAAACTGTTAACCACTCATCCCAACTCTCTATCTTCCCCAAATGTGGCAGTTTCATTATACAACTCGTTTTATACTCATTATTATATATACTCAATTATACTCATTATTATATTTTATACTCAATTATACAACTCATTATACAGTCCCTATACAACTCGGCTGGGTGTTGGTACCTCTCTTACCAGCCATGGCACTTCAGCAAAGGACTTCTGTAACTCCATGGGACTGACTCGATCTGTAAACTTTCCCACCTGGATTTCTCCCAATGGCCAATCCTTCTTTCTGGACTTGTTGATGACAAACTTCCCTGCAAATGCCTCCTCATCCGCTGCTCCAATTGGTTCATCTGATCATATGCTTGTGAAAGTCAACATCTCTCTGGTCATTCTCAGAGAGCTGCCTCAACACCGGTGAGTCCGGCATTTCACTCAAGCAGATTGGCAGGGACTGCAAGCAGCCATCTCTCTTCAAGAC
Source organism: Myxine glutinosa (assembly GCF_964187855.1). Lineage (NCBI taxonomy): Eukaryota > Metazoa > Chordata > Myxini > Myxiniformes > Myxinidae > Myxine > Myxine glutinosa. The sequence continues at coordinate 39,943,281 of NC_136263.1, forward strand.
TGGTCTCCTATATCTACTGTCTGATGATGTTGACTGATGTTGACTCAGTCTGGGAATTCTTCCACAGAAACCTGCTCTCTTTATCATGCACAGATACATCACATCTTGTCTTCAATTATCCTATCCTACTCTTCTTCCTGCACATGGTACTCTGAATCCTGTGGCGAGGCAGTTGCTCTGAAACAACTTCCCTTCTCTTCCTGGAAAGAAAATCTGACCGAAGGCTATCTCAGTGCATTCCACAAAGTCCACAAGAGTTTCCACTCTCAGGAGAGCCAGAAAACAACATCTCTCCAACCACAAAAATAAACTTTCAAACTTGTCTCCATCCTCTAAAACCTGGTGCCCCCTTGTTGAGTCTGTCTCCGGAGTATATTCCCCCTTCCATCCCTTCTTTCTTTTCGTGGCACCAGAGCCGACTCCACTTGTGAGAAGGCCGAATGCTTCAATTCTCTGTTTTTGCTTCAAAATCTTGTGTCCCTAATCCCTCACTCTCGGTACCCACCCAACCCAATTGCACCAACTGTCTTTTGCACATGAGGAGGCGGAGAAGGTTCTGGCATAACCTGCTCTGCTGCTCTTGCACATAATCTTTCTGCTCTGTTCAGTCAATCATTTACCCTCGGTCATCTTCCATCCCCTTGGAAATGCGCCAACAACACTGCATTACATAAACAACGTGCAAAAACCGATCCGTTTCAACTACAGATATGTCGGCTTACCTCTATCATCAGCAAGGTCATGAATCCATCACTGCAGTTGATATGAAGTAGTCTTCCTGTTATTCAATAGCCTCATCACCCCAATTTGGAATCAGACTAGGTCACTCCACCTTGGACATGCTGCTTCTACTCACCCAGCAGTGGTTGGAGGCCCTCAATGTTAGATATGAGATCAGGACCATCTCTCTGGACATATCTCTTGCTTTTGATACAGTCTGGCGTCTTGCTTTACTCTCCAAACTCTCGGCTTATGTCATTCAAGACAAACTCCACACATGGCTGACTTTATGGAAAATCCTCTTTATCTATTTGATGAATACTCCACCTTGTGCTGTGACATCCGTCATCCTTCAGACAGTCAGGCTGCAGCCTTGTCCCTCTCTTCAGACCTTGACAAAATCACAAGCTTGTTAAACACCTGGAATATGTCTTTCAATCCTGACAAATCTCACACGCTCATTGTCTCTTTCCGAAAGGACTGTCGAGCAAACCCTCCCATCTACTTTCTTAGCAATTCTCTTGAGGATCCTACAGTCATTGAATCCTTCAGTCTCACTATCAGCTCATGATGATATTCCTTGCACAAACCACATTTCAAAGTTGGCCTCCAAAGCCAGCCGCCGACGGGGCATCCTCCATCATACAATGTCCTTTCTGGGCACACCTGAACTCCTACCCACCGACAAGGCCTTTAACTGCAGCTTCATGGAGTACTGCTCTCCCCTCTGTGCTGGCTCCCCTGCTTCACGTATTACTCACATTGACGCCGTGGAAACAAAGGCCTTCAAGATTATGGGAATGTCCCATGAAGAAGCTGTCTATGGGCCTATCTCTTTCCCAGCACAGACAATTGACACAGCCTTAATTTATAGCTCGGTGGTTTCTGTCTTTTACCACCTCCTTTCAGGTCTTGTATCATCTGTTCTTTCATGCATTGTCCTTCCCATCTCCGCCACAACCCAGGTATGTGCAGCATGCTTGTGGTCTACCATGAACGCCTACGAGTGAAGCTCCCAACATTCCTCACCTCCACTCTTTCGTTCCTCTTCTTTTTCCCCAACCTGTGGAACCAACTCACACATTCTCTTCAATCTTGTGTTTCCCTCCAGGTCTTCAAGACAGCTGTTCACCACCATTTTAGATCATCTCCCATCCAAACTCATGGTCTTTATTTTACCCCCGTTAAACTCCCGCCCCTCTATCCCGCACCGGTCCACACCCAAACCCACCTCCTTCCAAATATCCCGTTTTTCCTTTCTGAGAGTTTGCTTCTTTATCCATATCATGGCGGTTCACTGTTGCCGGAGTGTGTGTGTGTGCGCTTGCGTCCTGAGGTGTACTGAGCTTTGTACTTTATCATTTTAACAGCCTGAGGTGGATCAAACATTGCATCTGCTGGACAATTTGGATTTTTTCATCAAGAACGGATCCCTGCCCACTGTGAAGCAGGTACGTTTGTGAACGTAACTTGATGTCGAATAGCATTTGAACGGCTGTGGGGCAAGCCTTGAGGGACCATCTTGTGTTGATGTGTGGACGAAGCTGGGTGTCTAATATGGCCTGAGTTGTATATTTAATCATATACAAAATTGAGGGTCGTGGAAGAGCGAGGTGATGGAGGATTTAAAAAAGGGGGAACATGAGGGTAGTGGGGCACCATTTGGATACAATAAGCAAGAAAATGATTGAATAAAAAAAAGAGAGGGAGGGAGAGGAGGGACTAACCTGCTGGTAGGAGGGTTGTGTTAGTGGTTGTAATAAATACCATGGGGGTGTGGGACGTGGGTGATGTGAGATTGTGGTGCATTGTTTCCACACAGGTTGTCGTGGATTACTTTTCCAACATCACCAACGACTTGGTGCAATATGTCACGTGGGGGAAAGAAGTTGTAAGTGAACCTCCCCCCCACCCCCCACCCCTCACCCCTAATTTCAAGGGGCATTTTTGAGAGGAATGTGCCGCCGATTTCCATGAATCGTGCAACTCGGGATGAACCCATTCGTAACCTGAAAGTAGAAGTGAAAGGAAAACTTTTGGGGAGTTGTGTTTGGAGCGACTTGTGTAATGATGTGTTTTGATGTTTGTGCATGAAATTCACCGCAAAATTCACTTCTGTTCGTGCAAAGTCCCCCGACTCGATCTGTTTATGTCGGCAGAGATGGAACTGACGTTGGAAGGGAAGTTAAACTTTTTATTTCAAATACACCATCTGTATTTAGTAACAACCGAATGTAAGAAATAGTTGTTTTGCAATATTTGAAAGTAAACTTATAGCTTTCCTTATGGTTAGTGTTACATTTGGAGCAAAGAGGTATTTCTCACACTTGTGCATGATTCTTCAAAACAGAGTTCCTGAAAGCAGATTCTCTTAGTCTCTGGTGTCTTCTCTTAGTCTCTGGTGTCTTCTCTTGGTCTCTGGTGTCTTCTCTTGGTCTCTGGTGTCTTGTCTTAGTCTCTGGTGTATTCTCTTTGTCTCTGGTGTCTTCTCTTAATTCTGGTGTCTTCTCTTAGTCTCTGGTGTATTCTCTTTGTCTCTGGTGTATTCTCTTTGTCTCTGGTGTCTTCGCTTCGTCTCTAGTGTCTTCTCTTGGTCTCTGGTGTCTTCTCTTGGTCTCTGGTGTCTTGTCTTAGTCTCTGGTGTATTCTCTTTGTCTCTGGTGTCTTCTCTTAATTCTGGTGTCTTCTCTTGGTCTCTGGTGTCTTCTCTTGGTCTCTGGTGTCTTCTCTTTGTCTCTGGTGTCTTCTCTTGGTCTCTGGTGTCTTCTCTTAGTCTCTAGTGTCTTCTCTTTGTCTCTGGTGTATTCTCTTTGTCTCTGGTGTCTTCTCTTAGTCTCTAGTGTCTTCTCTTTGTCTCTGGTGTATTCTCTTTGTCTCTGGTGTATTCTCTTTGTCTCTGGTGTCTTCGCTTAGTCTCTAGTGTCTTCTCTTGGTCTCTGGTGTCTTCTCTTGGTCTCTGGTGTCTTCTCTTTGTCTCTGGTGTCTTCTCTTGGTCTCTGGTGTCTTCTCTTAGTCTCTAGTGTCTTCTCTTTGTCTCTGGTGTATTCTCTTTGTCTCTGGTGTCTTCTCTTAGTCTCTAGTGTCTTCTCTTAGTCTCTGGTGTCTTCTTCACAACCATGCTAACAATGTTGAATTTTGACCTTTGGTGTTTTACAATCACAATATCACATGGTCGTGTAGTACGATAAAGCAATGACGTCATTCCGCGTAATTTTAATATGCATGAAGAGTTGGACCTGTCGGGATGGAAATGCCAATTGTATCGAAGCAATCAAACCTGATACTCTGTGGTTCTGCGAGGATGGCCTGCAGGTGCCCACACCCACCTCTAAGCTGTCGAGCCTGGGTTTGAATCCCGACCCAGCTATAAAATGTCATCCCGAATTTTCAAGGGCAGGGTGGTTTATCAAATGTGTCGTCCCTCTGATGGACGTTAAACGGGCCTCCCGTCTGCCAGAATGTGTTGGTGGACGTTAAAGATTCCACAGCGTGTTTCGCGGAGTCGGCGAGCCATCTCTGGCATGGCACCACCGTGGCCACATTACAACTTCCTGCTTTAACCATGGGCACAGCTGAATTGCATCAGCAGCACAGTTGTGCCCTCGGCCCCCACAGCCTCGTGCTGCATACGAACGAAGAAGACCCTGTGGTCCAATACCACCTGCTTCGAACCATGCCACTTGTCCACCCACCTGACACGGTAACAAGTTTGCACAATCTGACGTGTTAACTTGGTTGTTTCACAGGTGATGACAAGGTTGGGATCCTGCAAACCTATGGTGACGATTGTGAATACTGGCGAGGCCATCTTCTGCAAGACTTTCATCAACGCCACCGTAAGTTAACGTTGACAGCATCTGCAACAACCTGCCCACGTGTTTTTGCTCAATGGTCTAAAATGCCATGTTACATTTGATAAATAATTTGTGTCGGCCACATTTAGCCAAACTGTTGAGCTGGTGATCTCCCTTGGTCGTGTTCCCTCAGAATGTTTACTGGTTTGGCCTTGGTTGGAGCCTCTTCTTCCTCATCCCAACCATCATCTTTGCCGTGAAGCTTGCCAAGTTTTTCCGTCGGATGGATGCTGAGGAAACCTACGAGAAGTAAGAGGGTGGAATAAGGATTGGCTTCCTCTTGAACAGTCTGGATTGAACTTGGTGCTTGCACATGTCAAACCAGCAGGCAGATTTTTTACTTCCTTCATTATTGCAAGTCAAGAATTAAGAAGAAAGATTTGCAAAATTGACGAATAAATTATTCAACTTTAGCATGCTTGAAAAAGGGCAGAATGTTTGAAGAATTAGCTTTTAATTGTGTTATAGGTATTATATAACACAAAAATAGGGTAGGAAGGGGTGTAGAGGAGAGGAAGGAAGAACTGCTCCAACATGGGTGAGGTGAAGAGTGAAATGTGGTAAATGAAGGTGTGGGATGGGGGAAGAGTCTCCAGAGGGGTAAAGTCTCCAGAGGGGTGGGATTGGGGTAGAGTCTCCATTGGGGTAGAGTCTCCATTGGGGTAGAGTCTCCATTGGGGTAGAGTCTCCATTGGGGTAGAGTCTCCAGGGGGTGGGATTGGGGTAGAGTCTCCAGAGGGGTGGGATCTGGGAAGAGTCTCCAGAAGGGTGGGTTGGGGTTGGGGGGGGGGGGGAAGTCTTCATAGTGGTGGGATGTGGGTACAGTCTACAGAGGGGTGGGATGGGGTAGAGTCTCCATTGGGGTGGAGTCTCCAGAAGGGTGGGTTGGGGGTGGGGGGAGGGGGAGGAGAAGTCTTCATAGTGGTGGGATGGGGGTAGAATCTACAGAGGGTTGGGATGGGGGAAGAATCTCCATAGGGGTGGGATCGGGGTAGAGTCTCCATTGGCATAGAGTGTTCAGAGGGGTGGGATTGGGGTAGAGCCTCCAGAAGGGTGGGTTGGGGGTGGGGGGAAAATCTTAATAGGGGTGGGATGGGGGTGGAGTCTCTAGAAGGGTGGGTTGGGGAGGGGGGAGAGTTTGCAGAGGGATAATTTAGGGGGAGAGTTTGCAGAGGGGTGGGATCTGGGGAGAGTCTCCAGAGGGGTTGGGGAGTCTGTAGTAGGGGCAATGAAATGATTGTCATGGAGACAGTTCCCAGTGACATGTGAAACTATCTCTAGGTGGGAGACGATGACTTCAAGTGGATTTGATGTTCAATTTACAACAGTCGCATTTCGCCTGCTTCCTTATTTATCCCGCACCTCGTATCGCACAATTAAAACGAGGTTAAGTTGTGCCTCCAACCAGTAAACCGAATGAAGCCACACGATGAATAACGGACGGTCAAACAATGAAGTGATGATCATTCTTAAGCTTTTAAAAACGTCTTGTCAAGTAAACCGCCTGATATTGGCTTTAGCACTTGACATCACATCATCGACGGTACAATTTACTACCATGTGACGTCATCATTGGACTTGCGGTTTACCCCTCGAAGCTTTTCTGGAATGCTCGACACTCACCAGCTAATCTCAATTCGTCCCCTGCAAACATTTGCTTTTCACTTTGCTGTCTCTGTTTTTCACTCCATTTTTTTTCATTTTCGTTTAACTCGTCGCAAGATGGAGAAGACCATGACGTCATTCCAAACAAAAACTGCTATTCGCATCAAACGCTAACTGCATTTTGCATTTATTTCCTCATTTCCTCCATGTTTTTCAGATTCTCGGTACCTCGTCGCTTGTTTTTATTTTTTATTTTACATTTGTTGTTTTTTGTGCCTTTGTCTGCTTTTCAACCGTAAATTTTGATTTGTTTTTCAGTGACTATCTCCGGGAAATTGAAAAGAGTGTTCGTCCAACGAAAGTCCAACACAAAAAGTTTAACCATGCAGAAAATGCTTATAGCTCACCTTTGTGAATGAACAAAGGATGGCTTAAGGGGACACAAAAGATTTGTGTAGACTCGCACTCGGACCGGTTACAACAGCCTTACTTCCGGTGAGGCCAAAAAGACCCCCTCACTGAGGTATATATAGACAACAGTAGATCTGCAAATGCGTGATCGTTGAAAATAGATCTGTGCAGACCAGCGCGAGTCGTTTCTCACTTTGGGCTAATAAGCAGCGTTTTTGTTCGTCCCCACATTAGTTCTTACAGGTATGTATAGATACTCTAAGTCCATCATGCACTGAATTTAGACTTTGTATATCATGGGTTTTTTTGGATTTTCTTTTATTCTATAACGAGCAACTGAAGAATCGGTTGTTTCGGGTAATGGGGAAAGCACAATGAATGATCGGTTGGTTAATTTTGCGAGATTGCACTGGATTTTTGAAGAATTGTATCGGTTAAATTAATCTGAGGGATTTGAAATGTTGTACAGCGGTATTTATTGTTTATATTTGTACTACTTTGGTAATTTCACTCGAAACAAATAAATGATTTACTTTTGAGGCATTTTTTCCCTGTTTTGTGTGAAAGCAGAAGTGCGCGCACGTGTACAGGTAATGTTTTCTACCAGGTATTACTATTGACCATTACCTAAAGGGGGCGATGCAGCTAAAAAATTGTACAGCTTTGCCCATGTTAGACGACACTTTTTGCCTTGACTGTTTCAGCATCTTAACCAACAACGAATTTATCTAAACCTTGTGAAGCTCGTTTAAAAATCCAAAGGACACCATTAACGTAACGGTGGGCTGACAAGATGGCCTAAGGAGACACAAACTCGCCTCTATCTCCAGCCTGGGTTTGAATCCCGACCCAGCTATAAACTGTCATTCGGGTGATTCTTAGGCAGGTTGATTCATCAATGTGTGTACCGTCCCTCGGATGGCCGTTAAACGGAATTCCGTCTGCCAGCATTTGTTGATGGACGTTAAAGATCCCATGGTGTCTTTCACGAAGAGTAGGGGAGCTATTTCCCGCACCATGGCCAAATTCCAAATGATGTTACCCCGCATCCTTTTGCCGCGAACGAATGAAGAAGAACGTAAAGGTATGAAACCATATCTTTTCACTAGTGATGGAACAAAGAAGAATAAAAACAAAGTTGAAGCTGAAAGATGCCTGCATGGATACAGTTCATGACTCCCATCCTCACCATGTTTGAGAGGGGGAAACAGGAGAGGAGTGAGAAGATAAGGGTGGGGAAAAAAGGGGGAAACAGGACAGATTAAAAATATCCAATACAATCGATGCACTTAGCTGTGTCTAGCCAAGAGATGTCATACCAATTCAGAAGTAGGTTTTTATTTCCACCACCCTTGTATGGCAGGTCAAGTTGTTGAAGTTGTTGCTGCAGATTGCTTCATGGTGTTCTCCAGGCAGTCCCAGTCCGCTGACGTGTAATGGTAAACGCGTGTTCTATGTCGACACAGCAGTTTGTGCAGCAGTGGCCGAGCCGCTCGCATGCGCAATTCACCAGCACGGCAAGGAAAGGGGCATTCGTCCGATAACTGTGCTATTTCACTGTGCCAAATCAGTTCTTGCACAACTTCCAAAACACTCAAGTCCATGGGACAAAGTGCACAAATTTCATCGAGATGGGAATCCAGGCCACGGATTCTTGTAAAGGCCTCCAGGAACACGGCAAAAAACTTCGATTTTTCGTTGGGGCGCTGCTTGGTTGTTTCTTTTGCAACAACAATTGCATGCCGTAGGTCTCCACAGCTTATAAGTCTCCACAATGCCTTGACGATCTTTTGTGGATGGCCACTGTGCAGTTCCAGCTGTGTAAGCAGCCAATGCACGCAACTGCCTCCTTCAGCAGGAAGTGCTGCCATTGTTCTTTTATACAGAATTTCATTGTTCCGCACAATCGTTGGAGAATTCTTTAGTTTTCTTTGCATTAACGACACAAATGGTAGGATGAGGTCAGGATTAGTATAAAATAGGGCTTTGCACACAAGCTCAAAAGATAGTGACCGAGTGGCTGGTGTCAGGGACAACAACAGCCACCACACCTGTGCACAGCAACTTGAGTGCAGTTTGTTGTCGTCGCCCATGTAAATCTTCAACACCTGCCACAGGGTTGAAGTGAAGTGCTCGGGGCAGAGAACAGCGGAAATGGGTTCAAGATTAATAATGTCTTTGAACAAGGAACCAGTAGTGTGTGCAGAGTTTTTGCCAGATCCATTTTTGGGGTCTTCCTTTTGGGAATGGAGTTCACAAGGAATACGAGGTTGCTGTGGGCAGTGATCTTGCAGCAAGCACGAATCCAGAGTGAGATCGTAGAAGCCCTTCGTAGTGAGCACGCAAGGATTATTTTCATCGGTGCTTGTTATATCCAACGCTGGACCAGGTAATGGTGAGTGAATGAGGACACAGCACCTGTTTATATCGATCACACACACTTCCTTGTCGACGACGATGTAAACCGAACTCCCGGATGCTTGCATAAGGGCTGCTTCTCTTCCTTCCTTCGATATCCGTGTCAGCAAAGGAACTTGGCAAATGCATTTCAGAGTAGTATGCACCATCCAGAGGGTACCACTGGTATCAGCTGCAACAAAGCCTTCCCAGCACAATGTTGCCATAAATAGACCGGGCCCATCAGCCTGAAGACCTTGCCAGTTAAGACACAGTTCAAAGAAGTCAACTCCTTTTGGCCCGATTGCCACACGTGTCGCTGCACCACGAAGTGTGCACAAGGCCAGTGAAGGCTGCATTGAGGCAGTTTTGAAGGTCAGTACGATTGAGGTCAATGACTGTACAGCTCCATCACATGGCCACATTAAGGTGCAACTCTGCCCTGCTGTAACACTGCATGGGACACACTTCCGAAGGATGCACCGCGCTGGTCCCAGACTTGGCCGCCCCGATCCATCGCGTCGGAGTCTACATAACCACACGCTGCATCCGAAAGCCGAAGGCACCACCGATTTTCCAGCAACCACTTCCTGACACCAGATTACTTCGGTGTGTGTGATGGTCAAAGATCGGAGGTAATCCGCAGACTCGGTTGTCGCGTATGCCTCGGCTTCGGCTTTCCATGCCATTCCGTCGTAATGCCAAAACTGCAGGTGGCCGTTTTGGAACCCTGCAGCAAGCCAGGACAGCTCCAACAGGCAAATTGCAAGCGGCCTGGTAGAACATGGAAGCAGAGTGATACATTTCGTACCATTTGAATTTTCACATTCACGTTCAACAGCTGTGACTTTCCGCATCGCTGCTGTATTCTGCCTCGACCAAACCAATACACATTTCTTACCAGCGGCTTTCACTGAGAAGTCAGCCCGGCCAAAGTGTCTCGTCTTCGCTACTTTCGTTAGGAACTCTGACAACTGCGTGGAATCTACACGTGCATCTGGCTCCTGAAGAAGAGCCATCAGAACAATGCCTACATGATGGCAGCTCTCCTTTTATATACAATCAAAAGGGATAGGCGTGAAAAGCTTCCTAATTTTAGAAGGGATTTTTCTGCCATTGGTCAACTTCTGCTTTTGCTTTTTGTTCACTTTTTGACTAGTTCGGAGAAAGCCCCGAAATGCACACTCTCGCGGCGTTATGTACTACTTCGCTTTTCTTTGTTGTGACTAGGAGAAGGGAATATGACTGATACTAGTAATATGCCACATTCATGCACCCGGAACCACAGCACCACTTTAGCTCATGGGTCCATGACATCGAATACAGATCCTGGTTAAAGAACGTTTGTGAACAAATTCATGGCCGCTAAAGCTTTGGAACTCCCCAAAATCTACATCCAAAAAACAGCGAAATTTTTTTATTGCACTCGGTCACACGGTGGAGCGCCTACCGCCGCCAGGCTGATTCGTTTCCATTTTGTATCCCACTGATAGGCCGGATCTGGATTCAGACCTGAACCAAAATCGAATCGGCTTGTTCTTGTCACTTAACCAACTCATCAACCAAGTTTTGTCACAACTCGTTCATAACTTTTTGAGATATCCTGCATACAAACAAACTGGGATGAAAACATAACTTCTGTCTACCTTCGGTGGGTGCAGGTACTAATGAACAGAATACCTGTTGATGCTATTTTGATGAAGTCGATTATCGGGGCTTGGGAGGCGAGGTGTCGATGAGACGGAAGGAAAATTCAAAGCAATTTCTTCGTAGAAAATAGTGCAACATTGACCACATTCTTGTGGTTGAAAAAGCGACGTCACTTGTGGTTGGAGAAGTCTTGTGGTTGGAGGCAGTGCTATTTTTAAGCAAAACAGAAGGCCAATTGCAGGTTGTAAGCAGACATTTAGGCAGTCTAACTGCATTTTCACAATTGTGCATTAGCTTGGCAAGGCTCTAGTCTGACACATTCGACTGCAGTCAGAGTCCCCAATGAAGACCACTTAGTGGGAGAAAGGACAGACGTGTGCCATGCCGACAGGGTCAACTAAATTAGTTGGTGGTCCTTTTTGCTCTGAATGGCTAAAAGCTTCTCTTTACTTCCCACGGAGGTTAGCATAGCTGCAACACCCCAACCTGCTCTAAGGTCGACCCAAAACACACCCCACCCCCTCCAAACCAAGATAAAGCGTGACCTCCAAGCCCCACACCTGCCCATCCATAAGCCATTGATCAAAGAGGCAAAGTCGCATCTTCCAGGCAACAATGAAACACTTAAAACCTGGACCCTCGACCAACGGAAAGCCACTGAATTCTTCTTTAAAAAAATAATTTTTAACAGATTCTTCACTATTGAGGTGGAGGGCCAAAAACAATACATAATAGGATATATCAAAAGGTTGTGGACAGATGATAAAACTTGGTGGACGAGTTGATTCGGCGACAAGAACAAGCCAATTTGATTCTGGTTCAGGTCTGGATCCAGATCCGGCCTATCAATGGATACAAAACGTGAACTGTTCAGCCCGGCGGAGGTACACGAGCTATACCGCGTTTTGTCATCCTTACAAGTACATTCTTGGTGGTTTCGTTGTTTTGTCACCAGAGGAAAAAAAACCCAGCATTGTCATCTATGCAGGACTCTTCACTCACGGTCAATAGTGCAGTTGTTACCTGAAAGACTCTTCACTCACGATCAACAGCTAAGTTCTTACCAACATTTTATTTACCTTAATGGTTTGTAGAACGTCCACTCAGTCTGGCAGGTTGGCTGTTCGAACCCTGGCCGAGTCGTACCAAAGACTTTTGAAATGGTACCTGGTGTTTCCTTGCTTGATGCTCAGCATTTTAAAAGGATAGAGCATGGACAAAACCATAGGTTGGCAATTCCAGCACATGGGCCAAATTGTCTCCTCTTTCATTGAAGTTCCTCGTAAGGGAACTCACATTTATTCCAACACAGCTGCTCGTTTGCAGTAAAATGAGTAAAAGTGATACAAGGTCAAACTTATTCTCATTTTTATTAAATTAAAACTATGTTCAGCAACTTACAAACATCCATCACAAGAGCTTTTTCTCATCTTTGTATCATAAACCAGTTTCTGTGGTGAAAATGAGTAAAAGCTACGGCTACGTTTCTACCTGTAAGTCGTTTTGTTGAAGAAGAGGGCTTACAGTTCGACAAGTTGAACTGCAGTGTTGAACATTCGTGATGTTGCTCTGCATGTGATGCTCACCAAAGGCCATTCGACGGAAGAGAAGAGAGGACGAAAAGACCAAAGTTTTGCAAATGTGCACGACGACATGGCAAAAGACCACGGCTTGCTCCGTAGGCCGACGACGAATACTTTTTGGTGGAAACAGTGGCGTTAATGTGCTATGAACATTGAGCTTTGCGAGCACCACGTGGCCACCAAGCACAGGATCATGAGAGTAAGTGCTCTGGCATGGTGGCCGTGCGGTGGTTATCAAGCCCTTTTACAGAACAAGTGAGCACAAACCCGAGCTGTTAGATTTACTTTGCGCTTGCCTTGCTCTAATACCGATGCAATACAACTTTACAATAGCACGAGAGGCAGAACATGATGACATTGAAGCGGGATTACAACTTCCGGGTTGTACCACCAGTGGTCATGAAGACATTGAAGCGGGATTACAACTTCCGGGTTGTACCACCAGTAGTCATGAAGACATTGAAGCGGGATTACAACTTCCAGGTTGTACCACCAGTGGTCATGAAGACATTGAAGCGGGATTACAACTTCCGGGTTGTACCACCAGTAGTCATGAAGACATTGAAGCTGGATTACAACTTCCGGGTTGTACCACCAGTGGTCATGAAGACATTGAAGCGGGATTACAACTTCCGGGTTGTACCACCAGTGGTCATGAAGACATTGAAGCTGGATTACAACTTCCGGGTGTTCCACCGGTGGTCCTTCAGTGGCTTTATAGATGCAGCGACATTGGTTTGAACGGCCATTTCCATTAAGTCAATGAAAACGAGTCTATATGCTCTGACTGATGCATGCGTGGACTCAATGTTACATTTCCACTTGCAAGTTTTACTGAGAGCCAACTGGTTGACTTAGCTTGAGCAATTAGGAGGCAAATATTTATTACGTGCAAAATTATGGCATAATATTCAATTCCTTCAATATCTCCTCTTCCATAGGTTCCTTCCATTCTATCACTCCCATCTACATCCAACTTTCTTTCCCTTTCCTACTCGCTCTCAAACTTCCGTTTGTCTCTATAACCGCCCCGGTCCCTCCTCTTTTCGGAGCTCTCGGCACAACTTGCACCTACAAATGAAGCAGATTGTGCTCATGGAAGATCCGTCGTCGTTTCAGGTAGGATTAACTATGATCAAAAGAAAACACTTGTGCTTTAAGTAGACTGGTTTGAAGGGGATAATTTAACTGTACAGTTGGTATTTGTAGTTGTATTGTGCCAAAGATTACTACTGCACTCTTTCCAGAGAGGAAATGGCAGTCAGTGGGGGGCTGCCAGCGAGGGATCTTGGGTTCCCTATGGGGGTTTGTGACGTTCCCTTGAGGGCCAAGACCTGGCTCTGCACAAGTAAAGGTTTCCAGGCTGTCTTGCGCGCCGCAGCTTTGAAGGCCACTTCTCCACCAATAAATAAATAAAATAAAAAGTCGATGCTCCTCAGGATGTCTCGTCTCGTTTTCTTACCGATCATGAGCAACTGCAATATCCCTGACAGGAAGTTCACTTGCAACTTTCTCAGACAAGTTGGTTGTAGTTTAAGCAATACCTTGACTTGCATCTTCCTGACACATGAGGAATGTCCCACCAACGATAGACAGACTCAAGATATCGGAACGTTCTGGAAGTCTGCAATCGATCTCATTATCTCTTCATCCTGAGAGAAAACGGTATTAAATGTTATCGTAGACACCACATGCCTGGGCTAGAGTGACGATTGTGGTTACAACGTGAAACTCACATTTTTACAAGCCCACATGAATTCATCCATGGTCACCACGCCATCTTTGTTTCGGTCCATTTTCTGTAGGGAGAGATGAGTGGCAAAGGAGAGAGTTGAATCTGACAATCTGGACACCAGCTTTGAAAATCCACCAAATGCTTTGTACATCTTGGTACTTTCCTCATTAACATTAGCGAATGTACCGTCTGTCGTACAAGAGATTGGGATGAGGGATGCATGTGTTAAAGCATACCTTCAATAGAGGATCAACGAGGTTCCTCATCAACGAAGGTGATACAGCCACCATGCATTTTCCATCACTTTAAACCTTCCCTTTTTTATGGATTTGTACTTTCCCAGAATTACGAGACTTTCCTCTTTCGACGCTCCATTGGTGCTTTTGATAAGTGTTGTTATCACAACATTGTTGTTATCGCCTTGCTATATGTTGCTACATAATATGTTGTTACATATATGTTGCGTTGATAAGTATATGCTATAATTGCTATATGATATACATTCATCCCAAAAAAAATATCCATCTCCTATAGTGCCTTTTTTCTACATTCCCTAAACTCTCCTGCACTCCATCCTCCATCCAGCGTCCTTAAACGTATTTTTAACTCGAAGGTCACAAGCAACTCATTTTGCAATAAATGTTCGTTTCCCATAAATCGTACACTTTCAAAAATCCAATCTCACCCCTCCCCTCCAAATCTTCCCCATAACCCCTCCCCTCCAAATCTTCCCCATCACCCCTCCCCTCCAAATCTTCCCCATCACCCATCCCTTTCAAATCTCCCCCCTTGCCCCCTCCCTCCTAAACGACCCCCTCACCCCTCCCCGCCAAGACGCCCCCTCACCCCTCCCCTCCTAGACTCCTGCCTCAACCCTCCCCTCCAAATCTCCCCCATATCCCATCCCTTTCAAATCCCTCCCCTTGCCCCTTCCCTCCCAAACTTCCCCCTCACCCCTCCCCTTCAAATCTCCCCACCCTCATTGCTTCTCAATTTCCCCCCTCTCACTCCCCCTCCTCAAAGCGTCCTCCCCACTTCTTCCCCCTTCAAACTCTCACCTCCATCTCCCCCAACCTTCTGCCTCGCTCTTCCCCCTCCTAAAATAACACCTCATTGTGGCTCACCCAATCACCATCAAACCTTTTGTCCGCCCCATCCTTCCCTTTCTCCGAGCGATTATGAAATCTCTGACACACCTTCAACAGCTCTCCCTACCTCTTCCACCTCTTCCACATCTTACCCTACCCCTCCTCCCCCCTGTTCTGTATCTGATGCTCCCCCTTCCTCTTCATTAACGGTATGGACCTCAAACATCCGGGGCCTTCGTTCAAACTTAACTGATCTCACCATACAGGTTGCTTCTGTCAAACCAGACGTGATCTGCTTAACAGAAACTTTCCTCCTTTATGATGTCTCTGATTCCATAGTATCTCTCCCGGGCTACTCCCTCCTCCGGTATGATAGACCTGAGCCTCGTCCTGGAGGCAGGGTTGCTATCTTTATCAAAAACTCCCTTCCTCACTCGCCCTGCACTGCACTCTCTCCACCTCACCCCCAGGAATACCTCTGGCTACGGCTTCCCCTTCGCTCCCACCTCTTGTTCATATGTGTGTTGTACCTTCCACCAAACAGTGATGACTCCATCTACATCTCGCTGTCTGATGATATGGACCAACTTCTATCTACTCATCCCAACTCTCTCTTCCTCATATGTGGTGATTTCAACTGTCATCATGCCAGTTGGCTGGGTGTGGGTACCTCTCTCACCAGCCATGGCTCCTCAGCAAAGGACTTCTGCGACTCACTGGGACTGACACAATCTGTCAATTTCCCGACCCGGATCTCAGTCAACGGAACATCTTCTCTTCTGGACTTGGTTATGACTAACTTCCCTGAAAATGTCTGCTGCTCTTCTTCTGCTCCGATCGGATCATCTGATCATGTCCTTGTTAAAGTGGACATCTCTCTGACCATCCTCAGGGAGCCTGCTCAGCGTCGACGAGTCTGGCATTTCACTCAGGCCAACTGGCACGGTCTTCAAGCAGCCATCAATCATCTGGACTGGTCTCCCATCTCTACCACCTCTGACATCAACTCATCCTGGGAATTCTTCCAAAGTAAATTGCTCTCTCTCATGCACAGATTTATCCCATCTCGTCTTCAGTTGTCATACCCTTCCTCCCGTCCATGGTACACGGAATCTTGTGGTGAGGCTGTTGCCCAGAAACAACTTGCCTTCGTCTCCTGGAAAGCAAATCCAACGGAAGGAAATCTCATTTCCTTTCACAAAGCCCGAAACAAGTGTGTGTCCACCCTCAGGAGAGCCAGGAAACAATATCTCTCCGTTCTCAAGACCGAACTCTCTTATCTGTCTCCCTCTTCCAAATCCTGGTGGCGTCTGGTCAAATCCGTTTCTGGTGTTTGTTCCCCCTCCATCCCCTCCCTTACCTCAAATGGCTACACAGCTGACTCCGCACGTGAAAAAGCTGAATGCCTCAACTCTGTGTTTGCCTCTAAATCTTGTGTCCCAAACCCATCCCTCTCTGTACCCACCATACCCAGTCGTACCCTGCTGCTCCTGGACTCCGTGTCCTTTCCTCCTGACAAGGTGGAAAAGTTTCTGTCAACCCTCGACTCTGATTCTGCAACTGGACCCGACGGCATCAGCCCACGGGTTCTAAAATCCTGCTCTGCTGCTCTATCTCACCCTCTCTCTATTCTCTTCACCCTCTCTTTTGCTCAAGGTCAACTGCCATCTGCTTGGAAATCAGCCAACATCACCGCTTTGCACAAAAAAGGTGCAAAAACAGATCCTAGCAACTACAGACCAATCAGCCTTCTCCCAATTATCAGCAAAGTCATGGAATCCATCATTGCTTCGGATATGAAATCTTTCCTCTTCTCCAATGGCTTGATCTCTGATCATCAATTTGGTTTCAGACCAGGTCACTCTACTCTGGACATGCTGCTTCTGCTGTCTCAACAATGGATGGAGGTCCTCAATGCCAAACAGGAAATTAGAGCTGTCTCCCTCGACATATCACGTGCCTTCGACACGGTCTGGCACCCCGCTCTGCTCACCAAACTCTCCTCCTTTGGTATCCATGGAAATCTCCACACATGGCTGGCGGACTTCCTCTCTAGTCGTCGTCAACGTGTGGCCCTGAATGGGTTTCTCTCATCTCCTCTTCCTGTTCAGGCTGGAGTTCCCCAAGGCAGTGTTCTGGGCCCCGTGCTTTTTCTGGTCTTCATCAATGATCTCTCTGACTCTCTCGAAAATCCTCTCTATCTCTTTGCTGATGACTCCACTCTCTGCCGCTCCATTCCTCTTCCCTCAGATTGGCAGTCTGCTGCCTCCTCACTCTCTGAAGACCTGGACAAAATCACAGACTGGTCAAACAAGTGGAACATGTCTTTCAATCCTGACAAATCTCACACTCTTACTATGTCTCTCCGAAAAGATCGACTGGACAACCCTCCCATCTACTTTCTCAACAATCCTCTCCAAGAAGTTCTGTCGCTCAAGATTTTGGGTCTCACTATCTGCCATGATCTTTCTTTGGAAAACCACATTTCCAAGCTGGCCTCCAAAGCCAGTCGCCAACTGGGCATCCTCCGTCGTGCGAAGTCCTTCCTCGGCACACCTGAGCTCCTCACCACATACAAGGCTTTCATCCGCAGCTCAATGGAATACTGTTCTCCCCTATGGGCCGGTGCTCCTGCCTCACACCTAGCTCGGCTTCACGCTGTTGAAACCAAAGCTTTCAGAATTATTGGAATCTCCCGCGATGAAGCTATCTCTGAGGGCCTTTCACTCACTCACCGCAGGCAGGTAGGTGGTCTTTCTGTCTTCTACCGACTCCTCTCCGGCCTTGCACCCCCAGCTCTCTCTGTGCTCTGTCCCCCAAATATTCCTACAGGTCGCACAAGATCTGCCAGCAACCCTCTGATGGTTAAACTGCCGAAATCTCGGCTCTCTGCTCACCTTCACTCTTTCATTCCTCTTTTCTCCCGCCTCTGGAACAAACTCCCTCACTCCCTTCAATCCCACTCCTCCCTCCAGGTCTTTAAAACAGCTGTTCACCACCATCTCTTATCTTCCCCCATCCAAAACCTTGATCTTTTCTACCCCCGCTAATTCACCCCAGATCCACCTTGTTTGAAATTCCAACTTCTTTCCTGGAAGTCCTGGCAGTGTCCATATGTTTTATACCTCTCCCACCGCCCCCTTCCCACGCCCCCCCCCAAAGCCCTCGCCCTCTCTCAGATCTCTCGATGTCTCCATGTCTCTCGGTCCCTGCTCTCAAATGTTGTTTGTGTCCTTCCCCCTCTCTCCCCATCTTGTCTACCGCTCCCTATGTTATATGTTTTATGTGTCGGTTTGTCTTTCTGTGTGATTAATGTTCGCTCTTTCACGAGCCTCGACCTTGTATACAAAAAAAAAAAAAAAAAAAGACAGTTGTTGCAGCTCATGCACCAAACCCTCATTACCCCACGCATGTGAAGCAGGAAGTGGGGCTAAGTAATTGGTTCATGTCTGTCCGTTTGTCTTATCAGTTCATGATGTCTGTTTTTTATTCATGTTGAAGGCTCCAGTCGTGGACTATATAGTCCTCAACGAGGCCAGGCCTTAAATAACAGAATTGCATCGATAGAAAAGAGAAGAAAGAGAGAACAGTCTGAGAGTTTTTGAGGAAGTAAAAAATCTGCTTTTTGAAAAGGGGAAGGTCGTAAGTGTTTGGAAAAACATGGGAAGGTAAAGAGTTCGAGAGTTTGGCAGTGGAGAGGAAGAAACAAACATCATAACGGCCCGCCCTTGAGTTGCCAATGGCCACACAATAATCATGTGATGGAGTATTCCATGGTCTCGCTAATGGCGGAGGTACACAAGCAGCAAGTTCTTGGAAGCAGAAACCGAAGTAATATCTGTAGAAAAGAGCAAGAGAGCCAATATTGCAACGTAATTCGAGCGGGTCGAGTTTTGAGGTCAGATTGGGAGAGTTGATAAGTCAGATTACTTTGGATTCAATCCTATCCAATAAGTAATTGGAGCTAGAACCTTCCGAGATGTGAGAGCAGTACTCTATACAAGGACGAATCAAATATTTATACAGTTGAAGAAACTGTTGAGAAGAGAAGATTCTTCGACATCTGAACAGGACTCCAAGTTTCTTCGAGGTAGATTTAGCTATTTGTGTAATGTATGGATTACAGGATAAATTTCATGTTGGGGTAATACCTAGTAGGTTTATTGCATCACATGGTGTAATTGTGGAGCCTTTAAAGGAGATTGGAAAGTTGAAGAGTTTTAGAGAGAGCGATGGGAAGAAATTGATTTTTCGAAACATTAAACTTAACCTGATTACATTTGCTCCACTGGGAAATCTTGTCCAAATCCAAATTTAAAGAGGTGATTGTGATAAAACGAGATGTAGATTGAGTGAGGGAAAATGGGGCAAATGGGAAAACCATGGATGAATGTATTGTCGAGTCAACAGCATACAAGTACATTTGGTTATTTGTGGAAAAAATAAGGAAATGCATAAAAAGAAGGAAGAGTGTTGGAGACAGGGCAGAACCTTGAGGGACAGCACTGTTTATAAGGAAGGAGGGAGATATTGAACAACCAACAATTATGGAGATAGAACGGTCAGAGAGAGCTCGATATGAGAGTGCAGAGTGAAGGAGGAAAGCTGAAAGAGGGAAGCTTGGATACCAGACCCCGATGCCAAACTCTGTCAAAGACTTTTGAGATATCAAGGCCCACAACAAAGGATTCTCCAAAGTCTCACAGAGAAGAGGATCAGACTTTTTTAATGTAAGAAAGGACATCACCAGTAGATCTTGCCTTGCGAAAGCCACAATGATGGTCAGATAGAAGACTATGAGATTCAAGATGCTTGAGGAAATGGGAATTGATAAGACATTCATCAGTGCATGAGGTTTATGTAGGTCTCAGTGCATGACGGGTCTCCACGTCTGATGCCATACACCAAGTCTCGTTTCCAATCCTTCTGGATCTTGTCCATAAGCAATGTCAAATTGGAGAAGGATGTTCTCACTTTCTCATACAGCCCAGCCACATATGGAATGGTCACTCTTGTCATGTTTTCTTGAGATGTGTCCTGCTGTTGTTCACCAGACGTGATGTTGTGCATACTACTTCCCACTTTAAAAGAAGACCTACTGGGGTATCCACACTGAGAGCGCCGCTGATGTTCTCCTTTTCACATAATTTTCCCTCTAATGTGATCGGAATAGTATCTGCATGATGGAAAAGAGTGTGAAAGATCGAAAATTTATGGATCAGTGGTTGGTATGTGTGGGCTTCCTTTACACCTCAAAATCCATGCGGCGGTCAACATTCATGTGAACCTTGCAATTAAGAAAGGCCAACTGATCATTGTTGTTTGATGTCTGAAATGGTCTCTGTATGTGAAATAGGTTGAGTTCAAGCATAAGGACACCAGATCACAATCTGATCCACATGGAAGTTATGTTCCTTAAGAGTGCTGTCCTTATCAAGGCATTCACGAACTACAGACACTGCATCAGTTGTTGGGATGGAGGTGAAAAGAGCGCTGGCATCAAAATAAACAATGGACTCATCCTTCTCAACAATTAGATCCTTGGTCTTCAAAACAAAGTCTTCAATATTACACACATGATGATCAGACAAACCAACCAGTCACACCACTTGTACATATGCATTTGCACCTGCATCATCACAGCTTTGATAAAAGTCAACTGGTCAGTTAGACAGAGAAAAATAGTGGTTTGCTCGAGGTGTAAAGGAATCCATTTGGGAAAGAGCTGAATCACCATCTCTCAACAAAAGGGGCGGTTTGCGATTTAATCTGTCACAGACGTGGGACTTCTCTTCCACGAAATCTGCAAACATCACGTGGCGCTCAGAGTGATCTACAGACCAACTCACCGTTCCACCATCAGAGGTCACGTGTGATTTTCAAGGTTCTTCTTCACTTCAACATCTACCATGACCAAGGCGAGTGGATACCTGCCGAAACGTCGGCTTTACCGACTAGTAAGACAGGCTTTTTAAAATTATAAACTTTTACTGTCGGAAACTTACTGTTTTTCTGACGTTATAATGAACACAAACAACAGGCCCCAATAACTAATGTAACTTGTTAGATAGGGTGATGTAATAGACACTGTGGAAAACGGTGGTAAAACCCTGAATTAATTTATTGAAATGCCTTTAAGCCTCTTTAAACCTTTATTTAAATTAAATTATGTACTTGAAGAGTGTAGAACACAAATTGCGTTCATGATACCTCCAAAACCATACGTGGGATATATATTGATATATAGCATGAGAAGGCGTGGCATGTGAGAGGGTAAAGAAGAAGCCATCGGTATGGCTATATGTACAATTCTGATCGATGCTGCATTCTATTTCAGTAGCGCTAAACTTCTGGAATTTTAAAACAATCTTTAAAATCATCGCTTTATTAAAATTTAAGGATATACCTGAACACTGCGTGGGGTATCGTGTTCTAAGAACTCCCGAGTTATTTTCAGTAACAGTTTGATCCTTCAACATAGACACCAACCAGGGGATCGGGACACCAACTCGTTTAGGGACCAATGTCCCTCCCCCTCTACTTCTTCCACCTCTACCAGGTCCACCCCTTCCAAGAATGGCCAAAAACCGGAGGAGGAACGAATGCACAAACATCTCGTTCCAACATGGTGGAGACACCCTATAAAGTACATGCTTATTAACTCCAAATGTCAAGAACATCCCACACTTATTGCTACCATGATGAAATTTTAATTACTTGAGATAGTAAAAACAATTTAAAGGATCACCTAATTTTTGATAAAGAATATCTTACCTGAAAGAACTTGTCAACGTGTTCTTTTGGACAGTTTTCATTCAGGGTTGGACAAGTGTATTTTCCCATCATGTCATAAATGGATTTGATGATATCATTCATCTCCTGTGGAATCAGAAATGTAGTGTTTAAGCCTGCAAGGGAAGTCTGACTTCAAACAAATCTCAAAGAAAAAGGGAAAATTAAATTATTCTTTTTTGTATACAAGGTCAGGCTCGTGCAACAGTGAGAACACTGAACAGATCAGGATGTAACAGCACAAAAGGAACAGTAGAGAGAGGGCGAAACATCAGCAGCAGGGTTGAAGGATAAATAGAGGAAGACTTGGAAAAACGAGGAGAACAAGGCATAAAATATCATTGCCCCTGTGATTTTCGTAACTTTGCTGTAGAGATTACAGGCCGCTGGTCGGCCATCTTGGATGTGATCTCGAAAAGCAATGACGTACATATGTAAGCCATCATTAATTATCTGGTTGCCAAGTTTTAACAAGATCAGTAAATGCATGTCCGAGAAATGATTTGAGGACGTGTTCAACGTCGGCTTTTTTTACAACTAAAATGGCCGCCAATCGGCCATGTTTGAACGCATCGTGAAACAAAATGATGTGCATGTATACACCGTCATGTGTTTTCTTTATGTCAAGTAGAAATAAAATCGGTTCGTACATGTCCAATATATGGTTGCGGACGCACGGACGGCAGGAAGAATGGAAGAATGAGATTGAAGAGAATGTGTAAGTTGCTTCCACATGTGGGGAAAAAGAGGAAATAATGAGTGGAGGTGAGCAGTGTTCCTGGGTTTAGGTAGTTTAATTAGAAGGGGGTTGATGGTGGACCGCGTGTGCCCTCCAGATCCTAAGGGGACAAAGCATGGAAAGAGCAGAGGGCGCAAGACCACAAAGGAGGCGGTAGAAGACGGAGTCTATTGACCTGTCTGCGATGGGAAAGTGATAGGCGCATAGACTCAATTTTTGCTGTGGGACATTCCAATAATATTGAAGGCCTTGGTCTCCATGGTGTCAATATGAGCAAGATGTGAGCCAGTGGAGAGCAGTACTCCATCAAGCTGTGGATGTAGGCCTTTTAGGTGGATAGGAGTTCAGGTGTGCTAAGGATGGGCTTTGTACAACGCAGGATACCTAGTCGACGGATGGCTTTCATGGCCAACTTTGAAATGAGGTTTGCTCAAGAAAGATGATGGCTGATAGTGAGACCCAGGATTTGAGTGACTGAACTTCCTGAAGAGGATTGTTAAGAAAGTGGATTTGAGGGTTTGCCAGACGATCCATTCGGAGAGAGATAGCGAGTATGAGGTTTTTCAGGATTTAAAGACATATTCCAGATGTTTGACCAGTTTGTGATTTTGTCAAGGTATGAAGAGAGGGAAGAGGCTGCAGCCTGTCTGTCTGAAGGAGGAGGGATGCCATGGCAGAGGGTAGAGTCATCAGCAAATATATAAAGAAGATTTCCCAGAGTGTCAGAGAAATCATTTATAAAGATCAGGAATCGGAATGGGCCCAGAACACTGCCTTGGGGCACTCCAGCCTTGACACGGGTAGGAGATGGAAGGATTCCATTAAGTGCCACATGTTGGTTACTAGAGTAGAGGAAGTCAGTAACCCAAGAGTGGAGTTGGCCTTGGATGCTATAGGCAGAGAGTTTGGAGAGAAAAGCAGGTTGACAGACTGTATCAAAAGCTTGAGGTACAGAGTCCTCCATAAGTATTGGACCAGTGAAGTCAAATTTGCTATTATTGATATACGTATACTCAAGAAATTTGGAATTGAGATAAAAAGATGAACATGAGGTAAGAGTACAGAAGCTCGACAGTTATTATTTTTTAGTATTTCTAAGCATATATGTATAGCACTTTTATGTTCAGTCCCCCCATTTTAGGTAATATAAAGTGTGACTTCAAGTCCTAACCTCCCCCCAGCCCCAAGTCCTCATTTTCCACTCACCCATCCAACCCCAAGTTCTCAAGTCTCCTCCCCACTCTGCCCCCCCCTTCCGTATCCTCAACCATCCCACAAAGCCTCAACCCCTCCCCTCCACCTCAACTCTCTTTCCTCCGGCCCCTCCCCCTTTCCTCCCGTTATTAACAATGTTCCTGTTCCATTCTTTAAGAACAACGTTAAGAGTAAATAAAAAAGCAAGTTTAAATCACAATCTCACGAGATGCCATCATCTCACGATTCTTCAGTAAAAATAGAGGCCAAGTTGGATAAAATTATTTTTTAAAAACATACAAAGTCATTGTCAATGGGAAAAAATAATATACACCCAGGACTCCTCGGATGAAGAATTTAATAATTACTAGGGCATTGCCCGTACTATATCTATATCTAAAATTATATCCCCCCCCCCTCTATTTACATGAAATGGTTTGGTCCAAAGCGAACGGCTTGCGAGTACGGTGACAATCCCCCCCCTCTATTTACATGCAATGGTTTGGTCCAAAGCGAACGGCTTCCGGAGTTTGGTAAAGAAATCGCCATCGCGTGCACAAACGCGCAGGAAAGCGAATGAATCGCAAATTCGGTTTTATTAGTTTTAAAACATAGTTTAACGCCAACATAGTTTGCAAACGTGAAATAAATGAATACGCTCTCAAATGTGCCATCCGAGGCAGAGTGTGTCCGCCACGTTCGGCACACGCGATCGTTCGCTGCTCTCTGATTGGTTGAATCGTTTTTTGGACATAGCTCGGTAAGTAATTGTCCGATTAATATGAAACCTTGAAAAGGCACATCCTCGGGTCCCCAGCAATATACCTGGCAACTTAAAAGTATATCGGACCCGTGGTTGTCGAGAAACAGCGGTCACAGACAAACGTACAGACGTACAAACGTACAGACGTACAGAGATTACTGGAATTATAGATAGATATATGAGTTTCATGGTCCCTGGTTGAGTGGTTTAAGAGAAAAATCGTTGGAGTACACATGACACCGGTCGCCTGGCTGCTGCCATAGGGAGCGAGTGCTTCTAGTCACACAAATAAGCAAACATGGCCGGACCAACAAGGAAACAGTGTGACCAACAAACAAATAGGCAGTGAACCTTATTTTCTACTTTCTGGGTTGTCCATCTGTGCCCTCTTTAAAAGCTTCCTGTTATTGCACTTCCTGTTGTACATAAACCAGTGAGTAAGGGACAAAACAAACATATACCTCCTTGGTAACGTATCCATCCTTGTTGATATCATAAAGGTTAAAGGCCCAGTTAAGTTTGTCATTAATGCTTCCCCGGAGCAGCAGAGACAATCCTTGTACAAAATCCTTCAGACACAGACAATAAACACACACTGTCCATCCATGTTCAGAGAACCCGTCAAAAGGACAAAACATGACCACTTGTTATTCACATTTCATACAGCACAGCTCGGTGGCACAAAGGTGTTTATGAGAGGTGGGAATGTGTGCAAGCTGGATTACCTCAAAACTGATCGATCCAATGTGGTCCCTGTCAAAGGCATTGAAGAGGAAGTGAGCGTACATGCTGGCGTCTGAAGTACATCCAGGAAGGGGAGATATGCAACCAAAGAGGAAACTCAAAACACATCAAAATGTTTTAACACCTGTCTTCCCTGTTCAGCTTACTATGCAGTTGAGATATTCCCTTTGAATGCCTGGCCAGAGGTTGTGTTAGGATGATTCTGGTGACCAAGCAGTCCACTATCAATACACCACCCATGATGGCAAAGGTAGAGGATATAATTTTCAGATACAAAGGATCTCCACAAGTCCATAGCAGATCTGGTAGATGTTCTGCTTTTCGACCTCAGTGTCACGAAACAAGTCAAACTCCGCTCCATAAAGGAGAGTGCAGTTGTTTGAAAATACCCTGCCCTTGCTGAGCCTATAAGTATGAATAAAGTTATTTATTTAATAAAAACTACCAACAGAATAAGCACTTTAAAAGTTTTGAAGATACCATTAGCTTCATGTGAAGTTATATTTTTGCTTGATTTCCATCTCTCACTGACCATATGATGGCTAATCAATTGTAATGAGAATGAAGCTTCACCTTACGAGACTCTTCCACAAGTCAACATGTAGTTTACAAAAACAAAGCAGACAGTTTTTAACTGGTGGCCAAAAATGCTTTTTCTGGTTCAGACGACTCCATTTGATATTCTCACTCGTGACATGACAGACAAAAAAGTATATTCTTTACGATTCCACAGCAGATGATGGAACACAATTCACGGAAGTAGTTGCAGTGGGTGTTGCAGAAATGAGGGGGGCAAAGGTGAGGGGGACAGGAAGGAGTTGATGAATGAGCATACAATCTCTTCAAATGTTTCAACACAAAAAGTCTTTTTTCAGCTACTGTACTTTGTACTTGTATTTATTTTGCTTTTTGGAAAACGTACATTACAACTACAGGGTATTTTTTTCAGTTGCACTTTAACCAGAGAAACACACCAATAAAAGACTAATTTTTGCAACAAGTTAGAGCTCAACACACCTCCCTGTGGAAAAAAACGTGCATAGATTTCTTTAAACATCTCTTCATCCACGATACCAGTGGGACACTCCTGGAGAGACACATACATACTGGTATTGTCCATAATCACATGACAATGTTTTGCAGCATAAAACATCAATGCAATGTAGCTGACGCAGGTCCGACATCTACGTCATGCATGCCTAAGGCCATGGTGTTGACTTTGTGTGCTGTAGAAGTCCGCATGGACTTCTGATTTTATGAAACGTCCCTCTTCTATTTAGTAGGTGAGTTATCACTTGCATCCTGTTCAAATCTGTTCTTACTCTGCTCAATTTCAGGATAGCTAGGGAACATGGGTGTTGCTGTATGATACTAATTGTGATGCACAGCAGTATTATAATCTTTGGCATATGGAATGCTAATAAAGTTAAAACATTTACTTAGTGATAAATCTTTGAGTAATCTGCATTATGAATTATAGATATTGTGTGTTGCTGTACTTTGAAATACTAAGGAATAAAGACTACATTGATAATCTGTGCAAAGAAGGAATATATAAAGAACAACGTCTGGCGCCGGCACTGCAAAAACACCATGTGTGTATTCTTTTCATTTTTAAAAGCTTATCTCAAATGGCCTGAGTTGAATGAACAACAGTTGTTTTACCATGCTGATGGCGACAACTTGTCTCAAATCCCTGACCCCTTGTTCAACCTTTCATCCTTCAGTTTGATGCCTCAAAGCACAGAATTCCTTTTGTCTCAACAAAACACTATAAAAGACAAGATGCAAACTGAATCGGGCAGAAGATTTGCTGGATATGTTGTATGGAGTCCTGTTTGAGTACGCCGGCATAGTACTGTTAAACTGTGTTGTAATCCTTAGTATATATTCGAGTGAGTCTTCTCCATTGAATTAAATATTTGACATTGTTTTTGAGGTGTGGACATTCTGTCAGTGTACACTCTTTCACAACATTGCCTATGTCCTTCGGCACTGCTGTCAATGCTTCACAGTGAATCAGTTTTTATAGACGGCTTCTCTTTTGCCATCGATGGCTTTGAAGACTTTCCCTGACGAGTTGATTTATAAAGCAAAATCTATCCGTTTCGCTTCGTGAATGCCTGCTATCTTGATGTATAGTTGTGTCGTTGTTATTCCAGCTGTATACTATAGTTGTTCTTCTGGAAAGCTGGTGCCTTTGAAGATCAGCTTACATACAATTACACACACACACACACACACACACACACACACACACACACACACACACACACACACACACACACACACACACAATCACACACACACAACATAAAGAACACAAGGAGGCAGATTGGATCCTAAAGTTGGAAAAGAAGAAGCAACATCTAAATGAAATGCCCCCAGGGATATTTGATAAATAAAAACAAAACCAGCAAAAATGCCAAACTTCAAAAACCAAGGCTCGGATGGGAATCCAAACTTCTGGCTAAAGCAACTAGATGCTCTTCACAATTAGTATGCTCAAGCATTCCAATAACTAATCCATAGGACGAAAAGGTAATGGATGAGTGCTTCACAGAGGGTAACTAACATCTTCCTCATCGCAAAATCTGAAGAAACCCAAATACATCACAAGTATAGACATCACATGGCTACCAACAATGTACAAACTTCTTTTTTTTTTCTTTTTTTTTTTTTTAAATTGTATACTGAATCGAGGCTCATGAAAGAGCTGACATTTACTTCACAAACAAAGCAACCAGACAAACAAAATATATAAAAAGAGGGAGCGGAAGACAAGAGAATGGGAAGCACACAAACACTTGAGAGCACACAACATTTAAGAGCAGGGAGATGTGTGGGAGATGTGTGGGAGGGAGAGGGCTTGGGAGGAGGAGGTGTGGGAAGGGGGGGGGGGGGGTGGTGGGAGAAGTATAAAACACAAGGACACCAAGGACTTCCAGGACAGAAGTTGGTATTTCAAAAAGTGGAATTGGGGTGAAATTATCGGGGATAGAAAAGTTCAAGGTTTTGGATGGGGGAAGATAAGAGATGGTGGTGAACAGCTGTTTTAAAGACCTGGAGGGTGGAGTGGGATTGAAGAGAGTGAGGGAGTTTGTTCCAGAGGCGAGAGAAAAGAGGAATGAAGGAGTAAAGGTGAGCAGAGAGTCTTGATTTTGGCAGTTTAACGATAAGAGGGTTGCAGGCAGATCTTGTGCGACCTGTAGGAATATTTGCGGGACAGAGCCCAGAGAGAGCTGGGGGGGCAAGGCCAGAATGAGTCGGTAGAAGACGGAAAGACCACCAACCTGTCTGCGGTGAGTGGGTGAGAGGCCCTTGGAGTTAGCTTCATCGCGGGAGATTCCAATGATTCTGAATGCTTTGCTTTCAACAGCGTGAAGACGAGCTAGGTGTGAGGCAGGAGCACCAGCCCAGAGGGGAGAGCAGTATTCCATTGAGCTGCGGATGAAAGCCTTGTACGTGGTGAGGAGCTCAGGTGTGCCAAGGAAGGACTTCGCACGGCGGAGGATGCCCAGTCGGCGACTGGCTTTGGAGGCCAGATTTGAAATGTGGTTTTCCCAGGAAAGATCATGGCAGATAGTGAGACCCAAAAGTTTGAGTGACAGAACTTCTTGGAGAGGATTATTCAGAAAGTAGATGGGAGGGTTGTCCAGTCGGTCTTTTCGGAGAGACATCGTAAGAGTGTGAGATTTGTCAGAATTGAAAGACATGTTCCACTTGTTTGCCCAGTCTGTGATTTTGTCCAGATCTGCAGAGAGTGAGGAGGCTGCAGGCTGCCGATCGGAGGGATGAAGAATGGAGCGACAGAGAGTAGAGTCATCAGCAAAGAGATAGAGAGGATTTTCAAGAGAGTCGGACAGATCATTGATGAAGACCAGAAAAAGCACAGGACCCAGAACACTGCCTTGGTGAACTCCAGCCTGAACAGGAAGAGGAGATGAGAGAAACCCATTCAGGGCCACACGTTGACTACGACTAGAGAGGAAGTCCGCCAGCCATGCATGGAGATTTCCATGGATACCAACAGAGGAGAGTTTGGTGAGCAGAGCGGGGTGCCAGACCGTATCGAAGGCACATGATATGTCAAGGGAGACAGCTCTAATTTCCTGTTTGGCATTGAGGACCTCCATCCATTGCTGAGAAAGCAGTAGCAGCATGTCCAGAGTAGAGTGACCAGGTCTGAAACCAAATTGATGATCAGAGATCAAGCCATTGGAGAAGAGGAAAGATTTCATATCTGAAGCAATGATGGATTCCATGACTTTACTGATAATTGAGAGAAGGCTGATTGGTCTGTAGTTGCTGGGATCTGTTTTTGCACCTTTTTTGTGCAAAGCAGTGATGTTGGCAGATTTCCAAGCAGATGGCAGATGACCTTGAGCAAAAGAGAGTGTGAAGAGAACAGAGAGAGAGGGAGTGAAAGAGCGGAAGAACAAGATTTTATGACCCGTGGGCTGATGCCGTCAGGTCCAGTTGCAGAATCAGAGTCGAGGGTTGACAGAAACTTTTCCACCTTGTCAGGAGGAAAGGACACAGAGTCCAGGAGCAGCTGGGTACGACTGGGTACGGTGGGTACAGAGAGGGATGGGTTTGGGACACAAGATTTAGAGGCAAACACAGAGTTGAGGCATTCAGCTTTTTCATGCGCGGAGTCAGCCGTGTGGCCGTTTGAGGTGAGCGAGGGGATGGAGGGGGAACAAACGCCAGAAACAGATTTGACCAGACGCCTCCAGGATTTGGAAGAGGGAGACAGATAAGAGAGTTCTGTCCTGAGAACGGAGAGATATTGTTTCCTGGCTCTCCTGTGGGTGGACACACACTTGTTTCGGGCTTTGTGAAAGGAAATGAGATTTCCTTCCGTTGGATTTGCTTTCCAGGAGACGAAAGCAAGTTGTTTCTGGGCAATAGCCTCACCACAAGATTCCGTGTACCATGGACGGGAGGAAGGGTATGACAACTGAAGACGAGATGGGATAAATCTGTGCATGAGAGAGAGCAGTTTACTTTGGAAGAATTCCCAGGATGAGTTGATGTCAGAGGCGGTAGAGATGGGAGACCAGTCCAGATGATTGATGGCTGCTTGAAGACCATGCCAGTTGGCCTGAGTGAAATGCCAGACTCGTCGACGCTGAGGAGGCTCTCTGAGAATGGTCAGAGAGATGTCCACTTTAACAAGCACATGATCAGATGAGCCGATTGGAGCAGAAGAAGAGCAGCAGACATTTTCAGGGAAGTTAGTCATAACCAAGTCCAGAAGAGAAGATGCTCTGTTGATTGAGATCCGGGTCGGGAAATTGACAGATTGTGTCAGTCCCAGTGAGTCACAGAAGTCCTTTGCTGAAGAGCCATGGCTGGTGAGAGAGGTACCCACACCCAGCCAACTGGCATGGTGACAATTGAAATCACCACATATGAGGAAGAGAGAGTTGGGATGGGTAGATAGAAATTGGTCCATGTTATCAGACAGCGAGATGTAGATGGAGTCATCACTGTTTGGTGGACGGTACAACACACATATGAACAAAAGGTGGGAGCGAAGGGGAAGCCGTAGCCAAAGGTATTCCTGGGGGTGAGGTGGAGAGAGGGCAGTGCAGGGCGAGTGAGGAAGAGAGTTTTTTATAAAGATAGCAACCCCCCCTCCAGGACGAGGCTCAGGTCTATCATACCGGAGGAGGGAGTAACCTGGGAGAGATACCAAGGAATCAGAGACATCATGAAGGAGGAAAGTTTCTGTTAAGCAGATCACGTCTGGTTTGTCAGAAGCAACCTGTATGGAGAGATCAGTCAAGTTTGAGCGAAGGCCCCGGATGTTTGAGGTCCATACTGTTAAATAAGAGGAAGGGGGAGCATCGGATACAGAACAGGGGGGGGGGGGGGAGCGGTAGGGTATGATGTGGAAGAGGAGGAAGAGGTAGGAAGAGCTGTTGAAAGTGTGTCAGAGATTTCAGAACAGCTTGGAGAAAGGGAAGAATGGGGCAGACAAAAGGTTTGATGGTGATTGGGTGAGGCGCAGTGAGGTGTTGTTTGAGGAGGGGGAAGAGTGAGGCAGAAGGTTGAGGGAGATGAAGGTGAGAGTTGGAAGGGGGAAGAAGCGGGGAGGATGCTTTGAGGAGGAGGGGTGAGAGGGGCGTCTAGGAGGGGAGGAGTGAGGGAGGGTCTCAGAGGGGAGGGGTGTGGGGGGAGTTTAGGAGGGAAGGGGCAAGGGGGGAGATCTGAAAGGGATGGGAGATGGGGAAGATTTGGAGGGGAGGGGCAAGGGCGAAGATTTGAAAGGGATGGGTGATGTGGAAGATTTGGAGGGGAGGGGTGAGATTGGATTTTGAAAAATGTACGATTGATGGGAAACAAACATTTCTTGCAAGATGAGTTTCTTGCGACCTTCGAGTCAAAAATACGTTTGAGGACGCTGAAGGATGGGTGGAGTTCTGGAGAGTTTAGGGAATGAATGAAAGAGGCACTGTAGCTGTAAGAGATGGAATTTTTTTTTGGAATGAATAGATTTGGTGAGCAAGTCGAAAGCATCCTTTTATAGAACAAGAAGAAAAAGGTGTTACAGAATATGACAGAATACCATTCTTCAGGGGACAGATGAAACATTTTTTAATGACGTGAACATGTGATCACGAACAACGTGGTCAAAGAACGAACGAACAAATAAGAACGAAACAGATAAGAACAGAGAAGGGAATGTTTTGTTTTTTTTTTGTTTTTTTTGAGTTGAGATGAAAACAGAGACAGAGACTGAACGTGGAACGTGAAAAATAGAGACCAAAAGGAATTGCGAGCGCAATCGAAGAAACCGCTGAGACAGAAACAAAGCCTCAAGCCAAGGTCAGACACGGTAGCCTCCTAGTACTACACGAGGCGTCAGAATATGCGACACGAACTGTACCGACGATTCTGTACACAGGTATGAAAAACCAACACCAAGAATACTATTAGAGACACACCAATAGTTACATACACACCGAAAGAAAGATAAAGTTTTGACCTGTGGTAAAGCCGGTATTACGACAAAAACACAATTGTGAAAAGTTACTTATTAACTTCGAAAGCGTGCGCGCATGCACAGCTTTGAAGAGACGTGACGTCACGTGACTTCCCGAGACGAGAAGAGACGTGAAGAGACTTTGAAGAGATTTAAAACGTTAGACAAGTGGTCGATGTTCGGGGAAGTTAGGGGGAGAAGAGAAAATCTAAGAAATAAGCAATACAGCGAAGGAAAGAACTTAAATTCGCAGAACACCTATGAACACCGATGGGCCGAGATAAACTAGGCCGCGCACGCGGTGGGACAGAAAAGGGTTAAATTATACAAAAGTTTGCAGGAATTGCGAATCAACAGCAACTGGAAAACACCCTGCAACACATGCACAATAAAAAACGAGTAGAAATTGACGAATACACGAATGGAAAAAATACTTTAACTTTTGCTGCCGTGCAGAGGTCGAACACGCTTCCTTGCTCCAGGGACCGGAAACGGAAGTGGAACTTCTAATGGAAACGGAAACTTCTAATGGAAATCATCACAGAAATGATGCACCACGACTTAACACAACAAGGAGGCCTAGATGCAGAACAGAAGGGACGTAAGAGAGGATGTTACGGAACAATAGACCACCTACGATTAAACAATGCCATACTCGAAAACTGTAAAATGAGAAGAACCAAATGGACCACAGCATGGATAGACGATAAAAAAAGCTTTTTTAGTGTCCCACATTCATGGATGATAAAATGCATGCAGGTATACAAGATCAACCCCCAAATAACCAAATGGATTGAGGAAGCAATGGAACCCTTGAACACCACATTGATATTACAGCACTCGGAAGGAACGATCGAAATACCAGGAGTGAAGATATGATGCCGGATCTCGTAGGATGATATCCTTTCACCCCTCCTGTTTTGCCTGGCCCTGGACCCAGCTACCTCATTAACGAGCAAGGACATGGATAACACCCTGCTGTCGAATAGAAGAACATCTAAAGGAACAGGAAAGGTGACACGTCTACTGTACATGGATGATTTAGAGCTCGTTGCACTGAATTACAAAAATTGGCAGAACGACTGAAATTAATGAAATGGTCTGACGATATTCAAATGGAATTTTGCCTAGATAAGTGTGCCAAGTGCACATTCATACAAGATAGACCAACAAAAGCGGACAACATAAAATCGAGCTCAATAGAGCAATACAGGATCTAGATAATGAAGCATCGTACAAATACCTTGGAATATAAGAGGGCCAGCAAATATGTCACAAACATATATGCAAACAATTGCCAAAGAATACCTATGTAGAACGAGACTGATCCTGAAAACATATCTCTCCCCAAGAAACAAAATCAAAGCTATTAACCAACTAGCAATACCAGTATTCCAATACAGCTCCAGAATAATAAACTGGCCACAAGTGGAAATCAACAAACTAGAAATCAAAACAAGAAAATTCCTCACTATCCACAAAATGTTTTACAAAAATCAGTGCATCCTGAGAATGCACCTGCCGAGACGAGAAGGAGGTGATGGCCTGATGGAGCTCAACCAAGTGCACAACTGCAAATTGGCTGAATCCACTTTCTAAGCAAACACGAAGACAGCACAGCCAGAAAAGGGATCTTTAACTAGGCTTGCAATTTTTTTCCAAAGACGGGTGTGAATGAAAGATGTCACCCATATAACCGAAATAACAAGGAATACAGTCGTATTGACAAATATTGTCAATAT
Source organism: Myxine glutinosa (assembly GCF_964187855.1). Taxonomy (NCBI): domain Eukaryota; kingdom Metazoa; phylum Chordata; class Myxini; order Myxiniformes; family Myxinidae; genus Myxine; species Myxine glutinosa. Next base: position 39,977,292 of record NC_136263.1, read on the forward strand.
TTTCAAAGTCAATATTTTCAATATTGTCAACAACGAATACAGTCGTATTGAATACGAATACAGAATACAATTGGGAAAAGACAAAAGAAAGACACTGACAACTGGGAGAATGATGAAAGCGCAGGGAGATACAGTAAAACAGTTGCACAGACTGGGTATAGACAAACAAGGTCATTGGAATGGCTCAGAAGAGATGAACTCAACTGGAATGGAGAACAAATCATAATAAATGGCCAAGACCAAGGACACTATGCCAATGGCTTTAAAAAGATGGTGAGACTGAGTCAATTAGACAAGTATATATTTTGCAAGCTATAAAAGAAAGCACGAGCCACCTTCTCTTGGGATGTGCAAAACTCATGCCAGAACAGCTGCACACACAAAGACACAACAAAGTATGTAGGGTGATCCACTGGCACATTTGAAAATAATTTAATATCCCAGTTCCAGAGAACTCATGGAATGTAAACTAAAAGCAAAAAATGAAAACAAAGAAGTAACACTTATGTATGACCTGATGATCCCATCGAGTGTGAACATAGGAAGCAAAGCATTGGGACTGGATATAGTATTTAGGTATAAAAAAAATAAAAAGATGGCATTGCTAATTGAGGCGTGAGCATCCATTGAAACAACAGAAAATTTTGCCAAAACAACACAGAAATAAAGAAAATGACCAAATGCCAAGACCTCAAAAATGAAATAAAAAAATCCTGGAGGCTGAAGAATGCCGAAATTGTACCAGTGATCATTGGAGCAATGGGAATGATAATGAAGAACTTTATGGAGATATTAATAGCCATCCGTGGGAATATTACTACAAAGGAACTGCAGTTGCAAGCTGTACAGAGCTCTCGGAACAAAACTTGAGAACAAGAAAACTTCACAAACTGGTCCATGAATTCTTACCCCCTTTACTGAAATGGAGGTGGATACTTTTAGATATTGGAGGACACCATTCCACCTTCTGAAATCCCCATATGGAGATAACAACCAACGACATGCACTACACACACACACACACACACACACACACACACACACACACACACACACACACACACACACACACACACACAGACAAACACACAATCATGCATTAATTGCCTGATGTAGACATCAGAAATTTTAGTTGATGTACGCATAACTAATGTCGGCCTGCTCCTCAGAAAAGTGTTGGATAGAGAAGCGATCCGGGCATGTTTCCGAGGTGTTCAATTTGAAGGCCTTCAGCCAGTTAAGTATCATTTTTCATGAAAATGCCTTTGCATCATATTTTGACTGCATAAGAAGAGCTGTCTGTATTATTGTGCGACCAAATAATTCGCTTATACAATTTGTTCTTGCAAAAAACTGATGCTGCCTTTTAACTCTCAATCTGAATGTGTCAAATACAGGTAAAGTACAGTCTGTGTGAGGTCGGGAAAGGGTTTCTAAAGGCGTTTGAAGGCAATGGTGCTGCACAAACTCCATGATCACAGACTGCGGGGGAAAAGGAAACTTTTTGTTTGCAAATGATGGCAAACTGCTGTGGAAAATTTTATTACCCATGAAATATCGCAGAGAAAGATACGATCAAGTCCTGCTGGGAGGAAGAGCGATTAGTTCTGTGTACATAATCTGGTAGAAATACGGGGGAAAAACTAGGATAGCAAGCAAAATGAATATACTAAAATGGCACGACTGTAATAATCAGTGCGAAAAGCCATACACAGTGAATTTAATATCGTTAGGAAGATCAAAATTTGTATTAGCTTTGAAGCTTCTTCCTGGGTTAGGGTGAGGGAAAGGGTTAGGATTAGGATTAGGATTAGGATTAGGCTTAGGATTAGCATTAGGGTTAGGATTAGGATTTGAGTTAGGATTAGGGAAAGGTGCTCACGTAGATTTCTGCTCTTCAGAAGCTCATCAATTGTTAAGATTAGGGTTAAGATTAGGATTAGGGTTACGATTAGGGTTAGGGTTAGGGTTAGGGTTAGGATTAGGATTAGGGTTAGGATTAGGTTTAGCATTAGGGTTAGGATTAGGATTTGGGTTAGGATTAGGGAAAGGTGCTCAAGTAGATTTCTGCTCTTCAGAAACTCATCAATTGTTATGGTTAGGGTTAGGATTGGGGTTAGCATTAGGGTTAGGATTAGGTTTAGCATTAGGGTTAGGATTAGGATTTGGGTTAGGATTAGGGAAAGGTGCTCAAGTAGATTTCTGCTCTTCAGAAACTCATCAATTGTTATGGTTAGGGTTAGGATTGGGGTTAGCATTAGGGTTAGGATGGGATTAGGATTTGGGTTAGGATTAGGGAATGGTGCTCAAGTAGATTTCTGCCCTTCAAAAGCTCATAAATTGTCTTAATTTTTAGTGATGTTCCAAATGTGACAAAAATCTACCTAATTTCTCCAATTACATTTGATAGTGCATGACTAGTTCACCTTCACAGAGTTTCATTATGATCCTCTTTGCTTTCCAAATCACAATGCACCTTCCTGTCCTCATAACCCATCTATAACTGTGCATCCCACTGAATGTCAGATTCATGTAAGTACTTTTCTAATGTGGTATTGCATTAAACAGGAATTGTTCATTTATCAAGGGCTCGTTTATGAAAACGTGCCATGTCGAGTTTGTGATGTGTTCAGGGAGTTTGGATGCAAAATGCGCAAAACACACATTCTTGAAGCCCCGGTAAAGGATCTGCAGTTCCTGCCGACTGAACCTGGTCTGTTCTAGGAGCTGTTGCAAACCCTCGGGCCGATGGCACACTGTTGACAGTTCAAGTTCATCCTCTCCACTGTCTGTAAGGCCAAGAGGAACAATGATAACACAATAAATACAATTAATGATGACAAACGAAGTCGGAGGACAGTGTGGTGTTCTCTGCGAGCCAATTGTTACCAAGCTTTTGATTAAATATGTAAGATGGTATATTTACGTCATATACAATTTATCAATAGAATATACATTCCTCGCTCAGCAGTTAACATTTGATTTTCCTTCTGAACTCTGAAGGATGGATAGGAATTCACACTGTCCTCCAATTGCTCCATGAAATTATATAATTGTCCTCGCCAGAGGAGAGGGTGTTGCATTTGCTTCTGTTTGTTACTGACGAAAATCGAAGATATTTTAAATATATTGGTTGGTCGAGTTGTTCGGTCTGTCTGTTTGGTCGTCAACAGCCTACAGATCACAATTTTAAACCGATTTTAAAACGAAACTTCAATAAATGGTTGCGTTGGTCATAAACACGAAGCCTAATGATGTTGAGGTCAAAAGGTCAACATAGACCAAAGGTCACCAACTTTGTCAAATTTCTAAAATCCTCAATTTTCATCTGATTGACTTGAGATTTGAAGAGGATTTGCATATCTGGTCGCTGAATTCAACCACCAAGTATTTTTGAGGTCAACATAGGCCAAAAGGTCAACATAGGTCAAAAGGTCAAACTAGGCCACAGGTTATCAACTTCGGGGAAATTTCTAAAATCATCAATATTGTTTTGTATGAATTATGTGTATGAATTCGATTCGACCATTTAGAACCCAAATACACTTTAAAATGTCCAAAGCCCTTTACAACCCCAAGACACATTAAGACCACGAGGACCTTAAATACTATGAAGACCCTAAGACCCATAAGACTCTTAAGACTACTAAGCTTCCTAAAACCCTTTGGAGCCTTCATAAGTCGAACACCCTTTCAGGTCCCAAAGACCCTTTAGAACACTAATACCCTTTAAGACCCTTCAGACCAATACCCTTTAATACCCTTTAAGACCCTTTCTTTCAAAGTAAATTGCTCTCTCTCATGCACAGAGTTATCCCATCTCGTCTTCAGTTGTCATACCCTTCCTCCCGTCCATGGTACACGGAATCTTGTGGTGAGGCTGTTGCCCTGAAACAACTTGCTTTCGTCTCCTGGAAAGCAAATCCAAAGGAAGGAAATCTCATTTCCTTTCACAAAGCCCGAAACAAGTGTGTGTCCACCCTCAGGAGAGCCAGGAAACAATATCTCACAATTCTCAAGACCGAACTCTCTTATCTGTCTCCCTCTTCCAAATCCTGGTGGTGTCTGGTCAAATCTGTTTCTGGTGTTTGTTCCCCCTCCATCCCCTCCCTCACCTCAAACGGCTTAACGGCTGACTCCGCACGTGAAAAAGCTGAATGCCTCAACTCTGTGTTTGCCTCTAAATCTTGTGTCCCAAACCAAATCCCTCTCTGTACCCACCGTACCCAGTCGTACCCAGCTGCTCCTGGACTCTGTGTCCTTTCCTCCTGACAAGGTGGAAAAGTTTCTGTCAACCCTCGACTCTGATTCTGCAACTGGTCCTGACGGCATCAGCCCACGGGTCCTAAAATCATGTTCTTCTGCTCTTTCACTTCCTCTTTCTGTTCTCTTCACCCTCTCTTTTGCTCAAGGTCATCTGCCATCTGCTTGGAAATCAGCCAACATCACCGCTTTGCACAAAAAAGGTGCAAAAACAGATCCCAGCAACTACAGACCAATCAGCCATCTCCCAATTATCAGCAAAGTCATGGAATCCATCATTGCTTCAGATATGAAATCTTTCCTCTTCTCCAATGGCTTGATCTCTGATCATCAATTTGGTTTCAGACCTGGTCACTCTACTCTGGACATGCTGCTTCTGCTTTCTCAACAATGGATGGAGGTCCTCAACGCCAAACAGGAAATTAGAGCTGTCTCCCTTGACATTTCACGTGCCTTCGATACGGTCTGGCACCCTGCTCTGCTCACCAAACTCTCCTCCTTTGGTATCCATGGAAATCTCCACGCATGGCTGGCGGACTTCCTCTCTGGTCGTAGTCAACGTGTGGCCCTGAATGGGTTTCTCTCATCTCCTCTTCCTGTTCAGGCTGGAGTTCCCCAAGGTAGTGTTCTGAACCCTGTGCTTTTTCTGGTCTTCATCAATGATCTCTCTGACTCTCTTGAAAATCCTCTCTATCTCTTTGCTGACGACTCTACTCTCTGTCGCTCCATTCCTCATCCCTCAGATCGGCAGTCTGCAGCCTCCTCACTCTCTGCAGACCTGGACAAAATCACAGACTGGGCAAACAAATGGAACATGTCTTTCAATCCTGATAAATCTCACACTCTTACGATGTCTCTCCGAAAAGACCGACTGGAAAACCCTCCCATCCACTTTCTGAATAATCCTCTCCAAGAAGTTCTGTCACTCAAGCTTTTGGGTCTCACTATTTGCCATGATCTTTCCTGGGAAAACCACATTTCAAATCTGGCCTCCAAAGCCAGTCGCCGACTGGGCATCCTCCGTCGTGCGAAGTCCTTCCTTGGCACACCTGAGCTCCTCACCACATACAAGGCTTTCATCCGCAGCTCTATGGAATACTGCTCTCCCCTCTGGTCTGGTGCTCCTGCCTCACACCTAGCCCGTCTTCACGCTGTTGAAACCAAAGCGTTCAGAATCATTGGAATCTCCCGCGATGAAGCTAACTCCAAGGGCCTTTCACTCACTCACCGCAGGCAGGTTGGTGGTCTTTCCGTCTTCTACCGACTCCTCTCTGGCCTTGCTCCCCCAGCCCTCTCTGGGCTCTGTCCCCCAAATATTCCTACAGGTCGCACAAGATCTGCCTGCAACCCTCTTATGGTTAAACTGTCAAAATCAAGACTTTCTGCTCACCTTCACTCCTTCATTCCTCTTTTCTCCCACCTCTGGAACAAACTCCCTCACTCTCTTCAATCCCACTGCACCCTCCAGGTCTTTAAAACAGCTGTTCACCACCATCTCTTATCCTCCCCCATCCAAAACCTTGATCTTTTCTACCCCCGCTAATTTCGGTCCTCTTGTGTTTTATACCTCTCCCCCCCCGCCCTCCCCCTCCCACGCCTCCTGCCCCCAAGCCCACTCCCTCCCACACTTCTCCCTGCTCTCAAATGTTGTGGTTGTGTGCTTCCCCTTCTCTCCCCATCTTGTCTTCCGCTCCCCCTTTTTGTGTGTTTTGTTTGTCTGGTTGATTTGTTTGTGAAATAAATGTTAGCTCTTTCACGAGCCTCGATTCAGTATACAAAAAAAAAAAAAAAAAAAGGCCCATCAACACAATTTAAAACCCCAAAGACAATTTGACTCATTTCTACCCTTTAGACCTCTAGACCTTCACACCTTTTAATGACATGTAGACCCCTTTGACATTGAGATCCTTTTAATACATTTTAGGACCCTTTAGACCCCTTTAGACAATTATTTTGTAAGAAATTCTTGCAAAAATTGTTTTTACATTATAGGGTACTATGTGACGATCAGTGACAAAAAAATCTCAATTTAAGCCATTTTAAATTCAGGCTGCAACACAACAAAATGTGAAAAATGTCGAAGGGTGTGAATACTTTCTGAAAGAATTGTATGTATATATAATATATATATATATATATATATATATATATATATATATATATATATATATATATATATATATATATATATAGTGTGTGTGTGTGTGTTTGTGTGTATGCCAATGACGGCAGAAAGGAGGACAGCTAAGAATGGAGGAAGACAATATGGCGGTATACTGATTGTAAAGGGTGAGTCTTCCCCCAGCACTCCATAAGTAGGTAATCAACCACAAGGAGCATTGAGGTTGAGCTTTAGGATAAACAAATCCTGCGAAGCCAGAGAGCAAACAATGACTCGATACACTGGTGTTACAACCTTGTCAATATAAAAGCACAGGTAAATACATCACTTAAGTGCAATATTACGAGGTTAGACCAGAGGAAGAGTAAACTATTGAAATATTAAGTCTTGCCATATTGGTCCAGTATATATATATATATATATATATATATATATATATATATATATATATATATATATATATATATATATATATATATATATATATATACATATATATATATATATATATATACATATATACATATATATATATATATATATATATATATATATATATATATATATATATATATATATATACATATATATATATATATACATATATCAAGACCCTTTAGAACACCAATACCCTTTAAGACCCTTCAGACCACCAACACAATTTAAAACCACTATATATATATAACAAGTAATATATATATATATATATATATATATATATATATATATATATATATATATATCAAGACCCTTTACAACACCAATACCCTTTAAGACCCTTCAGACCACCAACACAATTTAAAACCACTATATATATATATATCAAGTAATATATATATATATATATATATATATATATATATCCATATATATGATGAGTCGACCATATATATATTGACAGGTCGACTCCATATGATGAGTGGATACCAGAGATAACGTCACCACGTGGCAGGCGGTGCTTATCGCTCCCAGCAAGGTGCAGCAGCAGCTGTATGGGACACCTTGCTGGCGGTTCTCCACTGATGATATGAAGGTCGCATAGTGACTGATATATATATATATATATATATATATATATATATATATATATATATATATATACAGACTTGGCATTTAATATGGAATATATTTTTGTGGGGGTGAACTTACTTTTCAAGATGTCTTAGAACCAAAAGTTCATTGGAATTATGTTGAAATTATTCTAGATTTTGTTAATGTGACCTTTAAAAGAAACAAAAACCACATTTGACATTTCGAAACAAATAAATTGATCCTTGAAAGTGATGTAAACTGATATCGAACTCAATTCATGGACAGTACTGTGTTAAACTTCTGTACGTTTCCCAGAAGTATCTCTTTATTTTGCACATTAGCCAAAATTTTTCTTAACAAAAACAAAAGTTAAATTACGACTGGAATTACGGACAGTAAAATTACATGTTCAGTACTTCGTGTAACCCCCACGAGCATTCAGGAGAGCACGTACACGTTGAGGCATGCTGTTCACGAGATTTGCCAAGGTTTGGACAGGAATCGCTTGCCATGCAGTGACAATAGCCTGCTGCAAATCACGCACAGTGGTCGGCTGCTGGTCCAAGTGGTCGATTTGACGCCTTAATTCTGCCCACAAGTTCTCTATCGGATTCATATCTGGGGACATGGCAGGCCACTCCATATGCTCTACACCACGGTCAGCAAGAAAGTGTTGGATCATGCGAGCACGATGAGGCCGTGCATTGTCATCTTGGAAGACAAAGTTTCCTCGAAAGGCTGCACGAGAAAATGGAAGCAATGTTTCTTCCAGAATGGCCCTGTACTTGAACTGGTTCAGGTTTCCATTCAGAACAACCAGGTCAGTTTTGCCCCCTGCATGAAAAGCAGCCCAAACGGTCACCCCACCACCTCCAGCTTGGACTCTTGGCACTATACAATCTTTGTTGTAGGCTTCATGCATTTGTCTGCACACTCGGACGCGGCCATCTTGACGATAGACCAGAAATCTAGACTCGTCACTGAAGATCACGTGATTCCAGTGTCCTGGCTGCCATTGACGGTGCTCTCTGGCCCACTGCAATCGGCGCTGGCGGTGTTGTCTGGTCAGGTGTGGCTTTCTCAGGGGACGCCTGGCACGATAGCCTGTTTGAACCAGTCGTTGGTTGACGAGCCTTCTGGATACAGGCACATTTGTCAGTTGCTGCCACTCAGCCCTAAGCCAATTAGCTGACTTGGTACGCCATTGCAGACTAACCGGTGCAGCTGGCGATCATCCCTCGTTGTGGTTCTGCGGGGACGTCCTGGCCTCGGTATTGGAGTAGGGACACCCCTCTGAACATTTCGTTTCAGGATCTTTGACACCTGACCTTGAGTGATGCCAAACTGCCGAGCAATAGCACGCTGTTTCATGCCATAATTTCGTAAAGCCACCACTCCATGACAAACAGCATTGTCGAGTTGACGGACCATCTCCAGAGGAAGCGGCAATAACTTTTGGAGACGTGCAGCAGTTGTTTTCCACTGATAGAGAACGCAACAACCCTTGTATACTCGACTGTGAAGCCAATCATCAAATGCACCTGTCCGTACATTTTGCCACACCACCTGTGATATAATCCTGTTGTTGACTTCTTGCTGCGACAGACAATCAGTGACATGGTTCTTTTAACAAATAAATCACCAAAGTGTAAAAGAAACTCACCAGATTGATATACTGAGTTAAGAAAGTAAACCCAATTCAAGAAAGAAAAAAAAATTCCATATTAAATGCCAAGTCTGTATATACATACATATATTGTTACGGATTCGTCACTTCCGTTGTTGTGGTTCTCATCCACTGTAAACATTTTTGGTTGCATGTACTACTATTGTTGTCGTTTAAGTGAAATAGAGATTACTATTTTCAAAAGGTAAAAAAAGTTAATGTTTCATAAGAAACCGGAACCGGACGAAGCCGAAAAGGAAGAAGAGGAAGAAGAGGAAAAGGAGGCGGAGCGAGTGAGTCTGACAAGAAGCCGAGCTGTTTCGAGGTCTTGAACAAACGTTGGCGAACGAGGGTCATGAGTGAACTTCGGGTTTCCCGGGAAAGGGATTCCTGCGACAGAGTTGTTATTGCTGTGACAGATCAACCTGCGTGTCAGTTTTGCGGTTGATTCCGAAGAGAATCGTTGTTTGAGGGCAGCTGCGCCTCGAGAAGTGGCCCGTTGGCCGTTTTTGTCTCGCGCCTGATTTCGCATCACTCTGGGCTCTTTGCCTCGCTTCAACCATTTCACCGCATCCAGAAGTTAAGCTGGTGTGTGTGTGTAACGTGGATTTTGAGTGGAAATTTGTGGTTTGCCGTAAAGGGAGCCGTTGAACATCCATATCCAAAGGGGTGATTTCCCAGTCGCCTTGAGGGCACCTTTACGCATCTTTGGCAGCGTGACTGTCACTGTCAACCGAACGGGATTCTGGTCTCGATTCGACATCGTTCTGACGATCACTGGAGCATGGATAAACTTTGGCTTGAAGCCGGGATAGAGACATTGGGGATGTTCTTTTCGCTCACTTGGAGCACAGTGAGTTATATTGTACGAAACTGATGGTACCATCATAGGAATGATATATTTGTTGTATAATTGATTACTATTGTTTTTTGTACTGCTATTCTTGTGTGATCTTAATACAATACATGTTTGTTGGTAACAATTGGTGTGGTTTCACCATTGATCTTTGACATACAGAATAACACATCTTTCTGCCGTGACTCCTCTCGTGGCTCGGAGGTACACCGTGACCGGGGTTTGGGGAGGGGCACGTAACAATATATATATATATATATATATATATATATATATATATATATATATATATATAATCGTTAGATTAAATAAGACGCGGACGTAGCTACGTCAGCGTCTTATTTAATCTAACGATTATATATTCAATACAAATGAGACGCCCTGCTCGTACTTTGGAGTTTCTACTATTTCTTACAGTTATATATATATATATATATATATATATATATATACTGAAACGCAAAAGAAACTTACCACCTTTGAAACCTTTAAATATCAACAATAACACTGTGTGTAGTAAATGTGTGAACTTATTTGTGGACAATAGTGTCCTCACTGTCAGACAAAACAGTCATGGATGGTCACTTGAACCTTCAATGGTCACTTCATTGCACAGCTGTTGAACAGCCGTTTTGACTGCCAGTGATTAGCCAAGGGGTACGGGATGATTTTAATGAGCTGCACGTGATGTCTTGATATTGGCTTTAAAAAGGCCAGTGCAAAATGGGCATTTTGACCAAAAAATTTGACCATTTTGACCAACTTCAAAAAGACCGAAAACGCAAAAGAAACTTATCACTTGTTTGAAATGTAATAAAATTGTAACAGTTCAAAATAAAACAAACCAACAATTGCTAATTGAAACATTGGCATTTTATTGATGACATGTCAAGTTTTTGACCAAGCTACACCATCTCATCAGTTTGTTCTACAGTACAGAACAGCACAGGGTGCAATGTCAGTCCCCTTTCAATAGCGTGTGTGGCCACCATTGTTTTGGATACAGGCAGTGCATCGTCGGCGTATACTGCCTACCAGTCTTTGGATGGATTGCTGCTGGATTCTGTCCCACTCAGTCCTCAATGTCTGAAGCAGCTCTGCCCATGTCCTGGCCCTGCCAACTACGCGTCTCCCAAGCTCATCCCACAGGTGCTCTATGGGATTCAGGTCAGGGGAGAACGCAGGCCACTGCATGGTGTTGATGTTCTCGCCTTGGAGAAATGCAGTGGTAAAGCGAGCAGCATGGGGACGAGCGTTGTCATGCTGAAAGGTTCTCAGTTCTGGGTGGTCTAGCAGGAATGGCAGCAGATGAGGTCGCAGGATGTTATCCACATACCGCTGGGTGTTAAGATTCCCATCCACAACCACCAGTGGCGCCTGTACCGGCCTGATATGGCGGCCCACACCATCACACTTGGGCCACCCCACCTGTTGGCTTGACGCACGCAACAATCGGCATATCGCTCACCAGTTCTTCTCCAGACACGCTCACGCCCATCAGGACTGTCCACACAGAACCTTGACTCATTGCTGAAAGCGACCTCGTTCCACTGCGCCAAGGTCCACCGCTGATGCTGCTGGCACCATCTCTGTCGGTTGCGGCGATGGGCAGCCATCATCACGGGGCCTCTGTATGGTCTTCTGGCAGTCAGACCATAGTCATGCAGTCGTCTTCGTGCAGTATCATTGGAGATCCGTGGTTTGCATGCCCCGGAGTTTCTGCCGCAGTGCGGGATGCTGGACGGAATCGATCCCGCAGGTGACTTCGGACCATCTGCCTGTCCTGCCTTGCAGTGGTGACTCTTGGCCTCCCTGATCGAGGTCTGTCATCTGCAGAGTTGTGGAGGGTGTCTCTGTCCACCAGGGCCGATATCGTCTGGTGTGAACAGCCAAGGCGACGTGCCACCTCACGGTAGCTCAGTCCGCCTTGCAGCATGCCCAGGGCACGCTGCCGTTTATCCCTTGACAATCGTGGCATGTTGATTGAAATGCCCATTTTGCACTGGCCTTTTTAAAGCCAATATCAAGACATCACGTGCAGCTCATTAAAATCATCCCGTACCCCTTGGCTAATCACTGACAGTCAAAACGGCTGTTCAACAGCTGTGCTATGAAGTGACCATTGAAGGTTCAAGTGACCATCCGTGACCGTTTTGTCTGGACAGTGAGGACACTATTGTCCACAAATAAGTTCACACATTTACTACACGCAGTGTTATTGTTGATATTTAAAGGTTTCAAAAGTGGTAAGTTTCTTTTGCGTTTTCGGTCCTTTTGAAGTTGGTCAAAATGGTCAAATGTTTCGGTCAAAATGCCCATTTTGCACTGGCCTTTTTAAAGCCAATATCAGACATCACGTGCAGCTCATTAAAATCATCCCGTACCCCTTGGCTAATCACTGACAGTCAAAACGGCTGTTCAACAGCTGTGCTATGAAGTGACCATTGAAGGTTCAAGTGACCATCCGTGACTGTTTTGTCTGACAGTGAGGACACTATTGTCCACAAATAAGTTCACACATTTACTACACGCAGTGTTATTGTTGATATTTAAAGGTTTCAAAGGTGGTAAGTTTCTTTTGCATTTCAGTATATATATATATATATATATATATATATATATATATATATATATATATATATATATATATATATATATATATATATATATATATATACAGACTTGGCATTTAATATGGAATATTTTTTTTCTTCTTGACTTGGGTTTACTTTCTGAACTGCATGACATGAACTGCATATATCACTGAACTGCTATCTGAACTGCATACATTTCTGAACTGCATATATCAATCTGGTGAGTTTCTTTTACGCTTCGGTGATTTATTTGTTAAAAGAACCATGTCACTGATTGTCTGTCGCAGCAAGAAGTCAATAACAGGATGAAATCACAGGTGGCATGACAAAATGTACGGACAGGTACATTTGACGATTGGCTTCACAATCGGGTATATAATAAGGGTTGTTGCGTTCTGTATTAGTGGAAAACAACTGCTGCACATCTACAAAAGTTATTGCTGCTTCCTCTGGAGATGGTCCGTCAACTCGACAATGCTGTTTGTCATGGAGTGGTGGCTTTACGAAATTCCGGCTTGAAACAGCGTGCTATTGCTCGGCAGTATGGCATCACTCAAGGTCAGGTGTCAAAGATCCCGAAACGAAATGCTCAGAGGGGTGTCCCTACTCCAATATCGAGGCCAGGACATCCCCGCAGAACCACAAGGAGGGATGATTTCCAGCTGCACCGGTTAGTCCGCAATGGCCGTACCAAGTCAGCTAATCGGCTTAGGGCTGAGTGGCAGCAACTGACAAATGTGACTGTATCCAGAAGGCTAGTCAACCAACGACTGGTTCAAGCAGGCTATCCTGCCAGGCGTCCCCTGAGAAAGCCACGCCTGACAAGACAACACCGCCAGCGCCGATTGCAGTGGGCCAGAGAGCACCGTCAATGGCAGCCAGGACACTGGAATCACGTGATCTTCAGTGACGAGTCTTGATTTCTGGTCTATCGTCAAGATGGCCATGTCCGAGTGCACAGACAAGTTCATGAAGCCTACAACGAAGATTGTATAGTGCCAATAGTCCAAGCTGGAGGTGGTGGGGTGACCGTTTCGGCTGCTTTTCATACAGGGGGCAAAACTGACCTGGTTGTTCTGAATGAAAACCTGAACCAGTTTAAGTACAGGGCCATTCTGGAAGAAACATTGCTTCCATTTGCTCGTGCAGCCTTTCGAGGAAACTTTGTCTTCCAAGATGACAATGCATGGCCTCATCGTGCTCGCATGATCCAACACTTTCTTGCTGACCGTGGTGTAGAGCATATGGAGTGGCCTGCCATGTCCCCGGTTATGAATCCGATAGAGAACTTGTGGGCAGAATTAACGCATCAAATCGACCCCTTGGACCAGCAGCCGACCTCTGTGCGTGAATTGCAGCAGGCTATTGTCACTGCATGGCAAGCGATTCCTGTCCAAACCTTGGCAAATCTCGTGAACAGCATGCCTCGACGTGTACATGCTCTCCTGAATGCTCGTGGGGGTTACACAAAGTACTGAACTGTAATTTTACTGTCCGTAATCCCAGTCATAATTTAACTTTTGTTTTTGTTGAAATTTTTTTTGGCTAATGTGCAAAATAAAGAGATACTTCTGGAAAACGTACAGAAGTTTAACACAGTACTGTCCATGAATTGAGTTCGATATCAGTTTACATCCCTTTCAAGGATCCATTTATTTACTTCAAAATGTCAAATGTGGTTTTTGTTTCTTTTAAAGGTCACATTAACAAAATCTAGAATAATTTCAACATAATTCTCATGAATTTTTGGTTCTAAGTCATCTTGAAAAGTAGGTTCACCCCCACAAAAAAAAATTCCATATTAAATGCCAAGTCTGTATATATATATATATATATAATATATATATATATATACATATATATATATATATATATATATATATATATTGTTGCGGATATGAGGACTGTATATTTTTTTGATTGTGTGCTTTATTATTATTATTATTGTTTATGCTGCGCCCCCTGCCTCCGGAGCTGTGTAAAGGTGAAAGGGCATCCCATAATTAGTCCACAAGCATACACGTCAGCCAAATAATAGAATACCCCTGTTTGATAGTTATATCTTATTCTGTGTTTTAGAGTAAGGCTGTGTCTCCCATTAATTGAAATACTCCATTGCACCAGTGAAAGAGAATAGATCCCCTTTCATTCCCATCCCCAACATCTCCATTTCCTTTCACATCCCCTTTCGTCATTGCCGAGCCTCGATTGCCAATTACCTCCCCTCCAAAACCACCATTGAACAAGCGCTCGGGTCGGAGAAGAAAGGCGTGCCTGCCCGTCGTCATCAAGGGCGGAGCCAGAGGGTCGCATGACCAACCAGGGCCGAGGTGAGCACACCGATGGGCGTGTCCTGAAGGCCGGCGGCTTGATCGCTAGAGGCACTATAAAGGCGCGCACGCAAGTGGCGTGCGAGAGTGAGTCAGGGAGTCAGAGTCAGTCAGTGGAGTCGGTGGTCAGTTGGTTGCGTTGGTTGCGGTGAGGAGTCGGTGGTGGTGGTCAGTTGGTTGCGTTGGTTGCGGTGAGGAGTCGGTGGTAAAGAGTGAGTGGACCAAGAAAGAGTTGAGGGTTTGGACCAGATGAGTCGGACAAGTCCTGGGAAAGCACGCGACGTCCACAGCAGCCACAACAGCCACTTGGGGCCTGGACGGCGGTTTTGAGCAAGGCCGTGAAGGAACGGCGGCTGCTAAACGCGCCGATCGTGCTGCAGGACCCCCTTGGACCTTCCTCTCCCTCCAGCCATCCACCTCCTGCCTTTCCACCCTTCTTGTGTACGTGAGTTTGTTTTGTTTGTTCTGTCCCTGGGTTAATTAAG
The DNA here is from genome assembly GCF_964187855.1 of Myxine glutinosa. Classification (NCBI taxonomy): domain Eukaryota; kingdom Metazoa; phylum Chordata; class Myxini; order Myxiniformes; family Myxinidae; genus Myxine; species Myxine glutinosa. The sequence continues at coordinate 39,992,640 of NC_136263.1, forward strand.
TCTGTATAAGCTAGTATTTGCACTGTGTCACCTGCGTCTTATGTGTTGTAAATAAACTTGATTGCTCCTTTTTGCTTGTGTGTGTACAATAAATCCAATTACTCTTCTGTCCGTCTTCTCGTCTTATTCCTTTTCCTCTTTGCATTCGTCGTTTTAGTCTTTTCCCAGATTGGGCAGCTGCGGTGCGATACGGCCAAAGTTCTGGGGGAATCGGGTGAGTCGGGGAACAACTGTTCGGTCGCGGAGCCTTCGCTCGGCAAGTAACATCTAAACCCCGATCAGTAACAATTGGTGTCGGGAAGTGGGATTGGATCCGAAGCGCGCTTAACACGCTCAAAATTACAGAATACCGAAATTGCTTTTGTTTTACAAAACCCGAATTTTGAAATCGCGCCATGGCTGGTCAAGGCGACGGGATGCCGGTGGGAGAGATAGACGGGGTAGAATCGACCCAGGACCCCAGGGAAGAAGTGGGAAAAGTGGTGGAGGAGAGTAAAGAAGGTGTGGTTGAGGGGGTATCAGGTGCACAAAATGGCGCTCTCGCGCACGTGGTTACAGCGGCACCAAATTTTGCCGCGCCCGTGACCGTACCACTACCAGCGGGCTTTGATGTGGGGGACTTCATGGCGCAATTCACCGAGATGCTGAGAATAGAGGGGGAGAAATTGAGTAACCAAATTGAAGAAATAACGAACGGAATGAGGGCCGATAGGGAGGAAAGGGAGCAGAGGGACAGAGACCGCAAGTTGGGTGAAAGGGTCCCAGGGGTGCACGACGAGGTAACGCGGGTCGAGAAGCACTGGTTGGACGAAGTTGAGAAAAGCACGGGTACAATGACGGGGGTAGAAATCGCGACACGGGGTTTGGAAACGCCGGCGACCGATGAGGTAGAGGGTGTTTTATTAAAGCCAGCGGTCGCCGAGGTGAGTAAAGAAAAAGCGGAAGTGGGCATTGAAATTGAAGAGATGACGGAGGTAGCCTGGGAATTGCAGGGAGAAATGGAAAATGTGCAAAGTCCCTGCTCACATCACGATGCTGTGCTTAACCCGAATGGAAGTTTGCAGGTGCGCGTGGATAAAAGGATCCCCCAGGTGAGTCGTGCTGTATATTGTGCGGGTAGATTTTGCAGGAGGATGTTTAGCGACAAAAGAATTGTCGCGCGCTTGGGATCGAGGAAGCATCCGGGCGTTGGTGAAGGGTCCCGTGTGAGTGGAAATGGCACGCGTGTGGAAAAAAAGTGTGCGTCAAGGGGTGAGCGTGTTACGAAGCGCGAGTGTGATACCGAGTGCGAGCGAGAATGCACGTCGGGGTGTACGGAGTGTAACACGAATAGTGAGTTGGTGATGGCGCAGGTGCGAGAGGGCACATCGGAGCACGAGTGTGAAACCGAGTGCGAGCGAGAATGCATGTCGGGGTGTACGAAGTGTGACACGGAGAGTAAGGTGGTGGTGGAACGTGTGCGAGGAAGCACACCTGAGTTGGTGGTAGCGCGGGTGTGGGAGAGCCCATGTGAGCACGTTAGTGGGTGGATGCAAGAGTGCACGCCCATGGTGAGTGTTACGGAGGACGTAACGGAGGAGAGGTGTGGACCGAGGTGTGCGCGAGAGGTGTGGTGTGTAACAGGGAGAGCGTTGGTGGAATGTACGGACGGCGTTGGAACGCCAGGTTTTGTGAGGGTGAAAGGGGTAGCGTATGCGTGTGAGCATGCAAGTGAAGCATCGACGGTAACCGGGTTAGTGGTTAGGGCGACGGATAGCCGATGCGAGCACTCGGGGCGCGGTGTGCTTTGTTGGGTGCGAGGCCCGGCGCGGATCGATGCTGCGTCGCTTCTCTTCGAAGCGTCATTGCCGATTCGGGCTTGGCCCCGCCCCGCACGGTCGAGTCCGGGCCTTGGCGGGCGAGGCGACCGGTCCGGTTCAAGGGCGAGTGGGAGGAAGCGGAACGGTGCCCCCTCGTGGGGACGGGGTTCCGACCGGGGGAGATTGAGCCATCGGGCCCGGGACCGCAAGGTGCCTCGCCGAGATGGTGCGTGGAATCTCGGCCCAACCAAACCACCTCCCTTGAACCGAAAGCCGGACGGATTCAACCTGCAGGTGACCAAACCACCCGAATTCATTGCTCGGCTTTACGAACCGAGTTTAATGATGTCACGACGCACCGAGGCTAGGATATAGTGGACTGTGATGATGGTGATAGTGATAGTGGTAGTGATTTGATACGAAATTTATAATAGTGGGTAGAATTGGCAGTAAATGGAAAATTTTTGATTTGTGGAATTTGGATGTGCAAAATTGATAGTGGGACCTCCCCGATGTGGAGGGATGGCAAATCCACCATCCCTCACAGTAAGGGGGGGGCAAAGGAGCACTAGGTTATGGGGTTGATGGCAGTGAAAACTAGCCCGGGTGGGTTAGGATATTGTGTGTAGGGATCTAGCGAAGATGACATTAGGTAACGTTAAGATTAGTTAGTGACTGATACCTGTAGTGGGGACGCAGGTAGTTTAGTGTGGATGATAATGACGTGGGAGCGCAATAGTTTAAAGGGACGACTGGGAAGCGCAAGTTTCAGAGGGGAGTAGTTAGATGAGATGATGCCGTGTGTTTGAGGATTGAACAGGTGTGATTGAACAGGTGTGATTGCACAGGTGTGCAACTGAACAGGTGTGTGGAGCAGTGTATGAGGGAGTAGTGGTGATTGCGTGTTGTGTTGACCAAATGGTCCAGGAAGAGGAGGAGGGTGCAGGTGGCACCAGGTGATTGCACAGGTGTGCGACAACAGGTGTATGTGGCTGTGTGGAATAAATGGTAGTGTGGAATAAATGGAGTATTGGAATGGATGGTCGTGGAGTGAGTATGGTGGAAATTGTGGAGTGGAGTGGATGGTGCGAAGGTGTGAATGGGGGAAGAGTGGACCCCCATCACGGATACCCGGGGCGGGTAGTGTAAGTGTTAGGTAGAGGGTACAGGTAAATTGTGGTTGGATATTGGCATCTGTGGTGCGGGTGAAAGAATGGTCTTTGGATGGGTGCATTAGTGTTGTGGAAATGGCTGGGCGTGTAGCCTGTTAGTGTGTGTAGTTGGTTGGGCGCTCCACCACTGTGAGGATGTCGGCCAGGTGAGGCGGCAGGTGGGCTCTGGGAGCCGGTAGTAGTTGTTGTGGATGGGGCCCGAGGATCCGGAGGACGGACCCGGGTAGCCCAGTGCCAGAGGGCACCGAGTGGGGTGACAGAGCCAGGAGGGGCTTTCCCCAGTTAGTTAGGTTAGGGTGAGGAGCTAGGTAAGCTCGGGTGGCAACTGCAGTGGTGGAGGTGTGCAGGTGGGTAGACCTGCTGGGAGAGCTACACGTCGCAGCCCAGAAATTGTGCGAGGGCACCGGGAGATGAATCGGGGGAGTGAGACCCCAAATTGAGAAGCACCACAGTTTGGTCAATGGGAATTTGGTTTTTAGAACCCATAGTGTAAGTGGCCAATGGATTGGCAGGGAAAGACCCCGGGTAGTGTAAAGTGTGTTAATGTCATTTAGAAAGTAGTTAGGATGAAGTCTCCTCGCACCATCTGCATCCACTCACCTGAGGTGACAGGTACTCCACACCATGCCATGTTTTGATTATTTTTTATGATGCAAATGTTTGGATTGTGAGATGCATCATGACGTGGGTGTGACATTGTGCTTTGATGTTCCATCTCTTCCTCCTTATGAGGATTGATGTTGAATTTGGTGATGGCAAATTTTGGATAGAGGGATTGTGGTGACGAATTTGGTATAGGAGAAATATGGGGAAGACGTGACAGTAGTGACGAATTTGTAAATGGGTAGATTTTGTAAATATGGGGTAAGGGCAAGGGTAGTGTAGGTGACAGGGGGGTGACGTACGGTAGGGACGAGCTTTCTCACTTCGCCCTCCGTACGCATTTCGCCTTGCATTGCCTTATTGATGTGTACCCTTGTGACCTTACCCCTCGCTCAATTGTCTCTTTTTGTCTCCCACATGACCTGTGCGCCATGGGGCGCCGAGGGGAGCGTGCGTGGGTCGGCCATTGTGCGCCCGAAATTCCCAGAACCAGCTGTCTGCATCGATGCACCACATTATGGACCACATGCCTGTGGCCGAGCACCACTTATGGACCCCATGGGTTGGGGCATGGCCCCTCTGCTGGAACCGGCCATGAGGGCCCGAAATCTTGCTGGCGGACCCTTGGCCACAGGGCACCGATGCCCCACAGGTGAACCACACATAGTCGGCCCTGTGGGCCATAAATAAAATAAATAAAAATGGACACATTGGGTGCAAGTTTTAATACAAATAGGCCGCCAGTAAGCAAAGCAAAAGAATGACAACATCTGGAAGACCAAATAATAATAACCAGCAGAGGGAGCCGAAGAGCAAGAGATCACCTGCAGGGTTAAGGGTTGTTGATTTTATTTTTATTGAACATGCATTGAACACTGATGAACTATGGTGACTGCACCGATTGGTGCTTGAGGGTGCTTGTATTGGTGCGTTTTTGGGTGCTTTAATGGTGAGTCGATGCAGAGCAGACTGTCTCTCCCCCCCAGAAAGAACAATCACAGGTCCTGGGTTAGTTTTGTAAATAAAAATAGCGTCATTGTAAATAATGCTTCCCACCGTCAGTGTGTAGTTTGAAGACCATTCCGCAATTCGGTTAACTGTGGGCGTAAGTCTGTTAGGCAGGGTGCAATGGAGCAGCGGGACGCATTTATTTATGTTTTAAAACTGTCGCACTCAGGGTCAGGTTAAAAGTAAAGGGAACTACACCTATGTGTCACACTAAATAAAAGTTGTAGGCCCGGGCCGTGCCTAAGGGGAGGAGGGTGCAGTGTTGCGGATATGAGGACTGTATATTTTTTTGATTGTGTGCTTTATTATTATTATTATTGTTTATGCTGCGCCCCCTGCCTCCGGAGCTGTGTAAAGGTGAAAGGGCATCCCATAATTAGTCCACAAGCATACACGTCAGCCAAATAATAGAATACCCCTGTTTGATAGTTATATCTTATTCTGTGTTTTAGAGTAAGGCTGTGTCTCCCATTAATTGAAGTACTCCATTGCACCAGTGAAAGAGAATAGATCCCCTTTCATTCCCATCCCCAACATCTCCATTTCCTTTCACATCCCCTTTCGTCATTGCCGAGCCTCGATTGCCAATTACCTCCCCTCCAAAACCACCATTGAACAAGCGCTCGGGTCGGAGAAGAAAGGCGTGCCTGCCCGTCGTCATCAAGGGCGGAGCCAGAGGGTCGCATGACCAACCAGGGCCGAGGTGAGCACACCGATGGGCGTGTCCTGAAGGCCGGCGGCTTGATCGCTAGAGGCACTATAAAGGCGCGCACGCAAGTGGCATGCGAGAGTGAGTCAGGGAGTCAGAGTCAGTCAGTGGAGTCGGTGGTCAGTTGGTTGCGTTGGTTGCGGTGAGGAGTCGGTGGTGGTGGTCAGTTGGTTGCGTTGGTTGCGGTGAGGAGTCGGTGGTAAAGAGTGAGTGGACCAAGAAAGAGTTGAGGGTTTGGACCAGACGAGTCGGACAAGTCCTGGGAAAGCACGCGACGTCCACAGCAGCCACAACAGCCACTTGGGGCCTGGACGGCGGTTTTGAGCAAGGCCGTGAAGGAACGGCGGCTGCTAAATGCGCCGATCGTGCTGCAGGACCCCCTTGGACCTTCCTCTCCCTCCAGCCATCCACCTCCTGCCTTTCCACCCTTCTTGTGTACGTGAGTTTGTTTTGTTTGTTCTGTCCCTGGGTTAATTAAGTCTGTATAAGCTAGTATTTGCACTGTGTCACCTGCGTCTTATGTGTTGTAAATAAACTTGATTGCTCCTTTTTGCTTGTGTGTGTACAATAAATCCAATTACTCTTCTGTCCGTCTTCTCGTCTTATTCCTTTTCCTCTTTGCATTTCGTCGTTTTAGTCTTTTCCCAGATTGGGCAGCTGCGGTGCGATACGGCCAAAGTTCTGGGTGAATCGGGTGAGTCGGGGAACAACTGTTCGGTCGCGGAGCCTTCGCTCGGCAAGTAACATCTAAACCCCGATCAGTAACAATTGGTGTCGGGAAGTGGGATTGGATCCGAAGCGCGCTTAACACGCTCAAAATTACAGAATACCGAAATTGCTTTTGTTTTACAAAACCCGAATTTTGAAATCGCGCCATGGCTGGTCAAGGCGACGGGATGCCGGTGGGAGAGATAGACGGGGTAGAATCGACCCAGGACCCCAGGGAAGAAGTGGGAAAAGTGGTGGAGGAGAGTAAAGAAGGTGTGGTTGAGGGGGTATCAGGTGCACAAAATGGCGCTCTCGCGCACGTGGTTACAGCGGCACCAAATTTTGCCGCGCCCGTGACCGTACCACTACCAGCGGGCTTTGATGTGGGGGACTTCATGGCGCAATTCACCGAGATGCTGAGAATAGAGGGGGAGAAATTGAGTAACCAAATTGAAGAAATAACGAACGGAATGAGGGCCGATAGGGAGGAAAGGGAGCAGAGGGACAGAGACCGCAAGTTGGGTGAAAGGGTCCCAGGGGTGCACGACGAGGTAACGCGGGTCGAGAAGCACTGGTTGGACGAAGTTGAGAAAAGCACGGGTACAATGACGGGGGTAGAAATCGCGACACGGGGTTTGGAAAAGCCGGCGACCGATGAGGTAGAGGGTGTTTTATTAAAGCCAGCGGTCGTCGAGGTGAGTAAAGAAAAAGCGGAAGTGGGCATTGAAATTGAAGAGATGACGGAGGTAGCCTGGGAATTGCAGGGAGAAATGGAAAATGTGCAAAGTCCCTGCTCACATCACGATGCTGTGCTTAACCCGAATGGAAGTTTGCAGGTGCGCGTGGATAAAAGGATCCCCCAGGTGAGTCGTGCTGTATATTGTGCGGGTAGATTTTGCAGGAGGATGTTTAGCGACAAAAGAATTGTCGCGCGCTTGGGATCGAGGAAGCATCCGGGCGTTGGTGAAGGGTCCCGTGTGAGTGGAAATGGCACGCGTGTGGAAAAAAAGTGTGCGTCAAGGGGTGAGCGTGTTACGAAGCGCGAGTGTGATACCGAGTGCGAGCGAGAATGCACGTCGGGGTGTACGGAGTGTAACACGAATAGTGAGTTGGTGATGGCGCAGGTGCGAGAGGGCACATCGGAGCACGAGTGTGAAACCGAGTGCGAGCGAGAATGCATGTCGGGGTGTACGAAGTGTGACACGGAGAGTAAGGTGGTGGTGGAACGTGTGCGAGGAAGCACACCTGAGTTGGTGGTAGCGCGGGTGTGGGAGAGCCCATGTGAGCACGTTAGTGGGTGGATGCAAGAGTGCACGCCCATGGTGAGTGTTACGGAGGACGTAACGGAGGAGAGGTGTGGACCGAGGTGTGCGCGAGAGGTGTGGTGTGTAACAGGGAGAGCGTTGGTGGAATGTACGGACGGCGTTGGAACGCCAGGTTTTGTGAGGGTGAAAGGGGTAGCGTATGCGTGTGAGCATGCAAGTGAAGCATCGACGGTAACCGGGTTAGTGGTTAGGGCGACGGATAGCCGATGCGAGCACTCGGGGCGCGGTGTGCTTTGTTGGGTGCGAGGCCCGGCGCGGATCGATGCTGCGTCGCTTCTCTTCGAAGCGTCATTGCCGATTCGGGCTTGGCCCCGCCCCGCACGGTCGAGTCCGGGCCTTGGCGGGCGAGGCGACCGGTCCGGTTCAAGGGCGAGTGGGAGGAAGCGGAACGGTGCCCCCTCGTGGGGACGGGGTTCCGACCGGGGGAGATTGAGCCATCGGGCCCGGGACCGCAAGGTGCCTCGCCGAGATGGTGCGTGGAATCTCGGCCCAACCAAACCACCTCCCTTGAACCGAAAGCCGGACGGATTCAACCTGCAGGTGACCAAACCACCCGAATTCATTGCTCGGCTTTACGAACCGAGTTTAATGATGTCACGACGCACCGAGGCTAGGATATAGTGGACTGTGATGATGGTGATAGTGATAGTGGTAGTGATTTGATACGAAATTTATAATAGTGGGTAGAATTGGCAGTAAATGGAAAATTTTTGATTTGTGGAACTTGGATGTGCAAAATTGATAGTGGGACCTCCCCGATGTGGAGGGATGGCAAATCCACCATCCCTCACAGTAAGGGGGGGGCAAAGGAGCACTAGGTTATGGGGTTGATGGCAGTGAAAACTAGCCCGGGTGGGTTAGGATATTGTGTGTAGGGATCTAGCGAAGATGACATTAGGTAACGTTAAGATTAGTTAGTGACTGATACCTGTAGTGGGGACGCAGGTAGTTTAGTGTGGATGATAATGACGTGGGAGCGCAATAGTTTAAAGGGACGACTGGGAAGCGCAAGTTTCAGAGGGGAGTAGTTAGATGAGATGATGCCGTGTGTTTGAGGATTGAACAGGTGTGATTGAACAGGTGTGATTGCACAGGTGTGCAACTGAACAGGTGTGTGGAGCAGTGTATGAGGGAGTAGTGGTGATTGCGTGTTGTGTTGACCAAATGGTCCAGGAAGAGGAGGAGGGTGCAGGTGGCACCAGGTGATTGCACAGGTGTGCGACAACAGGTGTATGTGGCTGTGTGGAATAAATGGTAGTGTGGAATAAATGGAGTATTGGAATGGATGGTCGTGGAGTGAGTATGGTGGAAATTGTGGAGTGGAGTGGATGGTGCGAAGGTGTGAATGGGGGAAGAGTGGACCCCCATCACGGATACCCGGGGCGGGTAGTGTAAGTGTTAGGTAGAGGGTACAGGTAAATTGTGGTTGGATATTGGCATCTGTGGTGCGGGTGAAAGAATGGTCTTTGGATGGGTGCATTAGTGTTGTGGAAATGGCTGGGCGTGTAGCCTGTTAGTGTGTGTAGTTGGTTGGGCGCTCCACCACTGTGAGGATGTCGGCCAGGTGAGGCGGCAGGTGGGCTCTGGGAGCCGGTAGTAGTTGTTGTGGATGGGGCCCGAGGATCCGGAGGACGGACCCGGGTAGCCCAGTGCCAGAGGGCACCGAGTGGGGTGACAGAGCCAGGAGGGGCTTTCCCCAGTTAGTTAGGTTAGGGTGAGGAGCTAGGTAAGCTCGGGTGGCAACTGCAGTGGTGGAGGTGTGCAGGTGGGTAGACCTGCTGGGAGAGCTACACGTCGCAGCCCAGAAATTGTGCGAGGGCACCGGGAGATGAATCGGGGGAGTGAGACCCCAAATTGAGAAGCACCACAGTTTGGTCAATGGGAATTTGGTTTTTAGAACCCATAGTGTAAGTGGCCAATGGATTGGCAGGGAAAGACCCCGGGTAGTGTAAAGTGTGTTAATGTCATTTAGAAAGTAGTTAGGATGAAGTCTCCTCGCACCATCTGCATCCACTCACCTGAGGTGACAGGTACTCCACACCATGCCATGTTTTGATTATTTTTTATGATGCAAATGTTTGGATTGTGAGACGCATCATGACGTGGGTGTGACATTGTGCTTTGATGTTCCATCTCTTCCTCCTTATGAGGATTGATGTTGAATTTGGTGATGGCAAATTTTGGATAGAGGGATTGTGGTGACGAATTTGGTATAGGAGAAATATGGGGAAGACGTGACAGTAGTGACGAATTTGTAAATGGGTAGATTTTGTAAATATGGGGTAAGGGCAAGGGTAGTGTAGGTGACAGGGGGGTGACGTACGGTAGGGACGAGCTTTCTCACTTCGCCCTCCGTACGCATTTCGCCTTGCATTGCCTTATTGATGTGTACCCTTGTGACCTTACCCCTCGCTCAATTGTCTCTTTTTGTCTCCCACATGACCTGTGCGCCATGGGGCGCCGAGGGGAGCGTGCGTGGGTCGGCCATTGTGCGCCCGAAATTCCCAGAACCAGCTGTCTGCATCGATGCACCACATTATGGACCACATGCCTGTGGCCGAGCACCACTTATGGACCCCATGGGTTGGGGCATGGCCCCTCTGCTGGAACCGGCCATGAGGGCCCGAAATCTTGCTGGCGGACCCTTGGCCACAGGGCACCGATGCCCCACAGGTGAACCACACATAGTCGGCCCTGTGGGCCATAAATAAAATAAATAAAAATGGACACATTGGGTGCAAGTTTTAATACAAATAGGCCGCCAGTAAGCAAAGCAAAAGAATGACAACATCTGGAAGACCAAATAATAATAACCAGCAGAGGGAGCCGAAGAGCAAGAGATCACCTGCAGGGTTAAGGGTTGTTGATTTTATTTTTATTGAACATGCATTGAACACTGATGAACTATGGTGACTGCACCGATTGGTGCTTGAGGGTGCTTGTATTGGTGCGTTTTTGGGTGCTTTAATGGTGAGTCGATGCAGAGCAGACTGTCTCTCCCCCCCAGAAAGAACAATCACAGGTCCTGGGTTAGTTTTGTAAATAAAAATAGCGTCATTGTAAATAATGCTTCCCACCGTCAGTGTGTAGTTTGAAGACCATTCCGCAATTCGGTTAACTGTGGGCGTAAGTCTGTTAGGCAGGGTGCAATGGAGCAGCGGGACGCATTTATTTATGTTTTAAAACTGTCGCACTCAGGGTCAGGTTAAAAGTAAAGGGAACTACACCTATGTGTCACACTAAATAAAAGTTGTAGGCCCGGGCCGTGCCTAAGGGGAGGAGGGTGCAGTGTTGCGGATATGAGGACTGTATATTTTTTTGATTGTGTGCTTTATTATTATTATTATTGTTTATGCTGCGCCCCCTGCCTCCGGAGCTGTGTAAAGGTGAAAGGGCATCCCATAATTAGTCCACAAGCATACACGTCAGCCAAATAATAGAATACCCCTGTTTGATAGTTATATCTTATTCTGTGTTTTAGAGTAAGGCTGTGTCTCCCATTAATTGAAGTACTCCATTGCACCAGTGAAAGAGAATAGATCCCCTTTCATTCCCATCCCCAACATCTCCATTTCCTTTCACATCCCCTTTCGTCATTGCCGAGCCTCGATTGCCAATTACCTCCCCTCCAAAACCACCATTGAACAAGCGCTCGGGTCGGAGAAGAAAGGCGTGCCCACCCGTCGTCATCAAGGGCGGAGCCAGAGGGTCGCATGACCAACCAGGGCCGAGGTGAGCACACCGATGGGCGTGTCCTGAAGGCCGGCGGCTTGATCGCTAGAGGCGCTATAAAGGCGCGCGCGCAAGTGGCGTGCGAGAGTGAGTCAGGGAGTCAGAGTCAGTCAGTGGAGTCGGTGGTCAGTTGGTTGCGTTGGTTGCGGTGATGAGTCGGTGGTGGTGGTCAGTTGGTTGCGTTGGTTGCGGTGAGGAGTCGGTGGTAAAGAGTGAGTGGACCAAGAAAGAGTTGAGGGTTTGGACCAGACGAGTCGGACAAGTCCTGGGAAAGCACGCGACGTCCACAGCAGCCACAACAGCCACTTGGGGCCTGGACGGCGGTTTTGAGCAAGGCCGTGAAGGAACGGCGGCTGCTAAACGCGCCAATCGTGCTGCAGGACCCCCTTGGACCTTCCTCTCCCTCCAGCCATCCACCTCCTGCCTTTCCACCCTTCTTGTGTACGTGAGTTTGTTTTGTTTGTTCTGTCCCTGGGTTAATTAAGTCTGTATAAGCTAGTATTTGCACTGTGTCACCTGCGTCTTATGTGTTGTAAATAAACTTGATTGCTCCTTTTTGCTTGTGTGTGTACAATAAATCCAATTACTCTTCTGTCCGTCTTCTCGTCTTATTCCTTTTCCTCTTTGCATTTCGTCGTTTTAGTCTTTTCCCAGATTGGGCAGCTGCGGTGCGATACGGCCAAAGTTCTGGGTGAATCGGGTGAGTCGGGGAACAACTGTTCGGTCGCGGAGCCTTCGCTCGGCAAGTAACATCTAAACCGCGATCAGTAACAATATATATATATATATATATATATATATATATACATCAATTGTGTATTTTATAATATATAAAATACACAAATATGGAATTAGCCATAATAGCAATGGTACCTGACCTATGGTAAATGTGATAGCAACGGTAAATGCCATAAAAGCAACGATAAATGTGAGGGGGCTTCAATTGGGAAGCCCAAATGAAAAGGCAAAATATCAGATATTGAAGGCTTTTTTTATTTTGAATGATTCATATAAACATCCGTTGAATAACATCACACGCAAATCATCAAAATCTAAACAGTACATGGCGCCCATTTTGAAAAAAGATTGAATTCTGCAAAACGGAAGCGGCCGCTACACATCTTTCTCAGTCGCACGTTTATGTGTGAAGAGTGCGTGCCGAATGCGTAACACGAAAGCGGCCGCTACACCTGTTTCTCAGTCGCTTTGCACACGCTACCGTGTTACTTCGGAGCCGCATGCTTATATAGAAAGAGTTAATCAGGAGTCGATCTACTCTCTCCTGGTACGTATAATTTCAAGAAAAGCCACATCACTGTTCATATCGGTAAATATTATTCCATCGTGTTTGGAAAAACTGGAAAATTAGAAAATTGGAAAACTTGGAAAAATTGGAAAAACAATACAGCCTATTTTACTCCAGGGGGTCATAGGATTACCCACCCAAAATATCGTCGCAATCGGTTCTGCTGTTTTTACGGTACCTTCGAATGGACAGAGGGACGGACATTTGGTGAATTATAGTAAGATATATATTGTTATGTCGGTAGGGTAGAGCAATATCTAGTCAGGTAGATCTGAATAGGGAACATGCTTCGTCTGTCACGATAGGGAATCTACCCTGTAATAAGTTCTGTGTGTAGTCCGGTTTGTCGGGTAAGAGTATACCTGTGAACATACCAGGATGTTCGAGTGTTAGATAGTGTAGGGATTAAAGATAACAGCCCTTGTGTGTCACACCTGGTAATCAAACCTTTGTCCCTTATGGCAACGCACACCTGTAGACACTTAGATAGGCCCTTTATTGCACACAGTAATAAAATTCCCTTCCCTGACAATGACTTCGGAAGAAAATGGACAGGAAACCAGGCCAGGACACCGCCGATGATGGCTGCCGCCGGTCGCATCATGGACTTGCATAGCAACATGCCCAGGAGGCCTGTGATTGGTCAGAGCGGTAGGCGCGAACCTCCAGCCAACCAGTGTGGGAGGCGAGAAGACGCAACTAAGAAGGAGGTTGTTCATTGAAGGGAAGTCGCTGGAAGGTTCGGTGGCTGGCGGGAAGCTACGCGACGCTGATTGGGGAGCGCGCCATGATTGACGTCACCGGGAAGGTTATAAAAAGGACGCGCTTGGCTTGGAGCAGGAGCTCACCTGGACTTAGACTTGGCTCTTAGCGGTGCAGTCGCATTCCTCCCTGTGGCTTTCCTCGTCAAGACACTGTTCTCTCTCCTGTCTCTCCTCGCGGTGGACCTCTTGTGGAGATCGCTGGAAGTGCTTTGGGTCACGTGCTGATTTTAGGGCATTGGACGCATGGTGCATGAGCGGTGCTCGGTGCTCCTGGAGCTTTGAGTGGTGCACAGACCTCGTGGGCGGTCGACGAGGAGCCTCGAGTGGGCTTTGGCTCGGGCCTTCGCAGTGCTGTGGTGCTGGAGCGAGGGACCTCGTGTTGTGCAGCAGAGCTTGGAGCCGCGTAGGGACAAGACGATGGACAGTTAAGACGCACAACATTTTACCTTACATAACGAACGTTTTTCTTTTGGTCATTCATTTTCCTGTGTGCTGTTTCTGAAGTGAGTTGTGGGGACGTCCCAATTTAGGACTTTTCTTTAATATCGTCGCGTTTCCCTGTCCCGACCTTTGCAAATAAACCCTTGTATTATTTTCCATTCCCTGCAAATCTTGTGCCATTTGAGTTCATTCCCCTTCCACAGTTACGCGCTCCCGCTTCTTCCTCTTCCCTTCTTCTATTCCTGCATTTGATAGCACAATCCATATTGATCGTTGCATCCGTTAAAGCCGTTCTGGTCCATCCGCGGTCCCTGGTCTTAACCGGAAGGGTCCGTGTGACAATATATATATATATATATATATATATATATATATATATTGTTGCGGATATGAGGACTGTATATTTTTTTGATTGTGTAAATTATTATTATTGTTTATTCTGCGCCCCCTGCCTCCGGAGCTGTGTAAAGGTGAAAGGGCATCCCATAATTAGTCCACAAGCATACACGTCAGCCAAATAATAGAATACCCCTGTTTGATAGTTATCTCTTATTCTGTGTTTTAGAGTAAGGCGGTGTCTCCCATTAATTGAAGTACTCCATTGCACCAGTGAAAGAGAATAGATCCCCTTTCATTCCCATCCCCAAAATCTACATCCCCTTTCGTCATTGCCAAGCCTCGATTATCAATTACCTCCCCTCCAAAACCGCCATTGAACATGTGCTCGAGTCGGGGAAGAAAGGCGTGCCCGCCCGTCGTCATCAAGGGCGGAGCCAGAGGGTCACGCGACCAACCAGGGCCGAGGTGAGCACCCCGATGGGCGTGTCCAAAAGGCCGGCGGCTTAATCGCCGGAGGCGCTATAAAAGGCACGCACACGAGTTGGTCGTGAGGAGAGAGTCGTGAGGAGTCAGTCAGTGGAGTCGATGGTCAGTTGGTTGCGTTGGTTGCGGTGAGGAGTCGGTGGTGGTGGTCAGTTGGTTGCGTTGGTTGCGGTGAGGAGTCGGTGGTAAAAAGTGAGTGGACCAAGAAAGAGTTGAGGGGTTGGACCAGACGAGTCGGACAAGGCCTGGCAAAGCACGCGACGTCCACAGCAGCCACAACAGCAGCTTGGGGGCCTGAACGGCGGTTTGGAGCAGGGCCGTGAAGGAACGGCGGCTGCTAAACGCGCCGGTTGTGCTGCAGGACCCCCTTGGACCTTCCTCTCCCTCCAGCCATCCACCTCCTGCCATTCCATCCTTCTTGTGTACGTGAGTTTGTTCTGTTTGTTCTGTCCTGGGTTAATTAAGTCTGTATAAGCTAGTATTTTCACTGTGTCACCTGCGTCTTATGTGCTTGTAAATAAACGTGACTGCTTTCTTTTTGCTTATGTGTGTAAATAGTCAATAAATTCAGTAGTATTTCCAAACCTTTCTTTGCCTTCGTTTTCCTCTTTGCATTCGTCGTTTTAGTCTTTTCCCTCATTGAGCAGCCGCGGTGCGATCTGGTCAACGTCGGGTGGAATCGGGTTCTAATCGGGGAGTAACTGTTCGGTCGCGGTTGGACCATCCGCTCGGCCCATCATACCATCTAAACCGCGATCAGTAACAATTGGTGTCTGGGAGTGAGATTCGGGGCCCGAACCAAAATTTTAAAACATCTAAAAAAAAATTTGGTCAAAATTTGGAGCGGCCGAAATTTGTTTTGTTTTACAAAACCTGAACTTTGAAATCGCGCCATGGCTGGTCAAGGCGACGGGATGCCGGTGGGAGAGATAGAGGGGTTAGGAGTAACCCAGGATCAAATGGAGGGGAGCAATGAGGAGGCGGTTGAGGGAGGATCAGGCGCGCAAAATGGCGTCCTCGCGCACGTGGGTGTAGCGGCACCAAATTTTGCCGCGCCCGCGACAGTAGCAGCGCCGCCGTTGGATTCGGACCTTTTGTTGCTACAAATCGGGGCCCTTATGGACAAAATGAGGGACAAAGCAAGGGCTGATAGTGCGAAAATGGAAAGCAGAATGATGGGGGTAATGAGGGACGAAGTGAGGGGTACCAGTGCCCAAATAGGGAAGATAGACAGCAAATTTGAGGGGTTAGACAACGGGATAAAAGAGGTAAAGAATGGGTTAATGGGGCTAGAAAATAGGATGGAGGACAAATTGCGGGAAATAGGGGAGCAATCCGCCCGAGAAATTAAACAAATGGGAGAGCAGATAGAGGAGGTAAAAATCGGGGTAGAAACCAAATTGGATGCTCAGAGGGATGAATTGGGACAGATGAGGGTGGCATCTACAAAGGAGATGGAGGAGATGAAAGAGGAGATACGACGAGGTGTGAGTGAGGAGGTCTCGGGGCTACGCGAGGAGGTAAAGCGAGGTGAGAAGCGTATGGAGAAAGAGGTGAGAAATAATGCGGCAAAGTTACAGGGGGGAATAGAAGACCTGACGGAGGAGGTGGAACAGCTGACAGAGGGACAAACGGAGTTAGTGGAGCAGGTTCAAAGGAACACTGCGGTACTAGGGGGGTTAAAGGCGACACAAAAAGAAATTAAAAACGAATTAATAGCGACACAGAGGCAATGTCAGATGGTACGTGAGGAACTGACAATGAGGGTGGACGAGGTGACAGAAGTAATGGAGACAAAGGACCGGCAGGTGAGGATGCACATAGAGACGGTCACGGTAGCCTTAGAGGACGAACTTGAGGAGACGCACCGAGAAATAAAAGAGGTTAAACAAAAATTAGAGGAAGTGGAAGAAGAGGTGAGTGAAATTAAGAAGAGACGGACAGAAACTAAGAGAGAAATACAGGAGGAGGTGATGGAATATGTACAAGGTCGGTGCTCAACTCATAATGTGATGCTCACTAACCAAATAAAAAGTTTGCAGGTGGCAAAAGAGGTGCGGAGACGAGGTGCCAAGGTGAGTGGCGAAATATTCGGCAATGTATATGGTGTGAGGAAAGCTTCAGGCGGCTTGGGGGTTGCTATGGACCCGGGTGTTCGTGAGAGGCCGTTGGTGAAGTGTGTGACAGGTCAGGTGTGCGAAAAAAGAGGTGTGCGAGAATGTCCGACCATGGGGTGTGTGAGGAAAAAGTGCGCGCCGACCAGTGAGTGTGCCGTCAAGAGTGAGTTGGTCGAAGCGCGTCTGCGAGGGGGTACATGGAAGCGCGGTGTGGTAAGTGTTATGGAGGAAGTAACGAAAGAATGTGCGCAAGAGGATGCGCGAGAAAGGAGTGTAACGGACAGGTGCATGGGGAAAGAGTGCGCTGTCAAGAGTGAAGGAGAATGCACGCCTGTGGTGAGTGTTACAGAGGATGTAACGGGAGAGTGTGCGCAAGAGTGTGCGCGAGAAAGGTGTGTAACGGACGGGTGCATGAGGAAAGAGTGTGCTGTCAAGAGTAAGGGTGAGTGCGCTGTCAAGAGTGGAGGTGAGAGTAGTGAGTGACACGGAGCGTGAGTTGGTTGTGACAGGTGAGCGAGGATGTACACCTGGAATGGAAGGATGCACACCTGGAATGGTAGAGCGTGTGTGGGAATGCACACTTGAGTTGGTCGTGAGGCACGTGGTTGGGTGTGCGGGTGAAAGCATACCTGTGATGGTCACAGAGGAGGTGACCGAGGAAGGGGCGCGAAGAGGTGTGTTGGTGAGGTGTGCGAGCGACGAATGTGTGCCAAGGTGTTCGGTGGTCAGGTGTGTGACCAAGTCGGTGAGTGGAATGAGTGTACCGAGGTGTGTAAGGAAAGGTACGAGGAGCATGGGAACAGCTGGAGGTATGAGCAAGAAAGGGGTAGCGTATGCTTGTAAGCATGCAGGTGAAGCATCGACGGTAACCGGGTTAGAGGTTAGAACGACTTATAGCCGAATCGGGCCCTCGGTGCGCGTCGGGCAGCTTCGTGTGCCGCGAGGACCAGCGGGGATCCGAACCATGGCGGTTTCGAAAGAACCGCCGTACGCGATCCACGCTGTGCCTCGCTTGGAACGGCCGCGTCCGGGCTCCACTAGGCGGAGCGGGCAGCCCGATAGGAAGGGTCGTCATGGCGACCACTTTCTATTGAGACGTGCCGGCAGGTCGAGATCGGGACATTGGATGGCTCCACGCCGAGGTGGTGCGTGGGATCTCGGCACGAGTAAGCCCCCGTCCCTGCCCCGAATGCGGGACGTATCCAGCCGCTGGCACCAAAGAACCCGCGTTCATTGCTCGGCTGTACGAAGCCGAGCTTTGGAAGGGAATTGGCGCACCGAGAGGATGTAATAAGTAGAAGGGTGATGAGGATAGTGTTTCGGCCCCGAAATTAGAAAAAAAAAGCAAAATTTGATGATGGTATGGTGATTAGCAGTAAATGGCAAATTGTTGATTTGTTGGATTTGGACGAGCGAAATTGATAGTAGGACCTCCCCGATGTGGTGGGATGGCAAATCCACCATCCCTCACAGGTGGGGCAAATGCGCTATAGTTTATGGGGTGTATGGCAGTGAAAACTAGCCCGGGTGGGTTAGGATATCGTGTCTAGGGCCCTAGAAGATGACATTAGGTAACGTTAAGTTTAGTTAGTGACTGATACCTGTAGTGGGGACGCAGGTAGTTTAGTGTGGATGATAATGACGTGGGAGCGCAATAGTTTAAAGGGACGACAGGGAAGCGCAAGTTTCAGAGGGGAGTAGTTAGCTGAGATGATGCCGTGTGTTTGAAGATTGAACAGGTGTGATTGAACAGGTGTGATTGCACAGGTGTGCAACTGAACAGGTGTGTGGAGCAGTGTAAGAGTGAGTGAAGGTGATTGTGTATTGTGCTGACCCAATGGTCCAGGAAGAGGAGGAGGGTGCAGGTGGCACCAGGTGTGATTGCACAGGTGTGCAACAACAGGTGAATGGAGAATGGTTGTGTGGAAGAACAGGTGTATGGAATAAATGGTATGGAGTAGTGGAATGGATGGTCGTGGAGTGAGTATGGTGGAAATTGTGGAGTGGAGTGGATGGTGCGAAGGTGTGAATGGGGGAAGAGTGGACCCCCATCATGGATACCCGGGGCGGGTAGTGTAAGTGTTAGGTAGAGGGTATAGGTAAATTGTGGTTGGATATTGGCATCTGTGGTGCGGGTGAAAGAATGGTCTTTGGATGGGTGCATTAGTGTTGTGGAAATGGCTGGGCGTGTAGCCTGTTAGTGTGTGTAGTTGGTTTGAGCACTCCACCACTGTGAGGATGTCGGCCAGGTGAGGCCGCAAGTGGGCTCTGGGAGCCGGTAGTTGTTGTGGATGGGGCCCGAGGATCCGGAGGACGGACCCGGGTAGCCCAGTGCCAGAGGGCACCAAGGGGTGACAGAGCCAGGAGGGGCCTTCCCAAATTAGTTAGGTTAGGGTGAGGAGCTAGGTAAGCTCGGGTGGCAACTGCAGTGGTGGAGGTGTGCAGGTGGGTAGACCTGCTGGGAGAGCTACACGTCGCAGCCCAGAAATTGTGCGAGGGCACCGGGAGATGAATCGGGGGAGTGAGACCCCAAATTGAGAAGCACCACAGTTTGGTCAATGGGAATTGGTTGTTAGAACTCATAGTGTAAGTTGGCCAATGGATTGGCAGGGAGAGACCCCGGGTAGTGTAAAGTGTGTTAAAATCATTTAGAGGATAGTTAGGATGAAGGATCTCCTCGCACCATCTGCATCCACTCACCTGAGGTGACAGGTACTCCACACCATGCCACGTTTTAATTATTTTTGACGAATTTGGTATAGGGGAAATATGGGGAAGACGTGACAGTAGTGACGAATTTGTAAATGGGTAGATTTTGTAAATATGGGGTAAGGGCAAGGGTAGTGTAGGTGACAGGGGGGTGACGTACGGTAGGGACGAGCTTTCTCACTTCGCCCTCCATACGCATTTCGCCTTGCATTGCCTTATTGATGTGTACCCTTGTGACCTTACCCCTCGCTCATTTGTCTTTCCCCTTTTGTCTCCCACATGACCTGTGCGCCATGGGGCGCCGAGGGGAGCGTGCGTGGGTCGGCCATTGTGCGACCGAAATTCCCAGAACCAGCTGTCTGCATCGATGCACCACATTATGGACCACATGCCTGTGGCCGAGCACCACTTATGGACCCCATGGGTTGGGGCATGGCCCCTCTGCTGGACCCGGCCATGAGGGCCCGAAATCTTGCTGGCGGACCTGGGCCACAGGGCACCGATGCCCCACAGGTGAACCACACTAGTCGGCCCTGTGGGCCATAAATAAAATAAATAAAAATGGACACATTGGGTGCAAGTTTTAATACAAATAGGCCGCCAGTAAGCAAAGCAAAAGAATGACAACATCTGGAAGACCAAATATAATAACCAGCAGAGGGAGCCGAAGAGCAAGAGATCACCTGCAGGGTTAGGGGTTGTTGATTTATTTTTTATTCTTGAACAATGGTGACTGCACCGATTGGTGCGTTTTTGGGTGCTTTAATGGTGCATTGATGCAGAGCAGACTGTCTCCCCCCCAGAAAGAACAATCACAGGTCCTGGGTTAGTTTTGTAAATAAAAAAAATAGCGTCATTGTAAATAATGCTCCCCACCGTCAGTGTATAGTTTGAAGACCATTCCGCAATTCGGTTAACTGTGGGCGTAAGTCTGTTAGGCAGGGTGCAATGGAGCAGCGGGACACATTTATTTATGTTTTAAAACTGTCGCACTCAGGGTCAGGTTAAAAGTAGAGGGAACTACACCTACGTGTCACACTAAATAAAAGTTGTAGGCCCGGGACGTGCCTAAGAGGAGGAGGGTGCAGTGTTGCGGATATGAGGACTGTATATTTTTTTGATTGTGTAAATTATTATTATTGTTTATTCTGCGCCCCCTGCCTCCGGAGCTGTGTAAAGGTGAAAGGGCATCCCATAATTAGTCCACAAGCATACACGTCAGCCAAATAATAGAATACCCCTGTTTGATAGTTATCTCTTATTCTGTGTTTTAGAGTAAGGCTGTGTCTCCCATTAATTGAAGTACTCCATTGCACCAGTGAAAGAGAATAGATCCCCTTTCATTCCCATCCCCAAAATCTACATCCCCTTTCGTCATTGCCAAGCCTCGATTACCAATTACCTCCCCTCCAAAACCGCCATTGAACTTGTGCTCGAGTCGGGGAAGAAAGGCGTGCCCGCCCGTCGTCATCAAGGGCGGAGCCAGAGGGTCGCGCGACCAACCAGGGCCGAGGTGAGCACCCCCGATGGGCGTGTCCAAAAGGCCGGCGGCTTAATCGCCGGAGGCGCTATAAAAGGCGCGCACGCGAGTTGGTCGTGAGGAGAGAGTCGTGAGGAGTCAGTCAGTGGAGTCGGTGGTCAGTTGGTTGCGTTGGTTGCGGTGAGGAGTCGGTGGTGGTGGTCAGTTGGTGGCGTTGGTTGCGGTGAGGAGTCGGTGGTAAAAAGTGAGTGGACCAAGAAAGAGTTGAGGGGTTGGACCAGACGAGTCGGACAAGGCCTGGCAAAGCACGCGACGTCCACAGCAGCCACAACAGCAGCTTGGGGGCCTGAACGGCGGTTTGGAGCAGGGCCGTGAAGGAACGGCGGCTGCTAAACGCGCCGGTTGTGCTGCAGGACCCCCTTGGACCTTCCTCTCCCTCCAGCCATCCACCTCCTGCCATTCCATCCTTCTTGTGTACGTGAGTTTGTTCTGTTTGTTCTGTCCTGGGTTAATTAAGTCTGTATAAGCTAGTATTTTCACTGTGTCACCTGCGTCTTATGTGCTTGTAAATAAACGTGACTGCTTTCTTTTTGCTTATGTGTGTAAATAGTCAATAAATTCAGTAGTATTTCCAAACCTTTCTTTGCCTTCGTTTTCCTCTTTGCATTCGTCGTTTTAGTCTTTTCCCTCATTGAGCAGCCGCGGTGCGATCTGGTCAACGTCGGGTGGAATCGGGTTCTAATCGGGGAGTAACTGTTCGGTCGCGGTTGGACCATCCGCTCGGCCCATCATACCATCTAAACCGCGATCAGTAACAATATATATATATATATATATATATATATATATATATATATATATATATATATATATATATATATATATATATATATATATATATATAATGTTCTCCGTAGGTGATTCTGTCTGTTGGATGTCGGTCTGGGGGTGTGGCTTCCTCCTTTGAGAGAGTATCTCCACCCATTCTGGAAGAGGCTTCAAAAACAAATATCCACCATTTCATTTACTCGCATAGCTTTGAGGCCTGTTTTGTTAGGCCCATGGTGTCTTGCTGTCTCTCACATGAGATAACATGTGAATGCATGTGCGTGCACATGGGAATACGTGCAAAATAGGTGCGTACGCTGAAATTTTGCACAACGATATCATTTCCCTCGAGCGTTAAGTACACAAGAATTTATGTTAATATTGCTCAAAGCATTCTGGGTAAAACCAAGATGGCAACAGTCACATGTGCTGTATAAGAGACGTGCAGGATTTGGTTCCTTATGAAAGAGGAAATCAAACCAGCTGGAATTCACCAGGAGCCCGAACGAGGAGATCTTGCGTTATTTGGTAGAGATTGGTCGATACATTCAGCACTTCTTTTTTTGGCTTGCTGTAGTAGATTCGTCGGTAATTGTAGTGGATATATTTTGAAGCCTGTGGTTGGTCAAAGACCTATTCATAACAGCGGATAAAGTCTGGTGTTGGCTTAACGGTTAAGGTGGCTGGCTTAAGATCTTAGGGTCTTGAGTTTGAGACCCTTCCAAGATTGGAAAAACGAGTACCAGATTACTGGAAACACGGGACACTGCATCAGCGGTACAACCGCACTTCCAGAAAATGAAGCAACCAGCGGCCATAGGCTGCATAGAAAATAAATAAATAAACAGTGGCTAGTTGAGAGCAGTTCATCCTGGGATTGGATTAGATGGTGTGCAGTGCAGGTAAAGAAAGGTAGTGATAAAATGGCTGTCAAACAAGTCAATAGATAGTTAGTCAATCATGCAGCAATGAGAATGGAGTGAAGGTTATAAACGGTGAGATAAATGTTTGATGTGGGCGGTATCAGGGATAGTGGAGACAGAGTGTAGTCGTTGCTGCAGGCAGTATACAAGTAGAAATGGCACACCTCAGGATTGTTTTAGATAGGACAATGGAATAGATAGCTGCTTCTCAAAAGGTAACGGAGTATGAACAATTTGGACCTATAAAAGTAAGGATGAGTGCAGGCAGCAGAGAAGGTGGGGCAGATGGTTACTCAAACCCTTCGTTCTCACTCTGAGTTACGATCTCTCTTCGGCAGGTCACATTTCAAAAGTTGGCCTCTAAAGCCAGACACTGACCGGGCATCCTTCATCGTAAAAAAAGTCCTTCCTTGGTGCACCTGAGCTCCTATCCACCGACAGGGCTTTCATCTGCAGGTTTGATGGAGTAATGCTCTCCCCTTTGTGCTGGCTCCCCAGCCTCACATCTTTCTCAGGTTGATGCCGTGTAAACCCAGACATTCTAGATTATTGGAATCTCTCGCGATGACGCTGGGTCTATGGGCCTATCACTTCGCCATCGCCGACAGGTCAGTGGTCTCCCTGACCTCTTTTCTGGTCTTGCACAGTCTGCCCTCTCCGTGCTTCACACCACAAACCCCCCCTCATCCCCCCAGGACGCAGGGTGCACGCAATCCACCACCAACTCCCTCCTAGTGAGAGTGCCAAAACACAGAACCACTGTACTGTATAACAGACGTGCAGGATTCGGTTTCTTATGAAAGAGGAAATCAAACCAGCTGGAATTCACAAGAGACCGAACAAGAGAAACCAATTTGTTCCTCTCTAATTTGTTCCTAATTAATTTGTTTAAACCTCCACTAATTTGTGCCTGCTTTTTCCCACCCGTGGAACCTCCTTCCACACTCTTCAATCTCATTCTTACCTACAGGTCTTCAAGACCTCCCCCACCTCTCCCAAAAATTTGCTTATGTGTCCATCTTGTCCGCTCCTTGCACAACATCGTTACCTGCATCTCTTGTTTGTCCGGCTCTGTCTATATTCTCCCTCTGCCCTATTGGCATCTCCCCCTTCTCCTGCTTTTCCTTCTGTTATGTTATGTCTTGATCCATTACGTGTTTCGGCTCTTCCATGAGCCTTGACTATGTACACAACAAAAAGACAAAAAAAAGTGTGTACCTGCAGCAGGTGAAAGATTTGAGAAATTGGTCGTCAAGTTTCATCAATCCGACTCTACTTGATTATTATCCACAATCAAAATCCACATCAATGTTGAACTACCCTTGTATATCTCCAAAAATGGTGTATTATTTTCAGCGACAGATTTGGTAGCTCAGCAATAAATCCAAATGGAAGAACCTGTTGTTTGAATCAAGTTTTTGTTGCTGACATGATTCGGGTACCACAATCATACCATAATCTGACTCATTCAGAAATAGAGCATAACAAGTTACTCGATTAAAGAATTAATATGACCCCACTGCAAAGCCGCAATGAGCCGGCGAAGGCAAAGCCTCTATTGAACTTTTTCGCGATTGTTTATGCATACTTCCGCATCCGCAAGATGGCGGCCTCCATGGAGCGACTTGGTGCGTCAAAGCTTCGAAATTCTCAAAGGATCCAGCAAAATCTGGCTTTTCAACATAATACGTACGCATTTATTCACAACACCGGCTTCGCCGGCTATGAATAAGCAAACCTCGATTGAAATCATCACAGGATCAAATCAACATTGGGAAGACAACAAATCTGTCCAGAAGTATTAACAACCTGCATCCATTGACTGGACAAAGCCCATGAGTGTCCCATCCTCCACCTCCTCAAAGACCACGAGTGTCCAGTCACCCTCACCATCATCATGTACCCTGCTCCACATAGAGCCTCGGTTCTGCTGAAGCAGTTTCTTGGCTGGGGTCACAATCCTGGAAGGGTCGCCACTCCGACACAGGACGTCAGAGCAGGAATTTTGAATTTTACTCTCCGCGAAGGACACCGTGGGATCCTTTAATGTCCACCACGTAATTCCATCACATGGGACGTCCATGAGTTTAACGTCCATCTGAGAGATGGCACACACATTGATGAACCACTCTGCCTGTGATCTCCAACACCACTCCACAATTGAAAAATGGCGGTGACATCCACAGTGGCCCTCAAACCACCAAACCTCTTCAGGATAAGTCAATTTCATAGTGGACTTGATGATAACCACCAATGTTAACGTTCTGGCTTAACTGATGAAAGGTATTCTATATGCATTGGTATCTGAATGAATAAAACAAGTTACATTTTAAAAATATCATGATCAATATCACAGTCCTGCAGAAAATGAACAGTGATGCTTCCTGGAGTGATCAAAATGGCTGCAAACCCTAAACACAACACATGGCCAAGATGGGATATCAGGACTTGCGTTTCACGACGTCTGACTCGCTCGATCGCGAACATTTTAAGCACTTCAGCAAGCGCCGCCTTAAGCTTGTGTGCCGGGTATCTTGGCCTGGGAGAAAGAAACCCACAAACACAAAGAGGAAATCCCACAGAGGATAGCTCCTGTTGCCAGGTTCATTGGACCGTTATGATTCTGCGCACAAACATGAAGCGGAACATCAGGGTGGTTTGCCTTCCAATTCCTGTTTCGCAGAAAGGAAACCTCTTGTAGCAGAACGAAAATGCAGTATTTTTGACCTTATGATTGTTTTTATTTTCAAATTTGTACTAAATGTGGATGAATGTATATAGCGTCTACTATCTCTACTATAAGAGAGCCATTTGTGGGGTTTTCTGTGTGTGCGTGTCACCATTTTTGTCAGAAATGGCCAACAGGATCTTCATCAAACTTTCAGGGGTTCATCAGTGAGTGTTTTAGGCAAGAAAATTGAATATTTTAAAAACAAAAGTTGGATTTAAAAAAATCGCTGCATATAGTGTCTAAGCCTTTGTAGCTATGTGGAAGGTAATATTAAATGATCCCTGATCGCATTCCTTAGTGAGTGCAGGGAAGTGTTTTAATCCCCACAAAAAAGAAAATATATAAGTTTCTGATTTTTCTCAAAATTCCAACAGGATTAGAAATTCCAACAAGATTTATACTCATAACGTTATCCAGCGAACCCCACAATAAGGTGGGACTAATTGAAGCTATTAAACTCATAGTAGGAGTAATAGTTGTCATCATAGTTAACACCAACAGTGTCATTACCTTCCACTGGTAATTTTGGCACAAACGCTTGCTGGAATCACAAAGTTAACCATTGCAAAGGCCTCTGAAACAAGGAAAACAGTGATTGTTGCAGTTTACCATCACTATTTATTTTCACTTTTGAACACTTTAGATGTCACACCACATTTATCCCAGTTGAATTAAGATCAATTTAATTCACATATAATTATGTTGGCTGATCAGTAAGTCTGTGACAGTAACAATGCAAAGGACGACTATTCAGTTGAAAGTGCTGCACAAGGACTATGTAGAAAATTAGACATTACTGTAAAATAAACAAAAACAAATCAACTTCTGACATTTTATTATCTGACATTATTAAGCTGACACAATATTTTAATTATAGTTCTTAATATCAAGGGGTTTTTTTTCCAGGTAAAGACCTGTCACCCGTGTTACCATGATGTACTTCAGTATCCCTTTCTGCTTGGTTGATTGGTTTGAGAGGGGTTGAGGAGTTTTGGTGGGGGGCGGGAGGGGCTTGAGGAGTTTTGGTGGGAGGTGGGAGGGGCTTGAGGAGTTTTGGTGGGGGGTGGGAGGGGCTGGAGTTTTGGTGGGGTGGGAGGGGCTTGAGGAGTTTTGGTGGGGGGCGGGAGGGTCTTGAGGAGTTTTGGTGGGGGGCGGGAGGGTCTTGAGGAGTTTTGGTGGGGGGTGGGAGGGGCTTGACGAGTTGTCAGAGTTGCATGTGCAAGTTTACTCACAGTAAAAAGAAAAATGTGGGAGTGAAAGAACCTGGAAGTGACTTTAAATACCTGGGTTCATACATAATGGACTCAGGAAAAAACTTCAAAATCTTGAAAGGGATGGACTGACAGCTGACTGGAACAAATTAGACAAGATTTGGCGATCAAACTTGACAAACAAGTTCAAAGTAAACTTCTTCAGAGCTACCATTTAAAGTATACTTTGGTAGGGCTCTGATGCGTGGACCCTTAGCGCAAAAAATGCAAAAATATCTTGATGGGACACACACTAACCTCCTTAGGCACGTCCAAAACATATCTGTTGGAATCATGCCATGGTTAATTATATTTATGGAAACCTCCCACTGATCTCAGACACAACTAGCAAACAAATCGGTCAATTCGCAGGTCACTGCTTTACGGCCAAAGAGCAGGTGATTTGGTCCCTCATCCTTTGGAAGCCCAAACCATTAACATGGAATGCTTGGAGAGGCAGTTATAAGGCAGCATACAGAAGATGATGGTTTGTCCACAGGTTCTTCGTTTTAAGAATCCTGCCCAACTAAAGTATGTGTATAATAGCTTTTGTAGCTGAAGATATCATAACGACACTCA
This sequence comes from Myxine glutinosa, assembly GCF_964187855.1. Taxonomy (NCBI): domain Eukaryota; kingdom Metazoa; phylum Chordata; class Myxini; order Myxiniformes; family Myxinidae; genus Myxine; species Myxine glutinosa. The sequence goes on from NC_136263.1 coordinate 40,019,646, forward strand.
AAATGTCAGAAAACATCTTACATAATTGATTTATCAAGTTCTAAAGCAGACTTCGGTACCCTCGAAGGTGGCCATCTTGGAAAATGTCCGCCATCTTGGAATTTCGGATGGCTAACGTTATTTTCTGATAAAGGGTCTCAAAGTGACCTTATATTGTTCCACTTGTCTGCTGTATGATATAACAAACAGACAGGGGTGAAAACATAACCTCTGCGTGTGCTTGAGGAGGTTTTAGGCCATAGTCCTGTTTGTAGCTCCAGGGTGTGCAGGATGGGGGAAGGACCCCAATTATCTGTACATAAATATGTATGGCATAGTGACGCTCCCAGTGTTTACGGGTAAAGGACAGATTCTTCACTAGTCATACTCTATATAATTTGAGAAGTCCATTTGTGTGTTTGTTTGACTTCCAGGTACTCCTGAACTGCTGGACAGAATGAGATTAAACTAGATGGTTGTACTCAGGATGTGCCAAGGGGTATTTAGAGGTAAGAAAATCCAGTCCCGGGGGTTTGGTGTGGGGTAGGACCCCAAGTCTCTCAATGGAAATGTGTATCGTTTAACACCACCTGGTGGGAGGCGCGAGCACCACCTGGCGATAGCTTTGTGGTGCAGATGTATCAGGAAACCGCTGATCGTAATGGGGCAGAACTCGGATTGTTTCTTTGGATCAGCCACCTTTGGGATAAGTACCGTGTTCTGCCTTTGTAGGCACAGGGTAAACATCCCAAAAGTAGCCAAAGGTTGTGAAGCTTACTTAGGCAGTTGTTAGGTATAAAATTCACCAACCGGCAGCCAATCCCATCAACTCCAGGACATTCATTATGAAGAGGTTTCTCCTTCTGGATCTCCCGCGGTGTGACCAGACGAACCAACTGCCATGCTTAAATATGCACCCAGGATCTCTGGTGTCCACTTCAGCCTTCCTTTCAAAAGAGGCCTCCAGGAAGTGGACCACCTCCTGGGAATCCAACCTAGATTCCCCTCAAGCCCACGTCCCATCAATATAATGGTGGCACAACGGCCGGGGTTCAAACACAGAAGTTGCTAAATGGCAGCGAACTAGGTTCTGCGGATTATTGCTCGACTCGCTCTTTGGCATTCTCTCACAGCCTCAGCTGCTCTTGGTCTCTCCCCCTCCACTAACTGTTAGCCATCTCTCCCCTGACTCTCTGTGACAACCTATTACCATCGTCCCGAGGGCCCCTCACCTTATGTCTCCCGGGATTCCTGGGCCAGGCGAGATTTATTCTTAATACTGGACAATATTGTCTGTGCATTTTTCCAGTTCTTCTTGGAGGTCATCAGGGCTCAATGCCTAGAGACGCCCAATGAGACGATGCCATACACTCTTGGACCACTTATTCTATACGCAATTGAACCACTGGATGGAATGAGTTGAAAACTGGAGTTTGTACTCAAGTTATGCACAAAGGGGTTTTAGGCAGTAAAATAAAATTCATAGTCCTGGGGTTTCAGAGTAGAAGGAAGACTCCAATTCTCTCTACGTAAATATGTATGGCATATGCTTACTACTCCATGGGAGTGGGTATGACAAGTCATACTAAAATACACCAACTGGCAACTATGGGTGGGAATATCCTGTTCAGAAGGATGAGGTCTTCACTCCTCAAATCAAATTATCAAGCCCAAAGCTCCAAAAAAGACAATTACTTTTTCTTTTTTTTTGTATACAAGATCGAGGCTCGTGTAAGAGAAGGACACACAAAATCACAAAAAAACGGACACACAAAACATACAACAAGAAGACGTCATGCGGAGCACGATACTTGCAAAATCCACCCTCCACCCCAAAGAAAAAAATTCCATTGATACAGCAAATTGTCCATTTCATCAAGATTAAAATTGACAATCTTGATCAAAGCTCGGGTCAATAGGATGAAAAGTGACGATTTCTCAGATGAAAAATGATGATTTTGGAAGGTTAATCATAGTGAAGACTGTGAAATGGTATATATACTGTTTCCTCACACTACACTCATCTTTTAGTTAGAAGGTATGGCTGGTTGGTATCCCGAGTAAGGGATGGGAGAGTTGGCCGGGAGGGGTTGGGAAGACGATTTATCCATATTTGTCTCACTGACATCTGCGGATAGAAAAGTGACGTCATAAAATGGCATTGCGGTGTCACGAAACAGATCCGCCCCCGAAAGAGATCCGCCCCCCCCGGCGATTCTGTACCGGTAACAGATTCGCCCCCCTCGAAATAGATTCGCCCCCCTGCCACGAAATAGACTCTCCCCCATGACAAAATCGCCCCCTCATAATATATATGTACATGTTTCAGCAGATATTCAAACTTGGAAAAAAGTGTAACACTTGTATGGCTCTTGGTGATTGTGGAAGAGTTCTTTTACAATTAATCTACAACTAGAGCAACTGAATATTGGTGTAAACCAATAAAAATAAAACCATAATAACCATGAAAATAAATAAAAATAACCAAAAATAACCAAAAATAACCATAAATAACCATAAATAACCATAAAAATAACCATAAAAATAACCATTAAAATAACCATAAAATAACCATAAAACCATAAAAACCATAAAACCATAACCAAAATAAAAATAAACCAATAAAAATCTATCAATAATTACTATATCAAGTGTTCAAGTATGTCTTAAAAAGATTGAGAAAATGTGTAAGTCCGCACTCATTCAATTCCCCAAACAATATTAGTAGTAAATTTATCACGTCCCCTCTTGTAAACCAATATTTCCATATGTATATTTATATATCCGCAAACGAGATTGGGGGGCGATTCTATTCTGATGGGGGCGAGAAACGTATCCGCCGGGGGGGAGTTTATACCGGTACAGATTCACCGGGGGAGTTTATACCGGGGCGGATTCACCGGGGGAGTTTATACCGGGGCGGATTCACCGGGGGAGTTTATACCGGGGCGGATTTACCGGGGGAGTTTATACCGGGGCGGATTTACCGGGGGAGTTTATACCGGTACAGATTCGCCGGGGGAGTTTATACCGGTACAGATTCGCCGGGGGAGTTTATACCGGGGCGGATTCACCGGGGGAGTTTATACCGGGGCGGATTCACCGGGGGAGTTTATACCGGGGCGGATTTACCGGGGGAGTTTATACCGGGGCGGATTTACCGGGGGAGTTTATACCGGTACAGATTCACCGGGGGAGTTTATACCAGTACAGATTCGCCGGGGGAGTTTATACCGGTACAGATTCGCCGGGGGAGTTTATACCGGGGCGGATTCACCGGGGGAGTTTATACCGGGGCGGATTTACCGGGGGAGTTTATACCGGGGCGGATTTACCGGGGGAGTTTATACCGGTACAGATTCACCGGGGGAGTTTATACCAGTACAGATTCGCCGGGGGAGTTTATACCGGTACAGATTCGCCGGGGGAGTTTATACCGGGGCGGATTCACCGGGGGAGTTTATACCGGGGCGGATTTACCGGGGGAGTTTATACCGGGGCGGATTTACCGGGGGAGTTTATACCGGGGCGGATTTACCGGGGGAGTTTATAACGGGGCGGATTTACCGGGGAAGTTTATACCGGGGCGGATTTACCGGGGGAGTTTATACCGGGGCGGATTTACCGGGGGAGTTTATACCGGGGCGGATTTACCGGGGGAGTTTATAACGGGGCGGATTTACCGGGGAAGTTTATACCGGGGCGGATTTACCGGGGGAGTTTATAACGGGGCGGATTTACCGGGGAAGTTTATACCGGGGCGGATTTACCGGGGGAGTTTATAACGGGGCGGATTTACCGGGGAAGTTTATACCGGGGCGGATTTACCGGGGGAGTTTATACCGGGGCGGATTTACCGGGGGAGTTTATAACGGGGCGGATTTACCGGGGAAGTTTATACCGGGGCGGATTTACCGGGGGAGTTTATACCGGGGCGGATTTACCGGGGGAGTTTATACCGGGGCGGATTTACCGGGGGAGTTTATACCGGGGCGGATTTACCGGGGGAGTTTATACCGGGGCGGATTTACCGGGGGAGTTTATACCGGGGCGGATTTATTTCGCGACACCGGCACACAGTGCATTCTGGGAAGTTATGTCACTTCTTTCAAGGCTGTGTGTGATTTATGTAACAGTTCCGCCACAAACCTCTAGCCCTCGATTTAAAAAAGGTTGGAAAAATGTATCTTGTACAGCTAATCTATACCTATATATTCCATAAGAGAGTCTTTTGTCCGTCGTTGGTTGTTATCTCCATATGTGGATTTTCGAAAGTTCTCCCAGAACTCAAAATCTCCACCTCCTTTTTCGGGAAAGGATCATTATTCATGAACCAGATTGTGAAACTTCGTTCTCGTAGCTTCGTCCCGTGAGCTCTTTTGCGAATCCCCACGGAACCTCTGACAGCCTCCACTTGTAGCTCGTTTGTCGGGATATTCCCCGGAATGCTTTTTAAGTGCTCAAAAAGGGTTTTCCTGATTATCCCTGTTGCTCGGACTATGACTGGTACAATTTCCGCTTTTTCAATTTCCAAGTCCTCTTGACCTCATTTTTCAGCTCCGGGTATTTCAGCATTTTCTTGGTTTCTGAAGCATTTAGTCCAAAGTCATTGGGAACAGAAACCTCAATCAATAATACTGTCTTTTCCTTTTTGTGTTTGAGCATTATGTCCGGACACAAAGCTTCGCCTGCAATGTCTACACTTAATATGATCATCTTGTCATGCGTGAGCATGATGTGTTCTTTTTCAAGGATTGAGTTTGTTTTTGTGTTTCCATGATTGTTCTTGGACCGGAATGTTGAAATGTTTACAGATGTGCTCGTGGATTACTCGACAGACGCTGGCATGTCTTTCTGTGTACAACTGTTCTGACATGAGTCTGTTCTGACATGTGTGTGTGTGTGTGTGTGTGTGTGTGTGTGTGTGTGTGTGTGTGTGTGTGTGTGTGTGTGTGTGTGTGTGTGTGTGTGTGTGTGTGTGTGACCATTTTCCTCAGAGATGGTTGATGAGATCTTCCTCAAACATTCAGAGGTCCATTAGTGAGTGCTGGAGAGTGTTGTAAGGAAAATATTTTTGAAAGTATTGAAAAAAAAATATTGGATTTTCTTAAATTGCTCTGTAGTGACTTTGCATACCTCAATCGAGTAACTCTATAGTGTATCTAGCCATTGTAGCTATATGAAAGGTAATACAGTATTAAACAAGAAAAAGAGCAATCGGAGATTGCAAACCCTCGCCAGGATGTATTTTCAGTGGTTTTTTAAAAAGGCTTTTGTGTTAAAACAAATATGGCGGCCGAACCACGTGATCGAAGATGAAGCTCAATAAATTTCATCTTGATCGGATGAAGTTTTGTACTTGTCAAATAATGATGTCATAATGGAGGCACTTATGACATCATCATGCACATATGTTATTCCCCATGGAGAGCTCTTTACAATGAGCCATGTCTCAATTTTTTCTATGCAGCGCTTTCAGAGACGGAGGTGCAATTTTTTTCCGGATTTTCCAAGATGGCGGCCATACCACGTGACGTATGACGTCATAATTATGATTTAAAAATTATACAGGTGGAGTTGCACCTATGGTGAAAAGTTCCTGTCAATCGGACCAACGGTTGCAGAGAAAATCATATTTATTCTGTGCGGACAAACAGACAGACAGACAGACAAACAAACAAACGGACTCAAATGCAATACCCTCTCCTCAGGCGAGGGTAATGATTTAGTTTCGACCTTTAAGTTTCGACCCCATTCTTTATTGGGTTCAGGTAAGTGTGTTAGCCACAAAAATAGACCGGACAACACTGGGCAATGCTAGGTATTCCGGCTAGTGACTTATAAAAAAGGAAAGGGAGAACTAAATAATTTGAATACTATTTACTAACTAAATATATATTTTAATAATATTTTAAAAATAAAATAGTAAAAATATTGTTTAAAAAAATAATATTTAAAAAATAAAATAGTAAAAAATATTGTTTTTAAAAATAATATTTAAAAAATATTTTCGAACTAAATAATTTGAGTACACAACTGTTTTGGAGAAAAAGAATAGGGACATTGCCTTTCAACATAGAACACACCCTCGTGTGTATACATCTATATTTTAAATGAGGATGCTATGCAGCTCAAGATACTACTACCATGCACTCGCTTTGATACAACCCTTTGATACTTTTGCTAACTGCGTCAAGGGCAAAAAAGCACTTTAGAAACCGTAGGTGCAGCATCAGATTGACAAGTTACATAATCACATAAATCAAACGTGTTTTGACACTGCCTTGACTCACGTAATCATCCTCTCTGACACTGCTCCAAATGTGCCAATTACAACGGCATCTCACAATTTCCATGGAGACAGTGTATAAACACCCATAAACCACTTAGTAGTTTCAATAGGTATGCTTTTATAACCGCTGTGTATCATGCTGCTGAAACGAAGCTTCACCAATCAAATGCAATTATAATGCTGAGTATGTAAGGCTATATTGAGATTCCCATCATATTATCAATGCATGACGGTAAATTGGGTGACAATTACGATTGGTATGTGACTGGCATACGGATCATACAGATCTGGGATTCAGCCTTGTGTTGAATAAACCTCACGTCTGTGCAGCATATGGTTAAAAACGGCCATTTCTGTATAAACTAGCACGGCACTCAGTAGGAGTAGAGAGCAGTAGGAGTAGAGAGCATACCTCCGCCTGGTTGGCCATATCACTCAAAGGTGAAGAATCACTTAAAAATTAAATAATTGTCATATCCGAATCCATATTCAGATCTTCACCAAAATCGAATCGATTATTTCTTGTCACACACACAACCGGTCCACCAAGTTTCGTCTAAATCCGTCCACAACTTTTTGAGATATCCCGCAATGTATAGTTTTTGGCCCTATCTCCCAATGGTGAAGAATCACCTAAAAAAACTAAATAATTATCATATCCTAATCCATATTCAGATCTTCACCAAAATCGAATCGAACCGTCGTTGTCACACATCCAACATATCCACCAAGTTTCTTCCAAATCCATCCACAACTTTTTGAGATATCCCGCAATGTATAGTTTTTGGCCCTATCGCCCAATGGTGAAGAATCACATTAAAAATTAAATAATTATCATATCCGAATACATATTCAGATCTTCACCAAAATCGAATCGAATCGTCGTTGTCACACATCCAACATATCCATCAAGTTTCGTCCAAATCCATCTACAACGTTTTGAGATATCCTGCTATGTATCGTTTTTGGCCCCATCTCCCAATGGTGAAGACTCAATTAAAAAATTATAGTAGCCGGATCCGAATCCGGATCTTCACCAAAATCTAATCATTTCGTCCGTGTCACATGCACTACCGCTCTGCCAAATTTCGTCCGAATCCGTCCACAACTTTTTGAGATATCTTGTTCACAAACAGACAAACAAACAGACAGGTAGGGATGAAAACATCACCTCCATCCACCTTCGGTGGCGGAGGTAGTAAACAGGCCCACATCTCACCGAGCCACAATTGTTGTCTGTGTGCACCCAACAGAATAAATATTTAAATGTTCATAAATGAATAGGGTTGGCCAGGAAACCATGTCTATTTTGTTAACTCTGTATGAAAACTGCCATCACATATAAGGTATTGTTTGTTGCAGAAAGCAAAAATAAATAAACAAACAAAAAAAAAAACACATATTTCTCCTAAGGCCAAAATATTATATTAACCGAGAAAGCATCTCAAAATGCAAAGCCCGTCCGGGTCAACTTTGTACTCAAACTAAACTTGAGGAAACCGACAGTTAAAAACTGTATATTTTATTAACGTGTGTTCTGCATATTCTCATAATAAAGGTTTGTTGAAGATTTGATGACAAAAGCTCAATTTGGTAAAAAAAAGTTTTCGGCTGGACAGACACACTGAAGCAAATTGGTAAATAAATAAATAAATAAATAAACACTGCAGCAATTTAAAAAACGGGGCACCTCACACTTGATGCGCTGCGAACGAGCTGATAAGACCTATCTGTACTCACTTTGTCTTTGCCCTTTGACATTTTGACCTAATTATTATCAATTAGGCTTCTCCATATTCTCAGAGTAAAAGTTTGTTGAAAATTTGATGACAAAAATTCAAATGGTAAAAACGTTATGGCCTGGACAGAGCGACAGACAGACACACACAGAAGTGATTGCAAAACCCTGTCTTACATGTTAAATAAACTTGTGCGGGGCGGAAGGGAGGACGCTGACCCTGCCAGTCTTACATAAAAACCCTGCGCAACCTTGACCTTTGACCTTTTTATCTAAAAAAACAAAACAATCAGCCTCTAGCTTTTGATTGGTGAACCAATTCAGTGACCCAATATGCAAAAATTTTAAATTTCAGGTCAATCGGAAAAAAATTGATCATTTTATGTGACGCTGACCTCTGACCTTTTGACCTTTTCACCAAATTATCAATTAGTCTTCTCCATTTTCTCAGAGTAAGGGTTTGTTGAAAATTTGATGACAAAAACTCAAATGGTAAAAACGTTATGGCCTGGACAGAGCGACAGACAGATACACACAGAAGTGATTGCAAAACCCTGTCTTACATGTTAAATAAACCTGTGCAAGGCGGAAGGGAGGACGCTGACCCTGCCAGTCTTACATCAAAACCCTGCATGGGGGGGGGGGGGGGGGGGATAACAAAATGGATATATCAATAAAAGGGCAAGCCATTGTGTGCTTGTACCCAAATTACATTCCAAATAGATTTCTTATGCCATTGTTATGATGAACCAATTTTTGGTGGACTCAGATGGTTTCACTTTGCAAGCACAATCAGGCTGATCCCAGTAAACTGCGACAACATCAAGTTCTTAGAATGGCATTCATGGACTGACAAGAACATTCACAGTACCATTAAATCTTACATACATGTTAAAGTAGTGATCAACTCAGCTGGAAATCCTGAGATCAAAGATCAACTGCTACTGGCTTTTTTCGAAATGTCTCTTGTACATCTGAAACCAATTCTCTCTGGATCTGTTTCATACAATTATACAAGGAACAAGATACTCGTAGTGCAGGATACCCTAATGGATTCTCTGATGTTAAAATGTACATGTGGTGTGCCATGACTTCACTCACTCCATTTGACCTTCAAAATGTCTATGCCAGGAACTTTCCAGATTTCCCTGTCAATCATGTCTCGGTTGCTTCAGTTACCTCCTCGTCATTGGCTAATCAGCAGCAAATAAAGTAGATTTTCAATTCCAAAACGGATCATAGTCACTGTGGCTGGTTGGTGGAGGGGGCATAATGGGCTCTCTGTTGACGGGTGGGGGGAGTTGGTCCAGCTGCTCAAGGCCATCGTCCTGAATGGCAATCCGAACAACATATGGCCTTGTTAGTGAAGAGCAAACCACTGGTCAAAATCCCTTGGCATTTCTTCTTGATGGCCTGCCATTATTACTGCACGAGGCTGGCATAACATTCCCCAGCTGTAAGTGTAGGTTTGTGAGGCATCCAGTCAAACAGGAGAGTTCTCTTGGGCATCCCGTAAAAAATTGAGGCCATGATCTTGCCACACATGTTGGAAGTGGAATTGATTGGGTGGCAATGATCTCTTGTGCGTCTGTTGCATGGATTTCAATTTGGTTTCAGGACCCCGGTGGTTAAGCCACGCTTCCTCACCAGTTACCAAAGAAATGCCAGTCAGCTGCATCTGTGACGCACAATTAGAGAAGCAGAACACGGGGGCGTCGTCTTAATGGGATTCACATCCACAGTTAAAGTCAGCTAGGGCTAATGCAGAGCATTAGGGTGCACCTTCACCACACAGCCATTACACATTTGTGGATTTCTTTGGAGCTGGAACCTTTTGCATAAAATTTTAATGACATCTTGATGCCCAATTTTTATTAAGATCCATAATTGTGTAGCAAAGCAGACTTCAGGATTATACTCTACTAGCAAAGGTACCTGCCCTACGCGCGGGGCTTTAATTGGGAGGCCCAAATGAAAAGGAAAAATATCAGAAATTGAAGGCTTTTTAAAATTTTAAACGATTCATATAAACATCCGTTAAATCCTATCACACACAAATCATCAAAATTTAAACAGTATTTGTAGAATTTCATTAAAAGCCACATCACTCACTGTTCATATCGGTAAATATTATTCCATCGTGTTTGGAAAAACTGGAAAATTGGAAAAATTGGAAATTGGAAAAATTGGAAAATTGGCGAAAAAATTGGAAAAACAATATAGCCTATTTTACTCCAGGGGGTCTCAGGATTACCCACCCAAAATTTCGTTGCGATCGGTTCAGCTGTTTTTGCGGTACCTGGGAACAGACGGACAGACAGACAGACGCATTTGGTGAATTATAGTAAGATTCGCAAGGGTACCTGCCCTAGGGGCGGGGCTTCAATTGGGAGGCCCAAATGAAAAGGCAAAATATCCGAAATTGAAGGCTTTTTTTATTTTAAACGATTTATATAAACATCCGTTAAATCATATCACACGCAAATCATCAAAATCTAAACAGTATTTGCGGAATTTCAATGAAAGCCACATCACTGTTCATATCGGTAAATATTATTCCAGCGTGTTTGGAAAACTGGAAAATTGGAAAATTTGAAAAATGTGAAAAATTTTGAAATTGGAAAAATTGGAAAATTGGGGAAAAAGTGGAAAAACAATATCGCCTATTTTACTCCAGGTCTCAGGATTACCCACCTAAAATTTCGTTGCGATCGGTTCAGCCGTTTTTGCGGTACCTGGGAACAGACGGACAGACAGACAGACATTTGGTGAATGATAGTAAGATTGAACGAATCAGATCATCTATAAAAACTAATGACATGACGTATGATAAGCATATGTACATGCTAGTTTGGAATGAGCAAGCAACTGGGGCTTTAGGGTTCCAAAGAATACCCCATTACTAGAGCGCAATAGAGCAATGGTCTCAATCTAATGGGTGGACATTGTATATTGCATGAGATTTTCAGCTTCTAGTTGTTTCACCCTGCCAGTCACAGCCCAGTAGACCTCAACGATGTTCCCCCTTGTGCGGATTTCTCAATGATTTCTAAAAATGACAGATGCTTGGCAAAAGATCAGTGCAACTAGCTGGAAAATATATAGGCCTGTTATTTTTTTTTTTGCCCTGAAAAGATTCACTTGAGTGTCATAAATCGTTCCGCTGTGAGCCCGCAAGCCGCTACCAGTTTAATGCGGGAAAAGCCAGGTCATCTGCAGTGCTCACATCTTTGCAGGTGGCCAGGGCAGTTGAGGTGGGGGTTCAGAATACCATATTTTTTTCACAACTTTAGCTTTATACATCATATGTACAGCATCTCAAATCTCTTGTTCCTGAATAATAAAATAATCAATTAAGACTAGATGCGTCATGTGCAAAAACAATGATTGAGTGCCTCAAGATGAACACCAGAGAGGAAAACCATTGCTTGATGTAAACAAACGGTAAAAGGTATAAAGGGAGGGAGGGTAAATAAAGGAAAATAATCTGTCTGATTTCAAGCATAATAGGAAAGGTACACATGTAGTTACTTCTGCCACCGAAGGTGGTTGGAGGTTGTGTTTTCACCACTATCTGTCAGTTTGTTTGTGAACAGGATATCTGAAAAAGTTGTGGATGGTTTCAGACGAAATTTGGAGGAGAGGTTTGAAAAATTTCACTTTGACATTATGGGGTATTATGAGCAGATAAGTGACCAAAATAATCTCAATTTAATCCATTTTAAATTCAGGCTGTAACACAACAAAATGTGAAAAAGGTCAAGGGGTGTGAATACACCTTCCCTTCCTGTTCTTCCCTCATCTATATAATATACCTTCTCTCATCTCCCCTTCCTGTTCTGGCTGGAGTTCCCCAAGGCAGTGTTCTGGGCCCTGTGCTTTTCTGGTCTTCATCAATGATCTCTCCGACTCTCTTGAAAATCCTCTCTATCTCTTTGCTGATGACTCCACTCTCTGTCGCTCCATTTCTCATCCCTCAGATCGGCAGTCTGCAGCCTCCTCACTCTCTGCAGACCTGGGCAAAATCACAGACTGGTCAAACAAGTGGAACATGTCTTTCAATCCTGACAAATCTCACACTCTTACGATGTCTCTCCGAAAAGACCGACTGGACAACCCTCCCATCTACTTTCTGAATAATCCTCTCCAAGAAGTTCTGTCGCTCAAGCTTTTGGATCTCACTATCTGCCATGATCTTTTCTGGGAAAACCACATTTCCAAGCTGGCCTCCAAAGCCAGTCGCCGACTGGGCATCCTCCGTCGAGTGAAGTCCTTCCTTGGCACACCGGAGCTCCTCACCACATACAAGGCTTTCATCCGCAGCTCAATGGAATACTGTTCTCCCCTCTGGACTGGTGCTCCTGCCTCACACCTATCTTGGCTATTAAAGAAAGTACTGCAGCGGCTACCGCGGGGTTTACACAATCGCCTTGCACCTACCAAGGTCACGGAGCGATCACCATGCCGGGCTCGTCCAGGACGCCCGGGCAGGCCCGCGCTCAACTTGCCAGGCCTCGGCCGGGACGCCCGGGCATGCCCAGGCACACCCGGCCACGCCCACTCTCGACTTGCCAGGCCGCGTCCGGGACGCCCGGGCATGCCCGGGCATGCCCGCCCTCGACTTGCCAGGCCGCGGCCAGGATGCCCGGCCACGCCCCCTCTCGCCTTTCCCGGGCAAACGCTCTGGGATAATGTGTGTATATATATTGCTGCCCGATAAACGGGCTTTTCAGAGTACCCGAGTTGTTTTGTGACAATAAAGAAACTCGGACGAATTCCAGCTTTTTGTCGCGTCCATTCTTCCGACTACGTGGGAGCACAGCTCCTTCATTGGTAACCTACCGACATGGACACGACAGTTGCCCTTAAACTGCCTACCTTCTGGGAGGCTCACGCGGTGGTTTGGTTCGCCCAGGCGGACTCCCTGTTCGCCCTGCGAGGCATTACGCCCGACGACACCCGCTTCCACCATGTGGTAGCAGCGCTCGATTCAGCCACCGCGGCCCGTGCCCTGAGCCTCCTCGAGAGCCCGCCAGCCGCTGACAAATACGGCGCGATTAAAAAGCTCCTCCTCGACACTTTCACCCTCCCATCGGCGGAACGCGCACGGCGCCTGCTCGACCTGCCCAAGCTCGGCGACACGCGCCCGTCCGACTGAATGGACTACATGCTTTCGCTGCTCGGCGAGCACTCTCCGGCATTCCTGTTCCGGGAGCTGTTCCTCCGTCAGCTGCCTAGCCCGGTACGCCTCGCCCTGGCGAGCACGACGATCACGGATCCCCGCGCCCTCGCCAGGGAAGCCGACAAGATCTCCGCGGCAGGCCAACGCGTTGCAGCAACGACCTGGGGCCCACCGCCGTCCGACACAACGCCCATGGCGCCCGAGCACCCGGCACGGTCGATGACCGAACTGCCGACGCAATTGGCGGCCGCAACGCCGAGCCGACCACCTCCAGCACGACGACCAGGGCCTCCACCTGACAAAGCGTGATGTTACTATCATGCCAGGTTCGGACAGAAGGCCCGGACATGCCGACCCCCGTGCACCTTCGGCAGGCCGGGAAACGGCCGGGCCGGCATTCATTACCAGCCATGAGCGCCGGCCACACGGGCAACTTACTTTTCATCACGGACAAAGCGTCCGGACGACGCTTCCTGTGCGACACCGGCGCCCAACTGAGCGTCATACCTGCCTCCGATCAGGACAGGCAGTCCGCGGTTTGCGGCCCCTCCTTGGTTGCGGCCAACGGATCGGCCATCCGCACCTTCGGCCCGCGCAACGTCACCCTCTGCTTCGGCGGCCAACGCTTTACTTGGACTTTTGTAACCGCCAGCGTGCCCATGGCTCTGCTAGGCGCCGACTTCCTCTGCACACACGGACTGCTGGTGGACGTCCAACGGCGTCGCCTCATCAACGCCGAGACCTTCAGCTCCCTGGTATGCACAATGAGCAGCTCCACTCCGACCGAGCTGGCATGCGCCCTCCCGGCGGCGAACGAGTTTGCTCGCCTGCTCACGGAGTTCCTGGCCCTCACGCGGCCGACGTTTTCGGCCGTCGCAGTACGACATGGGATCGAGCACCACATACCAACCACGGGCCCACCGGTCTACGCCAGAGCCCGCCGCCTCGACCCAGCCAAGCTCGCCATGGCCAAAGCCGAGTTCGATGCTTTGGAACACCTCGGCATCATGCGGCGCTCCGATAGTGCGTGGGCTTCGCCACTACACATCGTCCCAAAACCAGGGGGCGGCTGGCGCCCATGTGGTGACTACCGCCGCCTTAACGACGCTACCACCCCCGACAGGTATCCGATCCTGCACATCCAAGACTTCTCCGCCCGTCTGGCAGGATGGGTCATTTTTTCAAAAATCGATCTCATACAGGGATATCACCAGGTACCTGTCAGGGCGGCCGACGTCCCTAAAACGGCCATCATCACGCCGTTCGGCTTATTCGAATTCCTACGGATGCCGTTTGGCCTCAAGAACGCGGCTCAGGCGTTCCAGCGCTTGATGGACGGCGTGCTGCGTGACCTGCCATTCCTCTTCGTTTACCTGGACGACATCCTCGTCGCCAGCACGTCCTGGGCCGAGCACCTCCTCCACCTCCGAACACTGTTCGGGCGCCTCAGCGAGCATGGCCTCATCGTCAACCCGGCCAAATGCCACTTCGGCACGACGGCCGTTGATTTTTTGGGCCACCACATCACCAAGAACGGGGCCGTGCCGCTGCCAACTAAGGTCGAGGCCATCACCACGTTTCTGAGTCCCTGCTCCATAAAGGCCCTGCAGGAATTCCTGGGAATGGTGAATTTCTATCACCGCTTCGTGCCCCACGCTGCTCAACTCATGCGGCCCCTCTACGAAGCCCTCCGGGGCAAGCTGGCCAAGCACGGCATCATCTGGTCCGCAGCAATGGACGCGGCATTCCAAAGCTCAAAGCCGGCCCTCGCCGACGCAACACTGCTTGCTCACCCGGTGCTCAACGCTCCCATCGCCCTCACCACGAATGCCTCCGACTACGCGGTGGGCGCCGTACATGAGCAATGGGTGAACGGGGTTTGGCAGCCACTCGCTTTTTTCAGCCGGCAGCTCCGGCCGAACGAGCTCAAATATAGCACGTTTGACCGTGAGCTCCTCGGTCTACACCTGTCCGTTCGCCATTTCCGCCACCTCCTGGAGGGCCGACCCTTCACGGCATTCGTCGACCACAAGGCGTCGGTTTATGCAATGGCCAAGGTCACGGAGCCGTGTTCGGCCCGCCAGCAGTGCCACCTCTCCGCCGTGTCGGAGTTTACCATGGACATCCGGCACGTCGCCGGCAAAAACACCGCCGTGGCCGACTGTCTTTCTCGGGCCAGCGCGAACGCGGTCCACCTCGGCGTGGACTTCGCGCTTATGGCGGCGGACCAAACCACCGACACCACGGTGCAGGCCCTCCGGGCGGCAGACACGGGCCTCCGCCTGGCCGACATCCCCTTCGCGGACACTGTCCTGCTCTGCGACGTCTCCCAAGGCCAGCCTCGCCCCATCGTGCCCGTTACCTGGCAACGCCGCATCTTCGCCTCCCTCCACGGCCTTTCCCACCCGGGCCGGAAAGCTTCCCAGAAGCTGGTGTCAGCGCGATTCGTCTGGCACGGCCTTCGACGGGACGTCCGCGATTGGACCAGCACCTGCACAGCCTGCCAACAGGCCAAGGTCCACCGACACCCCAGGCCCCGCTGGCACCTTTCACCATGCCCGAACGATGTTTCTACCACGTCAACGTGGATCTGGTGGGCCCCCTCCCCCCATCACGGGGGTTCACACACCTGCTCACCATGGTGGACAGGACGACCAGGTGGCCGGAGGCCGTTCCCCTAGTCTCCACCACCACCGCCGATGTGGCGCAGGCTTTCATCGCCACCTGGGTCGCCCGCTTCGGCGCACCGGCGGACATCTCGTCGGACCGCGGACCGCAGTTCACCTCCGAGCTGTGGGGCGCGGTCGCCCACAACCAGGGGGTCAAGCTCCACCGTACTACGGCCTACCACCCCCAAGCCAACGGGTTGTGCGAGCGATTCCACCGCTCCATGAAGGCCGCGCCCATGGCCGGCCTTCAAGACGGCGGTTGGGCTGACCGGCTGCCGTGGGTCCTTTTGGGCCTCCGCACGGCCCCCAAAGAGGACCTCCGGGCATCCACCGCCGAGCTTGTCTTCGGGCAGGCGCTACGCGTCCCGGGCGAATTCGTGCCCGACGCTACCAGTCCCTGGTCCGCAGCTCACCAGCGCTCGGACCTCCAGGAGGCCGCCCGAAGGTTTGCCCCCGTGCCAACATCCCACCACGGTGACCCCCAGTCCTACGTCCCCCCAGCGCTTCGCACAGCGGAGTACGTTACGTTTTTGTGCGTCATGACGCACATCGGGGGCCACTCCGGCCGCCTTACGACGGGCCCTTCCTGGTCCTGCGACGGGACGACAAGTCGTTCGTCATCGACATCGGCGGCAGGTCGGACCGGATTGCGGTGGACCCCCTAAAGCCCGCGCACGTGGACATCGACCAACCGCCACGGTTGGCCCTTCCGCCGCGGCGAGGCCGCCCCCCGTCCACGGTGCCCCCCACTCGACCGCCCACCACCACACTGGACCCCCCCCCATGACCCGCTAGGGGTCGCTTCGGCCGGGTCATCAGGACCCCCCTCAAATTGACCCTCCCGGTGCAAGTCGATTCTGGGGAGACGTGTGTAGCGGCTACCGCGGGGTTTACACAATCGCCTTGCACCTAACAAGGACGCGGAGCGATCACCATGCCGGGCTCGTCCAGGACACCCGGGCAGGCCCGCGCTCAACTTGCCAGGCCTCGGCCGGGACACCCGGGCATGCCCGGGCACGCCCGGCCACGCCCGCTCTCGACTTGCCAGGCCGCGTCCGGGACACCCGGGCATGCCCGGGCATGCCCGCCCTCG
The DNA here is from genome assembly GCF_964187855.1 of Myxine glutinosa. Taxonomy (NCBI): domain Eukaryota; kingdom Metazoa; phylum Chordata; class Myxini; order Myxiniformes; family Myxinidae; genus Myxine; species Myxine glutinosa. Next base: position 40,036,599 of record NC_136263.1, read on the forward strand.
ACTTGCCAGGCCGCTCCCAGGACGCCCGGCCACGCCCCCTCTCGCCTTTCCCGGGCAAACACTCCGGGATAATGTGTGTATTTCTATTGCTGCCCGATAAACGGGCTTTTCAGAGTACCCGAGTTGTTTTGTGACAATAAAGAAACTCGGACGAATTCCAGTTTTGGTGGGGTCCATTCTTCCGACTACGTGGGAGCACAGCTCCTTCAGTACCATGAATATATCACTTGGATCAAACCAACAATACAAATGATGGTACTGTAGGAGCTATGCTCCAACGTAAATCGGAAGAATGGACGCGACAAAGAGCTGGAATTAGTCCGAGTTTCTTTATTGTCACAAAACAACTCGGGTACTCTGAAAAGCCCGTTTATCGGGCAGCAATATATATACACATTATCCCGGAGCGTTTGCCCGGGAAAGGCGAGAGGGGGCGTGCCCGGGCGTCCCGGACGAGGCCTGGCAAGTCGAGAGCGGGCATGCCCGGGCGAGCCCGGGCGTCCCGGACGAGGCCTGGCAAGTCGAGAGCAGGCATGCCCGGGCGTCCTGGACGAGCCCGGCATGGTGATCGCTCCGCGTCCTCGGTAGGTGCAAGGCGATTGTGTATACCCAGCGGTAGCCACTACACACGTCCCCCCAAAATCGACTTGCACCGGCAGGGTCAATTTAAGGGGGGTCCTGATGACCCGGCCGAAGCAACCCCTGGCGGGTCGTGGGGGGGGGGGGTCCGGTGTGGTGGTGGGCGGTCGAGTGGGGGGCACCGTGGACAGGGGGCGGCCTCGCCGCGGCAGAAGGGCCAACCGTGGCGGTTGGTCGATGTCCACATGCGCCGGCTTGAGGCGGTCCACCTCAATCCGGTCCGACCTGCCGCCGATGTCGATGACGAACGACTTGTCGTCCCGTCGCAGGACCCGGAAGGGCCCATCGTACGGCAGCCGGAGTGGCCCCCGATGTGTGTCATGACGCACAAAAACGTACTCCGCTGTGCGAAGCGCTGGGGGGACGTAGGACTGGGGGTCACCATGGTGGGACGTTGGCACGGGGGCAAGCCGTCGGGCGGTCTCCTGGAGGTCCGAGCGCTGGTGAGCTGCGGACCAGGGACTGGTAGCGTCGGGCACGAATTCGCCCGGGACGCGTAGCTCCTGGCGGTAGACAAGCTCGGCGGTGGACGCCCAGAGGTCCTCCTTGGGGGCCGTGCGGAGGCCCAAAAGGACCCACGGCAGCCGGTCGGCCCAACCGCCGCCCTGAAGGCCGGCCATGAGCGCGGCCTTCATGGAGCGGTGGAATCGCTCGCAAAACCCATTGGCTTGGGGGTGGTTGGCCGTAGTACGGTGGAGCTTGACCCCCAGGTTGCGGGCGACTGCGCCCCACAGCTCGGAGGTGAACTGCGGTCCGCGGTCCGACAAGATGTCCGCCGGTGCGCCGAAGCGGGCGACCCAGGTGGCAATGAAAGCCTGCGCCACGTCGGCGGTGGTGGTGGAGACAAGGGGAACGGCCTCCGGCCACCTGGTGGTCCTGTCCACCATGGCGAGCAGGTGTGTGAAACCCCGTGATGGGGGGAGGGGGCCCACCAGGTCCACGTTGACATGGTCGAAACGTCGTTCGGGCACGGTGAAAGGTGCCAGCGGGGCCTGGGTGTGTCGGTGGACCTTGGCCTGTTGGCAGGCTGTGCAGGTGCTGGTCCAATCGCGGACGTCCTGTCGAAGGCCGTGCCGGACGAATCGCGCCGACACCAGCTTCTGGGAAGCTTTCCGGCCCGGGTGGGAAAGGCCGTGGAGGGAGGCGAAGATGCGGCATTGCCAGGTAATGGGAACTATGGGGCGAGGCTGGCCTTGGGAGATGTCGCAGAGCAGGACAGTGTCCGCGAAGGAGATGTCGGCCAGGCGGAGGCCCGTGTCCGCCGCCCGGAGGGCTTGCACCGTGGTGTCGGTGGTTTGGTCCGCCGCCATAAGCGCGAAGTCCACGCCGAGGTGGACCGCGTTCGCGCTGGCCCGAGAAAGACAGTCGGCCACGGCGTTGTCTTTGCCGGCGACGTGCCGGATGTCCGTGGTGAACTCCGACACGGCGGAGAGGTGGCGCTGTTGGCGGGCCGACCACGGCTCCATGACCTTGGCCATTGCGTAAACCAACGGCTTGTGGTCGACGAACGCCGTGAAGGGTCGGCCCTCCAGGAGGTGGCGGAAATGGCGAACGGACAGGTGTAGACCGAGGAGCTCATGGTCAAACGTGCCATATTTGAGCTCATTCGGCCGGAGTTGCCGACTGAAAAAAGTGAGTGGCTGCCAAACCCCGTTCACCCATTGCTCATGTACGATGCCTACCGCGTAGTCGGAGGCATCCATGGTGAGGGCGATGGGAGCGTTGAGCACAGGTGAGCGAGCAGTGTTGCGTCGGCGAGGGCCCGCTTTGAGCTTTTAAAGGCCGCGTCCATTGCTGCGGACCAGACGACGTCGTGCTTGGCCGGCTTGCCCCGGAGGGCTTCGTAGAGGGGCCGCATGAGTTGAGCAGCGCGGGGCACGAAGCGGTGATAGAAATTCACCATTCCCAGGAATTCCTGCAGGGCCTTTATGGAGCGGGGACGCGGAAACGTGGTGATGGCCTCGACCTTGGTTGGCAGCGGCACGGCCCCGTTCTTGGTGATGTGGTGGCCCAAAACATCAACGGCCGTCGTGCCGAAGTGGCATTTGGCCGGGTTGACGATGAGGCCATGCTCGCTGAGGCGCCCGAACAGTGTTCGGAGGTGGAGGAGGTGCTCGGCCCAGGACGTGCTGGCGACGAGGATGTCGTCCAGGTAAACGAAGAGGAACGGCAGGGTGCGCAGCACGCCATCCATCGAGCGCTGGAACGCCTGAGCCGCGTTCTTGAGGCCAAACGGCATTCGCAGGAATTCGAATAAGCCGAACGGCATGATGACGGCCGTTTTTGGGATGTCGGCCGCCCTGACAGGTATCTGGTGATATCCCCGTATTAAATCGATCTTTGAAAAAATGACCCGTCCTGCCAAACGGTCGGAGAAGTCTTGGATGTGTGGGATCGGATACCTGTCAGGGGTGGTAGCGTCGTTAAGGCGGCGGTAGTCACCACATGGGCGCCAGCCGCCCCCTGGTTTTGGGACGATGTGTAGTGGCGAAGCCCACGTGCTATCGGAGCGCCGCACGATGCCGCAGTGTTCCAAAGCGCCGAACTCGGCTTTGGCCACGGCGAGCTTGGCTGGGTCGAGGCGGCGGGCTCTGGCGTAGACCGGCGGGCCCGTGGTTGGTATGTGGTGCTCGATCTCATGTCGTACTGCGACGGCCGAAAACGTCGGCTGCGTGAGGGCTGGAAACTCCGTGAGCAGGCGAGCAAACTCGTTCGCCACCGGGAGGGCGCATGCCAGCTCGGTCGGAGCAGAGCTGCTCAATGTGCATGCCAGGGAGCTGAAGGTCTCGGCGTTGATGAGGCGACGCCGCTGGACGTCCACCAGCAGTCCGTGTGCGCAGAGGAATTCGGCGCCTAGCAGAGCCATGGGCACGCTTGCGGTTACAAAAGTCCAATTAAAGCGTTGGCTGCCGAAGCAGAGGGTGACGTTGCGTGGGCCGAAGGTGCGGATGGCCGATCCGTTGGCCACAACCAAGGAGGGGCCGCAAACCGCGGACTGCCTGTCCTGATCGGAGGTGGGTATGACGCTCAGTTGGGTGCCGGTGTCACACAGGAAGCGCCGTCCAGACGCTTTGTCCGTGATGAAAAGTAAGTTGCCCGTGTGGCCGGCGCTCATGGCTGGTAATGAACGCCGGCCCGGCCGTTTCCCGGCTTGCGGGAAGGTGCACGGGGGTCGGCATGCCCGGGCCTTCTGTCCGAACCTGGCATGATAATAACACCACGCCTGGTCAGGTGGAGGCTCCGGTCGTCGTGCTGGAGGTGGTCGGCGTGGCGTAGCGGCCGCCAATTGCGTCGGCAGTTCGGTCGTCGACCGTGCCGGGTGCTCGGGCGCCATGGGCGTTGCTTCGGACGGCGGTGGGCTCCAGGTCGCTGCTCCAATGCGTTGGCCTGCCGCGGAGATCTTGTCGGCTTCCCTGGCGAGGGCGCGGGGATCCGTGATCGTCATGCTTGCCAGGGCGAGGCGTACCGGGCTAGGCAGCTGACGGAGGAACAGCTCCCGGAACAGGAATGCCGGAGAGTCCTCGCCGAGCAGCGAAAGCATGTAGTCCATTCGCTCGGACGGGCGCGTGTCGCCGAGCTCGGGCAGGTCGAGCAGGCGCCGTGCGCGTTCCGCTGATGAGAGGGCGAAAGCGTCGAGGAGGAGCTTTTTAATCGTGTCGTATTTGTCAGCGGCTGGCGGGCGCTGGAGGAGGCTGAGGGCGCGGGCCTCGGTGGCTGAGCCGAGTGCCGCTACCACATGGTGGAAGCGGGTGTCGTCGGCCGTGATGCCTCGCAGGGCGAACAGGGAGTCCGCCTGGGCGAACCAAACCGCCGCGTGAGCCTCCCAGAAGGTAGGCAGTTTGAGGGCAACTGCCGTGTCCATGTCGGGTCACCAATGTAGGAGCTATGCTCCAACGTAAATCGGAAGAATGGATGCGACAAAAAGCTGGAATTCGTCCGAGTTTCTTTATTGTGTCAAATCAACTCGGGTACTCTGAAAAGCCCGTTTATCGGGCAGCAATATATATACACATTATCCCGGAGCGTTTGCCCGGGAAAGGCGAGAGGGGGCGTGCCCGGGCGTCCTGGACGAGGCCTGGCAAGTCGAGAGCGGGCATGCCCAGGCGTCCTGGACGAGCCCGGCATGGTGATCGCTCCGCGTCCTCGGTAGGTGCAAGGCAATTGTGTATACCCAGCGGTAGCCGCTACAGTACCATCATTCCCCAATGGTCTCAAAGCAATGAACTCATGATACGCCAAACGTGAATGGAATTGTAACACTCCCCAAAGTCCATGCACGGATCCCCACGCTGGGTGAAGTTTGAAGTCGTGTAGGATGGCAATAAATAGGCAGGTATCAGCGCGAGTGCAGACGAAGAGTTACTAGGTGGGAGGTCGGGCAGCTGGCGGCATGGGATAACAATCCCCCAAAACGTGAGTGTAATCCACACCTCACGTCCACCAACGATTAAGCCGATATGGAAAACCAAAAGGATCAACACAGTGATGTCGATATGGGAATCCCAATGACAAAAGAAGATGCACCAAGCAGATGGCCTCTTCGAGGACAAAATGGCGTATCGGCCTGTAATGGAGGTGCTTGCTCCCCCTCCACAATAACTCACGCTTGGTAATAAAACTTGACGCAGTTTAATTGGAAAAGCAACATAGGACGATGTCGCAGGCAATCCCTTTCCCGGGAAGCCTCAACTCATTCGCGACCAATATCATAAAAGTCCGCTCGCGGCCTCGATGCGACTCTACGGCTGTATCTCTCTCATGGTTGTCTCGATCTCTGCCCTTCTATTCTGGTTTGTTTGCCGCGTCTTCTTTTTTCCTTCACAAACATTTATTTTTACCTTTTGCTCTCCATATCACACAAAAATCTTAACAATAACTTAACTTAACAATAACCTGAAACTAAAAATCCTACAAGTATATAATAACAACAAAGGCGGAAGTGACTGATCCGTAACACTCCCACCTTCAAGGAAGAAAGTTTGAACACAGTGAAAACTTTCTTTCCATACAAAAAGTATCTTTAACAACCAAAAGTAATACTCACACCCATAAAACTACAAATCAAAACAATGGCTGATCAAATCCCTTAAGCAACAAAAATTCCAAACGACTCACAGGAATCCTCAAGGTTAATTCAATCTGGATGAACCTCCTGCTGGAGATATTTCATCTTAACAGGGTTCATCTGGTAGGGGTGTTGTTTCACGGGAGTGGCCTCCCCCACATCAATATCATGACATACCAGATCGGTGCGGCCAGGTACATCTGTGAACAAATGCGCAAACTCAGAAATTAGGTTGGATAATTGTCCTTGTTGTTACCTCGACAAATGACCTAATTTCTTGTGTAGGCTCCTTAACACTTCGGTGTTCGTCAATCTGGGGCAAGCCTGGTCATCAATGCTATCGAACTTCATACTGGCCCCAATCTCTGGATTCTCTTGCACACCGACTACAGGTACGACAGGTGAGACAAGAACCATGTTTTCCACAGGCTTCCTCTCATAATATTTCTTAAGTCGGTTAACGTGACACAGCTGCAGCTTTTTCCGTCGGTCGGGAATTGTCACCACATAATCTGTTTCATTAACCCTCCTTTCGATGGCATATGGACCAAAATACCTAGCCTGTAGCGGCTGACCTGGAACTGGAAGCAACACTCGCACTCGGTCCTCAGGACTGAAATTTCTTATTTGAGAAGTCTTGTCATGTCTCACTTTCATTTTGTCCTGTGCTACTTTCAAGTTTCCTCTCGCTACTTCACACTTAGCCAATCTGTGTCTAACAGTCGTCACATACTCTGACAAAGTTGACTGCGACTCCTCTTGTAGCCACTGTTCCTTCACCAGTTTCAAAGGTCGTCAAACTGTATGTCCAAACACGAGTTCAAAAGGACTGAATCCCAATGACTCCTGAGCAGACTCCCTCGTAGCAAACAGCAATAAGGGTATTCCCTTATCCCAATCCTTGTCACATTCAAAACAATACGTTCTGATCATATTCTTCAATGTCTGGTGAAACCTTTCCAAGGCCCCTTGGCTCTCGGGATGGTAAGTACTTGATCTTACTTGCTCCACTCCCAACAGGTGTACCATTTGCTGAAAAAGCGTTGACATGAAATTGGAACCCTGGTCAGACTGGATGACCTTAGGTAGGCCAACCAAAGTGAAAAATTTAATCAAGGCCTTCGCAATAACTGCCGCAGTAATTTTCCTAAGAGGCACTGCCTCTGGGAACCTTGTGGAAGCGCACATGATGGTCAGCAAATACTGATGTCCAGCCTTAGTTTTAGGTAAAGGGCCTACACAGTCAATAATGACTCGGCTGAATGGCTCTTCAAAAGCTGGAATTGGTTTTAAAGGTGTGGATGGGACTTTCTGATTAGGTTTTCCCACCAGCTGGCAAGAATGACAAGGTTTACAGAACTCCGCCACATCACGTCGCAATCCTGGCCAGAAAAAATGTACCAATATTCTGTCACATGTCTTGTTCACTCCAAAGTGCCCGGCCAAAGGTGTCTCATGCGCCAAACTCAATATCTCCTTCCGGTACGGCGGTGGTACCACAATTTGGTAATGAACTTTCCACTCGTCATTCGCTGGTACCTCCGGTGGTCTCCATTTTCTCATGAGTATTTCCCCTAAACTCCGGAGTTCAGAATGTCTGTGTTGCTCTTCAACAAGTCTCTTTCGGACAAGCACCGTCTGTTCAGCCTCGTTCCCAGATGTCTCCGACAGACACTCCATTTTATCCTTTGGTCCAGATGAAACCTTATCATTAGGTTCCTTGGTGTCACTCCACCCCATCCCTCTCTCTGCTCTCCCCTCTCGCTATCTCACCCCCCCAATCCCCTCTGTCTCCCTCCCACCCCATTACCCTCTCTCTTCTCCCCTCCACTTCCCTCCACTTCTCTCCTCCTCCCTCCTCTCCTCCCCCTCTCTTCATATTCCCGCCAGGAAGTGACTCATTGTTAACTGGCAACGCCGGTTACTTTTGCTAGTTATAATACTATATACTGTGGAAGGACCTATTAAACTACTCTATGCACCTGAATATGGCACGTGTTTAAAAACATGGGAATTCTTCCGGATTCTTTCTAGTTAATTATTCTAATCAACTCAGGAGATCATGATGATCTTTTCAGTGTATCACATTCCACATTAGAAAGTTCCAGTAGAACTCCTCAAAAAACATCACACACACACACACACACACACACACACACACACACACACACACACACACACACACACACACACACACACACAGACACACACACACACACACAGACACACACACACACACACACACACACACACACACAAACACACACAAACACACACACACAGACACACACACACACACACACACACACACACACACACACACACACACACACACACACACACACACACACACACACACACATTTTTAATGAGTAAACTTACACATGTAATTCTGTAAACTCTTCAACAAAAACCCTCAGCCTCCATTCGCAACTCTGTGCCATCTTTTCTCCCCCTCCACCAAACCCCAAGTCCTCACCCATCACCTCGCAATATTAAGCAATCGATCCCCTCCCCGTACTCAAGCCTTCAACACCACCCCCCATACACCCCTCCCACCAAGTCCTCAACCACTCCCTCCCCCCACCCCCACCTCTCCCTCCTCTCCTTCTCAAGTTGGCACATCTTTATTCTCACCCTCCCGCTCATAAAGCAAATTGGCATTCCCACGTCAAAACAGCGGAATATGTAACGTTTTCTGCTCCCCCGTCCTGCTATCACCGACTTCACAGAAACCCGTCACCTGCCTGTTCAATTCAAAATTTGAAAAAATATTCGTAAACAATAGCAAAACTGCATAACCTCCGCAGTAAAGGCACTGCATGAGAGCAAAGGTAATTCTAAAGGGTTCTGAGGGGTAATTCTAAAGGGTTCCTAAATTGGCGTCCGTCGTCTAGAAATTGTGGGTGGAGTCAGCGAACTGCCCAACCAATGGGTGGAAGCCGCACGCACGCACGGGCACACGCACAGCTCCTTTCATAGCATGGATGTATATGCGATGACAAAGCAATTCATGTTGTGACGAAGAATTATCACTCGATTCGAATTTTTTTTCATATAAATGTGAGCGGGTGGTGGCAACCCTCTCTGTGTGCATGTACCAACTCCTCCACGAGCCTTAGAAAATGTAATGGGGGGAAAACCCATATTTATAAAAACCCAACCTATTTTCCAACGTTGGCCCGACGTTGTTTATTGGTATTTCCACATACAGCTTGTTCTGTAAAGACCGAATCGATAAACATTTATCCGAATAATTTTCACGAGAGTCAAGATACATGAATGTTAATACACATTAGACACTCTTTCACCTACATGTGAATCTGAACTCGTTTTTCTTATTTGAGGGTCACCTCCCCTCACATATGGAAAGTGGGATGTTATTCCTAATAAATTCCGAGATATCCGAGATGTTATTCCTTACACACCCTCTGCACAAATCACTAAGCCTTCTTCACATAATCAGCAACACAAGGTAAAGTAATGGAATCAACAACCATAGCAGACCTCAAGTAGTGTAGCAGCATAGCAAACCTGTTGTGCATTTTGTGATACAAGCACCAAATTTGGCACAAATGTACATTAATATGTTGCGAACATTTTCAGATATTGGGCCACTTGAAATTCCGTAATTTGTTTTTTCAAATTTTTTCAAATTTCGTAATTTCTAATTTTTCGGGTGACACCGTCACAATTTCGGTCTTCGAGGCCGGCCGATATAGTGGGGCGGCTTAGCCCAAATATTCAAAAGAATTGTGCATTTTGTGATACAAGCACCAAATTTGGCACAAATGTACATTAATATGTTGCGAACATTGTGTGGTCAGCAATGAAGACGAGAGTCTGAATTACATGTATGCAAAAGACCTTGTGAACCAGTGAAGCAAATACACGGGTAAGCATGAATTAAATCTAGGGCATGATATAATTTCCATGATGTTTACCTCTACACTCAATGGTGGAAGGAGGTAATGTTTTGATCCCAGCTTGTCTGTATGTCTGTTTGTCTGTTAGTCCACAAAATTCCAGACAAAGCTTGTAGTAGTGGTAGTTGTAGTGGTAGTGGTGATAACAGAAATTGTTATATAGAACTGAACTTATATTATTATTATATGCAGAAAATAACTTCATTTCTATATGCCCTGCAGTGGACAGGTTAATTGGTTTATGCACTGAAGGGGTCACCCTGGTGTGCACTGCTGTGTTCTGCCTCACTGAGTTGTTCAGGTATGATGTACTCAGCACAAGCTTCCGGTCGGCCCGGAGGTGGGGGTGCGGGGCCTGTCACGGAACGTCAAAACAAACGGCCTGCCGGGGCCGCCCAAAAGTCGGGCGTGAGGGGCGCGTCCACTAATGGAACGCCTCTCGCTTCCCAGATCGAGGGCCACGTGGTCAGGAGAACCTCGTCCCTTCCGGTCACACTTTGCCTATCGGCCGGCCTCGAAGACCGAAATTGTGACGGTGTCACCCGAAAAATTTGAAATTACGAAATTTGAAAAAATTTGAAAAAATAAATTACGGAATTTCAAGTGGCCCAATATCTGAAAATGTTCGCAACATATTAATGTACATTTGTGCCAAATTTGGTGCTTGTATCACAAAATGCACAATTCTTTTGAATATTTGGGCTAAGCCGCCCCACTAAAGACCCTCCCCTTCTCTAACTATTTCATATCACATCACCAGTTTGGGTTCCATCCTGGCCACTCCACCTTAGATATCCTCCTTGTACTAACTAAGAAATGGATGGGCTCTCAGCATCTCAAGCAAGAGGCCAGAGTAGTCTCCCTGGCCATCTGAGTATTTAACATTAGAGTTACTCAACACCCTGAGTTACCCTTAGTTACGAAACAATTAGAGTTACCCTGACTTGTAACTTTCTGCTGAAGGCATCCAGGGTCCCCTTCACTAGCAAGTATATTCTCTACAGGCCTCAGGGTGCAGAAACATCTTTGTTTGCTAATTTGAGAAGATACCAAGTTGATCATTCACCTGGAACGTAGCATCCAATGCTTCCAGGTCACACGCACTTACTATATCTGTATCACCCTGAAATACCATTGAAGGCTCAACCTCCAGTTTACTTATGTACTCAATTTCTGGCAAAGGTGATGTCTTTCGAGCTCCTTGGACTGTGATGACCTTTCCAAGGCCAATCACATATCCGAGCCGCCATTCGTGGCAGGAATGTCCTTTGGAATACTCCGCACAGCTAAATCATTCCTCAGCCGATCTCACTCCGAAGAGTGTACAAAGCCTTCGTTTGCAGTGCTGAGGGATATGGATGACCTCTGTGGGAAGATGCTGCCAGATTTCAATGTGTAGCCCGAAAGAGTGAAATCCAAGCGCCGAAGGCTAAATAGAGTTACTCAACAGGAGGCTGAATTTTTCATGCAAGGCCTGCACCTCCAACACGGCAGACTGGTTGGAGGCTTAACAGTTTTCGATTTCCTCATTTCTGCTCTCGCCCCAGCTGCCCTCTCAGCTACCTTTCCCCTCAGGAGCCCATCAAGGTCGCACTCAGTCAGATATCCACCAAAACCTTGTTACCCTCCCTAAATCCAGGTTAACTGCTCAATACCACTCTTTTGTCCCTCCACCCTTTTCTCTCGACTGTGGAATCATCTCTCCCTGTCTGTTCAATCATGTCATCCCATATTCCTATTTCCAATCTTTTCTATTCTCATTGGATCCTCCCACCCTGTCCACTGTTTCCACATACAGTAATTTATCCTTTTTGCAAAGTTTTCCTGTCCCCTTGCATGTTAACCTTTTCCTCAGCCTGTTTCCTCAAACTGAATGCGGCAAAATCTGAAAGCAACAAGGAATGTGGGGAAAAAACATTTTGGAGAGACAGGAAGAGAAAATGTGTTGAAAAGGTTCAAAGAATGCACAGTACGTATTTGTTTTTTAATTGGAAATTTCTTGAGCTTGTGGTGGGGGGATACAAAATGACAAAAAATGCAAGCCCACCATGGACTGCATGTTATCTGCACAGATCTCGAGGGAGGAGAATGGGGGGCTTTGCCTGTGTGACGAGATGGTTCCAGCTGAGTGTCTCTTTCTGTATCCCGGGCTATGAGGGGTTGATTGCTGGGAGACTGGCACTCAATCTGAACGCACTCAACTGGCACTCTGAACAGCGCACTCAATGGCTGGGCGTCTGCTCTGGGGGTCCTGTACTATGAGGAACCGATGGCTGGGCGTCTGTTCTGGGGGTCTGATGGCTGGGCGCTCTGGGTTGTACGCTCAATGACTGGGCGTCTGCTCTGGGGGTCCTGTGCTATGAGGAACCGATGGCTGGGCGCTCTGGGCTGTACGCTCAATGACTGGGCGTCTGCTCTGGGGGTCCTGTGCTATGACTATGAGGGACCGATGGCTGGGCGCTCTGGGCTGTACGCTCAATGACTGGGCGTCTGCTCTGGGGGTCCTGTGCTTTGAAGGACCGATGACTGGGCGCTCTGGGCTGTACGCTCAATGACTAGGCGTCTGCTCTGGTGGTCCTGTGCTATGAGGGACCGATGGCTGGGCGCTCTGGGCTGTACGCTCAATGACTGGGCGTCTGCTCTGGGGGTCCTGTGACTTGAGGGACCGATGGCTTGGCGCTCTGGGCTGTACGCTCAATGACTGGGCTTCCGCTCTCTGGGGGTCCTTTGGCTCCCTGCTCTCGGATCTTGTGAATGTGCTCCCGCAGGGCGAGTTATCTCACTTGGCGACGTCATGCTTGTAAAACCCAAGCTTGAGGCTGACGTAGCATATGTGTGCCCTTCATGTTGAGGTGTGAGGAAAGGACAACGTGGTGATTTAATATACATACTGACAGGAGATGGGAAAAAGAGACAGACATGGGGAAAACGGGTGATAGGGAATTGGACTCAACATCTAATTCTGGTCATTGCTAATTGGGGTTTACAAACACTCATGCTGACATTCATTAGCTACTGAATAGTTAACCCCTCATTAACCCCAAAGTCATTTTTAGGTCATCTCATCTCGATTCCCGAACATATGACATTATAAAATGGATCGGATGTCCGGATGTCTGTCCGTCCGGTCGTCCTTTAACTTTTTGCGATTTTGCTACTCCTCTCTTATCACCCAGCTGATTGTTTTGAAACTTGACATATGAATATAAGAGAGTAGCCCACACAATCATTTGGGCTTCGGTTTTTCGATTTTGGATCATGGGGGCTCCCAGGGGGGTGGGGGGGTGGGGGGGGGGGTACCCCCACCGCAAACTTCAGATCCCTACTCGTTCCTTATTTATCATCCGATTGCTCTGAAACCTGATACATTCCTTCTACTTGATGGCCTGCACAATAGCTCAGGCATCGATTTATCAATTCTGGATTATGGAGACTGCTAGGCCTGCTAGGGGGTGGTGTTGTGGGGGGAAGACGTTACCCCCTGAAACTTCGGATCCCTACTCTTCCCTTATTTAGCAACAGATTGCTCTGAAACACAATACAGCCCTTCTACTAGATGGTCCACAGGATCGCCCAATCTTAGATTTTTCGAATTTGGATCAGGGGTAGGGCTCTTAGGCGGATTCTCATCCATGACAGGATCACGGGGGCTCCCAGAAGGGTTCCACTACCATGACATTTCCCAGATTTTGGATTCAGCAGAGGTCTGAAATATAACCTCAAGAAATGACCGTCAGCCACTCAGGGCTATTCACTGTAAAAATATGATCCAACACTCATACAGTATCTGCTCACCTTTGAAACATGTGATGTCTGCAGCATCCACATGTACATCTTCCGCAGTCATGAACACTCAGCAAATTTACTGCTCTCGCGTTAAAAAAAATTAAAAATGACAACGATCTTGTCGAAGGTATAACTGACGACATCACAAGAAAATACTCATCACCAACTGCCTTGACATCCATTTGCTCCCGAATTTATCCTGCTATGTTATTCTAATGAAAAGCAATAAATTCCATTACGGCATTTTCAATCATGAGTGGTTACCGAGCTTCAACTATCATAAATTCCAGGCTAAATGCTTCCGAGAAGACTAAATTATCGATTAGTTTTGGGGAAACTGCTGAGAAATCCAATCATCAGTAGATAGGGAAATATGAATTGCAGACTCGAGCAGCACACGTCACCCATTTTACAGAATAAACAAGCCAAGGTGATCATAGCAGTGTGATGAAAAATTAGCACTTTAATCTGCCCCCAAACTTAATTTAATTCAACAAACGTTTCAACAAAATCCCAATCATTTCTGGAACGCTCATCCCACATGATGAAATTTAACCCTATCTGGGCTGGGCTATTTCAGGGGTCAATTTGGCTGGGCAGGGCCGTTTTTGTGGGGTCAATTTGGCTGGGCAGGGCCGTTTTTGTGGGGTTAATTTGGCTGGGGAGCATTTTTCCTCCCTCCCCTCTCCACCCACCTCCCCCAGATCTCAGCAATGGAAGATCCGATCAGCATAACAATTTGCACAATATAGAAAGCCATTAGACAAAATGCCTGTGTTGTAATTGTTGAAGACAAACATGCCTGCGTTGTAACAAGACAATTTTTTTTTAAATTCAGATTTATAAACGAGCTAGTGCACATAACACTGATTTGAGTACGTTTTCCACACACACATATGGATAAATTACGGTTTTGGATGGACATGCGACCATAAAAATGTATGTAACACCTAAACCGTAAATGCGATTTTCGCAATTTTGGTATTAAAACTTGCGCAAGACTCGAGAGGAAAAAAGTAATGAAATGAAATTATTTCATCAGCAGCAGTTTGGAAGTTAGCGCAAAAATCGACGAAAGGGGCTATTTTGTCCCCCCCCCCCCCTGTCATCCCAGATAGGGTTAATCTGCATTTAGAATCCAGATTAGACGTGAAAAATCTGAAAAATTGAGGAAAAGGGCAGACTGATATAATTATAATGTGGAAAACAATCGTGTTTAGTAAGAAATAATAATAGTGACATTGCGCAGGATATCACATCATGAGGAGGACAGACTAAAGGAATTGAATATCTTCATGCACAGTTTTCTGGGCAAGAAAGACGTTTCAGCAAAAGGTAGAAGGACAAGTTCAGTTACATAAATCAGAAAATGATATGCAAAACTGTCCTTACCCAGCGAACACAACAACGTTGGGCCAACGTTGGTATTTGGTCAATTGGTCGCAAGCGCATTGTTGACGACGCAAGCTTATGATTAAGTTTATTGGTTGCAAACACAATGTCTATTTTCCAACAATCAACAATCGACAACAACCGAAGGTACAATTGTATTCCCAAACTACTGATAGTGTTTGTTTGCCTTTCTTCGGGAAGTCCAGCCGGTGCTGAAACTGTGTCCAAATGTGCACTTTCCCAGTGACATTGACACGTGCGACTTTAATATTTAAAGCTTATTATGTAATCTCTGTCTCAACCGAGGCAATGCCCGACATTTTTTGAGTGCCTGCATCACCAACTGAGCACTCAGTACATTGGCAGTCTGCTAAGGGTTCCGATAAAGTGATAAACTCCACGTGTCATTGATTCACGTTCATCAATGATATATATCATCAATTACATGCCTTCATCTCCATATAATCACTTACACTTCTGGCCAAAAGAAAGGGAAAAGAGATTGAGAGGAGCGATGTCCACAGGACAGTGCAGAGGGGATGAGATGGTATATCTCCTCTCAACCTCAGTCTTCGCATTTAAATCCCTCTTAAAAATCAGTGTGTGTGTGTGTGTCATACACACACAGTCATGCAACACCTTATGAAGATCCTTAAAAACATCCCTGGGAATATTACGACAAACAAATTGCAAATTGAAGCTGTCCGAGGCTTGGTGACGATACTCAAAAGAGCCCTCGGAACAAAACTTTGAGACCAAGAAAACCTCACAAACTGGTCCATGGATCATGATCCCTGTAGATACTTCGAGACCTGCGAGGGCTCCGTTTCATCTATTAAATCCCGCATATTGGGATAACAACCAACGACACACACACACACACACACACACACACACACACACACACACACACACACACACACACACACACACACACACACCAACTCTTTTTTGTTGTGATTTACAAATGTCGATATTGTATTTCTTTTCGAACCTTCGTTTTTCTCCAATAATATTTGCCTACATTCCTTTCTGATGAACCCCGTCCTTATGAGTTCACCTCGTTCTCTGTAGGAATTCAAACAAATATATTATAATATTATCAACACTAATCCTGATTAGAGATAAGTATTCTTGCTTTTAAGTAGACAAAGTTCGATATTGTGTGGAATAGGATCAAGACTACAAACCATCATCCTTGTGCTAACCCTGACATGTATCAATCCTTCTGAAGGTGCATTAAGCAGGTTGTCCAATCTGCTTGAACTGTTGCAGACATTAAAAATGAAATTGGCAGAAACTTGAAAGAATTTTTTTTTAGAAACTTTATTTGTTTTCTCTTAACATGTTTGTCGTTCCTTTGCTTTTTTATTTTCCATAAATATACTTTTCAGCCGTACAAACATAATCCAGTTCCTTAATATTTTTGCCTTGGATGTACAGTATTCCTGAGGGCTGACAAGATTGCCTAAAGGTATGCACATTTGTCTGAGCTAACTAGCCTGGGTCTGAATCTTGACCCAGCTATAAATTGTCACCCTGATGCTGTAAATACAGGGTGAGGCATCAATGTGTTTGCCGTCCATAGGAATGACATTCAGCCGGAGGATCAATCTGACAGCACTGGTACTTAGTGAATGTTAAAGATGCCATGGTGTCCTTCGCACAGAGCAGGCGAGTCATCGCCGGCATCCTTGCAATGCTGGGAAGGAAACAGCAAAGCACTCAGCATAACATATGCCCAGGAATTGGTTTGACAGCAATGACAGTCTTTCAAAACTATGGTGCATTTATTTGATTGATTGGTATTTAAATAAAACTCATTCAAAAGTTTTGACCTCAAACAAAGCATCACAGATGACCAACGACACCGACTGACGAGCACAGTTTTAGCAAAGGCATTAATTTAATTTATTATTACTATTTAATTAATTATTTTTAAAATTATTTTTAATTTAATTTATTATTAATAATTATTTAATTAATTAATTAATTAATTTTATTATTAAATTTAATAAATTATTTAAATTAATGAGTAGTGTTATTTTCATTATGCAAGGGAATGAAGTCTACGTGCAGAGTGTACGCAGTCATTCATTGGCAGTGTCATTCAAAAAGGGTCGCCGACCTTTATGTAATGCATTTCCAAGGAGACCGAAACCATGAATCAAACAATATCTCAAAAAAACTTCGCACTTTAACAAAATATCGCGCTATGTTTCATAAACCCATTTCAGGAAATCGTTTGCTTTGTTGACTAAAAGTACCCATTTCAATGTCAAGTTAAGTGCTCTATGCTCGGCGGGCAATTACAGGAAGAGTACGTTTTGACTTTGCAGAGCATTTCCAGCTCAGGGGAAGGATAAAGGCATGACAGTTTGAACGATGTCTCAAGAGATAGTCCCCACGTGCACAGTCGTTATGAATCCGAATCCCAGCTTGCATCGTTACCTGCTGAGCGGCTGATGCTGATGACATCTGCAACAGGACGGTGGACTCCATGATACAAGCAAATCAGCACCAGCACGACAATTTGCCATTGGATCCCATTCACTTGGGAATCATACACAGAGTACCGTACATTTTACAGAATGTAGAACATTACAAAATGGAATTACAGTATCTGCCAGTACCAGTGCAATCATGGCCAGACGCCATATCTGCAATTTACACATTGCAATCACATTAGCAAGTTACCATGGAAAAATGCTGTATATTCAAGCTACCAAAGAAGCATGTATTCCAACACTCCCTAATTCATTCAAATATAGCAATGTAGGGATGGAAGAAGTTGTCACCTCCAAGTTACCTCATCTGCGTTTGAGTTCACAGAATCTGACCCGACTCTATCTGGAATACTTTTGCTTCACTGGCAGCTCATTGCATCAAAGTCTGCGTTATTCATTGGGGTGTGAGGTGTGCACATGTGTCACATGATTTATACAACAGATTTCTTTCCTTCTCCCCCGCCCACTGCTTTCAACCCTACCTTTCGTTTCCCTAGATAGTCTTTTGGTTCGTGCACTTTATTGTTTGTACATATGTATGTATATATATATATATATATATATATATATATATATATATATATATATATATATATGACGGGTTGTCCCCCCCCCCCCCCCCTTTGGAACCCAAGAAGAAGCACCTTGAAGCAGCAAAATGTGGTTTAATACAAAATCGAGCAAACACAATATTGTGGAGCACGTCTTGAAATCGCAAGGCCTTGCCACACCAGACCATGCAAGTCCAAGCCGCCCTGAAATCATTCTGAAACAAGATCCTTTATATAATCGAACAAAGCCTAAAAAAGCCTCCGCTGAATTAATGACCTCAGACAAGAGAGATTAAGTTTAAAGGCACAGATGTGTGAAAATAAGATAGTTCTCAGGCTATTCCTCCCAACCACCTGGGCTTTCAAGGACCAGGGATGCATTCCCATAATAAAGTTCAATGGTATTTACTTTTGGCAGTAAAACACATACAAATCAAAGGAACAAATCAAAGGATACATCTTACATCATCCCCTGTTCGAGGTTAACTTACAACTATTCCCATAACTTTCTTCCTTTAGAAGATGCTGAAAAAACGTCTCTCCAGGCTGAATCTGACCGAGCCATGGACAACATGTTTTGCAATTGAATCTAGCTTTTTTGAAACAAGCAAAAGGAAGACACAATTAAATATATATTTCTCAGGTGCCCTGGGTCACGTGGTGCCCCCCATGGCCCCCCATGCCCTGCCCCCGACATATTTATATATATATATATATATATATATATATATATATATACAGTCACGTGAAAAAGTAAGTACACCCCATGTAAAGATTTGACGTTTTCAACATATTTCAACATACAGCTATTTGATCTTCATTTCAACAATATTGATAGATAAAGGTGATATAATATAACAAATATCATGAAACATTTACATTTTGTAGTCCATTGTATAATTTAAATAAACATAAATGCAAATTAAGCATGTGGAAAAAGTAAGTACACCCCTACATTTATCACTACTTCAAATACCTAAAATTAGAATCAGGTGCAACAGCTCAGGTGCAAATGATTAGAACATCGTTAGAGAGGATCTTGGAGCAACCCGTCTTATTTAAACCTCAGACATTTAGTTTGGTTTGCTCTTTGTTGTTGAAGTGTGCGGCGTCACCATGCCTAGATCAAAAGAGCTCTCTGAGGCCTTCAGAAAGAAGGTTATAGATGCCTACGAGTCTGGTAGGGGATTTAAAAAGATCTCCAAACAATTTGAAATCAATCATTCGACTGTCCGGAAGATCATCTACAAGTGGAGAAGATTCCAAACAACTGCCAACTTGTTCAGGCCAGGCCGCCCCAGCAAGTTCAGCACGAGAGCAGACCGCAAGATGCTGAAAGAAGTCTCTAAGAACCCCAGAATGTCATCACGGGACCTAGAGGTAGCTCTTGCCACTGTTGATGTCAAAGTGCGCGAGTCTACCATTAGAAAGAGGCTGCACAAATTTGATCGACATGGGAGGTGTGCCAGGAGGAAACCTTTGCTGTCCAGAAAGAACATCAGGGCAAGACTAAAGTTTGCCAATGAACACCTCGGCAAAGACCAGCACTTCTGGAACAATGACAGATGATTCAAAGGTAGAGCTATTTGGCCACAGTACCAGAAGACATGTTTGGTGAAAACCAAAGACAACATTTGACCACAAGAACCTGATACCAACTTTAAAGCATGGTGGTGGAAATATTATGGTTTGGGGCAGCTTTGCTGCATCAGGGCCTGGGCAGCTCACCATCATAGAATCCACTATGAATTCTTCATTGTACCAGAGGGTGCTTGAGGATAATGTGAGGCCATCTGTTGGAAAGTTGAAGCTCAACCGAAGGTGGACCTTGCAACATGACAATGACCCTAGACATACCAGTAAATCCACCAAGGAATGGCTGAAGAGAAAGAAATGGAGTGTTCTGGAATGGCCAAGTCAAAGCCCGGATATAAATCCCATCGAGATGTTGTGGGGGGATTTGAAACGAGCTGTGCATGCAATTGTGCATGCTGTGCAACAACTATTTGTTGAATAAATTATTGCAAAGTCAATTTCTCATTGTTTTTTGTTCAATGACATCACCTTTATCTATCTATATGGTTTAAATGAAGATCAAATATTGATATGTCCACATATGTTAAAAAGATAAAAACATTTCATGGGGTGTACTTACTTTTTCCACATGCGAAATTTGCATTTATGTTTATTTAAATTATACAATGGACTACAAAATGTAAATGTTTCATGATATTTGTTGTATTACATCACCTATATCTTTCAATATTGTTGAAATGAAGATCAAATAGCTGTATGTTGAAATATGTTGAAAAAGTCAAAACTTTACATGGGGTGTACTTACTTTTTCACATGACTGTATGTGGAATTCTCTCATGTAGAGATTCAACCCGTGTCCTTATAAACTATCCGTGGATATCCGTGTCCTTATAAACTACCCGTGGCCTATATAAACTGTCCTACGTTTGAACTTTCGCCGAGGTCATTATTTACCCTTAATGATGTTTATATGCGAATCAAAAAGACGATAATTGGTTTTGGGTCGTCCTTTCCGCATATCTCATGGGATTGTGAGTTGGAGAGACGGCCGTGATGGCGGGGAGGTGGTTGGCATTCTCTCAAGCAGGGATTCAACCCATGTCCTTATAAAAGTCTTTGTCCGAGGTCACCGAGTCCGATCGGTGCAGCCGTGCAGCGATCGGTGCAGCCATTTGTGCGGCACCCAGGAAAATAAAGTTATGCGGGAGTCCAAACCTGAAAATGCTGGAGGCCAAAGCTGAAATTGGAAAAACAATATACCCTATTTTACTCCAGGAGATCGCAGGATTACCCACCCAAAATATCGTTGCGATCGGTTCAGCCGTTTTTGCGGTACCTTCGAACGGACTGACAAATCGACAGACGGATGGACATTTGCTGAATTATAGTAAGATAAAGCTTTGATGAAAATGTGTTCCATCTCTTGAGGCCCACCCACATGTGTGGATAGCAGGCAAAAACAACTTGCATGCACACACACATACACACACACACACACACACACACACACACACACACACACACACACACACACACACACACACACACACACACACACGTGATTCCAATAATAAAGCCAGCCAACTTTGATGTTTATATTGTTTGCTTATGCTTCATTATGAATACACAGCAAACTTAATTGCACACTACAGTTCAAAGAAACCATCAAAGTTCGTTATCCCATTTCAACCAGATCACCTTTTAAATCGGCTCCAAAAACAATCCTTTTCTTCTTTTTTCGCCCATTTTTTTTTTCGATTACAGTATTCACTTCTTTGTGACTCCAAAGAGGATTCCAAACAAAGTGAGGACATACGTAAGACGTGTACCTGACTAATGTTGGCAGAGTGATTTACCTTTCAAGACCAATTCCAAGATAAAAGGAAAATGTAATTGCCTGAAAAACACTTTTGTATAAATTAACAGCTGGCAACTCCAGCAAACACCATGGTAATGTTCAGCTGCTGTAATGAGTCCAAACAAAGCAATATGTGCAGCCTTTTCTCATTTTTATTCCTTCATGAAAGCCGCCACAGCCAGAAAGGAAAGGGAGTGGAAGAGTGGAAGGGGGTTGCCATACATGAGAATAACAGATGTTAACGTGAAGGTTCAATAAAGTTAATTCACACATATTGCTGCAGCAATATGTTACTCCAGTTTAATCCAATGATAATCATGGCAAATTGTAAATATCTTTGCAACTAATAATCTCAGGAATGACAAAATGGCAGGCACGCATATATGCGCATAATTTGTACATGAAATCCCAATCTTTCAGGCATGCCGGACTCCTGTGGTGATATTGGTTGGAAATAAAATACATTTAAAACTAGAGAGTTCGCACAACAAATTGCCCCGCGCGGTCTTGAGAAACAAGGACATGGGCGGGTTCTACGAGTGGCAAATTTGATTGGTCCCGACGACGTAAAATGCAGTAATATTTTGTCTGAGTACTACTAAACGGAAGGGTTTTGAAAGTGTCAAAAAGGCGATTTGTGTTCTGCAGTGTTCAAGTACGCAATTCGGTGAAATAAAATAAAGATTTTAAAGGATGTGGAAAAAAAATAACATCTGGAGGTTTACCGCCGTTGATGCAGCGTCTTTTACACCACCTTATTTAACACGTTACATTAGTTCTTCATGCCTGTTATTTTTCTTTTCTTTATGACATCCTTAAAAATTAACTTTCCTGCTTGAAATGATTTTCAATTTTGTGTGACTGTCAGACAGGCAGAGTAAAAAAAACATCTCACTCCTATCTATGGATGTGTGTTCGGGCCAAATTCCGAGCCAACGTATTTCCAACCCATGTTCCGATTAGTGTTCTAAATATAACATTCAATTGAAATCAAGTTGTTCCTCGATCATAAACTGATATATTTGCAGACAGAACGACAGACAGAAAGAAATAAGTGACCCAACTGCTTAACCTCACTTTTTGCTTTGGGTACGCGGGGTAACAACATTGACTGCAATCCATGTATATATAAATATATATATGTATATATATATATATATATATATATATATACATATATATATATATAAAACACAGTTTGTGTGTGTGTGTGTGTGTGTGTGTGATGTTACCGATAGACTCCTAAACGGAGAGGCTTACGTGTTTGATATTTGGCATAGACATGGCCATTGAGCCTGGGACGAACATGGCCGAACTCAAAATATTTGACGATCCATATTTTTTATTCATATTTACCTCAACGAATTTCAGCGAAGTACCCGCTAATCTCAGCCGGTTCCAGAGCAGCTCGCTGATTTGCTCAGAGCGATCACGTGATGTTCCATTTCCTCCGCCAGACTGATTCGCTCAGAGCGATCACGTGATGTTCCATCCCGTCACACGTCACACGTTTTTTCACCTTTTATGCGATCGTGTTTTGTATCGATTTTGTGCGATATGAATTAAATGTCTTTGAAACAGCTGTGAAACGTCTTTCCACAACCCTTCCGTAACCGATTGCAGCAGTTTATTGCCGCACAAAACGAGATCCGCGAAGCGAGTTGGTCGAGCCGTTTCGCTCAGAGCGATCACGTGATGTTCCATCCCATCACACGTCACACGTTTTTTCACCTTTTATGCGATCGTGTTTTGTATCGATTTTGTGCGATATGAATTAAATGTCTTTGAAACAGCTGTGAAACGTCTTTCCACAACCCTTCCGTAACCGATTGGAGCAGTTTCTTGTCGCACAAAACGAGATCCGCGAAGCGAGTTGGTCGAGTTGTGCTGACAAAGATGGCGACACGGCGGCTTCACTTTTCACGGAGTATGAGCGTTCTATATATTTTCAATTCAGTGCGCCCGTGATTTGTGGCATAGACATGACCATTGGGCCTTCACGGTGTAATTTGTGCGAGGCTTTTGTCCGAGTGAGCTTGAGTCGAGAGGGTGAATGTACGGGTTGGGAATGTATGGGTCTCCCTTCCCCCGCCTGGCAACGCCGGTACTGGAGGACGTCACAGGATCGGTGAGTCTCCAAAATCCGCTTCGTGCTGTTGCGAGTATGCAGGACTATGTCCGATTGTTGTGCTGCTCTCCGACCATGAGAACTGCAACGTCATTGTTGACTGGCCATCCCCTTCCCTCCCCCTTCCCCCTCCCCCCTCCGTCCCCCCCGTCCCTTCCCCCTCCACCCTACCCCTCCACCCTACCCCTCCCCTTCTCCCCTCCCCCTCCCCCCTCCCCTTCTCCCCTCCCCCTCCATTTTCCCCCTCCCCCTCCATTTTCCCCCTCCCTTTTCCTCTCCCCCCTCCCCCTCCCTTTCCCCCTCCCCCTCCCAATCCCTTTCCCCCTCCCCCTCCCCCTCCCTTTCCCCCTCCCCCTCCCCTCCCCTTCCCCCCTCCCCTCCCCTCCCCCTTCCCCCCTCCCCTCCCCTCCCCCTTCCCCTCCCCCTCCACCCTACCCCCTCCCCTTCTCCCCTCCCCCTCCCTTTTCCCCCTCCCCTCCCCCACCCTTCTCCCCTCCCCCCTCTTCTCCACTCCCCCCCCGTTCCCCTCCCCTCCCCTCCCCTCCCCCCTCCCACCCCTCCCCCCCTCCCATCCCTCACCCTCCCATCCCTCACCCTCCCCATCCCCTCTCCCCTCCCCCCTCCCCCCTTCCCCCTCCCCCTCTCCCCTCCCCCCTTTCCCTCCCCCCTTCCCCCTCCCCCGGGTAAGGAAACCAAACGGGTAAGAAATAACAGGGATTTATTATTATTATTTACACAAAAACCCAAAGAGAAGAAAAGGAAGAAAAGAAATGTAATTTACAGGGAAATGGAAGGAGCAGAAGGACACAGAGCAATTCTTACTTATACAGTCTTAATTAAACCCACAGGACAAACGAACAGACTCACATGAATGGGGAATTGCAGATTGGATTGGCTGGAGGGAGAAGAAGGTGGGACCACAGGGCTGGAAGGTTTGGCAGGGCGGCACAGCAAGCAGGTCCGCTCCGGGCTGGAAGCGAGCAAGGCGGCGGCAGGCACACGTATCTCGTTGCACGCGGCAGGGCTGGTTTTTGCTTCGACACGCCTCTGGCTCCCTCGATCATCTGCTCCCTCAATCATCTGCTGGGTGGGGGCTTCCCTCGACGGGTTATATAGCCACGCCCTACCAACCATAGCCACACCTTACCAAGCCATAGCCACACCTTACCAAGCCGTGCCCACCGAGTCCTGGTTGGGCGCAAGGGCTTCCTGGCTCCACCGCCTGATGACGATGGGCGGGCCACGCCATTCTTCCCCGAGTTGACCGCGTGCGTAATGGAGGGCGAATGCAGTTGGCAATGCAGTTGGCAATGGAGGTTTTGGGCAATTAAAAGGGGAAATCTATCTTATTTGATTCGGTGCAACGCAATGAACTCGTGGAAAAACAGAGCCTTATACTGACATAGAATAAAGAGATAACTATTTAGAAGGTCCTATGATTTTCTACATGTATGCGATGGACTAGCTAAAGGGACGACCTTTGACCTTTACATGAATGGAGGTATTTACAGGAATCATTACATTATTTACAATGGGGGGTATATTTACAAAGACAGGATTCTCAAATCTGTTACAATATATATATGTATACAGTGGATATGTGCGATCACTACTTTGAATGTTGTAACCTGGGTTATAGTAATTTATCAATCACCTTTGTGGTTGCTGGGTTGAGTGACCAAGAAAATGTAAAATTACACCCACGTCTTAGAGCGATCATTTGCAATTAGCAATAGCAGCTTAGAATTCTCGGTCTCCTCAAATTCCATTTTAAACGATTGACATCATACACTTCGGGGCATATCCCCTGTTGGGCATATCCCCTGTTGTATGGAGGTCAATTGTCAAAGGTGAAAACCATTCACAGATGAAGCACTTTGCTGAGGTTAATGTGTGAAAGGTCAACTGCGTTAATGAAAAACTTACAACAGATTGAATCAGTCTGTTAATCGTCCATGAAATTTTTCCATTTCTTTCCTATCTAGTGATTCTGTATATTGATTATTGAAAGAAGATAAAAAATATTTTATCAAGATAGAATGACTCTCTTTAAACATTTTAACTTCTGATGGAATACATAATGGAATAAAAAACAATCAAAAGACTGGTCTCTCCCTCCGCTAAATATTTGGCCTTGCAGGTGGAAACTTATTTTTTCCTTTCTTCTGTTTTTAGCCTAAATTGATTCTTATCTCCATTATGAGTGTCACCAATGCAGCCTCCTGCGGCAGCCAGATGGCGTCACAGCACATAGACCATGTGGGAGGGGGAAGAAGGAGGAATGAGGGGTTGTTATTCCTATTAAAAAAACTTTCAGAGTCAAAAACAGCTTCCAATCCAATGGTATTAGGAAACTCACCCAAGGCTGGGAAAATGTAGAACATTGGTGGGAAACTACAGAGGAAGGACTAGCACTTGTGATTACTTTTTTTTCTGGCACAAGACTAGTTCTTCAGTTCCTTCATGGCTGGGGAGGGAAGGGAGGAGTTTTTTTTATTCCACTCACAACATTTTTAGCCGCGTCGCAGATGCTGGTCATAGAGTGCCCTCTGCTGTTGTTGTTGTTCTTCTTGTTCTTGTTCTTGCAGAGAAGACAAAACCTCAAAGCTCCACCCATTCTGGGAACCATAGCTCCACCCATTCTGGGAGAGGCTTCATATAAACAAATATCCACCATTTTATTAACTCGCATAGCTTTGAGGCCTGTTTTGTAGGCCCGTGGTGTCTTCCTCTCTCACACAGTTTTATTTCAAATCAAATTCGATATATCATTTCATTTTTCACAGTCGCGAACATCGTTTTAGACTCGGTTGAAAAAAAACGGGAAGAAAATCCGATGAAAGTTGCCCTTTATAGAACGAAATGAATTCTCAAAGGCCTGTAACTTCAAGTCCATTGAGATTTATTTTTTTTAAATCGCGGCATGGTCAGTCATACACCGCCCGAAATAACAGACGGGAAAATGCCGAGATATATTAAAAATTCGTCCATTTGATGACAATCGTCACGATGAAATATTTAATTTATACATCGTCACAATAATGTGGAGAGAGGAGCATAGCTTCGTTCACGTGTCGCCACACACGGGAAATTGCCGATATATATTTTTTAAATCGCGGCATGGTCAGTCATACACCGCCTGAAATAACAGACGGGAAAATGCCGAGATATATTAAAAATTCGTCGCCACACACGGGAAATTGCGAGATATATTTTCACTTTGCACAAAAATAACATCAAGTAATCGAATCAATAGGAATGTCCTGTGCCTATAACATCGACGTTATAGGCACAGCTGCATCTAGGCATTGTGTAACATCGACGCGGCTTTTGTTTTAATTAAAACTTTTTGTACTTGTTCATTCTAGTATCCAGATGTGAATCTTCACCAAAATCGAATCAATTCTTCCTTGTCACACACCCAACTCGTCCACAAAGTTTAATCTGAATCCATCCACAACTTGACATAAGATAACATAACGCAAGAGATATTGTGTTATTGTAGCGGCTGCCGCTGGGGTTTCACAATCGCCTTGCACCTATCAAGGACGCGGAGCGATCACCATGCCGGGCTCGTCCAGGACGCCCGGGCAGGCCCGCGCTCAACTTGCCAGGCCTCGGTCGGGACGCCCGGGCATGCCCGGGCATGCCCGGGCAGGCTCGCCCTCAACTTGCCAGGCCGCAGCCAGGACGCTGGGCCACGCCCCCTGGCGCCGGGCCTGGGCAAACCCCCTGGGTTAATAGATATATATTGCTGACCGATAAACGGGTTTTCAGAGTGCCTGAGTGTTTGATTTCAATAAAGCAACTCAGATGAATTCCAGCTTTTTGTCGCGTCCATTCTTCTGATCGACGTGGGAGCCCCAGCTCCTTCGTGGGAGCCCCAGGCTTTTGTTTTAATTAAAACTTTTTGTACTTGTTCATTCTAGTATCCAGATGTGAATCTTCACCAAAATCGAATCAATTCTTCCTTGTCACACACCCAACTCGTCCACAAAGTTTAATCTGAATCCATCCACAACTTGACATAAGATAACATAACGCAAGAGATATTGTGTTATATAATTATCGTTTAAATATGTAACAGATATTTTATGAGATATCCTGCTTAGAGACAACATAGACAAACAAATAGGGAATCTGTCCACTCTCGGTGGCAAAGGGAATAAAGGAATTCATTAAATTATTTATTCACTCAAATTACAAGAAAGTATAAACAGGAAATTTGGTCACGATATTAGCACCAAAGGCCCCCCCTTTGGAACAAATAGAAGTTCTTCGTTATTCACACTGTATATGGGAAAGTTTGCTCATTCTCTCCAGAGGATAGCCTGCTTCATGACGTAACACTCCATTGGCAATGCCCCAGACAGAGGTTTTCATGAATCCAGTGGTAATCACACCAGGATGAGAGGGCTCAGATGTGAACGCAACTCGACCAAGTTTGAATGGAAAGAAATCATAAAATGTGTTGTTTGACAAGCAATCCCTTTGCTTTGCTAAGCCTTTTGGGAAGCATGCAGCACAAGGAAGTAGGAAATATAATTTGATGTGATGCCCGTGTTAGATGTCAACCCACTGTTACGTTTGATCTCAATTAAAGATCACATGTAAAATTAAAGGACGCATGACCTGTGACCTTTGACTCCAAAATCGAATCGGTTCATCTTTGCACCATAGTACACACTTGTACCAAATTTGGTCAAAATCCCTTCAGCAGTTCACAAGTTATAGCGGTAACAAAAATCTGCAACACACGGACGCACAGCCGGAGGATAACCCAGAAAGGTAATGCCTCCAACGCCTTCAGCTGCGGAGGCATAAAAGTAGGCAAAGACCCTTCATTATTGTTCACTTTCCCAAACTCATTGGCTCATCCACATCCTACAAATTACACTCTTTGTACTCAATACCACTTCATATCACTTGGCCTGGCAAAAGGCCCAAAACCTCCCTACCCTCCATTTCCCACTTAAATGCTGCAAATGCCACTCAGAAACTACCTCCTTACGATATTCCTGGTCAATAACTACCCCCTCCTCCACAACCACTCTAATCCCTTTAAGTACTCCACAGCCCATCCTTACATCCCAATTGTCAATCTCTGAGTACATATAACCTGTCATGATTTGTGACATCCTTTGTCACCACTGTTCACTTATAAATCTTGTAAAAACCTTTTTCGTTTCAAGTCTCACTTTCGAACTTTCATCACTTCTATTGGCCCACATGTCATAAGAAAAGGAAGAACGAAGAGGATGATATAGGTGATAGAAAGAAGAGCAGAGGATTGTGGGAGGAGTGAGAAAAGAAGGAAAAAATTTGATAGGAGATCCAATTCAATGGATGGAAGAGAAAGGGTATTATAGCACATGGAGCATTGGGGGTAACAGGGGCTTTAAAATCCTGCCATATTTCTGACTTAATAACCTAGTGAAGAACCCGTCTTTACGGACACGTTAATTCATCCAAAATTATGGATGGACAAATTCCCCCAGAACCGACGTATTGTAGTACAAGTTGTAACACCCCCTCCCACCGGGAACGGTGCTATGCCTTACATAATTACATCCATAAGTTTTCAACTCATTTCTTCCAGCAGTTCAAGAGTGTGCGGACAAGTCAAATAAACAACCAGAGACTTCTGGAATTATAGGATGATACATGTCCCCTTGTGACGCCTCACTTTTCATAAGCAGATTTGCCATCAATTGAAGGAAGAATCAGGATCACATTTCACACATTTTCTCTTCGACCATGGCTCTTGTGGGTGCCTGCAGTCATGCGGTAAGGATTAAGGCAACAGATCAAAACTTTTGTGAACAAAAACAATATTGCATATCTCAGAAGAAGCAATAAATCGAGATACTCAACAATACTGCAATGAGGAGTTGATTCGGAGAGTAGGTTGTTTTTGTTTTTTAATACATGGGCTAAAGCTCGTAATGGAGCACACACACACACACACACACACACTGATGAGACAAGCACTTAACAGAGCCACTGAGCTTGGGGAAAGTGCGTTACTAACGTCACTTCCTGGGATACTGTGGCGCTGCATTTCAATGGCACCATCATATCAATGGCGCCGCTTTTCTCACCATACTCAGGGAGGGAATTTCCTCCTCCCATGGATGCCAACCGATGGGGATTGGATAGGGATTGTCCGTGCTCTATCATTTTCCAGCAAGGAAGCAGCACGTACCATTTTAAAGTGTTTGGTATGACTTGAACTGTTCCAAACCGGATGTTTGTTTTTTAGGAGATACCATCTCCTTACTGGATGGCTGTCGGCTCCCTACTGGAGCTCATCCACCCTTTGCCAGGTTTGTTTTTGGTCCTGGTATGGTATCACAGTCACTCTCCCACTAGCAAAGCCAGCGAGGGGTGTCGGTTGAGTCGCCCACAACCCGACCATGCGGCAGTAGCACTGTGTTACCAGTGGCAGTACCAAAAGACTGACTTGACAGGTTCCAACATAGACCCAACGGAACCACCTTTAGAGGCCATTTTTCCCCACAGAGCAGGGGTTGGCCTTTTCCGGGCACGGTGGGCCCCTTTTTGAAGCAATGCCCTTCCTACCGCCAACCCGGTTAGTCACCTCTTGCGACACGCAGGGAACTACCAGTGAACTACCAGTGAACTAGTGCTCAATTTGACGACCTCGAAAGGATGACAGGCTGAGTCAACCCCCCTGGCGTTAATTCAGTGATCGACCGGGATTCGAACCCAGGATCCTGGGATCCCAAGCCGGCACCCTAACCGCTAAGCCAACACCAGGCTGATATAGACCCCAATGGCTTAAACCAAATACAACTAACGAATCCAAATGGCTCACCGATAGATGACCTGGCATCCCCACCAACCCAATTGGCAGTCCCATGCTTTGATTATTTCGAGAACAAGTAGTTTATAAATAGGAAGCCACTTTGACTGCTCAATATTGTTTTGTACTTCTGCACTACTCATTTGTGACCGTGAGTCTGTGACTCAATCCCACTCACATAACAATGTGAGTTATGCACGACACAACACGACAAACGAATGCACGCACATGCCCAAATGTATCCTTCATTCAAATCTGATATCGGTGTAAACGTGCAAGGATCGGCGAACGCCATTTCATCCAAGATGTGACATGTTAATCGCGATGATTGACCGTAAGGTGGAGAGCCAGGAGAGTGGGGTGACGCGAATCGTAAAACATATATAAGGAATACAAACTGCTAATTTCCCACCGGATAATTCAAATGAGATTTACAGTCATGATAATACAAGATGAGCAAGGTTTGTGATAGTGATAAATAATCTGTCGGGCAAATACTTTTCTTTTCTCTCTCTCGAAAAGGTCAGTCAGCAGACTTTTACAAACTATCTACTTGCCAGTTTAAGGAAAATAAATCTCACTTTTTAAAAATGTATACAAGATCGAGGCTCGTGTCAGAGCTAACATCAATCACAAAAAAAACCGGACACAAAACATACAATAAAGGGAGCGGGAGACAAGATGGGGAGAGAGAGGGAAAAACACAAGTACAACAGCAGAGTACAGGGGACATCGGGAGATCTGTGGGAGGAGCAGGCATGGGAAGGGGGAGGGGGGGGGGGAGAGGTATAAAACACATGTACACTGATATAACTTCCAGGAAAGAAGTCGGTATTTTAAAAAAAGTGGATTTGGGGTGAATTAGCGGGGGTAGAAAAGATCAAGGTTTTGGATGGGGGAAGATAAGAGATGGTGGTGAACAGCTTTTTTAAAGACCTGGAGGGAGGAGTGGGATTTTTTTTTTTTTGTATACTGAATCGAGGCTCGTGAAAGCTAACATTTATTTCACAAACAAATCAACCAGACAAACAAAATATACAAAAAGAGGGAGCGGAAGACAAGATGGGGAGAGAAGGGGAAGCACACAACCACAACATTTGAGAGCAGGGAGAAGTGTGGGAGGGAGAGGGCTTTGAAGAGAGTGAGGGAGTTTGTTCCAGAGGCGGGATGAAAGAGGAATGAAGGAGTGAATGTGAGCAGAGAGTCTTGATTTTGACAATTTCACCAGAAGAGGGTTACTGGCAGATTGCCTGGACTCAGACCGTCAGACTCAACACTCAGACTGCCTGGACTCAGACCGTCAAACTCAACACTCAGACTGCCTGGACTCAGACCCTCAGACTGAATCCTTAGACTGCCTGGACTCAGATCCTCAGACTCAACCCTCAGACTGCCTGGACTCAGACCCTCAGACTCAACCCTCAGACTGCCTGGACTCAGACCCTCAGACTCAACCCTCAGACTGCCTGGACTCAGACCCTCAGACTGAACCCTCAGACTGCCTGGACTCAGACCCTCAGACTGAACCCTCAGACTGCCTGGACTCAGACCCTCAGACTCAACCCTCAGACTGCCTGGACTCAGACCCTCAGACTGAACCCTCAGACTGCCTGGACTCAGACCCTCAGACTGAACCCTCAGACTGCCTGGACTCAGACCCTCAGACTCAACCCTCAGACTGCCTGGACTCAGACCCTCAGACTCAACCCTCAGACTGCCTGGACTCAGACCCTCAGACTGAACCCTCAGACTGCCTTGACTCAGACCCTCAGACTGAACCCTCAGACTGCCTGGACTCAGACCCTCAGACTCAACCCTCAGACTGCCTGGACTCAGACCCTCAGACTGCCTGGAAAGTCTGACAAAAGACCTTTGCAAAAGAGCGGTATGCAAGGCTCTTCCACCATTTAAGGTAGTGTACAAATACAGTGTGTAAAGGGCTGACAGGATGGCCTAGGAGTATACACACTCGCCTCTAAGCTGCCTAGCCTGGGTTCGAATCCCGACCCAGCTATAAACTGCCAGTTCGGTGTTTCACAGGCAGGGTGATTTATCCAATGTGTGTGCCATCCCTCGGATGGGTGCCAAACTGGGAGTCCTGTCTGCCAGCATGGGTTGGTGGACGTTGAAGATCCCATGGTGTCCTTCACAAAGAGTAGGCGAGTATCGCCGGCACCATGGCCAAATTCCTGCCCTAACTAGGCGGACGTCAGGCCTGGCCAAGCCGTTCGTGAAAGACTTGGGCAAAGCTTCCCTCGGCCGACCCCACAAGGTGGAATAATAGTGGCCATTAAAGAGCAACAAAACAAATGCAGGGTGTAAAAATGCTCACAAGATACTGCATCCCAATAGTAAAGATACTGCCACAAAAGCAATTTTAAACGCACACATGCACACAAACACACATGACCATTTAAATGACGTATTCTGTCCCAGAATGCTTGGTGTGCATGTGCAAAATCCCAAGGAAATTGCCGCGTTTAGGGCGAAATAAAATATATCATGTGTCTGGGATAAGGATTAGTTACCTGAAATGGCTCACACGACTTTTAAAAGAAGTCGAAAATATTTGGAAAAGTACCTGAGAGAAAGGGCCGTGCCTTGTACAAAGAAAGACTTGGATAAGTTTTTTTAAACTCTCTGGGACCTGCTCGTAAAAACAAGCACCTGCTTGCATTGCAACCTCCCGACCACATGGGCTGGTGCAAGGCCCGAGTGGATGGGCATGCACTACACAAACTCCGATGGACAACAACTTGTACCAGTGAATGCACTGTGTATCTGGATTAGGTTCTTCTGCTCACTGATGGGAAGGACATGCATGGGGCTTGTGGATGTGCATGGTAAGTTTAAAATGACGATATTTACAATTAATGATCTTCGGAGAGGGAGTTGAAGAAATGCGAGTTAAAAGTGAACCGAGAAAGACTTGGCTAAAGATGGTGGAAGAAGAAATGTGGGTAAGGGTGTTAACAAGGGGGGATGCAGAAAATAGGGCAAAATGGAAAAGATTGTCATGGGGACCGCAAGGCTAACCCCCGCTCTAGCAGGGAACATGGCCTTAAAATGCATGTTGTTGTTTGTTGTTGGAGAGGGAGTGTGGATTAGGGGTGGGAGCTATGGGAACTGTGACGCTGTTATAAATACTGTATATTATTTGTTTGTTTCCGGGGCCACAAGAAAAATTATACTAGATATTTGCATTTATTGCTAGAAGTGAAGCGTCCATGTGTGTGTATGTGTGTCCGTCCGTCCGTGTGTGTGTGTGTGTGTGTGTGTTATATCCACTGCTACTGCTCGTTTGTACTAACAGGAAATGCTACAAACTCAAGAACGCTCATCCCCAGATATTTCTAGTATTCCTATATTTCCGTGAGTCCGATTTGCATTCAGGAACATAACAATTATAACATAACCATTTAGAAATTGCCACTCTTTCATTTAAATGCTGAAAATTATGTTTAAAAGACTGTTTGATTTACAAGATTTTGTATTAACAACTGCAGGTTAAAAGTGTCCAGTAAATTAGGCCACCTGGTGCTTTGTTTGTGAGATGCGTTGGGGCACCAATATAAATGGACCAACTCATTTGTAGCACAGACATCTCATTTGAGGAAATGCAGTCCATATTGTAAAACACAAATTTTTTCAAAAATATATCCCTATCAAAAATAGCCAACAGTCGGCTCAATCTGGAACAGATGCAATCCTGTAAGTTCCAGAACAACTTCATCAGAAAGGCACATCAAAAAAAGGCAAAAGAAAAGAACGTGGATTTGGATGGGGGATCTGAGATGGTGGTGAACAGCTGTCTTGAAGACCTGGATGGACGAAAGATTGAAGAGGATGTGAAAGTTGGCTCCACAGGTGGGGAAAAAGAGGAGTGAATGAGCTGAGGTGAGTCCCAATTATTGTAAGACCATATCCACAAACATATATATATATATATATTATATATATATATATATATATATATATATATATATATATATATATTTATATATATATACATATATATATATAATTATGAAAGCAGTTTAAACATTCTTGGTATAATCAGCAAGAAGGTGTAAACACACACAAGGTGCAAATCGCTTGCCAAGGTAAACCTGTGGTGAAGTGCTGCTCATCAGGTTGCAAGTCAAGTGTAGTCCAAATCAAGAACAAGCCGATAAAAACAGAGCAATCAGAGATTGCAAACCCTCGCCAGGATGTATTTTCAGTGGTTTTTAAGGCTTTTGTGTTAAAACAAATATGGCGGCCGAACCACGTGACCAATGACGTCATCATTATTTGTTTTCTGAACTAATTTATTCCTAGATTATCCTCAAGAAATTTCATCTTGATCGGATGAAGTTTTGTACTTGTCGAATTATGACGTCATAAGAGGCACCTATGACATCATCATTAACATATTTTATTCCCCATGGAGAGTTCTTTACAATGAGCCATGTCTCAATTTTTTCTATTCAGCACTTTCGGAGATATAGAGGTGCAAAGTTTTTCGGTTTTCCAAGATGGCGGCCGAACCACGTGACCGATGACGTCATCATTATTATTTTTTCTCCACCAGTTTATGCCGACATGGCGTTCAAGACATTTCTTCTTGATTGGATGAAGTTTTGTACTTGTCGAATTATGACGTCATAATGGAGGCACCTATGACATCATCATTAACATATTTTATTCCACATGGAGAGTTCTTTACAATGAGCCATGTTTCAATTTTTTCTATTCAGCGTTTTCCGAGATATAGAGGTGCACATTTTTTTCGATTTTTCCAAGATGGCGGCCGAACCACGTGACATATGAAGTCATAATTATCATTAAAAAATTCTACAGGTGGAGTTGCACCTATGGTGAAAATTTCCTGTCAATCGGAACAACGGTTGCAGAGAAAATCATATTTATTCTGTGCGGACAAACAAACAGACAAACAGACAGACGGACTCAAATGCAATACCCTCTGCTGGCGAGGGTAAAAAATGGAATGATCCTGGCAGTGTTTAATGACCTGGTAAAGTCTGCTACTGGAGAAGCAAAAAGTTTTGAGGATACCTACCTTTGATACAAAGTCTAAAATAATCTCACACGCAAACAGTTTTTAAAGCAATGTCAAACGTGTGAACCATTGTCAGAAGATCTCAGAGCAGCCATTCACCATCAATCTTCCTTACCCCATCAACGAATCCCCAAACGTGCCACGAAACCGTAGCCAATTGGTGGCAGCCTCGCCTTACTGCCTCAGCCAATCACTTACGTAATAGAAATGTCAGATTCAATTTCTCTTAACCCGACGTTTGTAAACACCACCACAGCCAATCAGATACGCTCACTCATAAACGGAGTGGAGCCTTTTCTTTCATGTCCAGTAAAAGTCACATAAAATATTTTAGAAGGCAAAATAATACAAAACATCGGATTGTGGTAAGCATCACTCTTTGAGGCTTTTGCGAAGCGCTCCAACAAATAATATCAGCAAAATGACAATAAATGTCATGTGAAATGTAAACTGGGCCCACAACACAAAACGATATAAGTAAAGGCTCGGTGATGTTACACTGCAGTATGATGCAAGTTGCTTTACAATGAGGAGGTCATCTGTTTTATGGATGACCATACCTCTACCTCTTTTTTTTTTTTGGGATACAAGAACAAGGCTCGTGTAAGAGCTAACATTAGTGACAAAAAAACGGACACATAAGACATAATAAAGGGAGCGGGAGAGAAGATGGGGAGAGAGGGGGAAGCACACAAGCACAACATTTGAGAGCAAGGACATCGGGAGATCTGTGGGAGGGAGAGGGCTTGGGGGGAGGAGGCGTGGGAAGGGGGGTGGGGGGTGGGAGAAGTATAAAACACATGGACACTGCAAGGACTTCCAGGAAAGAAGTCGGTATTTCAAAAAAAGTGGATCTGGTGTGGCGGACACAAAAGCCCACTGGCGTGGTGACATCATTCCGCGCACCAAGTGGGCGGTGGCCACGCACCAGGGGTAGGCGTGGCCTCATGATATACACCGGGCGCCCAGCCCGGGACAGTACAGTGTTACAGTGTAGTCTTACAATAAAGACATTTATATGTTACCGCTTGTCCGCTTCCTCCTTGCTCACAAGCAGCGCGCGTAACGCCGCGCTTTACTGGTGACCCTCGACGTTGGATCTGCTGGAGCGATCCTTCCACACGCGACGCCATCGCCATGGCCGACTTCGTCAAACTTCCGGAATTTTGGGAGGCTCAGGCCGAAGTCTGGTTCGTCCAGGCCGAAGCCCAATTTCAGCTTCGGCGCCTCACCGGCGATGACACGCGCTATTGCCACGTCGTCGCCTCCCTCGGGCCCGGCACGGCCGCTCGAGTTGTGTCCGTCCTTCGCCACCCACCGAACGGCCACAAGTACGAGGCACTCAAGCGGCTACTCCTAGCCACGTTCGGCCTTACGGACGACGCACGGGCCGACCGCCTCCTGGATCTCCCCGAGCTCGGTGAGACGCGCCCGTCGGTCCGAATGGACCATATGCTGTCACTGTTGGGCGACGAAGCCCCCGGTTCGCTATTCCGGGCGCTTTTCCGGCGCCAACTTCCAGCGCAGGTCCGCCTCGCGTTGGCCGGGACCGAGCTAACGGAACCCCGAGCATTGGCGGCCGAGGCGGACAGGTACTTCGCCGCTTCGGACATGCGGGCGAGCGTCGGCGTGGCCGTCACGGCCCTCGACGCTGATGTTCAGCAGCATGTTCCACAGCATCAGCTTCTACAGCACGCTGATGTTCAGCAGCATGCTGATACGCACCTCGTGAACGCCGCCACGCCCCGCCCACCGCCGCGGCGAAAACCGCCACCGCGGGGAAACCCGCCAACTCCACCGGCCTGGCGGAGCCAGCCGCGCTCCTCCAGCTCCACCACCTGGTGCTGGTTCCACGCCAAGTTCGGCCACGAAGCTCGGCGGTGTCATCCGCCGTGCTCCTTCAACGGGTCGGGAAACGCCCGGGCCGGCGCTCAATAGTGGCGATGAGCGCCGGCCATTCGAACAGCCTGCTGTTCATAACGGACACCTTCTCCAGGCGCCGTTACCTGTGCGACACGGGAGCGCAGGTGAGTGTCATTCCCGCCGGCACGTCAGACAAGCACGCCGCGGGTGGGGGCCCCGCGCTGCTTGCCGCGAACGGGACGCCCATCCGTACGTACGGAAAACGCTGCCTCTCTCTGCGGTTTGGAGGGCAGGTTTTCCGATGGACGTTCGTCACCGCCGACGTGCCCATGGCACTGCTTGGCGCGGACTTCCTGTGCGCTAATGGGCTCCTGGTCGACGTCAAGCGCAGACGGCTTGTCCAGGCCGAGACGTTCAGCTCGCTCGCTTGTGCGTTGCCCAGCTCAACGAGCGGCTTGCCAAGCGGCTTGCCGAACGATTCGGTTCCGGCCACGTTGGTCTGTACGCTTCCGGCAGCGGACGCATTCACCCGCCTCCTCGCCGGCTTCCCGGCCCTCACGCGGCCCACCTTCTCGGCGGGGGCCGTCAAGCACGGGGTGGCCCATCACATCCCCACCGTCGGGCCACCGGTCTACGCCCGGGCACGCCGCCTCGAGCCGACGAAGCTGGCGGTGGCAAAAGCGGAGTTCGCTACCCTGGAGCGACTCGGCATCGTTCGGCGCTCAGAGAGCGCTTGGGCGTCGCCGCTGCACATCGTGCCGAAGCCCGGCGGGGGATGGCGACCGTGCGGGGACTATCGC
The DNA here is from genome assembly GCF_964187855.1 of Myxine glutinosa. NCBI lineage: Eukaryota > Metazoa > Chordata > Myxini > Myxiniformes > Myxinidae > Myxine > Myxine glutinosa. The sequence goes on from NC_136263.1 coordinate 40,074,538, forward strand.
CGTCTCAATGACGCCACGACTCCCGACCGCTACCCCGTCCCCCACATTCAGGACTTTTCCGCCCGTTTGGCGGGCAGGTCCTTCTTCTCGAAGGTGGACCTCATACGCGGCTACCATCAGGTCCCCGTCAGGCCGGAGGACGTCCCGAAGACGGCGGTCATCACGCCATTCGGACTCTTCGAGTTCTTGCGCATGCCCTTCGGTCTGAAGAATGCGGCTCAGGCGTTCCAGCGACTGATGGACAGCGTCCTGCGCGACTTGGATTTTGTCTACGTTTACCTGGACGATATCCTCGTCGCCAGCGCGTCCCGCGAAGAGCACCTACGCCACCTCCGCACGCTCTTCGAACGCCTGGGCCAGCATGGCCTGATTGTGAACCCCGCAAAGTGCCGGTTCGGCGCCGCCACAATCGATTTTCTGGGGCACCGTGTCACCAGGCACGGAGCCGTCCCCCTACCGGCCAAGGTGGAGGCGGTGAAGGGGTTTCCGCGCCCCCGCACGATCAGAGGGCTGCAGGAGTTCCTGGGCATGGTGAACTTTTACCATCGGTTCCTGCCCCGTATCGCCCAGCTCCTGCGCCCCCTGCACGAAGCTCTCCGAGGTAAGCCGGGCAAAGGCGACGTTACCTGGACCGAGCAGATGGACACGGCGTTCACGGGCGCGAAGCTCGCCTTGGCTAACGCCACCATGCTCGCGCACCCGGCGCCCGATGCACCGATCGCCCTCACCACCGATGCCTCGGACTACGCGGTGGGCGCAGTGCATGAGCAATGGGTGCGTGGAGCTTGGCAACCGCTGGCGTTCTTTAGCCGGCAGCTTCGCCCGCCCGAACGCCGTTACAGTACCTTCGACCGCGAGTTGCTCGGACTTCACTTGGCGGTCAGGCACTTCCGCCATCTGCTCGAGGGCCGGGCGTTCACTGCCTTCGTCGACCACAAGCCGCTGATCTTTGCGATGGGCAAAGTCACCGAGCCGTGGTCGGCCCGGCAGCAGCGTCACCTCTCGGCCGTGTCCGAGTACACGACGGACATCCAGCACGTCGCGGGGAAGGACAACCCGGTGGCGGATTGCCTTTCCCGGGCCGTCGCCCACGCAGTCCACCTCGGCATCGACTATGCCCGGATGGCAGCGGACCAGGCCGCTGACCCCGACGTCCAGGCCTTGCGGACCGCCGTCACGGGCCTCCGCGTCACCGAGGTGCCGTTTGACGGCGCGGGCGCGGCCCTCTTGTGCGACGTCTCCCTCGGGCGTCCTCGCACCATCGTGCCCGCGGGCTGGCAGCGCCAGGTGTTTGACGCCATCCACGGCCTGTCCCACCCGGGCGCGAGGGCCTCCCAAAGGCTGATCGCCGACAAGTTCGTCTGGCATGGCCTCCGGAAGGCCGTCCGCGGCTGGGCCAGGACGTGCCTCGCGTGCCAGCGCGCCAAGGTGCACCGGCACACCCAGGCCCCGTTGGCCCCGTTCACGGTGCCGGAACGCCGGTTTGACCACGTCCACGTGGACCTGGTGGGACCTCTGTCCCCCTCGCGGGGTTTCACCTACGTCCTCACCATGGTGGACCGCACCACCCGGTGGCCGGAGGCCGTGCCCTTGGCGTCGACAACGGCGGCCGATGTCGCGCAGGCTTTCATCGCCACCTGGGTCGCCCGGTTCGGCGCCCCCTCAGACATCTCATCCGACCGCGGCCCCCAGTTCACCTCGGAGCTCTGGGGGGCGGTTGCGCAGGGGCTCGGGGTCCGGCTGCACCGAACCACGGCCTACCACCCCCAGGCTAACGGCCTGTGTGAGCGATTTCACCGCTCATTGAAGGCCGCGCTCCGGGCCACCCTCCGCGACGGCGGCTGGGTCGACAGGCTCCCCTGGGTCCTGCTGGGCCTCCGGACGGCGCCCAAGGAGGACCTGCGCGCATCCGCGGCGGAATTGGTCTTCGGGCAACCGCTGCGGGTGCCGGGCGAGTTCCTCCCCGACTCCACGGCACCATGGTCCGCGGCACAGCAGCGCTCCGCTCTGCAAGAGACCGCCCAGAGGTTCGCCCCGGTGCCAACGGCATGCCACGGGCACCCACCGACGCACGTCGCCCCGGAGCTTCGCACGGCGGAGTACGTCTTCGTCCGCCACGATGCCCATCGGACACCACTGCGGCCCCCGTACGACGGGCCTTTCCGCGTGTGGGAGACCGGGGCGAAGCACTTCACCCTGGACATCGGCGGTACTCCTGACCGCGTTTCGGTAGACCGCCTCAAGCCGGCCCACCTCGATGTGGACCATCCACCGCCAGTGGCCCGACCCCCACGTCGGGGCCGCCCTCCTGCGGGCGGACCCCCGGCACCGCCCAGCCCCGCCGCCACGCCGCCCCCCGGTCCTGCACCCATCCCAGGGGCAGCCAGGGGCATCCCACCTGGCATCCCTGCACCCCGGACGCCGCCGATCGCCAGGGGGCGCTTCGGCCGGGTCATTCGTCTGCCCCGCAAACTGGCCCTCCAGGTGCGCGGGAATTCTGGGGGGGCGCGTGTGGCGGACACAAAAGCCCACTGGCGTGGTGACATCATTCCGCGCACCAAGTGGGCGGTGGCCACGCACCAGGGGTAGGCGTGGCCTCATGATATACACCGGGCGCCCAGCCCGGGACAGTACAGTGTTACAGTGTAGTCTTACAATAAAGACATTTATATGTTACCGCTTGTCCGCTTCCTCCTTGCTCACAAGCAGCGCGCGAAACGCCGCGCTTTACTGGGATGAATTAATGGGGGTAGAAAAGATCAAGGTTTTGGATGGGGGAAGATAAGAGATGGTGGTGATGGTGGATGGTCGATTTGTTACCATTGTAGAACGGAGGAATACAGCATTCAAACCCACTAATTCCAGGTGCAACTTCTTGCCTTGAATCGATATTAACGTTTTAGCTTCCACGGTTCCATTTCCACCACAATGACAAATTCTGCCTAAATATCCAACCACACAAATTAGAGCCCTCTTGCCTTAGCGTGTTCTTTCTAAGGGTTTTACTGTCACACTGATGAAGGGTTATCATTGGGATTAACCTGATGTGTGAAGCTCATTTTTCAATAACATAGGCTACGGCTGACGGAATGGACTAGATGTACCACACTCTCCTCTAAGTTGTCTCGCCCGGGTTTGAATCCAGACCCAGCAGCTAAACTGTCAAGCAGGTGTTTCACAGGTAGGTTGAATCATCAATGTGTGTGCCATCCCACATGATAGAGCTAGGTGCCGAGCTAGGCAATCTAAGTGGATTAAAGAAAGGTTTACAAATATTAGACTAGTTAGGAAAACCATCTAAACGATGCAGCGATTTCAATAGTTATTTGGCAAACCGCATAGATTACCATTGAATTAAAGTGCAACATGTAATTGGCACCCATTATTAGAGCACATTTGAGGTAGTGGAGCTGAGCGGAATCAGATAAAATATAGAAATATTGATAAGACTTTGGCGTCTTATCTGGATCCATAGCAGTATTTTTCCCACGTGCTCTTCAAGTCGGATTGTTTAGCTCATGAATGCTGACTCAGCAGAGTCTCCTTAATTAGTTCCAATTCTTATCGACCCTCCAACATTGGTCTTCAAACTGCAACAAAAACGTTTAAAAAAACTTTAAAAAAAGAAAACGTTCTTTTGTCCAAGAAAACATGTTCAATTCAGCAACTGGTAATCATTGCGACCACATTCTTTGCATTCTCTCAATTTATCCCACAACTCCTTCCAGTTTGTAATACAAAAATGTTTCAATTCACACCCATATCTCTCTCTGCACATTAAAATGTTTTACTTGTACCACTTAGGCCAAACGTGATAAAAATCACGTCTTAAAATTATTGTTTAAACATGCCAAAGTACCAAAAACTTGTTGATAAAACTATATACTATCAAGTTGTCATCACCCGAAAAACAAAAGACCTCAAATAATCCATCACTGGTCTACGAATCTCATTTGTACCTGTCTCATTCTCATTACCCCAAAAACAAGACCTTAAATAAACCAATACCAATCCTATATGATGCCTCTGATTCCAATGCTCTACCCCAAAATTCATAATAGTATTTGTCATCATCAATCGTTGTAACTTTCTTCCTGGATTAAAAAACAAAAATTATTCTTTAAAATTTCTTGATTTTTTTTGATAGACATTTTAAATAATAGACAACAAACCAATCCTCTATGATGCCTCTGATTCATACCTGTACCTCCATGACTCTCCTTGAGGCCAAATTGCACCAGGGCCTTGAGGAGCAGAACGACCAGCATGAAAACTGCAATCATCTCGAGTCCTTGTAGCTGCATCTTTGCCACCCTACATGCCTTCACGGAAACACGACCTGCCGCCCGTGCCCCTGGCACACGGCCCCGGCTACCCGCTCCACCAGCCGCCCCGATGGGCCGATGCGATCTGATTGAAGGCGGTCTCAGGCTACCCGGCACATCGGACACATCACAAGTAGAATAGCCCAGTTCAAGTGGCAGCAACTGGGGCATTTCGATACACAGCCCCTCGCTTGCATTCATTTCATCTCCTCCAACACCATCCCACCCCTGCCCACCACCTTTATAACCCACACCCTCCCTCAGTTACCAATGGTGCACTAAATGTAATACCAGACGCGCACTGTTGGCGCACACCAATCAGTGCCTTTCCCTAGTGAGTAGAGACGTCACATCAATCCCTGCTTCACTCTCATGATGGCAAACCAATGGCACTACAGAGAAAGGGCACCACATGCCCAGCTGTGCCAAAAATGGGCATCGCCATACGTACATCCAAAATGAGATCAACCTGACAATGTGTCTTTTCAATAATAACCCGAATCATATTTTGAAACGTGGAATAAAGAAGTGTTGCGTTATGAGACACTGAAAGCATGAAGCGCAGCAGGTTATTAAAGTTTCCGCACTGGTAGCCGGATGTTTGATGGAAATGTATAAAAGATGCACCAACTTTACGCTTGGTCATTACCCTGCCCTCGCGATGTGAAAAGCGAAGTTAAGCATTCAGGTGCGTACGCGTGCCGTGTGCCATACGTGTCTGCATTTAAAAAAATCATTTTCTCGGCAACTGTTGGTCCGATTGACACGAACTGTTACCATAGAAGCTCCTCCGCCTGTATAATTGTTTTTAATTCATAATTATGACGTCATAGGTCACGTGGTATGGACACCATCTTGGAAAACGTTACCCCTCTATCTCCCAAACCGCTCAATGGAAAAAATGTAAACATGGCTTATTGTCAAGCAATCACCATGGCGAATAAGATATGTTGATGGTGATGTTATCGGGGCCTTAATTATGACGTCATAATTCGACAAGTACAACGCTTGATCTGATCAGTATGAATAAAACAAAAATTCCTCTGCAACTGTTAGTCCGATGGACACAAAATTTTCAGAATATGTGCGGCTCCTCCAGTAGAATTTTATAATGATAATTATAACGTCATAGGTCACGTGGTACAGACGCCATCTTGGAAAAAATCGAAAAAGTTGCACCTCTATATCTCCAAAACCGCTCCATGGAAAAAATTGAAACATGACTCATTGTCAAGCACTGCCCTTGGGGAATAAGATATGTTAATGATCATGTCATCGGTGCCTTCGTTATGACGTCATAATTCGACAAGTACACTTTTCCGATCATTGTGAATTTTTTTTCTCAGCAACTGTTGGTCTGATGAGCACGAAATTTTCACCATAGGAACGCCTCCTCATGTAGAATATTTTAATGAAAATCATGATGTCATAGGTCATGTGGTACAGGCGACATCTTGGAAAAACCAAACAATGTTGCACCTCTATATCTCCAAAACCGCTGCATGGAAAAAATTCAACCATGGCTCATTGTAAAGAACTCCATATGTGGAATAGGTGTTGTTTACGATGACGTCATTGGTGCCATAATTATGACGTTATAATTTGACAGGGACAACACTTAGTCTGATCAGTTTTAAATGTTTTTTTTTTTTTTTTGTATACAAGATCGAGGCTCGTGAAAGAGCTAACATTAATCACACAAAAAGACAAACCGACTGATCATGATCTATGCAACAATTATATTAGAGAATATAAATTTATGATGTCATCGCTCACGTGGTCTGGCAGCCATATTGGATCAAAGAAAAAACAAGTACAAAAAGTTTTAATTAAAACAAATGCCGCGTCGATGTTACACAATGCCTAGATGCAGCTGTGCCTATAACGTCGATGTTATAGGCACAGGACATTCCTATTGATTCGATTACTTGATGTTATTTTTGTGCAAAGTGAAAATATATCTCGGCAATTTCCCGTGTGTGGCGACGAATTTTTAATATATCTCGGCATTTTCCCGTCTGTTATTTCAGGCGGTGTATGACTGACCATGCCGCGATTTAAAAATATATATATCTCGGCAATTTCCCGTGTGTGGCGACACGTGAACGAAGCTATGGTCCTCTCTCCACATTATTGTGACGACGTATAAATTAAATATTTCATCGTGACGATTGTCATCAAATGGACGAATTTTTAATATATCTCGGCATTTTCCCGTCTGTTATTTCGGGCGGTGTATGACTGACCATGCCGCGATTTAAACAAAATATATATATCTCGGCATTTTCCCGTCTCTTATTTCGGGCGGTGTATGACTGACCATGCCACGATTAAAAAAAAAAAATCTCAATGGACTTGAAGTTACAGGCCTTTGAGAATTCATTTCGTTCTATAAAGGGCAACTTTCATCGGATTTTCTTCCCGTTTTTTTTCAAGTGAGTCTAAAACTATGTTAGCGACTGTGAAAAATGAAATGATATATCGAATTTGATTTGAAATAAAACTGTGTGAGAGAGGAAGACACCACGGGCCTACAAAACAGGCCTCAAAGCTATGCGAGTTAATAAAATGGTGGATATTTGTTTATATGAAGCCTCTCCCACAATGGGTGGAGCTATGGTTCCCAGAATGGGTGGAGCTTTGAGGTTTTGTCTTCTCTGCAAGAACAAGAAGAACAAGAAGAACAAGAAGAAGAACAACAACAACAACAGCAGAGGGCACTCTATGACCAGCGTCTTGCGACGCGGCTAAAAATGTTCAAAAACAGAAGAGTTGGCTCGCAACAAGTTGACTGCACAGGATAAGTATTCTATGAATACCATCTAGTTTTGCATGCATTGGACAGACATAAAATTTTGCAGATTAAATCATTCAAACAGTCAAATGATCCAAAATGTCTATTAAAAAAAAAATCAAGAATCTTTAAGAATTTTTTTTTTTAATCCATGAGGACGATTGCTTTTAGGACGATTTTAATCCAATAATCCATTACAACGATTGATGACAAATACTTTACTCATGCTTCCCACAAATAGTTACACAGAACATGCCCTCTGCCACTCAGACTTTGTTGATGGGCAAGAACCAACCATTGGATGAAGTCTACATCTACATTACAGCAACGACACAGCAGCAAAGCCAGTGTTAAATCCTGCACAGTCATCATTGGTTAGGCTGCCAAATTCAAGGTTAATGGGTTCTCGACGATTTATAAGGTAACCAGTGAGGTGGTGCTTTTTTGCTATGGTGGATAAATCAAGGTGCTGCGTCAGGATTTGCTGCCACAGTCTTGTATCAACTAAATGTTTCTAAATTTTCTTTGCAATATGAACCATTTGGGTGACCATTGTGACGTCACAGTGTGAACATGTTCCTCGTCATTCAGTCATCGCAGGTTCAAATACCGTGCTTCCTTTCTCCCATCTCAAAATGATCTCATCCTCCATGCAACTGATGAAGACAAATGATGAATTGCGAAAGATGATGGGAATAGAGCCTGTGATTGATGCTGTGACGAGAAATAGGTTGAGATGGTTTGGTCATGTGTTTAGGAAGGATGAAAGTGACTGGGTGAGAAGAGTGATGGAAATGAATGTAGAAGGAAGTAGAGGACGGGGAAGACCGAGAAAGACTTGGCTAAAAATGATCGAAGAAGAAATGCGGGCAAGGGGGTTAACAAGGGGAGATGCAGAAAATATGGCAAAATGGAGAAGATTGTCATGGGGCCTGCAAGGCTAACCCCCGCTCTAGCAGGGAAAATGGCCTTAAAATGCCTGTTGTTGTCTCCATGCAATACATATAATGGATCCCATTTGAACCTTATATATGTGTCAGTATTTTTTTTTTTTTTTTTTTTTTTTAACATATAAACTCAAACTGATGCCAAAATGAGCTTTTCGATGTCTGGGACAAAGTTATGCAAGTGACAGATGAGCATCCTCTGTCCCAGAGTGCATGTGCACAGTGAGCAGCATGTTGTGCTGGGAGAGGAGTGCTATTTTTAGCGATGGGAAAAATGATGATAAGTAGCTGTCACAGGCAGAGAATTAGAGTCTAAATGTGCCCGCGGGCAACTGATTACAACGGGCAGAGCAGGTTGTGAGAAGCAAAAGCGGAGATGTCTGCTACAAAATCCACGAAAAAAACAATCCTTTTGATTGACAGCCTAACATATATAAATAAATATATAACCTCGCATGCATGCACCTATGGTTCAATTGTTGACGAGGATACTGTTATTGCAGAAGAAGCAAAAGTAAATACTAAAATTGTGAATCACTTACCAAAAAAACAAAACAAACCCTGAAGAAGGGAGAGAGCAAGTGACAATGCTGGCCAAAGCATTCTGGGTAAAACCATGATGGAGGCCAACATATAGTCACGTGTGCTATGGAACAGAGAGAAGTGCATCATTAAGTTATATGCAAAGGAGAACAGCAAATCAGCTGAAGTTCACAGGAGACTGTCCGCATAGTTCCTTATTTTCATAGTGATATTTACCCCTCACACGCGAATCGAAAAGCAGGGTTAAGCAAATGCTTCATTTTGTCTGTCTGTCTACAAACTGTCTACTGTCTACAAACTGTCTACAAAATATCAGTTTGTATGATCGAGAAACAACACGAGATCGAGCCCATCTCTCTTGACGTATCTCGAGCTTTCAATACATTCTGGCATCCCACCTTGCTCTCCGAACTGTCTGCCTATGGAATCCATGGCCAACTCCACTCTTGGATTACTGACTTCCTCCACTCTCACATCCAATGTGTATCTATCAACAGAATCCTGTCTTCTCCTCTCCCTGCCAAGGATGGAGTACTCCAAGGCATTGTTCTCAGCCCCGTCTTATTGTTAATCTTCATAAGTGATCTCATTGATTCCCTGGAAAATCATCTTTGGTAATGACTCCACTCTCTGTTGTTGAAGACCCGGAGAGAAGAATGATTGGAATTTAAAAAAATTTATTAAAAGATTTCAGAATGGTTAAACACTTGGAATTTTTCTTTCAATCCAGAAAAATCCCTCTCTCTCTCCCTCTCTCCCTCTCTCCCTCTCTCCTCTCTCTCTCTCTCTCTCTCTCTCTCTCTCTCTCTCTCTCCAAAAGGACCATATGGCAAATCCTCCCATCTACCTTCTCAACAATCCCCTTGAAGAGGTTGTCACTTAAACTCTTGGGTGCCACTCTCAGCAAGGATCTCTCTTGGGCAAGCCACATTTAAAAGTTGGCCTCAAAAGCCAGATGCCGATTGGGCATCTCTGTCCTAAAAGGTTCTTCATTGGCACACCTGAGCTCCTATCCACCTACAAGGCTTTCATCCACACCTTGAAGGAGTACTGCTCTCCGCTCTGGTCTGATTCCCCTGCCTAACATCTTGCTCAGCTTGATTCTGTGGCAAAACAGGCTTTCTAGCTATATCATTGGAATCTCTCACGATGAAGCTGAGTCTATGGGGCTATCACTTCACCATCGCTGAAAGGTCAGTGGTCTCTCTGTCTTCTGCCTCATTTATGGTTTTGCAACCTCTGCTCTCTATGTGCTCTGTGCCCCTCCTCAATCCATATATCTGCAGGACGCACGTGGTCCACCAGCAAATCCCTCTGAGTGAAACTGCCTACATCCAGAACCACTGCTCACTTCCACTAATTTATTCCTCTTTTTCCCCACCTGTGGAACCACCTTCCACACTCTTCAATATCATTCTTCCCTCCGGGTCTTCAATACAGCTATTCACCTTCATCTCAAGTCATCCCCCATCCAAAACAATGGTCTTTTCTACACACGTTAGAACCACCCCCACTCGTCCCAAAACTTTGCATCTTGTATCATCATCAGTATCATCTTGATCATCTCTTGCTTTCTCCCATACCACTCATCGTTACCTGCATCCCCTGATTGTCCGTCTCCATCTACCTTCTCCTTCTGCCCTGCTGTTAGCATTTTCCCTTTCTCCTGCTGTTCCCTTTGCTATGTTGTGTCCTGATCTTCTAGCTCTTCCATGAGCCTCGACTATGTACACAAAAAAGCAAAGCTCGAACAATCATTGGGATCTCAAAAACAAATAAAATAGCACAAATGTTCATACAAGAAGCCACCTTGACATTTCGGATACCGACATCCACAACTATAGTGAGAATTAAATCCTCAACGTCTATCTCCAAGGGAGAAACACATACCAACCAATGTTCCATATTGGTACTTCAAAGGAAGTACAATGTGAACTATGACCGGCTATGATTGTGCTATAAATCAGAAAATAAGATTAAAGTAAAGAAAGCAACTTCAACAGTTCAGATTCTAATGGCTAGTGATAATAAAATAACAAAATATAAGCAAACTCGAACAATGTGACTGTGTCGCCAATATGCCTCCGCATAGTCCCACAACGGGTAGCTGCCATCACTCTGCATATGTATGGGTAGTTGTTCGTTGATTAGATAAGGTTCGTTTTTCTATCCAAGATGGCTGCCAAACCAGTGACCTATGACATCATTTTCAATCTATATGCAACAGTCCTGTTAGATGATATTTGTAAAATTTTGCATCGATAGGGTGAACGGTTTCAGAGATATAATTATTTAATTTTTTCCTTCAATCCAAAATGGCGGCCGAACCATGTGACTTATGATATCATAAATTTAATATATCAATACAAATGGGTCATAGATCATGTGCATGCAATATCAGATTTTTAGGATAAGGAATTCGATTAAAACATTTTGGCTGGTATACAACTTCACTTATGATGACATCATTATCATGCTTTTGTTCTTCATTGGGAGTACTTGACAATGTGCCAAGTTTCAAATTTTTCCATTCAGCAGTTTCCGAGAAATGTTTTTTTTTTTTTTGCTTTTAATCAAACATGGCTGCCACACCACGTAACCTACGACGTCACAATTATCATAAAAAACATTCTGCATGGGTGTCACTCCTACCCTGAAGGTTTCGTCTCAATCGGACATATGGTTGCTGAGAAAAACGAGGCTTAGCCTGTACGGGCGGACAGACGGACAGACAACCTGAAAACATAATGTCTTCGGCGACTTTGTCTTTGTCGCCGGAGGCATAAAATGGAGGAACTCATATAACATAGTTCATAGAGTTCAGAGAGTACCTTTCACCGCACAGTCTTGAGAAAAAGGACATGGGTGGTGTGTGCCTGTATTATTTTGTCCAAGGAGGTTTTTGAAAAAATCTCTATTTTGAAAGAAGGAAAACAAAATCTATATTTTGAAAAGGAAAAAAATCTATATTTTGAAAGAAGAAAAAAATATATATTTTGAAAGAAGAAAAAAAATCTCTATTTTGAAAGAAGAAAAAAAAAATCTATATTTTGAAAGAGGAAAAAAAATCTATATTTTGAAAGAAGAAAAAAAATCTATATTTTGAAAAGAAAAAAATCTATATTTTGAAAGAAGAAAAAAAATCTATTTTGAAAGAAGGAAAAAAATCTATATTTTGAAAGATGAAAAAAATCTATACTTTAAAAGAAGAAAAAAATCTATTTGGAAAGAAGAAAAAAAAATCTATATTTTGAAAGAACAAAAAAATCTATTTTGAAAGAAGGAAAAAAAATCTATATTTTGAAAGATGAAAAAAATCTATACTTTAAAAGAAGAAAAAAATCTATTTGGAAAGAAGAAAAAAAATCTATATTTTGAAAGAAGAAAAAAATCTATATTTTAAAAGAAGAAAAAAATCTATATTTTGAAAGAAGAAAAAAAATCTATATTTTGAAAAGAAAAAAATCTATATTTTGAAAGAAGAAAAAAAATCTCTATTTTGAAAGAAGGAAAAAAAAAATATATTTTGAAAAGAAAAAAATCTATATTTTGAAAGAAGAAAAAAAAAATCTATCTATCTATAATTCCAGTAATCTCTGTGTGTGTGTGTGTGTGTGTGTGTCTGTGTGTGTGTATGCGACCGCTGTTTCTCGACAACTACCGGTCCGATATACTTGAAACTTGCCAGGTATATTGCTGGGGACCCGAGGATGTGCCTTTTCAAGGTTTCATATTAATCGGACAAGTAGTTACCGAGCTATGGCGGTTTCTTTACCAAACTCCGCAAGCCGTTCGCTTTGGACCAAACCATTTCATGTAAATAGAGGGGGAGGATATAATTTTAGATATATATATAGTACGGGCATGCCCTAGTATTTTGAAAGAAGAAAAAAATCTATATTGTGAAAGAAGAAAAAAATCTATTTTGAAAGAAGAAAAAAATCTCTATTTTGAAAGAAGAAAAAATATATATATATTTTGAAAGAAGAAAAAAATCTATATTTTGAAAAGGAAAAAATCTACATTTTAAAAGAAGAAAAAAATCTATATTTTGAAAGAAGAAAAAAAAATCTATATTTTGAAAAGGAAAAAAATCTATATTTTGAAAGAAGAAAAAAATCTATATTTTGAATTTAAAAATATATATTTAAAAAGAAGAAAAAAAATGTATATTTTAAACGGGAAATTTTTGAAAGTGCCAAGTTTGGGATTTGCGTTCTACAATGTTCACGTATATAAGTCAATTTGAATAAAATAAAATCTTTAAAGGGTGTAGAAAAAAAACGTTTTTCAGAAATTCACTGCCGTTAATGCAGCGCCTTATTTAATGCCGTACTTTAGTTATTCATGCCTGCTGTTTGTGTCCTTTATGGCATCCCTAAAAACAGGAAGCTTCCTGATTGGAACGATTTTCAATTTTGTTTGACTGCCAGACAGAGAGATAGAGTAAAAAATTTTTAAATCTCATTCCTCTATGCGTATGCTCGCTTGGGACAAGACTCCGTACAATTTGCCAAATTCAGAGCCAAAGTACTACTAAACCACAGGTTCAAGTTATGATTAATGCACAAAATATAACATTCAATTGAAATTTAGTTCCTCCTCGATTACAAAATGACGCTTGTAGACAGACAAACTGACGGACAAAGTGAACCAATTGCTTAACCCTGCCCTTTGCTACGCAAGTGGGGAAGCAGAGGCGGACGGGGGAAGGTGGAGGTAATAAAATGAATAAATAAATAAAACCTCTTCATATTGGCTTTGTTTGGTGCTTCCATCTGAAGCACCAAAATTATGTTGGGTTCCAAGGTTCAAATTCCATAAACCGTTATGATTTGTCCATTATTTACCATACGTCGTTGTACATCTATTTACAAGAGATACGTTTACTAATGTTGTCCTGCATGATTTAGATACTGCATCTCAATGAGATTTCCAATTTCAGTCTCAAAAGTTGTTCTACGTTTCTCTTATTCAATTCAAATGTCACTTTCCTACACCACCGATCCATTTAAGCGCATGCACGATGTTTTATGAATACACTCATCGTATAAAGAGACTCCGAAAGTGGTGCTGCTAGGTCATTGTGCTATGTTGCACATTTGCTCATGTCAAAACACAATTAAAATTTTCAGCTTTTGCAGCCAGTTTAACAGCACACGTCATCCTTGTGCAAAAAAAACATTCAGTGGTGAAAAACATATATGTATAAAAGTTCTCCAGAAACTATTTAGCAATTTGCATTTTACGATGTCAGAATACAGAATTTTATGAAATGTCCAATAGATTGTAAATTTAATGTGCTGTAGCCTAGATACAGTCTCTGCAAGCATCATGGATGAGCTTACATTGAGGTGTCCATATTTACCTCCACCACTGAAGGAGGGGGGTGGGGGGTTAGGTTTTCACCCCTGTCTGTCTGTCTCTCTCTGTGACCAGGATATCTCAAAAAGTTGTGGACAGATTCGGACGAAACTTGCTGGACAGGTTGGGTGTGTGACAAGGTCAATCTGTTCGATTTTGGTGAAAAACCGAATCCGGATACAGGAATTTTAAAGTAATTCTTCACCATTTAGAGATAGAGTCAAAAACGATATATACCATAATTTTCCAAAAGGTTGTGGACGAGCTATGACAACATTAGGTGAATGAGTTGGGTAGGTGACATGAACAAGCCGATTAGATTTTGGTTCCGTTCCAGATCCGTCCTGTCAGTAGGATACAAAATGTAAACGGTTCAGCCTTGCGTAGGTTTGTTTGTCTGCTTGTCCGTCTATGAGCAGGATATCTCAAAGTTTTGGACGTATTCGGCCAAAACTTGTGGACATGTTGGGTGTGTGACAAGGCCGAATTGATTAGATTTTGGTGAAGATCTGGATCTGGATACGATAATTTAATTTTTTTTAATGATCATTCACCATTGAGAGATAGGGCTAAACACGATATATAGCACGATATCTCAAAAAGTTGTGGATGGGTTTATGACAAAACTTGGTGAATTAGGGGGTTAGGTGACAATAACAAACCGATTAGATTTTGGTTAAGTTCCAGATTCAGATCCGGTCTATCAGTGAGATAACACAGTAAACTATTCAGCCTAGTGGAGTTCTACATGGTGGTCCAAAAAGACCTGGACAACTTTGGTTGTTAATATATTTAGAACCATAAATGATACAATGATACCCCATGGTGTATATGATACAGAGAATCATACAGTTTTGTGAACACCATCAATACACTTCAATGTGAGCTCTGTTTGTCATGTGCAAGACATCAAGGCGGTACACGAGATCTGGCCATGTTCAGCTCATCATATTTGCGTCCACCAGTGCACATGCGGCTGTGATCTGAGAACGAAGATCCTACAGGTTTGCCACCTTGGTGTTGTAGACAACATCTTTGATAAACCCCTAAAGAAGAATCAAGGGGGATTATGTCTGGTGATCGTGGGGGCCAGGCAGGTGGTCTGTCTTGGCCAATCCAGCGACCTGGAAATTTTTCATTCAAGAAGGCTCAAATGACGAAGACCCAATGAGAGGGAGCGCTGTCCTGTTGAAAAACCACATCATGTTGCAGGTCTTCAACCTATGGGAAGGCGAATCCTTCCAACATGTTCATGTAAATTGTTGAGATCACTGTATCCTCTGTAAAGAAAAACGGACCCACCAAGCGGTCATGGAGAAGGCCACACCAATGAACCTTTGGACTGTCACATTTGAGTTCAATGACCATATGGGGGTTTTCAGAGCCCCAGATCCTCACATTGTGCCAGTTGACCTTCCTTGATACATGAAAGCAAGCGTTGTCTGTGAACATGACCTTTTTCAGGTAATCTTCGTCATCCTCAATGCGACTGAGCATTTCCAAGGCAAACGCCTTGTGTTTGATTCCGTCATTTGGGTCGAGTTCCTGCAGAATTTGCACCTTATAGGCAAAAAGCTCCAGTCTTTTATGCAAAGTCCCGTGTACAGTGGTGGTTGGTAATCCCAGTTCTCTGGATGTGCGTCGGATTGATTTTCTGGGACTTTGTTGAAATTATTCACGCACTGTTCAACGTCTGCTGCACTTGTGCTTGGTCGACCGGAACTTTTTCTCTTTCTGACAACTTCCATTCTTCTTAAACCCCTTGTACTACTCTAATACTAGGCTGTGATGGCAGATTCCTTCCATATCTTGAACGGAAATTACGCTGAACTTGTGTGTCGGATCTCGTCTCGATGAACCATTTGATGCACTGAGCTTTCTCCTGTAGAGTCGCCATTTTCCACCAGACCGGTTTGCATTAAACCACCAGAACGGAAAATAAAGAAAACTTTATGAGTTTCTGTATCGTATAAAACAAAGGGTATATCCTAAATATATTAACAACCAAAGTTATCCAGATCTTTTTGGAATACCCCATAGTGTTAATTACATGTAGAGATAAGTACATGCAAGTAAACATCACATTTTATGCCTGGATGTTCAAAAAGGGAAACCTTCATGAGATGACCAATCAATAAAGGCAATTAATAATGTATTCGTTTTCGTGTCGTAAATTTATTCTCTTATATACAGTAGGAGTGGACGACTGTAATGTCATTGCTCTTACCAGATTGGTTCTCACAATGTCTCAAACTCACAAGTTTTGTTGTTACATGATGAAGAAGCACAAAAAGCATGTGCAGAAGTACGTGAGGACTGTTCAAGGTACCCCATTTTTGACATGTTCTGGAGTCCACACAGAAGAAGACCCATTTCAATCAAACTCTTTCACAATGAATCTCCAAAGATCTTGGACTCCTTCAGGAAAGGGTGCTGAAGGAATGGGAGAGCCTGGAATGAGGAGAGAGTGTGGCCTCTGCTTCCTCATTATGTACAAAGCTTGAATCCTCTGCGTCATCACAAACTACCCCCTGGAGGCATCCAAAGCTGAAGTAACTCTGGAGAAAGTGCTGTCCCTGCTCAATGAAACACCATTGTAGAAAGGTCATGGTGAAGCTGAGCAAGATGGTGCACGTTTGAATGGATAGGTCTCCTGCAGACAACACATCATATCAGGGACAATACAGGTTAATCTCTGCGATGCATAGTAGAGGCAAAATACTCGTCACCAAGGTGTTGAAGCCTCCCTGTGCCAAAAATCCAATATTAGCTATTTGTTTTCTTCTTGCCCATAAGGATTTACAATGAAGCAAAACCAAATGAAGGGAAGTTCAAAGTTGGTGAGGTCAAGAAAGATGAAGTGAAAGCTGGAGACATATTATGGAATAGACATGTCTGAATCTGGACCATCTGAGAAACCTGCCCCATTGGAAAATGACACTCATGACGATGAGATCAGCAATGCCTTCAATGCTTCCCACCATGCACCTGTTATAGAAATACTTTCAAAAGGTGCTTTGATGAGCTAGGGGAAGATAATAATGATAGAAACAGAAATTCAAAGTGAAACGATTAATTATTTGAGACGAGCTTGAGTACCCAGCATTGCCGAGTTTGGAGTTTGTTTGAACCCCGAGTTTGGAGTTTGTAACTTAAAAGATGTAGCTGTGCATAGAACACATACAAGCAGAGAAAGAGAGAGCGAGAGTGAGAGGTTTCTTTTGCCTTTTATAGGTATGCAATACATGACCAAACGTATGCGGACACCCCTTCTAATTAGTGGATTCGGCTGTTTCAGCCACACCTATTGCTGACAGGTATATATATATATATATATATATATATATATATATATATATATATATATATATATATATATATATATATATATATATATATATAATCAAGCACGCAGCCATGCAATCTCCATAGACAAACATTGGCAGTATAATGGGCAGTACTGAAGAGCTCATTGACTTTCAACGTGGCACCGTCATAGGATGCCACCTTTCCAACAAGTCAGTTCATCAAATTTCTGCCCTGCTGGAGCTGCCCTGGTCAACTGCAAGTGCTGTTATTGTGAAGTGGAAACGTCTATGAGCAACAACAGCTCAGCCGCAAAGTGTTAGGCCACACAACCTCACAGAATGGGACCACCAAGTGCTGGAGCACGTAGCACAGAAAAATCGTCTGCCCTTGGTTGCAGCACTCACTACCGAGTTCCAAACTGCCTCTGGAAGCAACGTCAGCACAACAACTGTTCATCGGGAACTTCATGAAATGGGTTTCCATGGCCGAGCAGCCGCACACAAGCCTAAGATCACCATGCGCAAAGCCAAGCATCGGCTGGAGTGGTGTAAAGCTCGCCGCCATTGGACACTGGAGCAGTGGATACGCGTTCTCTGGAGTGATGAATCACACTTCGCCATTTGGCAGTCCAATGGACGAATCGGCAGATGCCAGGAGAACGCAACTGCCTGAATGAATCGTGCCAACTGTAAAGTTTGGTGGAGGAGAAATAATGGTCTGGGGCTGTTTTCATGGTTCGGGCTCAGCCCCTTAGTTCCAGTGAAGGGAAATCTTAATGTTACAGCATATAATGACATTCTAGACGATTTTGTGCTTCCAACTTTGCGGCAACAGTTTGGGGAAGGCCCTTTCCTGTTTCAGCATCACAATGCCCTGGTGCACAAAGTGAGGTTCATGCAGAAATGGTTTGTCAAGATCTGTGTGGAAGAACCTGTCTGGCCTGCACAGAGCCCTGACCTCAATCCCATCGAACACCTTTGGGATGAATTGGAACGCCGACTGCGAGCCAGACCTAATCGCCCAACATCAGTGCCCGACCTCACTAATGCTCTTGTGGCTGAATGGAAGCAAATCCTCGAAGCAATGTTCCAACATCTAGTGGAAAGCCTTCCCATAAGAGTGGAGGCTGTTGTAGCAGCAAAGGTGGGGGGCGGGGAGAGGAGGGGGAGTGGGGGGTGGACCAA
The DNA here is from genome assembly GCF_964187855.1 of Myxine glutinosa. NCBI lineage: Eukaryota > Metazoa > Chordata > Myxini > Myxiniformes > Myxinidae > Myxine > Myxine glutinosa. The sequence continues at coordinate 40,093,004 of NC_136263.1, forward strand.
CTCCATATTAATGCCCATGATTTTGGAATAAGATGTTTGATGTTCGGGTGTCCACATACTTTTGGTCATGTAGTGTAGATGGAACAGCTCAGCAATAAATGCCAGGGAATGAGTCACCGTGGAAAACTGATTGGTAACCTGAGACTTATTTATGACATTCAAGGAGGATCTGACCAATTCTGACATCTACTATTTCAGCAGCTTTGCAAGCCTTCATTAACCTTTGTGCTCATTTTCTGGAAGTAGTGGGATACTCACACAGTTTGCATCTGCATGCACCACCAAAATCCAAAACTCCAACTCACAACAAGCGACTCATGGAGAAATTAGTGCACTGTATGCACAATTTAGTATGCATGCTGCACTCCTTCCATGATTGTCCTCGTCATAAAAAGGATTGTTCTAGCATAGCTTAAGGAGACCATGGAGACAGCACATCAGAGATCAGATCAAACAATGCAAAGGTTGACTGATGCACTCTAATGGGAAATAAATAGCCCCGAGTGGGCTGACGGTCATCTCTTTAGGTTGTTGTTTAGACCTTTACCGATTTGGGGTGCCCCCAATTGTTGGTTATGTTTTGACCACTTCCTGTCTGACTGTCTGTTTGTGAACAGGATATCTCAAAAAGTTGTGGACGGATTCGAACGAAATTTGGTGTATGAGATGGTTGGGTGACGAGAACAAACCGATTAGATTTTGGTTCAGGTCTGAATCCAAATCCGGCCCATCAGTGGGATACAAAACGTAAACTGTTCAGCCTGGTGGAGGGTATTTGCTCTGCTGCATTTATTATGGCATTCCCACATGTCACTTGTTATCTTCACAGAGGTCATCACTATTTGAGCGCCACTTAGCTGAAATAGACCTTATTATGTTCTCAATGCATCGGATCACACACAGCACATCGTTTTTGTGAACAGCTCGAGTTTATTGGGGGCTCACGCAAAGCACACCAAGTCCATGGAAATCAGAGAGCGAAGAGGAAGTCACGTTCTAAACAGTAAAACAACGACCAATACTGGTGGAGCTTCCAGAGCCCTCGATAACATGCTGCTTTGATACAGAGCACATTGCTCCTCGTTTGTGTCCTGTAGAGTTGAACTCACGATTTATGAGGAAATGTTTGCTGTTAACCTGTTATTACACCTTTGAAAGCCTTCTCTGGGAGCAATGAATATCAATTTGAAAAACTTGTAATTCGCACATTTGTTGGCAATTCTACTCGAGAGATCTGGATAATTGCAGCTCAAAATGATCTTCTGAGAGCTTTTTTTTTTTGTTATTCTGCAAACATTCTACAGTATATAGCATAAGTCTTGCCTAGTAACATACCCGAGTTGTTTACAATTTATATGCAAGGTTGGAATGAACCATACAAGGGCGAACGAGTACCGGCTTACTGGAAACAGGGGCACTGCATCAGTGGCACAGTTGCACTCCCATAGCAATGATGCAACTAGCATCCACAGGCTGCATCTATGATAATAAAAGGCAGTGTCCGTCGGCCCGATCGTCTGTCTGTCTCCTCCATAACTCCAAGACTATGAAACCTAGCGGCCCCAAACTTTGCATGCATACACCTGGACCTCCAACAGATTGCAATGATGAAAACTGGATGTTTGGGTGTGATATAACACCCTTTTTGAAGATGATTAACGAGGTGCTCATAAGAAAGAAAAAAAAACAACACAAAAAAGGCTTACCATTGCGGCCCACCATCTTGGTCAGCCCACTGCCACTCTCTTAAGTCGCCATTTTGTTTCGGCCTATTCAAACGTGTCTTGCCTTGGAAACACGATTGATTATCATAACATAATTGAAGCATCTATCTATAATTCCAGTAATCTCTGTGTGTGTGTCTGTATGCGACCGCTGTTTCTCGACAACTACCGGTCCGATATACTTGAAACTTGCCAGGTATATTGCTGGGGACCCGAGGATGTGCCTTTTCAAGGTTTCATATTAATCGGACAAGTAGTTAGCGAGCTATGTCCAAAAAACGATTCAACCAATCAGAGAGCAGCGAGCTATCACGTGTGCCGAACGTGGCGAACAGACTCTGCCTCGGACGGCACATTTGAGAGCGTATTCATTTATTTCACGTTGGCAAACTATGTTGGCGTTAAACTATGTTTTACAACTAATTAAAACTAATTTGCGATTCATTCGCTTTCCTGCGCGTTTGTGCACGCTATGGCGATTTCTTTACCAAACTCCGCAAGCCGTTCGCTTTGGACCAAACCATTTCATGTAAATAGAGGGTGGGGGGGGGGGGGGGGGGATTGTCACCGTACTCGCAAGCCGTTCGCTTTGGACCAAACCATTCCATGTAAATAGAGGGGGGGGATTGTCACCGTACTCGCAAGCCGTTCGCTTTGGACCAAACCATTTCATGTAAATAGAGGCGGGGGATTGTCACCGTACTCGCAAGCCGTTCGCTTTGGACCAAACCATTCCATGTAAATAGAGGGGGGGGATTGTCACCGTACTCGCAAGCCGTTCGCTTTGGCTTTGCGAATGGACCAAACCATTTCATGTAAATAGAGGGGGGGGGGATATAATTTTAGATATATATATAGTACGGGCATGCCCTAGTATCATCAAAATCTGGATTCGCACATGAGGAATGGATGTTGTAGACTAAATAAATGTTCAAATTTGGAGTGAAATCTGACAAAATTCACCATATCGAGCGACTTTTATAACTAAGTGTATGTATGCATTTATTTAAGTGAGGCTGTCATACTCATTCTGGGGTTACTTTTTTTTAATTTCACTTAATTCATACTTCCATGGGATAGTGCGTCACTCCACTGTACCTGCGATCTATTTTTTAAATTCCTCAGCCATTTCAAGCAGAAGCAATCAGCTTGCTATCGCTTGCCAAGCCAGTCGTTCCTTATCACCCATTTTGTTGGAGTGCTTTCTGGAGTGGTTAAGCCGCTTCATTTGCCACAAGGCCGGGGAAGTTAGGGTGTGTTATAACTTATAAGTATAACACCCTTTTTGAATATGATTACCCATCACTTGGTGAATGCTATTCAGGCAGCTTTTGCAAGCCATGGCATTAGAGTAGACAGAGCTCCCTTTTTGTTTTTATTCAGACTGCTTTTGCAAGCAATGGTGTTACAGTATACAGAGCTCCCTTTTTGTTTTTACGTACCCATTTTATTATTGATCAACATTTTTGTGCGATATACTAACCCTCCCTTCCCTCCCCCTCCCTTACACACTCCTCTCCTCTCACCCTCTCTCTGCTCCACCTCCCCTTCTCCTCCCCCTCCCCTTCCCTTCTCCTCCCACTCTCCTTCCCTTCTCCTCCCTCCCTCTCTCTTCTCCTCCCCTCCCCTTCCCCTTCCCCTCTCCCCCTCCTCTCCTCCCCTCCCTTCCACCCTCCCCTCCCCCTCTCTCTGCTCCACATTCCCTTCCCCCCCTCCACCTCCCCTCCCCTTCTCCTCCCTCTCTCTTCTCCTCCCCTCCCCTTCTTCTCCCCTCCCCTTCTCCTCCCCTCCACTTCTCCTCCCCCCCATCCTCTCCTCCCCTCCCTTCCACCCTCCCCTCCCCCTCTCTCTGCTCCACCTTCCCTTCTCCACCCCCTCCCCTTCTCTTTCTCCTCCCCTTCCCCCCCCCCCTTCCACCTCCCCTTCCCTTCTCCTCCCTCTCTCTTCTCCTCCTCTCCCCTTCTCCTTCCCTTCTCCTCCCCCTCCCCTTCCCCTCTCCTCCCCTCCCTTCCACCCTCCCCTCCCCCTCTCTCTGCTCCACCTTCCCTTCTCCTCCCCCTCCCCTTCTCTTTCTCCTCCCCTTCCCCCCCCCCCTCCACCTCCCCTTCCCTTCTCCTCCCTCTCTCTTCTCCTCCTCTCCCCTTCTCCTTCCCTCCACCTCCCCCTCCCCTTCCCCTCTCCTCCCCTCCCTTCCACCCTCCCCTCCCCCTCTCTCTGCTCCACCTTCCCTTCTCCTCCCCCTCCACTTCTCTTTCTCCTCCCCTTCCCTTTTCCTCCCCCTCCACCTCCCCTTCCCTTCTCCTCCCCTCCCCTTTTCTTTTCCCTCCCCTTCCCTTCTCCTCCACCTCCCCTTCCCTTCTCCTCCCCCTCCAACCTCTCCTTCCCCCCTCTCTTCATATTCCCGTCAGGAAGCGACTCATTGTTACCCGGCAACGCTGTGTCCTTTTGCTAGTATGAAATAATAATAATCCATCCCCTGAAGTGGTGATGGTGAGTCAAGCTAGACAACCATTTGTTTTGATTAAATGAATTTTTGGGGGTATCTTGATAGTTAATTTCTAGAAAAAGGATATTATAGTTTGAAAATTGTGGAAGTAGGCTTCTGGGTAAGTTTCTCATACAGGCTCTTCATGTTGTAATGTCCATCAGGCATGGGAAGGCATAGCAAAGCTCACCCAGTGCCTGGAGCGTCCATGGTTTTTTTTTGTTTGTTTTCATGACAAATTTGTGATATTTTCTAAATTACTCACAGGAGTATTTTTAGAATTTTTTGACATAGTATATTTACTCCAAGTTATATTTAAATATAATTGTGACTAGGTAGTCTCTAACAGTTTCTCGTTGTAGTTCATTAGTCCAGGTGTGTGCTACCTATATAAATGTTTGCCATATATCATCTTTTTTTTTCCTCCTCCCCAGTAATAACCTTGGTGGTGCAGTAGGTGTTTGTCAAGTACAAGTGTACAATTGTTGTTGTTTTTTACTATAACTGATTTTTTTCAATATATAAAACCAAGATTCATCAAAAAGCGACGTGGCTGAAAATAAAAAGGCAACGCACTGACATGGTGGAGCAGTGGCGCAAACAAAAAAAGCAAAGAGTAAAACTACAATAAAAGAGGAGGGGTGCAAACACCGTTATATTTGGGTGAGAAGATTTGGTTAGGTAGGATTAATATGGTAGTATAACTGATTGCAGGTAGAGATGGTGCACTTCCTTGTTTGAAACCATAAAGGGAAGGAAGAATGTGATTTAACCGCCTCCTCCTTTTGACTTTCTTTATCTTTATTTCCCTCTTCCTTGTAGTCTGCAGCCACTGCTAACACAATCAATTCGTTTGGGGAAGTTGTCACGAGTCCATCAAGTTTCGGCCGAATCCGTCTTTAAATTTTGAGATATCGTGCCATATATAGTTTTGCCCCATCAATGGTGAAGAATCACTTAAAAATTGTAGTATCCGGATCTTCACCAAAATCTAATCAATTCATCCTTGTAACACACTCAACTTGTCTACAAAATTTCGTCTGAATCCGCCCACAACTGTTTGAGACATCCAGTTGGCAGACAGATAAACAGACAGATAGACAAACATACAGACAGGAATGAAATCATAACCTCAGTTCACCTTTGGTGGCACAGGTAAAAACAGGGCTGGGCTGATCTTTACCAAATTTTACATAGGTGTTGTACTGTTGGTCGTCCCCAGGTCAAGGCATGGGCAAAAAACCCTGCGAGGGAGAAGGAGGAGTCTTGTGATTTTGGCCTGTACATGAGGCACAGTGCAAGTGGTTTACTGACCCCTGCTGCAAACAGGGGAGATTATTAGCCACGGCACGAAATATATTTGCCCCACATCGCGTCACCAACCCCCTGCCCTCGCCCTTGGAGATCGAGCAGATGTTTATATTGCATTAAATACACAATAACATCAACATGAGAGAGAGAGCACCTTTTCGGCAAAGATAAGTTATACTGTATATATATATATATACACCGCATTATGAAAAAATGTGGAGACAACGTGCACAATTAATTTGAACTTGGCAAAAACTTTCATCAGAAGAAGTGAACCTTTGCAACATAGATGGTCCACTTTAAACATCCATCATTTTGAATTTTAATGTAGACGACTGAGAGACAGGAATGGTATTCATGGACAGATCCTTCTTTTGAGAAAGGTTAATTAAATAAATAGGTTAAAAGGCCACCATTTTTGTGTCACATAAACCCCAATCTTCCGTCAAAATTTTAATGGTGTGCCAAAAAAAAAAATCATTTCAACCACCGAAGCCAAAGCAAACCCCATGAAATGTGATCATTTAGACGGAAGTAATTACTCATCAGAGGTATTAAAGCAAAGATAATACAACCAGGACTTGTACAAACGTTCAGAAACAACGAAATGGACAAATTCACTATTTTCCCAAACCAAATTAAAATACAGTTGCTATTTTTCAAAAACATTGCCAAAATCTTTTACTACATATATGGCATAGGTGGCCACTCTATTTTACAGCCTGTCCTCCCTCCGCTCTCTCGATCCTCCAACCCACCCCCTTGCCTCCTCAAGCTCCTCAAGTAACTGCCCTGTCCTTCCAGTAACTAGCTCCCACCTCACTAAACTCCGATAATCCCGGGTTATTGCACACCACCTGTCTTTTGGTTCCTATTTCATCCCATTTGTGGAATCGCGCCTTCCCGAGGATGTCCAATCCCACTCTTCCTCCCAGTCCTCGAATAGGCGATTCACCACCATCTTGCATCCCCCCCCCCCCCCATACTTACGCACAATCTTCTTTTACCTCCAAGAACCCAACCCTCTTACTTGCAGGTTACTGTGTTTCTTCCCTTCTTCTATTAATTTATTCCCTTTCGCTCATCTCCATACATTTCCCCACTGGCATCATCTTCCATTTTTACCCTCTGTCACCTCACTATTCCACGTGTCTTGATCTTGTTTGGGGGAAAAGAACAAGTAAGATTGCCTCGTGTTGAGAATATGCTCATGGTGAATTGGCTTGAGACATTCAACATCTTGTAACATGGAGATAATATTGCACAAACATCCTTCTTGCATCAAATTTTGTAGCATCAAAAGATCTGAAAGGTCTCTTTGGCCCATGATCAAAATGCACGGAAACCCATTCGGCCCACCATTCCTCCGCCACCACATTTATAGCACAGGAATCACACAGAATCCACGTCGGATTGTTTGTACAACTAACCTCCAACAAGATATTTGGTAAAGTACTGGTGCACAGTAGCCAATTCTTTCAAAAGATGCCATGGATTGTACACAACCATATGCAGGTGTGCCAGCTCCATATAGGAAACTTAGGGGCTCACAGATGCCAGCAGGGGAACGAAAACAGTGGTTTCTGGATGAGCTTAAATCCAATTGGGGGAGAGGGATGAACACAGATGAGACTGTTCAATGGTGAGCATGGCCCTAACTGGAACTTGTCACCCATAAATTTAATTACACTGCAATTATGCTAATTATTTAGATTGCATTAATTATGGTTTACTGCCTCTTACTCCCCCAACTCAACACACATCAACTCATCAATGCCTGCCACGCATGGCTGAAGCACACAAAGGTTGAAACCCTCAATTTGGGCAAGCCACCACCTGTATACCAACAGAAAAACGAATTGTATTCACAACTATCGGGGACGCCTCTTCGTGGTGGTTGTACCCTCCAATGCCAGTCGGGGACCAAAGCTTCCTCATTCTTCCCTGCTGCCCTGATTCGTCACGGCAACGTGGTGAAGGTCAGAGTGCCGATCGGTCCCCATGGACCGGCCCTTTCCCTCTTTCTTGTCTCTCTCTCTCTCTCTAACTCTGTCATGGCCCTGACTTTGTGAAGGCGTGGGTACAACATCCTGGATGTGGGGGATCTCTGGGTCGCCCTTGGAGATCGATTGGCTGTCTGTCCCGCGGGTTTGTTCGTGAGAACGTTCTGGGGCTATACAACAAAAACGACAACACCAACAATTGTATTCAGCATTAGAGCCATGGGACATTATGTTTATCATTAGGGTAATGTTTTGTAATAATCTACCCCTGTAGTGTGCTGACACCTAGTGGAGAGGATGAAAAATGAAGTACAGATGTAACCATCAGAGGACAAGGAAATGTTGAGTCGGGCTGTTTCTCTTATATTGTCGAGACTCTCTGGGCAAAGATGTCACATTGACAATGACACAACTGTCCGGAGGGCAAATATGAAGCCTTCAGTTGCTCGTGATAAAGTCCAATTGCTGATCATTGATCAAGCTATACTCCATCATTCAAATCGCCAAAGATCAGATGCAGCTATTGAAGGGTTTTCCAAAGAAACAAAGCTATAAGAAACAGAATAATTTTGTTGGAGGAAAACATCAATGACTCGGGTTTCTCGACTAAATGCATGATAGTACAGGAAACGAAAATGAAAAGGTGGCTTAGAAATTGATTTGGAAATCATTTCATGTTAGAGACAGGCATCCAGTGGGAAGAGTTAGGGCATGGGGTGGTGCATCGGGGGAGGGTGGATGCCAGCTGAGATTTTTTCGAAAAGGGTCATTTTAACCTTTTTTTGCTAAATCAGTATTTCCGAAGTGTTGAAAAAGAGAAGTGATGTTTGTAACAATATCCCATTTATTTGCCCAGCCATTTTACTCTACATGGGGTTTTTATACATCATTTTGTTGCTGATGATATTGCCTACAAAATGCATCTCAGTATTTTTAAAAATATATATATTTAAGGGGTTACCATGGTTACAGTGGGGGTCAAAGGTCAACCTATGGCAAAAATGTATAATTTTCTCACACTTTCTAATAGATAGGCAAAATGCCATATAAAACTAAATTTACTGGTTCCAATTGCTTTTATTTATCAATCCTCACATAGAAGAGCAGTTTTTAGTGAGGGAAGATTGATGTAATACCCCTCTGTGGGCAATTAGTGAAGGGTGAAAATTAACCTTTTCTTCAAAAATACATAGAAATTGTGAAAAAAACCTCTGTTTTGTATTTACCGGTACATGGAATTGTTAAGTGTGATGTTATAGCATACAGTATGCATTGGAAAATGTCTCCAAACCACCATGGTCAAGATTCCTAATATTGTTTGAGACTCCATCAAAGAAGAAGTCCTCAAGGCTGGTGAAACAGGAGCATCCCTAGTTGAAACATTTGTCTCCACTCGCCTTATTGAGAAGTCAACAGACTTTCATGCTACATTATCTAGGAACAAAACATCATCAATAAGCAGGATGTACAAAGTAAGCATTCAACCAAGTGGAGCTGGCAAACAGAAAGAGATCAAAGCTCACAGGAATCTAATCCAAAGACTGTTTATGGCAGCACAGGGAGGGAGAGATGGAGACCTGAATAACATCCTGAGGCATGAGCTTTCATCAGTCCCACGTGCACTAGCAGACACCAATGGGAAACTCCATTCTACCAACAAGTCCCAGCTTCAAGAAATGCTGACCAAGGACATAGAAGTGTCAAAAAACCTTCCCAAGAGTACAGCAAAAACCTACTTGATCATTGACGGCCCTGCACTGATACAAGCAATTGGCAAGCCTGAGAAATCAGAGACTTTTGGAGATCTGAGCAATGTATTCTGTACCAGTGTCTTAAACCGCTTTGGTCCCATGTACTCCAGGGTTGATGTTGTGTTCGATCGGTATCAGGAGGTCTCCATCAAGTCTGGCACAAGGGGAAAAAGAGCCGGCAAAACCCGCCCAATCAGACGTGTCATCAGTTCAAAGGATGTGAAGCTCCCCTCCAACTTCAAATCATTCCTCAGCCTCTCTGCCAATAAGGCTGACTTGGCAGCATTTCTTTCCGGATCTCTCATAGAGATGGCGAAGAAGGAGCTACAGCCAACATATGAATTAGTTGTTGCCGGCGGGTTTGAGGATTTGATGAGGGTATGGATTTCTACCGGCAGGAGCACCAACTCCACGAACGCAAACCATGAAGAGGCGGACACCAGGATTATCCTGCATGCCAGGGATGCGACACTACAGGGCTACCAGAGATGTGTCCTTCAATGCCGAGACACAGATGTCCTGGTTGTGGCACTGGGCCTGCGAGATCACCTATCTTCAGAGGTGTGGTTCAGTTCAGGATTGAAATCCAAACGTCCCTTCATCCCCATCCATTAGATCTCACTACCAGAAGACCAAATTCAGACAATTATTGCATTCCATGCACTAACAGGTTGTGACACAGTCAGCCAGTTCGCCGGTATAGGGAAGAAGACTGCATTGAAAGTGTTCACTGAAGAGTCGGCATGCCTCCAGAAGATGGGGTCTAAAAACATCAGTGACCAATTGATCCAAGACGCTGAGAAGTTTGTGTGCAAACTGTACCTAGAAACCACCCCTCTTACGGCAATTGATCAAGTTCGCCGAGAAATGTTCCTTCAAGGAAAGCGTTCGCTTGATGCTCTTCCCCCCTCCAAGGATGCACTGGAAATGCATATTCGTCGAGCAAACTACCAATGCCTTGTCTGGAAGGAGTCACTAAGCCCAGTGCAAGATCTGCCTGATCCAACAACCAGTGGATGGAAGAATGATAGTAGTGGAAACCTCGTTCCCAATTTGATGACCCTGAGCCCTCTTCCAAAAGCTTGCAAGGAGCTTGTGAGCTGCTTTTGCACATCTTGTTGTGGAAAAAGATGCGGCTGTTTCCGTGCAGGACAAAATACCTGCATTAGTGCTTGCACTTGTAGGGGATCATGCACCAATTCACACGATGATGATGAAGATGTGTCGATAGTCGGAGCCCCGGTTCAAACTATGTTATCCGTAGGTTGTTGGCAAACAGAATAAAGTCTCAAACAATACTAGGAATCTTGACCATGGTGGCTTGGAGACATTTTCCAATGCATACTGTATGCTATAACATCACACGTAACAATTCCATGTACCGGTAAATACAAAACAGAGGTTTTTTTCACAATTTCTATGTATTTTTGAAGAAAAGGTTAATTTTCACCCTTCACTAATTGCCCACAGAGGGGTATTACATCAATCTTCCCACACTAAAAACTGCTCTTCTATGTGAGGATTGATAAATAAAAGCAATTAGAACCAGTAAATTTAGTTTTATATGGCATTTTGCCTATCTATTAGAAAGTGTGAGAAAATTATATATTTTTGCCATAGGTTGACCTTTGAACCCCACTGTAACCATGGTAACCCCTTAATTAAAAATACTGAGATGCATTTTGTAGGCAATATCATCAGCAACAAAATGATGTATAAAAACCCCATGTAGAGTAAAATGGCTGGGCAAATAAATGGGATATTGTTACAAACATCTCTTCTCTTTTTCAACACTTCGGAAATACTGATTTAGCAAAAAAAGGGTTAGAAATGACCCTTTTCGAAAACATCTCAGCTGGCATCCACCCTCCCCCGATGCACCACCCCATTCCCTACCTGTTTCCAGTGGATGCCTGCTTTTAACATGAAATGATTTTCAAAATGAATTTTTCAGGCTCATTTTCTCCACTATGAACCTTGTGGAGTTATTTAAGGGTGACAGAGACAAACTGTTGGACTGATGCACCTATATTTAAAAAACGCTCAAAGCAAGGACTCCTTTATATTTCAGTAATTTATCATCCTAAACTTTTTGCATATAATTTTTTTTTTTTTTTTTTGTATACAGAGTCGAGGCTCGTGAAAGAGCTAACATTTATCAAACAAACAAATCAAACAAACAAGTAAACAAAGCACATAAAAGTGGGAGCGGTCGACAAGATGGGGAGAGAAGGGGAGGAAGCACACAAACACAACATTTGAGGGCAGGGACATCGGGAGATGTGTGGGAGGCAGAGGGCCTTGGGGGAGGCAGGATAGGTATAAAACGCAAGGACACCAAGGACTTCCAGGAAAGAAGACAAAAGTCACCTCAAAAAAGTGGATTTGGGGTGAAATTAGCAGGGGTAGAAAAGATCAAGGTTTTGGATGGGGGAAGATAAGAGATGGTGGTGAACAGCTGTTTTAAAGACTTGGAGGGTGGAGTGGGATTGAAGAGAGTGAGGGAGTTTGTTCCAGAGGCGAGAGAAAAGAGGAATGAAGGAGTGAAGGTGAGCAGAGAATCTTGATTTTGGCAGTTTAACCATAAGAGGGTTGCAGGCAGATCTTGTGCGACCTGCAGGAATATTTGGGGGACAGAGCCCAGAGAGAGCTGGGGGAGCAAGGCCGGAGAGGAGTCGGTAGAAGACGGAAAGACCACCAACCTGCCTGCGGTGAGTAAGTGAAAGGCCCTCGGAGATAGCGTCATCGCGGGAGATTCCAATGATTCTGAACGCTTTGGTTTCAACAGCGTGAAGACAAGCTAGGTGTGAGGCAGGAGCACCAGCCCAGAGGGGAGAGCAGTATTCCATTGAGCTGCGGATGAAAGCCTTGTATGTGGTGAGGAGCTCAAGTCTGCCAAGGAAGGACTTCGCACGACGGAGGTTGCCCAGTCGGCGACTGGCTTTGGAGGCCAGATCTGAAATGTGGTTTTCCCAGGAAAGATCATGGCAGATAGTGAGACCCAAAAGCTTGAGTGACAGAACTTTTGGAGAGGATTATTCAGAAAGTGGATGGGAGGGTTGTCCCGTCGGTCTTTTCGGAGAGACATCGTAAGAGTGTGAGATTTGTCAGGATTGAAAGACATGTTCCACTTGTTTGCCCAGTCTGTGATTTTGTCCAGGTCTGCAGAGAGTGAGGAGGCTGCAGACTGCCGATCTGAGATATAAAGAATGGAGCGACAGAGAGTAGAGTCATCAGCAAAGAGATAGAGAGGATTTTCAAGAGAGTCAGAGAGATCATTGATGAAGACCAGAAAAAGCACAGGGCCCAGAACACTGCCTTGGGGAACTTTAGTTTGAACAGGAAGAGGAGATGAGAGAAACCCATTCAGGGCCACACGTTGACTACGACGAGAGAGGAAGTCCGCCAGCCATGCGTGGAGATTTCCATGGATACCAAAGGAGGAGAGTTTGGTGAGCAGAGCGGGGTGCCAGACCGTATCGAAGGCACGTGATATGTCGAGGGAGACAGCTCTAATTTCCTGTTTGGCATTGAGGACCTCCATCCATTGTTGAGACAGCAGAAGCAGCATGTCCAGAGTAGAGTGACCTGGTCTGAAACCAAATTGATGATCAGAGATCAATCCATTGGAGAAGAGGAAAGATTTCATATCCGAAGCAATGATGGATTCCATGACTTTGCTGATAATTGGGAGAAGGCTGATTAGTCTGTAGTTGCTCGGATGTGTTTTTGCACCTTGATATACTTGAATACTTGAACTTTTATGAAATAATCAATTATGCTTACACAAAGCAATTATCCATCTGAGTTTTCTTAGAATAATAAAAATAACAATAATAAATAAATAAATTGAGGTCCATCCTCTTCATAAAGCTCCAGCACGTGTCATGCCAAGTCAAGAAACGTTTTTAGGATAGAACCAACTCCGACGAATTGGAACCCAAGGCTCTCCAGTCTCCACTCCGATACAGATTACTTTACTGAAGGTTGAGGAGTTTGGGACTTCTTCAGGATGACGGCGACAACAACTAGTGGTGACAAATGGGTCGTCCGGCTCAACGTTCCCCCAAATGCCGGGGCTGACATTGACACATCTCCCTGTGTGCACCAACAACAAAAAAGAATAGTCCAGAGTGGGACAGACGCTCGTCTCTCAATGGAGAGCGGTGGTAATTGGGGTGAATTAGGTGATACATTTGATTTTCAGTTTGATCATGGGCCCGCAGGGGCTGAAAGGCAATGATAACACGATTGAAAAATATTTGGGATGAGAAGGTCCTGAATTGATGAAAAACGTTCCATTAGATTTTGTCCAGTGAAAGGACTCTTAAATCCTTTCAGACCTTTAGGGTTCTAAGGGTCTAAAGCATCTAATAGGCCTCAAGGGTGTAAGGGTATAAAGTGATGAAAAGGTCTTAAAATGACTAAAAAGGTCTCAATGGTTTTACGTGGTCTAAAAGATATATGTGTATAAGGGGTCTAAAGGGTGTAAATGTCTAAATGGTCTATAGGGGTTTGACGGGTGGCCGATCGAGCTTTAACTCCGAGGTGTTCACTCAAACAATGGTGGCTCTTCTTTACACGCGCAGGAGCAGAGGTTAGTGAAGTCCTTACCTGCACGGATTCCACTGGAGCGTCCTCAAACCACGACAATTAAACAAGACAGGCACGGAATTAAAATTCAACAAATAAATAGGGTTAATGAAAATAATGCCAGGGACAAGAAATGCACAATATTGAAAAATCAGGAAATAAGTTGAAGATCCTCCTCACGGACTCAAATACACATGAGGGGAAGATAAAAAATAATAATAATAATAACCACCTTTAGAGGCCATTTTTCCCCGCAAGCGGGGGTTGGCCTTTTTCGGGAACCGTGGTTGTTGTTGTTTTTTTGGTCCCCTTTTTGAAGCAATGTTTTACGGCTGGATGCCCTTCCTGACGCCAACCATTTTTGCCGCCTTTAACGACAAGCAGGGAATTACCAGTGAACTGGTACTCAATTAGCTGACCTCGGAAGGAATGAACAGGCTGAGTAAGCCCCCCTGGCGTTAATTCAGTGATCGACCGGGATTTGAACCCAGGATCCTAGGATCCAAAGCTGGCACCCTAGCCGCTAGCCCAACACCAGGGTTGAGGGGAAGATAAATGAAAGTAATTATTGTGTCTGTGTGGTGCATACTCAGCTTTGGGCAGCCTTCAAACCCCGTCGGCCCTCGAATGGGTCCCCGAGTTCGTGCGCGGGAAAACACACGCCTTGGTGCGACGTCCGTTCACCGCCAGCCGCCGAGCATGAAGTGAGCAGGCCCTCACTCCTTCCTCGTCCCACGCACCACAAAGCAGCGAGGTCTCTCAGGTGCACACAGCCATCATGGAGCCAGCACCAATGAATCATGGAAAGGATGCGTCTGCTCCTCCATGCAGCCAGGAACAGAGCGAGCGCACGAATGCCACCCGCCAAGAGTGAGCACGAACTGCGACCGCACACAACGAGACCACAGCGCCAGAGAGACAAAATGGCGGTCCCTTCGCCTTTTTGTTCCCCGGTCTCGAACGTCGCGCGCGCTCCAATCAAAGAGTCCATCTTCCCTTGACCAATCATCACCACTTCTCAGGGCGGGGCCCCACGGCCCTGCCTGCTTGGTGTTGCGATGACTCGGCTGGCGGCGCCAGCGGCAGTGTTAAATATCTGAATCCAGTGGTTATATTTAATGTTTATAATTACGCGCCAATCGATTGGCTGGTAGTGTGTGTAGTGTAGTGTCATAAGGAACAAGGGAAAAACCACAGAGGCACTTACATACAGGGCATTTACCCTTAAACCCTACCTACATAGCACAAGAGCTACCCTCCGTATGGCCACATGTCACACTTAATCCAAACACATGGAGCTGCTTATTTACATCGAGGTGTTCTTACACGACATTCGGAGCATGGTAATCTATACACTTCTACCTGGACCAAGGTATTTCATTGGTACAACCCTGGACAAACGTAACAGTGAATAAGGGACGAGTAGGGATCCAAAGTTTCAGGGGGTAAACCCCCAGGGAGCCCACACAATACAAAATTGAAGAATACGAAATCAGAAAAGAACATTAACTCCTGTGAACCATCGAGGAAGGGCTGTATCGAGTTTCATAGTAATCGGTTTGTAAATAAGGGAGGAGTAGGGGATCCGAAGTTTGGGGGGGGAGGGGTAATCCCGCTGGGAGCCCCCATAATCCAAATTCGAAAAATTTGAAATAGGAGCAAAAATGTAAGACAAGCGACCATCGAGTAGAAGGGCTGTATCGAGTTTCAGAGCAAGCGGTTGGGAAATAAGGGACCATTATGGACACGAAGTTGTTTTGGGGGGTGGGGGGTGGGGGTTAATCTCCCTGGGAGCCATTATGATCCGAAATCGAAAAATCGAAACCTGAGCGATTGTGTGGGTCATTTCTTGTATTCATGTGTTAAGTTTCAGAACAATCTGGCACCCAGCTCTGCTCACCAAACTCTCCTCCTATGGTATCCATGGAAATGTTCATGCATGGCTTGCGGACTTCCTCTCTGGTCGTAGTCAACATGTGGCCCTGAATGGATTTCTCTCATCTCCCCTTCCTGTTCAGGCCGGAGTTCCCCAAGGCAGAGTGCTGGGCCCTGTGTTTTTTCTGGTATTCATCAATGATCTCTCTGACTCTCTTGAAAAACCTCTCTATCTCTTTGCTGATGACTCCACTCTCTGCCGCTCCATTCCTCTTCCCTCAGATCGGCAGTCTGCAGCCTCCTCACTCTTTGAAGACCTGGACAAAATCACAGACTGGTCAAACAAGTGGAACATGTCTTTCAATCCTGACAAATCTCACACTCTTACTATGTCTCTCCGAAAAGATCGACTGGACAACCCTCCCATATACTTTCTCAACAATCCTCTCCAAGAAGTTCTGTCGCTCAAGCTTTTGGGTCTCACTATCTGCCATGATCTTTCTTGGGAAAACCACATTTCCAAGCTGGCTTCCAAAGCCAGTCGCCGACTGGGCATCCTCCGTCGTGCGAAGTCCTTCCTAGGCACACCTGAGCTCCTCACCACATACAAGGCTTTCATCCGCAGCTCAATGGAATACTGTTCTCCCCTATGGGCTGGTGCTCCTGCCTCACACCTAGCTCGGCTTCACGCTGTTGAATCCAAAGCTTTCAGAATCATTGGAATCTCCCGCGATGAAGCTATCTCTGAGGGCCTTTCACTCACTCACCGCAGGCAGGTAGGTGGTCTTTCTGTCTTCTACCGACTCCTCTCCGGCCTTGCTCCCCCAGCTCTCACTGTGCTCTGTCCCCCAAATATTCCTACAGGTCGCACAAGATCTGCCAGCAACCCTCTGATGGTTAAACTGCCGAAATCTCGGCTCTCTGCTCACCTTCACTCTTTCATTCCTCTTTTCTCCCGCCTCTGGAACAAACTCCCACACTCCCTTCAATCCCACTCCTCCCTCCAGGTCTTTAAAACAGCTGTTCACCACCATCTCTTATCTTCCCCCATCCAAAACCTTGATCTTTTCTACCCCCACTAATTCACCCCAGATCCACCTTGTTTGAAATTCCAACTTCTTTCCTGGAAGTCCTGGCAGTGTCCATATGTTTTATACCTCTCCCACTCCCCCTTCCCATGCCTCCCCCCAAAGCCCTCTCCTTCCCACAGATCTCTCGATGTCTCCATGTCTCTCGGTCCCTGCTCTCAAATGTTGTGTTTGTGTCCTTCCCCCTCTCTCCCCATCTTGTCTACCGCTTCCGATCCGATGCTATTTGTTTTATGTGTCGGTTTGTCTGTTTGTCTTTCTGTGTGATTAATATTCGCTCTTTCACGAGCCTCGATCTTGTATCCAAAAAAAAAAAAAAAAAAAATCAGTTCGGATCACGTAGAGAGGGTTTGGAGATCTAAAGGTCTGTGGGGTCTAATGGGTGTAAATGACGAAAGGGTAGGTTCCAAAAGTAGTTAGGGTCTAACGGGTCTAAAAAGAGGCTAACGGATGTAAAAAAAAAATGTTCGTAAAAGGTATAAGGGGTTTAAAGGTCAAAAGGGTCAAGGGGTCTAAGCAGTCTAACAGGTGTAGAGGGTTTAAAGTGTTGAATGGGTCTAAAGTATGGAAGGGGTCTTAATGGGGTCTAATAGTGTAAAGGGTCTATGGAGTCTAACGGTCCAAAGGGTACATTCCAGGAGTAGTTGGGGGTCTAAAGGGTTATTATCTCACCACCTGGATGGAAATTAAAAAGGGCTCCATTAGTTTTTGCACATCGACATCATGAATTGCCATACCGAGTTTTAAAATGATCCGTTGAGCTGCCTTGGAGGAGTAGGGGAAAAAACGAAAAAATGCTAATGCACCCACTGTCTAGACAGCTTCGAGATGTCTAGACATGCACGAAGTCTCCTGCCAATCTTTATATTCCTTCAGTGCCACTTTAATAACTCCAGTTTATTGCAAAGTTGGAGGCAATAACCGAATATATTTACCTGTGATGATGCCAAAGGAAGAAGCTGGCTTTAGAATTTGAACACCAAGTTTTAAATTACTGCGTCGTTTTTGCAATCTGTAATTTAATAGGTTTGTATTGTACTGCTGCCCCAAAAAGAGGAATTAGTGCTGTATTACTTTGGGTGTATTTTATATGGAGATTTGAGTTAATGGGCCTTAAGTTAACAGCTTGAGTGGTGAAAATATGAGATTACTGATTGAGGTAACATTGCCCATAAGGCAGAATTTCTGTGTTTTGGAGAATAATTAATTATGATGTCATAGGTCACGTGGTATGGGCGCCATCTTGGAAAAACGGAAAAACGTTGCACCTCAATATCTTCAAAAGCGCTGCATAGAAAAATTGCGACATGGCTCATTGTATAGAACTCTCCATGGGGAATAACATATGTTAATGATGATATCATAGGTGCCTCCATTAGGACGTCATTATTCGACAAGTACAAAACGTCATCCGATCAAGATGAAATTTCTTGAGCGTCATCTAGGGATATAAAATTGCTGGAGAAAAAATAATAATGATGACGTCATAGTTCACGTGGTTCGGCCGCCATATTTGTTTTAACACAAAAGCCTTTTTTTTTTTAAACACTAAAAACATGCCCTGGCGAGGGTCTGCAATGTCTGATTGCTCTTTCTTGTTTGTTATATTCATATGGATGGCATTAAAACTGATAAAAGTTAAACAAAGAATACATTTTGGCAAAAGGTCTTTTCTTTCTCAAAAATAACACAATCTTTAATTTCTAGACGACAATTGCAGGCAGGACAGCCAGCATAATTTTTTCTCCAGGCTCTAAGGATGGTGGATGTTAATATGCAAAGTCCTGATATCACTCACACCAGCAGTAACTCACCGAGGATGAAATTGACTTGATGGAATTAATTAACTTCTGTTACAACAAGTCTTGTAAGATACAAGAACTATACCATATGTTTCTTGAACAAAAAGTGCAATATTTGTACATGATGCGCATATCTTCCTATCATGCGCAAGGTCAAAAACTCAAATAGAGCGAGGTAAATCTGATGTCTAAAATCTAGGTCTCATGAGTCCATGGCAATTATCAGTCATTAAGGGTCCCAATCAATTGGGAACCAACCATGGTACTTCCTAAAGGCAAAATCCACGTGAAAGATCAAATGGGATTCTCATTGTCACACTGAGGGCAGGACAGCAGCAGTGGCATTGCTGCTCATTTAAAGGTAATGTTCCAGGATGCAGCACCCATTTCTAGCATTGCAGCACAGACCTGTTCAATCAGATTTGGTTTCTTTATAAACCACTGCAGGAGCAGACAGATAAGAGACATTGTGACCCTGCCACAGGGTTGCCTTAATCAGGGACTGAACAGACAGATGTCCTCTTAAAAGACGGTAGGGCAACCAGACCTGTGACAGGTCACTCAGCCCAGCTATGATGTAAATAGTATGCTTGGATCTCAGACTTTACCAAATATATATTTTGAAACAAAACACTGTGGTAGAATTTAACAAAAAAAAGGAAGTGGTTGCCTTTTCCGGTCATCATCTTACCATAATTCACCAAATGTCTTTTTTTTCTTCTTTTTTTTTGTATACAAGATCGAGGCTCGTGAAAGAGCTAACATTAATCACACAAAAAGTCAAACCGACACATAAAACACAAAAAATAAGGGGGGAGAGAGGGGACACAGGGAGAGAGGGGACACAAACACAACATTTGAGAGCAGGGACATCGGGAGAAATGTGGGAGGGGGAGGGCTTGGGGGGAGGTGGGAGAGGTATAAAACATATGAACACTGCAAGGACTTTCAGGAAAGAAGTTGGAATTTCAAAAAAAAAAGAAGTGTATCTGGGGTGAATTAGCGGGGGTAGAAAAGATCAAGGTTTTGAATGGGGGAAGATAAGAGATGGTGGTGAACAGCTGTTTTAAAGACCTGGAGGGAGGAGTGGGATTGAGGGGAGTGGGGGAGTTTGTTCCAGAGGCGGGAGAAAAGGGGAATGAAGGAGTGAAGGTGAGCAGATAGCCTTGATTTTGGCAGTTTAACCACAAGAGGGTTGCAGGCAGATCTTGTGCGACCTGAAGGAATATTGGGGGGACAGAGCACAGAGAGAGCTGGGGGAGCAAGGCCGGAGAGGAGTCGGTGGAAGACAGAAAGACCACCTACCTGCCTGCGGTGAGTGAGTGAAAGGCCCTCGGAGTTAACCTCATCGCAGGAGATTCCAATGATTCTGAAAGCTTTGGTTTCAACAGCGTGAAGACGAGCTAGGTGTGAGGCAGCAGCACCAGCCCAGAGGGGGGAACAGTATTCCATTGAGCTGCGGATGAAAGCCTTGTATGTGGTGAGGAGCTCAGGTGTGCCGAGGAAGGACTTCGGACGACGGAGGATGCCCAGTCGGCGACTGGCTTTGGAGGTCAGCGTGGAAATGTGGTTTTCCCAAGAAAGATCATGGCAGATAGTGAGACCCAAAAGCTTGAGTGACAGAACTTCTTGGAGAGGATTGTTGAGAAAGTAGATGGGAGGGTTTTCCAGTCGGTCCTTTTGGAGAGACATTGTAAGAGTGTGCGATTTGTTAGGATTGAAAGACATGTTCCACTTGTTTGACCAGTTTGTGATTTTGTCCAGGTCTGCAGAGAGTGAAATTTGGAAAATTGGTCTGTCTGTCTGTCTCTTCCCAGGTACTGCAAAAACGGCTGAACCGATCGCAACAAAATTTTGGTTGGGTAATCCTGGGACCCCCTGGAGTAAAATAGGCTATATTGTTTTTCCATTTTTTCCCCCAATTTTCCAATTTTTCCAATTTTCCAATTTTTCCAAACACGATGCAATAATATTTACCGATATGAACAGTGATGTAGCTTTTATTGAAATTTTCATTTGGGCCTCCCAATTGAAGCCCCGCCTTTTGGGAGGGTACCGTTGTAGTTAGCTTAATATAACAGTCACTTAGTCATGGAAAGCCATGACCAATTATAAATAAATAAATAAATAAATAAATAAATAAATAAATAAATATATATATATATATACAGTCACGTGAAAAAGTAAGTACACCCCATGTAAAGTTTTGACCTTTTCAAGATATTTCAACATACAGCTATATGATCTTCATTTCAACAATATTGATAGATAAAGGTGATATAATATAACAAATATCGTGAAACGTTTACATTTTGTAGTCCATTGTATAATTTAAATAAACATAAATGCAAATTTCACATGTGGAAAAAGTAATTGTTAAAAATTGTTAAAATTGTTAATTGTTAAGAAAAAAAAAAGTATATAAGTTATTGAGGGAAATAGGTCACAGAGGGCGGTCATGTTGAAATTCAATATGGCGGCCACCAGGGGTTCTAAATTTTTGGGCGCCCCTCAGGAAAACAATTGTATAGGTCCATACTACATCTGTGCCAAATTTGGTGCTTTCCTGAAAAAATGAATGATACGCCCTATTTTTCGGTCTTAACTGCCTAAGTATTACAATGGCAGCCTCTCAGAGCTCATTTTCAACCTCATCCAGCAGTTTTAAGGCATTTGGCGATTACAAGTTATCACTTGTCAATTGTGACACTGTCAATACTCTTTTGGAAAGACATTTTCTTTCAGCAAGATCATCTTCTGGAGAACAAAATAGGTTTAAAAGAATGATACATTGTCGAGGCTCTTAGAAAAAGCTAGAACAGAATGGAAGGAAAGGAAGAGGAAAGGGGCAATACCAACAACAGAGTGGGAATGAGGGTGAGGTCAAGGGGAGGGGGAGAAGGACACATGGAGTGAACAAATTGCACATAAGCTGAATGAAACACAAGAAGAAGAAGAAGCGAGAAGGTCGTGGTTGAACATAAAATACACAAACCAACTCCAACTGACAAAAAGGGGTGCAGGAGAGGGGGTGAAGGGATGGAGAAACCACAATAGCCTGGAAAAACGGACTGCTTGGGAATGGGGTCACTTGGCGTGTAGGAGATCATGTGTATGAATGGACGGAAGAATGGGACTGAACTGAATGCGTAGTTGAGGGTTCCACAGGTGAGAGAAATGAGAAACAAATGAGTTGAGGTGAGCAGTGAGCCTGGATTGGGGAGTTCAACAAGAGGGATACTGGCAGACTGTGTGTACCCAGCATACCCCTGGGAGGGGACAGACCAAAAGGGAAGGCAGAGGGTGCAAGGCCAAAAATGAGGCAGAGGAATACAGAGAGTCCACCAACCTGTCTGCGATGCAAAAGAAACAGGCCGAGACACACAGGTTCATTGCGGGAGATCCCATTGATTCTGAGGGCCCTGCTCTCCATTGCATCAAGAACGGAAAAGTGTGAGGCAGGAATGCCAGCCCAAAGGGAAGAACAGTACTCTATGAAGCTGCAAATTAAGGCCTTGTAGGTTGTCAAAAGTTCAGACTGGGCATTGTGGGCAAATGAAACCTTGCATGACAAAGGATGGAGGAGGATGCCCAGGCATCTGGCTTTGGAGGCCATCTTGGAAATAAAGTCTGCCTAAGAAAGATCATGGATGATGGTGAGGCCCAAACGTTGAGTGACTTATCCTCTTGCAAGTGGTTTGTTTCGTAAGCAGATGGGAGGGTTTGCCCGATGTTTCTTTCGGAGAGACAGTGTATGTGGGAATTGTTGAGGTTGAAATACATATTCCAAGTGTTGGAACAGTTTCTGGTTCTATCAAACTCTGCAGAGAGAGCTGCTGCTTGCCTGACTGAAGGATGACAAATGATACGATGGAGGGTGTAATCATCAGCAAAGAGATAGGCAGGCTTTACCAGGGATTCAGAAAGATCATTGATGATGATGAGCAACAAGACTGGGTCCAAGTCACTGCCATGGGGCACTCCAGCCTTGATTGGGAGATGAGATGAGAGGTTTCCGTGAAGAACTACATGCTGAATATGGGAATGGAGGAAGTCAGTGATCCATGAGAGGAAGTGGCATTGGATGCCATAAGTTGAGAGCTTGAAGATCAAGGTGAGGTGCTAGCCTATCAAATGCTCGAGATTTGTCGGGGCAGGATGCAGGGGGAAAAGATAGGGGCTGGGACGCAGGTGGAGAAGAAAGGGGCTGGAGCGCAGGGGGAGATGTGAGGAGCTGAGATGCAGGGAGAGAAGTGAGGGGCCAGATGCAGGGGTGGAAGAGGGGCCAGGTTGTAGGGGTAGAAGAGGGGTCAGGTTGCAGGGGGAGAAGAGGGGTCAGATTGCAGGGGGAGAAGAGGGGTCAGGATACAGGGGGAGAAGAGGGGACGGGATATATGAGGGAAACAGAAATGCCGGAACACAGGGGGAGATGAGAGCAGCCGGGACACAGGGGGAGATGAGAGGGACCAGGATACAGGGGGAGAAGAGAGGGGCCGGGACACAGGGGGAGATGAGAGGGACCAGGATACAGATGGAGAAGAGAGGGGGCCGGGACACAGGGGGAGATGAGAGGGGATGGGATGCTGGGGGAGAAGAGAGGGGATGGGACACAGGGGGAGATGAGAGGGGATGGGATGCTGGGGGAGATGAGAGGGGATGGGATGCTGGGGGAGATGAGAGGGGATGGGATGCTGGGGGAGATGAGAGGGGATGGGATGCTGGGGGAGATGAGAGGGACCAGGGTTCCGGGGGAGAAGAGACGGGCCGGGAGGCAGAGAAAGCAAAGAGGGGCAGGTTGCAGGGGAAGCAAAGAGGAGGAGGGTGCATGGGAAGCAAAGAGGGGGTGGGGTGCAGGGGAAGCAAGACGTGAAGTTAACAAAGAGAGGGCAGGAAATGAAAGAAGCAAGGAGGGTGTAGGGTATGGAGGAAGAAAGGAGGGGGAGGGGCATGAAGTGGATGGACACATATTTGGCGAACGCCGAGCAGGGGTGGGGAGCCAGGTGCAGGTGTATGGAAACCCAGCTTCATTTCCAAGGTGAAATGCGGGAGAGTAGGACAGAGGGGGTTAAGTTGAGCCAACACCTATGGATTTTCTTCACTGCATGTTTCTCCTTCATCTAAAACGGCTTTTTTCTTACACTAACAGGTAACGTATGGGACTAGTTATGGATATATGGCGCCACCTTTCAGCTCTCTCCATGGTGGCACTTCCAGTAGGGGGTGGCTCAACTTACCCCCCTATCCTCTACTGGCGTGAGGGAGTTTGTCACCGCCGTCTCACACACAGTGCAAAAGGGGTTGGCTTTGAGGATTCCAAACGAAGACAGACATCAAGATTCGAATGGCAATGACTATTAAAGACACGAAAAAAGACATCAATTCATGAACATGATGGTGGTTGAGGCACAGGCTTATGAGTCATCCTGAAATGGAGAAAAGGGCAGAATGGAAAGCAGACTGGGAGAAACGTGTGTGGGTGGAATTCTCCTGCATCTGCATCTGCATCCTGCAGCTCCTGCATCTGGCCCCTCACTTCTCTCCCTGCATCTCAGCTCCTCACATCTCCCCCTGTGTGGGGGGAATATGTGGGCAGATTGAATATTTCCATATTTGCGATTTAAAAAGTTGTAAATTGTTGGGGAGAGAATGGAGGAAAAGTATGGATTATAAGGAAAAGCAGGACAACAAGGGGAAGGAGAAGAATTGTTGTTTTTTTTGTACGTATTAAATAGAAATTACACTTTGTCCTCTGTTAACGTTGTGGTTACGTTCTTGAGAACCACGACATTAAGTGAAACGACGTTAAATGGATCAACTTATCTCATAAGATATAAATTTATCTCGATGACGTAATAGCGAGTTACGGGTAAATAATGACGACGTTCTTTGAGCCTTGGTCCCTAATTATTACAGACGTTATAATGAATAAACGTTTACTGGGACGACGTTAAGCGAGGACATCCTGTATAAGACAGGGATTAAAGCGAGGGTGGTGAATCATGGGACACGTCGTCATGTGAATGGGAAACAATTGGGGTGGAAAAAAAACAACTCAAAAATGTGTAGGCCCAAAACGATCCGAGCATGAGACAGAGAATCTAAATAGATATTATGAGCGCAAAAAAATACACAGCAGCGAGCACTCGGTACAATGAACAATCGACACAAACAGAACATTAAATCTGCAGCAGCACAGATGAAACCAGAATGATTACTTGGCCTTTTGCTTAGCAAAAAATTTTTATTTACTTATAATTTTTAGATTACATTTTTTGGATTACTTAGCCCTAGATTACGTAGGAAGCAGATATATATCGGAGGACCAAGAGAAGTGACTACAACCAGGTCACTTTATTTATGGATAAAGTAGATCTATTAGACAACATAGACAGAGACTCAAAAACGTACGCCAAAAAACGCACGCGGATCAACACAACCACGGACAAACAGACGCATTCACAGTACAATCCCTCCAGGAACAGGTGAGGCTAACAGGGCCTAAAATTTGTAAACAAAGTAAAAGCAAAAATGAGTCAAACTGGGACATTATTCTTTATATTTATATACCTCAGGAATACTGATTTTATCATTTGGAATATTTCCAGTGTTCATGACATTATATATTTATCTTTTATATTTGGAATATTTCCATCATTCTGTTATCTCCATCATCCTCCCCAGAGGAGAGGGTATTGCATTTGAGTCCGTTTGTCTGTCTGTTTGTCCGCACAGAATAAGTATGATTTTCTCTGCAACCGTTCGTCTGATTGACAGGAAATTTTCACAATAGGTGCATCGCCTCCATTTTTAAATGATAATTATGACGCCATAGGTCACGTGGTATGGGCGCCATCTTGGAAAAACCGAAAAACTCTGCACCTCTATAGCTCCGAAGCGCTGCACAGAGAAAATTGAGACATGGCTCATTGTAAAGAACTCTCCATGGGGAATGACATATGTTAATGATGATGTCATAGGCGCCTCTATTATGACGTCGTAATTCGACAAGTACAAAACTTCATCCGATCAAGATGAAATTTCTTGACTGTCATCTAGGGATAAATTAGTGGAGAAAAAACAATTAATTATGATGTCATCGGTCAGTTGGTTTGGCCGCCATATTTGTTTTAACACAAAAGCCTTAAAATCTACTAAAAACAGGTCCTGTAAGGGTCTGTAATCTCTGATCGCTCTTTCTTGTTAAACATTTGCAGAGTTTGCAGAGCCTATTTCTCGATGACTTCACAGATTTTGCATCTCTGCTAATCCATTATGGAAAGGCACGGGTTTTGTTATCCATGTTTATGACCTTCATGATCTATTTGCACAAGAGTTGATCCAATTTGTGGATATTTTCAATCTGCGGTAATATTCTCTGTCCCAGTCATGGTCATGTCATACCCTATCTCATTATTATCTTGCGAATTGATGTTGTGACTCATATTCATTTTAAAATGCTATCTTTTTCGGACCACTCATTTATCACTTTTATCTTCGCTTTGATGAAACATTTACATCAGTCGAAATATATGACGTGCTGCAACATTAACTCCATTAATATCGATCATATTTCAGCAAGAAATTATCCGAATAAATTCTGTTTTCTCACCTTGCTAACGATCACGAACACTTGGTTTCATTTTATAACCAGACACTTTCAAACCCCTCGATCAATATGCTCCATTTATCACTACAGTACATAAAAATGACAATCTATATCTATAGTTTACCACCGATTTGAGACAACCCAGCCAACCATGCTACTGCCTCATACATCAGGAAAAAGACTTAACCACCTGATCTCAAAACTTGGGATCATCATCTGACCTCTGCCCCAATGGTTTCAAATCCAGGTGTCCCTATGAACACACTTTCTTCTATTCTGCATATTTCTAAAGTCTAAAATAAATATTTTCACCTGCACAATATTGGCCAATTCAACGCATATTGGCCTAAAAAAGGACAACTGAACCTTGGGTTCCTGCTCTAAAAACGTCATGCTTGGATTACTGCAACTTGCTGTTAGCAGGCTTAGTCGTTCTCTCAAGCCGTTCCAACGTATTCAGAATATGGCCACCAGACTCATAGTTAAAGCTCATGAACTTGCATCACGTCACTTATATCTCCAAGACACGTCGCCGACTCCAACTCAACGTAGATATTTATATATATTTCATTGCTGGGAACCTTTATAGCCAAAAATAATTGGTTCCTGATACATTTATGCACTAACCACCCCTTTCATCCTTGCAAGTGCACTGCAATCAAATAACATAATTCCCTTGGACGTTCCTCATTTGAATAATTGAGATTTTGAATAAAAGGATGAAGACTTTGAATAATTGAGAATTCCTCAGATATCCTTTTCGACTGAGAAACTTTTTTCACTTTAATTCAAACTATTTCATCAATTAAAGTTCATTTTAAAGATGAGATTTTCAGACAGATTTAGTAGCTCCTTGTTAATTTTTACGATTGTACCCTCTTTCTCTGTAAAAATGTCGTATTGAGATTTCATTTGAAAAAGAACAGCAATATATTGTAACATCAAAAGGTTCAGCGAACGCAAACGCTCTGCGCCAAAGGTCTAAAGACCTCCGTGAATGACCCAAACAATCTTCTAATTTGCTGTGCATTTTTTTTACTGAGCACTGCGTTCATTTCATTTATCCCCCAAAGATCGCCCAATACAAACCGAAAATGGCAGTTGGTCGCACACGCGCTAAGCCGAAAGGCGGGTAAAATTGCAAGCAAGTGGTTACTGATTGGTTATACTAATGCTATAATAACCCTCTACCACTTGTGATGAGAAGAATTTTCGTGATTTCAGAGAAGGTTGATTTCACTCAAGTACAAGATATCCCCACACACTTCATTAACTGTTCATTTGTCCATCAGCATTCCTGACATGAGGCTGTTTTGACAATGAGCACCAATATTGTACATTTATACAGCGCATCTTTTATGCTATACTGTACGTATGCTTGCAGCTGTAAGTCATGCCAAAGGTTTCCAGGAAAGGAAGAAATGTGGGCACAAAGACCCAGAGGGGCAAGGAATGACTCACCTTAGCAGGAACCCCATCACAGACACTGTATATGTTTCAGATGACAACATTGAACAAAATCCAGACACGTGGTTCACTTTAAATCAAATGCTCGGCAGGTTGCAAAGGAAATTATCCTACAAGGTACAAGAAAATAAAAAATAACTAAAACTAGAACAATGCGACTGTGTCGCCAATATGCCTCCGCATAGTCCCACAGCAGATAGGGTAGATGCCCTCGTTCACTGTCCTAAAAAGAAACAAGTTTGATTTAAATGCCTTCAGCTGTTTTCAAGTATCACAATTTCACCAACATGACAGGTTTCACATCGATCGGTGAAGCGGTTTTTAGAGATGGGATTTTTTTTTAAATATCGACTTTCAGGCTAATATGGCTGCCATACCACATGACATATGACCGTAAAAATGTACACTCTGCATATGTATGGGTAGCGGATCATGATTGTGAAGTTTCATGTTGATCGGATAAGGTTTGTTTTTCTATCCAATATGGCTGCCAAATCACGTGACCTACGACATCATCATTTTCGAACTAAATGCAGCAATGGTGTTGGATGATATTTGTAAAAATTCGCATCGATAGGGTAAGCAGTTTCAGAGATGTAATTATTTAATGCATTCCTTCAATCCAATATGGCTGCCACACCATGTGACCAATGATGTTTTCTTGATAATCTTTTAATCGCCATGCCGAGTCAATGACACCCGTAAAGTTTCGAGTCAATCAATTTGGTGCTTTGGGAGAAGATGCTTTTTTAATTATTTACGTTTAATCCAAGAAGGCTGCCATACCATGTGACCTATGACGTCACAATTATCATAATAAACATTCTGCATGGGTGTCACTCGTACCCTGAAAGTTTAGTCTCAATTGGACATGTGGTTGCTGAGAAAAACGAGGTTTAGCCCCTACGGCCGGACGGACGGACAACCCGAACACATAATGCCTCCGGCAACCTTCGGGGCAGAGGCATAAAATTTGGAAACCCGAACACTTGGAAATAAAAAGGACTAAGCAAATTCAATAGATTGATTATTAAATGTGTCAAATGAAATCAACGGAAATTGGGCTTTTTGAATACTTAATCCAAATTAAAAGAATTCGGGTGAAATCAATGTGATAAATGTCGACGTTAATTATAAATAAATACTCTTCATTTGTAATTGCAACTAGAGCGAAGATGGTACGGCATCGTAAATCCCCACGCCTCCCACCCAAAGGAAAGTTGAAAGATGGCAAAAAGTTCCACCAGGAATAATTTGAGTTAA
This sequence comes from Myxine glutinosa, assembly GCF_964187855.1. Lineage (NCBI taxonomy): Eukaryota > Metazoa > Chordata > Myxini > Myxiniformes > Myxinidae > Myxine > Myxine glutinosa. Next base: position 40,121,972 of record NC_136263.1, read on the forward strand.
AAAAAAAAATCTTCTGTTTTGACCCCTGTGATTCCCTGGGGGGATGAACTGGGGATCAAATCCAAAGAATTGTTAGATATTTCATGCACCCCCCCAATGTTGATTGCATATCCAAAGTTTCATCAAAACCTTAAAATGGCCTAATTACCCAACCCATTGACTGTAGGGTAGAGGAACCAAGCAACCTTTGTATGGGCAACTTATTGCTTGGGAAACTACTGAGGCTTATCATGTGTTATCCTAATCTTAAATTAAATCATGCATTGTTCTGTGGCGGGTTGAAACGCTTCTTCAAGCATCTCGGTCTTTACAGAAAAAGGATATTGATAAAAAGGTCACTGTGTCGTTTAACAATGCTTCTGTCATTCAGGTTTGGATGAGCTGCAGGCTGCAGGCCTGTAATGTGCATTGGATCCATCAGCGATATTTATGGAGGCAAAATTAGTATTCCACACAACAACAATGGTGAATCAGGTGAATGCAGATCAAGTGAACCTCAGGACAGAGGGCTGGAATGGCAAACCTCGAACCCAGTGAAGATTTTGTTGAATTGTACACCGGAAATTAAAAATCAAGTACAATCACTTGTTGCCATGGCAACAAAAGGTCAACCTGAGAAAAATGGCTATTGTATCACTTATCAAAGCCATTGTTGTTAGCAAACTCACCTGCTTATGACATGTACTTACACTTGTAGGCTACCGGTGCCTTTTCCTCCCAGTCCTTATGTTCAAGTTCATACATCATGTTTTGTGCTAATTGATGTTTTTTATTAAGTTAATTCATCGCTCATTTCAAGCGACAGTAACTGAAACCTAATCAACAAGAAAATTGCCCTTCAGATCCGACATGAAACTTGTGAAGGTGATTTCAGCTTTAAAATACGGAAATGCACTGCAGGTGAATACCAGCACAGAAAGCGGTGGAATAATAAAAGTTCCAGACATTATCAGCGTTTATGGATCCTCAAAAGCAAGGACAGGTGCATCCAGCTTGCAAATGAACACAAACACAGGCAAGCATGCACCGACGCCAATCACCATACTGGACTCGAGGTTAATCAGAGAAGCGGGAAACATCGGTGAACAAGCCCGATAACTGTTATGTGCCGATTGAACACAATCAAATTGGAAAATGTGCTGCAAAATTGCCTGATAGCTACAACGCAGCAGCCACAGAACACGAACGGTGCAAGAAAAAAAGGTGCAAAATGACATGTACACATGTGGAAAGTCTGTGGGTTCAAGCAGGGTGAGAGTAAAACACATGTGCACAAAAGCATAGTGGAGATGAATAGACACAGCTGTTCTTTGTGTTACGGATTCATCACTTCCGTCGTTGTGGTTTTCATCCACTGTAAGCATTTTTGGTTCCATGAACTATTATTGTTATCGTTTAAGTGAAATGGAGATAACTGTTTTCAAAAGGTAAAAAATTAGTGTTTTAAAAGAAACCGGAAACCGGATTGGGCGAAACCGGAAGAAGAAGAGGAGGAAGAAAAAAAAGGCGGAGCAAGTGAGATCGGGAAGAAAAGCTGAGCTGCTTTGAGGTCTCGAGGAGACGCTGGCGAACAGGGGTCACGAGCGAACTTTGGGTTTCCTGGGAAAGGGATTCCTGTGACAAAGTGGTTATCGCTGTGACAGATAAACCTGTGTGTCGGGTTTTGCGGTCGATTCCGAAGAGAATCGTTGGAGAGCAGGTACGCCTCCAGTACGGGCCCGCCCGCCATTTCGCCTCGCTCCCGCCATTTCGCATCGCTCCAGCCTTTTCACCTCGCTCCAGCCATTTCACCGCACGCAGCCGTTAGCCTGGTTTGCGAGTCTAACGTGGATTTCGATTGGGAATTTGTGGTTCTCCGTTTGGGAGCCGCTGAACGTTCATACCCGAAGGTGTGATTTCCCAGTCACCTTTTGGGTGCACCTTTGCGCCTCTTTGGCAGCGTTGACTGTCAGCTGACTTGGATTCTGGTCTCGATTCAACATTTTTGCTTGCAATCACCGAAGCGTGGATCGACTTTGGCTTGGTGCCGGGACAGTGACTGTGGGAATGTTCTTTTCGCTCACTTGGAGCACAGTGAGTTATTGAATAAGAAACTGATGGTACCATCATAGGAATTATATGGTATTTTTGTTTTGCAATTGAAACATATTGTACTTGTGCTGTTATACTTGTGTGACGTTAATACAATACTTGTTTTTGGTAACAATTGGTTGGTGTGGTTTCACCATTGGTCATTGACACACATTATAACACATCTTTCTGCCGTGACTCCTTTCGGGGCTCGGAGGTACACCGTGACCGGGGTTTGGGGAGGAGCACGTAACGTTTGCTAAAAAAAAATTCCAACAGAAAAGTATTGCAAAACGAGGGCTGCATAATTGGTCTCATAATCATCAGTCTGCCACCGTTGCCATTCGGGAATTCAATGAAGAGACAAATCTAGGGAGGAAAAAAAACTCACACCAGCAGAACAAGATGAAATGGATGGAAATTACGAACGTGCGAGTCATCCTCGCACTACATTGGGGATGATAACGCCTCGTTTATATTTTTTCCACGTGGCCATAGACATTCCATCAGGATAGACGGACATGGCACCTGCAGGCCTGTATTAAAAGCGCATCTGTCACCTGCAGCACACAGCAGCTATTTCCAACTATCTTAGATCAGGGAACTGTGACAAATGTCACATGCCGCAGTATTTCCTACAATTATCGCGTTGCATGGAAGCCGGAACACTCAAATATAAACCTTTTCGAATGTTATCCCCAATTTTGCACAATGTCGAAATGCTTGGCTAAGATAGATACATATTTGATAGATTGCCAGTGTGACCTTGTCAGGAAAGAGGTTTTTGTTTTATCTCTTTAAAAGCACTTTTGGAGATTAATGTTGCATTTCCACAAGAAACGAAGTAGCCTGGTGCTATATCAAACCAGGCTTCTGGATGGTTCAGATCAATAAATCCATTAAAGAATGCCAAAGCCAGCTTTTCTCACCAGGACAATGCATTTCACATCCAGACATTGCAAACATGCACAATCGAAGCGTTGTCCAACTATTGCACATTCTCACTTTAGCAATGTCATGATGCGGGATTGATGAACTAAAACGAGCATTTTACGTCTCAAAAATCTGCCTCCAACATGCTGATCAAATACATCATTGTTTTCATTGGGGCATGAGTTACCTCTTCCGGTCGTACTCCTCTCTGCATCTCCAAAAACAGGATGTTCTACATCTCACACCATCGTCTATATGAAGTATGTTCATTACATGAAGTTACCATGCGCACGCGAAGCGAAAAGCAGGGTTAAGCAATTAATTCAATTTGTCCATATGTCTGTAAACGTCAGTTTCCGATCCAGGAACAACTTAATTCCAATTGAATGTTATATTTTGTACACAAACCTGCAGCTTAGCAGTACTTCGACAACGTTTATGGAATCTCGTCCCGATCGCGCATGCGCAGAGGAGTAAGATTTTTTTTTACTGTATGCTTGTCTGGCAGTCAAACACTGTAGAACACAAATTGCCTTCTTGGGCTTTCAAAAACACCTTCTGTTTAGGAATACTTGGACAAATTATTGTGGCATTTACATTTACCAATTCAATTTGCTGCTCGTCGACCCCGCCCATGTCATTGATTCTACAGAAATCCAGGGGAAAGGTGTTCTATGAACTCTCTAGTTACCTCCGCCATCAAAGTTAGTTGGCGGTTATGTTTTCACCCCTGTCTCTTTGTCTGTCCGTTTGTCTGTGAACATTATATCTCAAAAATTTGTGGACGGATTCAGTCGAAATTTGGCAGAGATGTACCATATGTGACAAGGACGAAATGATTAGATTTTGGTGAAGATCCGGATTCGGATGCGGCTACTAGAATGTTTTAAGTGATTCTTCACCATCAGGAGAAAGGCCCAAAAACAATACATAGCAGGATATCTCAAAAAGTTATGGATGGATTTGAACAAAACTTGGTGGATCGGCTGGGTGTCTGACAAGAACGATTCGATTCGATTTTGGTGAACATCTGAATATGGATTCGGATATGATAATTATTTAATTAGTTAATTGACGTTTCACCATTGGGAGAAATGGATGAAAACGATACAAAGCAGGATATCTCAAAATGTTATGGATGATATGGCCAACCAGGTGGAGGTATGCTCTCTAATGATTGACATTCCAGGTACCTTATGTAATAGGAGCAATATAATAGCAATAAAACACATAATAATCAACAATAGTTTAAAACAAAAATGATCGACATAACAATGATACATGAATCAACATGATAGAGTTGTCAAGTATATACAGGGTGTTCCAGATGAAACGCCATGATTAACATGAATGAGTGTGTAAAATCATGGCATTTAATCTGTAACATCCTGTACATTGGCACATCTGCAAACATTACAACAATGATGAACCAGAAAGATGTTACCATGAATATCAACAATAATTGGTAACTAAGAAGCTTTTATGTAACACGAGCTGAATTGCCCGGGTTTTTTTGAATGAATTTAATCTTCTGTACTAAAAAAGGAATAAAATGTGGCCTTGCGAAGCAGCGGAGTTTGACTATCCGGCCGCGGCCGCATTTCGTTCATTTACTACAATAATTCAGCTTTTACTCGCGGCCGTAGAAGATTGACTACTATAATTCAGCTCAGCTTTTAATTGTGAAATGGGCCCAGCCCGGCCAAGGCGGCCTCGCCACCTAAGCTATAACCTTCCCGGGGCCCGTCCCGACATTGTTGGTTCTTTTTGAATGAATTTACTCCCATATTTCAGCTTTTACTCGCGGCCGTAGAAGATTGACTACTATAATTCAGCTCAGCTTTTAATTGCGAAATGGGCCCAGCCCGGCCAAGGCGGCCTCGCCACCTAAGCTATAACCTTCCCAGGGCCCGTCCCGACATTTTTGGTTCTTTTTGAATGAATTTACTCCCATATTTCAGCTTTTACTCGCGGCCGTAGAAGATTGACTACTATAATTCAGCTCAGCTTTTAATTGCGAAATGGGCCCAGCCCGGCCAAGGCGGCCTCGCCCCCTAAACTATAACCTTCCCGGGGCTCGTCCTGACATTTTTGGTTCTTTTTGAATGAATTTACTCCCATAATTCAGCTTTTACTCGCGGCCGTAGACGATTGACTACTATAATTCAGCTCAGCTTTTAATTGCGAAATGGGCCCGGCCAGGCCGAGGCGACCTCGACCGGCCTCGCCACCTAGCCTATAACCTTCCCGGGGCCCGTCCCGACATTTTTGGTTCTTTTGGAATGAATCTACTACTATAATTCAGCTTTTACTCGCGGCCGTAGACGATTGACTACTATAATTCAGCTCAGCTTTTAATTGCGAAATGGGCCCGGCCCGGCCGAAGCGGCCTCGACCGGCCTCGCCACCTAGCCTATAACCTTCCCGGAGCCCGTCCCGACATTTTTTGTTTTAGAGGTTTCCTCCTATCTTTCACCGTTCAGGAGATTAGCTTGCGCAGACAAACAAACAAAAACTTTCTTTTATATATATATATATAGAAGAAGATAGATGGTCCACACAAACAGAACCGGAAATGCCAACAAACTTGATGCATTATCAAAGGAAAGAAGTAAAAACAGCTCCTTGTGATAGACTGGGCTGGTGACACTCAGACTGTCGTGAGGCAAGTTGTTATGAGTGTGTGACGGGTCTGGGGAAGATGATCATTGAACAGAAACAGGGTGCCAACATCTAGTAGCACACGTCATTGGTGGTGGTGGTTTGTATGAAGCGTGCGGCTGCTTGGTTGCATCATTTTATTGGGGCGTGGCTGTTGCCCACCATTACCAGTAAGCTGGTACTCATTTTGCCAACCTCGGAAGGATGACAGGCTGAGTCAACCCACCTGGTGTTATTTAAACGGCATGACAAGGGGCTCTAACTCAGGACCCTAAGATCTCAAGTCAGCCACCTTAACCGTTAAGCCAACCCAGTCTACACATCACTAAAAACGATGGTTTAGTCTTCAATTTAGTAAGTCACTTAGCGACGTGTCTTGTTACCTCCGCCACCAAAGGTGGATGGAGGTTATGTTTTCACCCCTGTCTGTCTGTCTGTCCGTTTGTCTGTCTGTTTGTCTGTCCGCTTGTGAACAAAGTATCTCAAAAAGTTGTGGACGGATTCGGACGAAATTTGCCAGAGATGTAGTGTATGTAGCAAGGACGAAATGATTCGATTTTGGTGAAGATCCGGATTCGGATCCGGCTACTAGAATTTTGTAAGTGTTTCTTCACCATTGGGAGATGGGGCCAAAAACGATACATAGCAGGATATCTCAAAAAGTTATGGACCGATTTGAACGAAACGTGGTCGACGGGTTGGGTGTCTGACAAGGACAAATAGATTCGATTTTGGTGAAGATCTGAATATGTATTCGGATATGATAATTATTTAATATTATAAGTGAATATTCACCATTGGGACATCGGGCCAAAAACGATAGATAGCAGGAGATATTAAAAAGTTATAGACGGATTTGGACGAAACCTGTTGGACAGTTTGTGTGTGTGACAAGGAAGAATAGATTCAATTTTAGTAAAGATCAGGATCTTTTAGACTGTAGAGTATCCTCTAGTATAATTTTAAGTGATTCTTCACCATTGAGTGATATGGCCAACCAGGCGGAGGTATGCCCTCTAATGAGTGACGTTATAGTTTCTGATATAATGATGATGATAAAAAATAACAATAGTGACAACTTCGTAGTAGTTTATTTTTGTTCATCCAGAATGCCTCATTCAATTTTGTACTGTTCTTGGGATCATTTGTTGTGCATTTCTGTGGATATGTGATGTTAAAAGTTTATGCGATTGTCGATTTCGTTTGATTCAAGAATGGCAAAATATAATCATCTGTATTTTTAATAACAAGAAAACATCCCTCCATCTTCCACACCTCCCAGCCATTCCTCACCTCTTCAAAACAAAACAATCTATCAATAAATGAAAAAACAACACCTTATTTAAAAAGCAAACATTGAGATTCTTCATGATGTTATGCAATGGTGCTTTTGCTTGAGATAGATAACATCTTTTAATCTCAGCAATGAGCCATTTTTCACACATTGTTTGAGCAATCAGGAGGTGTTTCAAAAATATTATGACTAACAAATCCACAGCACTACCGTGAAATTCTCTACCGTGAACAAAGACATCCAATTCGACAAACACCTCATGGTCATCATACGCATGATGATATGGTTACCGAAATCAATTTTAGTTTGAGCCATTCATTAGTGATATATCCTAACAGTTCATGGTATCAAATGCATCAAACTGCGGCCTTGCACAAGGACATTTCAGCTGGTGTTGGTGCAAAAACCTCAAAAGACACGCGACTTGCCAGCTCAAATGTGCCCGACGCACTCGACTCGGTCACATCTAAGGGAACTAAGGGAAAGCAGAGTCAAGCCTAATTGACACTTGTGTGGGAGACTTCCCTGGAAGTGTGGGTGTTATTCTCCCAACTGCGCAGTCCACAAGCTGAGCTTGTCTCTAGATGGGAACATGTTGACGACCAGAAGCATCAGAGGAGCGGAATCAAACAAAAACTTCTGTCCTGGTGCAGAGGAAGTACCGGTAGGGGGCTCTTCATCTCAATGCATGCCATCGAAAATAGGGGAGGTAGAGGTGACTACTTTGTCTACAATTTGGCTCTCGATATTAAAATATTCATTATTTATTGAAAGGAGTAGGCCATTGAGTAGCAAATCTCATTTAAAATTCTATGCCGAGAAATTAAAATGGGGATATGTTAAAGGGGTGTACAAGTTCGGTTATAATTTTGTAATATTAATATGATCTCTAAATTGATAGGTTAAGTAATCGGGGGTGAATTTGGCAAGGTGTGATACATGAAATGTCCTATCACCTGGTGTTGGCCGAATGGTTAGGGTAGCGGGCTTGGGATCCTAAGGTCCTTAGTTAGAATCCCATTGAATTAATGCCATGTGGGGTAGACTCAGACTATCATCCTTCCGAGGTCGACAAAATGAGTACCAGATAACTGTTTATGGAGAGGCATTGCATCAGTGGCAGACACGCCCACAGAAAAATGATGCAACCAGCAGCTAGGGGGGGGGGGCGGTGGGCTGCACACGAACCATCCACTAAATGTCCTAGTATTTATATTTTCCTGTATTTGGTTTTCTCATGATGCCCATTGGGGCTTTTGGTTATAATTCTTAAAACAAGTAAACGGATAAACATGTTTTAGGGCTACACACTTTTATTTTGTTTTAAAAGTTTTTTACCTATTTTTTTATTTAATTAAAAAAAAATTCAAATTACATTTTGATAGATGAAAATGTACCAGAAAAGAGGACCGTGGGCCAAATTTCAGCTCTCTAGGACGTATGCAACCGAGAAAACGAACGGCTCAAATATTTAAAACGGGACAAACAAACAAAGTTCAGATGAAGTCAAATAAAAGTGTGTAAAAATGAACAGAGCTGAGAACAGAACGGCTTGATCTCTGATCATCAATTTGGTTTCAGACCAGGTCACTCTACTCTGGACATGCTGCTTCTGCTGTCTCAACAATGGATGGAGGTCCTCAATGCCAAACAGGAAATTAGAGCTGTCTCCCTCGACATATCACGTGCCTTCGATACGGTCTGGCACCCTGCTCTGCTCACCAAACTCTCCTCCTTTGGTATCCATGGAAATCTCCACGCATGGCTGGCGGACTTCCTCTCTAGTCGTAGTCAACGCGTGGCCCTGAATGGGTTTCTCTCATCTCCTCTTCCTGTTCAGGCTGGAGTTCCCCAAGGCAGTGTTCTGGGCCCTGTGCTTTTTCTGGTCTTCATCAATGATCTGTCTGACTCTCTTGAAAACCCTCTCTCGCTCTTTGCTGATGACTCCACTCTCTGCCGCTCCATTCCTCATCCCTCAGATCGGCAGTCTGCAGCCTCCTCACTCTCTGCAGACCTGGACAAAATCACAGACTGGGCAAACAAGTGGAACATGTCTTTCAATCCTGACAAGTCTCACACTCTTACGATGTCTCTCCGAAAAGACCGACTGGACAACCCTCCCATCTACTTTCTGAATAATCCTCTCCAAGAAGTTCTGTCACTCAAGCTTTTGGGTCTCACTATCTGCCATGATCTTTCCTGGGAAAACCACATTTCCAAGCTGGCCTCCAAAGCCAGTCGCCGACTGGGCATCCTCCGTCGTGTGAAGTCCTTCCTTGGCACACCTGAGCTCCTCACCACATACAAGGCTTTCATCCGCAGCTCAATGGAGTACTGCACTCCCCTCTGGGCTGGTGCTCCTGCCTCACACCTAGCTCGTCTTCACGCTGTTGAAACCAAAGCGTTCAGAATCATTGGAATCTCCCGCGATGACGCTATCTCCGAGGGCCTTTCACTTAATCACCGCAGCAGGTTGGTGGTCTTTCCGTCTTCTACCGACTCCTCTCCGGCCTTGCCCCCCCAGCTCTCTCTGGGCTCTGTCCCCCAAATATTCCTGCAGGTCGCACAAGATCTGCCTGCAACCCTCTTATGGTTAAACTGCCAAAATCAAGACTCTCTGCTCACCTTCACTCCTTCATTCCTCTTTTCTCCCGCCCCTGGAACAAACTCCCTCACTCTCTTCAATCCCACTCCTCCCTCCAGGTCTTTAAAACGGCTGTTCACCACCATCTCTTATCTTCCCCAATCCAAAACCTTGATCTTCTCTACCGCCGCTAATTTCACCCCAAATCCACTTTTTTGAGGTGACTTTTGACATCTTTCCTGGAAGTCCTTGGTGTCCTTGCGTTTTATACCTATCCTGCCTCCCCCCAGGCCCTCTCCCTCCAAAAACATCTCCTGACGTCCCTGCTCTCAAATGTTGTGTTTGTGTGCTTCCTCCCCTTCTCTCCCAATCTTGTCGACCGCCCCCCTTTTTATATACTTTGTTTGCTTGTTTGTTTGATTTGTTTGTTTGATAAATGTTAGCTCTTTCACGAGCCTCGACTCTGTATACAATAAACAAAAAAACAAAACAAAAAAAAACATATTGATTACCCTGGTCAACAACATTTTAAAAGTTTTATGGTTCTAGTATATTTTGAGGTGATTCTAACCAACATGAACCTGTAGATTTCGATTTCACGAGCACATCCAGTTTTTGAGAACCAGTATACCATAGGAATACCACTTCATTTGAAATTCACAAACCTCTTGTTGACCCTGAGAAGGTATTCTTACCACCACTTCATTTGAAACTTGGTTTGATGAAGAACTTTGTGAAGGCCATGGTCAAGATGGTGCTGGCTTCCACTACTTGCTAATGAAGTTCCAAGGCATTGTATTTGAGGCCAAAGTAAAGGCGGGTGTTTTCAATGGTCCTCAAATTCGTCTTGTAATCACTAATCAGGACTTTGTAACGAGACTATCCGAGCTGGAAAGCGTTGCTTGGGATAGCTTTGTGGCTCTTGCTAACAATTACCTTGGAAATTTTCGAGCACCAAATTATGAAGAGCTTGTGGACAAGATGTTGAAGAGTTACCAGGCGCTCGGTGCTCGAATATCACTCAAGATACATTTCTTCCATTCTCATCTGGACTTCTTTCCACAAAATCTTGGCGATGTCAGTGACGAACATGGAGAAAGGTTTCACCAGGATATTGCCATCATGGAGACTCGATATCAAGGCCGATTCAATCCAAACATGATGGGCGACTACTGTTGGACTTTACAGCGTGAAAGTGATTGCTCCTACAAACGCAAAAGTAAAGTTCAGAAGCACTTTTCATGTGATGTAAATAAAAACTTAAAGTTCATATTATTTTTGGAGATTTACATTTTTTTAATGTGATGTAAATAAAAACTTAAAGTTCATAATATTTTTTGTGATATTTTATAAAGTTCATATTCTTTTTGGAGATTTACATTTTTTTAATGTGATGTAAATAAAAACTTAAAGTACATATTATTTTTTGTGATATCTTATAAAGTTCATATTATTTTTGGAGATTTACATTTTTTTAATGTGATGTAAATAAAAACTTAAAGTTCATATTATTTTTTGTGATATTTTATAAAGTTCATATTATTTTTGGAGATTTACATTTTTTTATGTGATGTAAATAAAAACTTAAAGTTCATATTATTTTTTGTGATATTTTATAAAGTTCATATTATTTTTGGAGATTTACATTTTTTTTATGTGATGTAAATAAAAACTTAAAGTTCATAATATTTTTTGTGATATTTTATAAAGTTCATATTATTTTTGGAGATTTACATTTTTTTATGTGATGTAAATAAAAACTTAAAGTTCATATTATTTTTTGTGATATTTTATAAAGTTCATATTATTTTTGGAGATTTACATTTTTTTATGTGATGTAAATAAAAACTTAAAGTTCATATTATTTTTTGTGATATTTTATAAAGTTCATATTATTTTTGGAGATTTACATTTTTTTAAATGTGATGTAAATAAAAACTTAAAGTTCATATTATTTTTTGTGATATTTTATAAAGTTCATATTATTTTTGGAGATTTACTTTTTTTTTATGTGATGTAAATAAAAACTTAAAGTTCATATTATTTTTTGTGATATCTTATAAAGTTCATATTATTTTTGGAGATTTACATTTTTTTTATGTGAAGTAAATAAAAACTTAAAGTTCATATTATTTTTTGTGATATTTTATAAAGTTCATATTATTTTTGGAGATTTACATTTTTTTATGTGATGTAAATAAAAACTTTAAGTTCATATTATTTTTTGTGACAATATATAGACTTATTGAGACTTAATCAAGAAATCCGCATGCTCCAAAGATTTTTTTCCACACTTATGATGTACTACGTCAAGGTTACGTGATGGCGAAATTTTAAGGTCAAATTCGGATTCGTGGGCACCAAATTAGTTAGAAACAGTTGAAAATAAGTCAGAACCAATTTGGCTGTTGACAAGTGTTATCAATATAGATGGAATTCCATGTGAAAATTCTTTATCGTGTTAGGTGAAAATGAAGTAGAGAGACTTCTTGATAATCATCAATGCAATTTGGAGCTTTACAAGTCTTCATATCACTATCGTGAAATGAAAGTTTAGTGCAGAAGTCTCTGAGAAATAACGATAGAGAGAGGGCATAATAAGCATGTGGGGTGCAAGGAAATGGGAGGGGAGATAACAGATACCAAATAATGGTGCCTTGTATGGTCATGATGACGGAGTGGCGTCCTTGAAGTTTTGGTTTCAAAGCTGATTGAAAGCTACAGTATCATGGATTTGACTTGCAAACATCTCAGACAATGCGCGAGTCTTAAAGCCCTCAGAACAAACAACCTGGGATGGCCACCAGAATGTTATTGTGCTGCGGAGCACAAAATCATCCCCCGCCCCTCGCCCTTCAACTCAAAAAGGGGAAAAGGTCAAACTAACATAAAAGAACATGATGAATAATCAGCTGCTTATGGAATGAGTCATCATATAAATTGATAGTTGCCTGTCGCTATGACAAATGTTCCCAAATATGACACTGCCAGTTGGAACGTGAAGTAAACCTTTCGCTAAAGGCCGCTGTCCGTCAAGCACGAAACCTCAGATGCCAAAAGTAGATATTTTTACACATGATGTCTTCCCATTTCAAGGATACCAGAGCCCAACATATGTATGTACCTTAATCATCTGCATTGCCCATGACGCACATAACGGGACTTCATCCTTGGCATTGAAATGTGCACAAGAAAAATGGTGGTTTGGATCTGAACACGAGTTCCCAATGGTCACCTTTATCGCAAGGAATTTTGCTATACATCAGATTGCCAGGACTTTCATTGCTTTGCTCAATATGTGTTGGTTATCCAGGTAAGCATGCATAGAGAGAATTAAAGTAGATCACATCACGAGTAGGCCACCTGGGTGGTAAATCGCAGTCAAACTGTTTGTTGTGGATAAAACTACCTTTCTTGTGCAGTGTCAACAGAGGCCCCTGAATATTGATAAAATATTGATTTCAAGTTAGGTAAACTGAACTTTCGATCCTCCTCGTATTAACAAACCGTTTGAATTTTTATTTGAAAGACTTCCTGATCCTCACTCTCTACACATGTGGGTGTCTCACAAATACCTTTGATCGTCCACAGGTGGCTCGTGGAGTTGCTGACCAGTCGCTAAGTGCAAGCGAAAGATGCTTTGTAGGTGACTGCATGGCCTCATCCTGCCCTTTATGAATGGCACATCGTGATGCAACAATGGCAATTCATAAATAAACAAACTAAAAATATCCCATATTGATGCTCATCCCTTAAAGCCTGGTGTTGGCTGAGCGGTTATGGTGCCGGCTTGGGATCCTAGGATCCTGGGTTCAAATCCCGGTCGATCGCTCAATTAACGCCAGGGGGGTTGACTCAGCCTGTCATCCTTCCGAGGTCCGCAAATTGAGTACCAGTTCACTGGTAATTCCGTGTTTGTCGCAAGAGGTGACTAACAGGGTTGGCAGAGGAAGGGCATCCGGCCATAAAACATTTCTTCAAAAAGGGGACCACGGTGCCTGAAAAAGGCCAACCCCTGCTCTGCGGGGGGAAATGGCCTCCAAAGGCGGTTCTATTGATGCTCATCCCTTACTGCTCAGCTTGCAGCCTCTCGAGCTCCAAAAATCTGGGAGATAGCAAATTTATATAATCACAACTTGTAAATGTAAAGATGACTTTAACAAAATGAATTTATTACATTACAACGTGTCATTACGATAATATGAAGAGTGCATATCAATTACACATCCACCAGAATAATTGTGTGAAGGAACCACACCAGCAGATTAATAGGATAATTATAATTAGGGAAAAAAAAATTAAAGTGCAATTAGCAGTTGAAGGTTCGATGTTTAAAAAATATTACCAAACGAGAAAGAAAAGCACTTATTCTTGTATTACACTTTCAAATTAACACTTAATTTGCCTGAGAATCTGAGTTTTAAACAGAACAAATTATTTGCTGCTGTGCGGGGCAATTTGCAATTTCAGACATGGTGCTTGGGGGAGAAAGACTTTTCAAAAAAAATAAAATCACAACCGCGAGGGAGTAGTTTTCGAACGAGTAATAATAGTATGTTTCTGCCTCAATTCTTTAATAAGCAAGACCAAAAATATGTAGGGAGCATATCTCGCAATAATAACAGGGAGAGATTATAGGTGCAAAAAAAGAATTAGAGCCTAAGCTGCAAGAAGCAAGATAATGAGAGTAATAATTTGCGATGATTACATGAGCAGAGAAAGGTGAGAATCTATGCAATTTTGACTCTGGTATCAATGGCACGGGACTGACAGGATGGCCTAGACCCTAGAGGTATGCACACTCGCCTCTAAGCTATCTAGCCTGGGTTGGAATCCCGACCCAGCTAAAAACTATCATCCTGGGATTTCACAGGAAAGTCATCAATGTATGCGCCGTCCCTCGGATGGACGTCAAACACTGGCTGCTGGCTGTTGGTGGATGTTAAAGATCGCAATGTGTCCTTCGCAAAGAGAAAGTTAGCTATCACCAGCACCATCAACAAGTTCCAAATTCCTTCCGTAACTACTGCTGGAAAGGCAATGGCAAACCACCCAGCATAACCCTTATCAAGAAACTGCTTTCTGCAGTACTGAACCTGCCTTTTATTTGGGCAGAACACCAGAATAGAATATCAATGGCACATCTCGGGAGCTCCATGGGAAAAATTTCCAGCGCCTTTAAGGAAACTGGGTAGATGGGTTAACGTTTGTTCTAAAGGGCAGTTTTAATGAGATTGCTAAGCCTAGACAGCAGAAGAACATTCGCTGAAATGGGACTCGCAAGCATATCCAAAATTGTGCGATCAATTTAAAACGAAATCTTGCAAAACCTAAAATAAATGTTTTTTGCTTTTTCTCCTCATTTTCCTTTTTCCCTCATTCTTCATTTTCCTTTTAAACATGTAAAAGCCTTCTCAACGAGATATTAAAAATGCTCCTCACATCTGCATGTGAAACATTATTTTTGGGGCAAAATTTAAAGAAAAGCAAAAAAAACCGATTTCGACAATATTTTTTAGGAATTGATATTATAATGAAAATAGTTTCCATTTCTGTATTCCATTTCATAAATCATGTAAACAAATGTAAAATGATTATTATTTTGTGGTAAATAAGCAAATAATGCTGATATTTTTGGACAAAAATGCGTTTTTTAAACACAAATATTAACCAATGTTTGAAAAAAAATAAATTTGGAGAACTTTCTAACACAACAATAGTTTTGCTCAGAATATGTTCACATGCTCAATGATATGTTTAAAAAACATTCCAAATACCACAATTATGACACCTAGCATATTGTTACGGATCCGTCACTTCCACCTTTGTTGTTGTTATATACTTAGAGGATTTTTAGTTTCAGGTAATATTGTTGTTAAGATTTTTGTGTGAAATGGAGATGACTTTAGTATAAGGTAAAAATAAATGTTTGTGAAGGAAAAAGGAAAACGCGGCAAAGAGACCGGAAGAAGGGAGATCAATATGGGCAGAGAGAGGAGGAGAGAGCTGTGAGTCACGTCGAGACTGTGACAGAGCGGACTTGTTTTTATATATTGGTCGGGAATGAGTTGAGGTTTCCCGTGAAAGGGATTGCGTGATATCGTCATATATTGTGAGTGCAATTAAACCTGCGTCTCAGGTTTTATCACCAAGTGTGAGTCATCGTTGGAGAAATCAAGCTTTGTCCTCGAAGAAGAAGAGGCTGTCCGCTTGGTGCATCTTGTTTTGCCGTTGGGATTTCCATATATCGACCTCATCGTTTTGCTTGCCGTTGGTTTACTTATCCGCTCAATTCCCATATCGACCTCTCACCTCGTAACTCCTCATCCACAGCCGCGCCAATACCTGCCTGTTGTTTTGCCATTCTGCACGACTTCGACCTTCACCCCGCGTGGAGATTCGTGCATGGACTTTGGGAAATGTTACATTCTACTCACGGTTGGCGTATCGTGAGTTCATTGCTTTGAGAGCATTGGGGAATGATGGTACCATCCATCATATGTATTGTTCATTTGATGTAAGTGACATTTTCATTGTACTTTCTTTCATAGTGTTATTATTGTGTATGTAAGAGTTATTAATACAATTACTGGTTTTGTTCTACAATTGCATTGGTGTGGCTTTACCAAGGTTTATTAGAAAACGCAAAATAACAAATCTTTCTGCCGTGTTCCCACTCCAGCCTCTGTGGTGTACCGTAACCGGGGTTTGGGGAGGTAATACGTAACAATATTCATAAAATATTAAAAAACGTTTTTTTGCAGGTTAATAGATGAGAAGAAAATGGAGAGCAAGTGTGCGATATATGACCAGTCTCCTTCCTCGGGGGATACACACATCGACAGAAAAGGTGTCCAGAGACTTTTGAAGGCGGCAAATGAACATTGCCATAATTATTTAAATGAGTAAATTCGACAAAAAGTTATACAGAGAGTGCTGTCTACAGAAGCCTCTCTTCAGTGAAAGACACAAGAAAGCAGGCTTGGAGTTTGCAAAAAAGCACCTAAAGGACTCTCAGTCTGTGAGAAACAAGATTCTGTGGTCTGATGAAACCAAGATTGAACTGCTTGGCTTCCATCTGGCCACTCTGCCATAAAGCCCAGATCGGTGGAGTGTTGCAGTGTTGGTTGTCCTTCTGGAAGTTTCTCCCATCTCCACATAGGATCTCTGGAGCTCAACCAGAGTGACCATCGGGTTCTTGGTCACCTCTCTTACCAAGGCCCTTCTCCCCCAATTGCTCAGCTTGGCCGGGCAGCCAGCTCGAGGAAGAGTCCTGGTTCTTCCGAACTTCTTCCATTTAAGAATTATGGAGGCCACTGTGCTCTTGAGATCCTTCAATGCAGCAGAATTTTGGAATGCTTTGTAGAATATTGCCATGGCAGCAATTTATATATTTAGCTGTGCATGCCAAAATTTTCATTTTCCTTTAAGCAGTGGCAGTGGAAGAATGTGCAGCGTATACGTTGTCTTCCATGCATATAATGGTGAATGTCTCTCTCTCTCTCTCTCTCTCTCTCTGGGTCTGTCCCTTTCGCACAGCCACATCTTTAATGCTACAAACTTCATACTCAGGGGTGCAGATACAATTTTCTGCGGGAAGTAACAGGAGCTATGTCCCCAGGGCCTCAGATATCATTTGGAGGCTACAAATTGAGGCCAAAGTGACCAACATAGCAATTTTGGGCAAACAGGATGACCATCCATATGGTCTCAAATTGAAAAGGCTAGATTTTTTTTGGTAATGTGCCATCAAGAGGAATATAATTATTTACCATTCTTCTCTGTATGTTGACTTCTCAAATCATTCTATCCATGATCAATTACATGTTGCTTTGATTTTAAAACTTTGTGTTGCCTTCATTTGCTTCTCTGCTCATTCTCTCTTTGCTCTTTCCCTTCCTCTCTCTAAATCCCCTTAAATGCAAAAGACTGGTGCTTTATCTCTAATATGCACACACACTACCTCAACTTGCCGTCCGATGCTGCACCACCATTTAGCAGTGTGTGATATATAAGTAGCTCAGAGCTTTGGCTCTGAGTGAAACTGAGAGCGCAACATAATTAGCAGTTTTAAAGTCCATGAAATAATTTCAATTTATAGATCAACTTAAAGTTTTCCTGTCGGGGAGGATGGGTATTTTTGCTTGCTTTTCTCGTCAATGGGGATGGGTACTTTAGTAGCATCTAATATACAAATGTCTTTCTAAGCAATGACACACTCACTCACTGATATAAATGTTTAGTACTTTCTAGATGTGGTAGATGAAGTTCCACATACGTATGCAACTCAAAGCCATTATCCAAGGGAAAACACAAATCACAACAAAAGATATCTGCAAATAAAAGTCGGCCGGTGCAACATCAGTCTGCTCACTGCAGGTGATGTGACCAAAGACAATGGAGCTCTCACTCGAACTGGTTTCTGGGCAACGCTAACATGTGCCTCTTCTGCCTCTTATTTTATAACCTTTCCCATATTTACTTGGAAAGTTACTGTAGCTGCAAACGTTTAAATAAAAGGCTCATCCTCATCACCAATTATTAATTTACTTGAGTTATTTTTCTGCTTACAGAATGCAAGCACAATCCACTTCATCAAATATGTAAAGTTCTCTCACAATCCACTTCATCAAATATATAACTGACTTGCTATGACCCGATCTGTCCTCATTGTTTTTCTGCTAACCTTTTGATCAAATTGATTGCTTCACATTTCGGCAAAGGTGTATACACACCTTTGCAGTATATATATATATATACGTAGTGTGTTCAAAAAGTATCCGACCTTTATTTTTCGTGCGTAAAAAAAAAGAAGCTAGGGAGGCGTTGATTGGTGCACGTATGTAGGCGATCCTAATGCGCACGCGTGAATTTTTTCCCACCTGCAGAAGCTGTCATTCGACGGCACACCGCCGATGAGTGAGGACATGTAGGTGAGCGCCGTCGGATTTTCGTTTTTGACAAAATGACGGAAAAACTTGAACAACGCTACTGCATCAAATTTTGTGTAAAGCTTGGCGATTCCCAAGTGGAAACGATCCGCAAGATTCAACACCGTTCATTCCATTATGAAGGAGGATTTGGGCTTCAGGAGAATCTCAGCGAAGTTCGTACCAAAGCTGCTAACGATTGAGCAGAAGCAACTCCGTTTGGAGATCGCACAGGACATGCTGGAGACTGTGAACAGCGATCCCAGCTTCCTCAACACAGTGATCACTGGCGATGAGTCCTGCTTGTACGTATAAACCCACAATTGTTACACCTATCTGCCTGACTATTATAGAAGATACCATGGAATCTTTAACATCCACAAGCTAATACTAGCATATCTGATGCAGCTCAACTTCCATGCACCTTGCATTGCAACTCCCTGCATGTGAAGTACCAATCTGCCAATTTATAGTGAGGCCATGAATTGAAGCCGGACTAGACTGCTCAAATATAAATTCGCTAAGTCTGCACCATCGTATCGGACTGCTAAACAGAAAAATACGAGTGTTATTAGATGGTGACAATGTAATCTCATAAAACCAGTCCGGCCTCGATGATGGCAGATCTTGAGAAATATATTTCAGCTGGAATTGATTCTGCAAATGTAATATTCTTTCCAGATATTGTCCCAAAGTGTTTTGAGGTCATTCTGCTCATTCAGTAGAGAAGCATCAAAGTGACGATGAAAGACAGCAATTCTCTTTGTGGTTCAAAGCCAATAATTCTCAATGGATTAAGATACTGGCCCAGGTGGCAGGAGCATACAGGGAAACCAACCATAGGTCATTAATTATTGCAGACAAATAACGTAAATAGATACAATGGGGCAAGTACAAGATGCTTCAAAAATACAGACATAGAAAAATAGTACAAGGTACCATAACACCCAAGTAATTTCAGTGATAATCGAAACCCCACAAATTCAAGGAAGTGCTCTGCCGTGACATTTTATCTGCTCTGAAGTGAGGTTATACACAAAAAAGAATTATGATAATAAAACCGGTGTACAAAAGATTAAAATCACATCGAAATATATATTTTATAAAAGTGTGTAAGAGAAATGAAACTATCAGAGGATGCAGAGACCACTGTAAACCATTAACTAGAAAAAGGCCATCTCAATCTAACGTAGCCCCCAATTCCAGTTTTATGTAGCATTTTCACAATTCCACATGATTCAATTACAATTTGGCGAGCTTGTATTTTCATTTCCTCCTATTTAATGCTTCTGTCCTTTATGTAATGACCATGCTTACTGCCCTACCCTGAACCTTGCTATATTTTGTAGAATTGTAGTATTAAACTTTCACATTTTCAGATACATATGCAGATACGGCCAAAGTTTTAGTCCATCCAAGAAAAGGGGCTCAGCACCAAAATCCTTCTCCAATGAACAATAAATGGCGACAGAAAGAAAGGACTCACACTGTGTTCCGAGTCACTCACCAATGTAGCCAACTGGGTTGACCTCCTTGGGAGGTGGAGTACCACTTCTGATCTCAGTAAAAGCATCAGTGTGCATTTGCCATGAAATTTGCATGTAGAGGGCCCATAAGTTAATGGAGTAAAACAAAAATTCCACCATTATCTATGGAGTCATCCACATAGTGTTGGGCAAAGTACAAGGGAAGCAATAATTAAATGGTTTTGAACATAAGGGCTGTGACCAAAGATATTCTTGCGAGCTGTAAAATGTCAAAATCTTTGCACTTCGCAGGCAAATCTGAAGGTCAATTCTTATTTCACTCCTGCACACAATATGGCGGCTGTCAGCATTTGATTTGGATCAGGTTTCCTAACAAACCTGGCTGCACAAAATCCCATCGCAAGTAGATGGCTTGACACATGAATCAAAGTGATGTGATCATGAATTGGGGGCTCAATTTTTCAAAAAATATGAAAATTACTCCGTCAGTGCTACGTACGCGTGGATTATTACAGACACATAACTGTCTACACAGCTTGTAATTCCCAGAAGAGGGTTGCTGTACAAAATGGGAAATTGGTGAGTGCAATTATATTTAAAAATAAAAATAAAACGTCAGATATTCAGAAGCTCAATTACATTAACTAGCAACGGTACCCGCACCATGGGCGGGGCTTAAATTGGGAGGCCCAAATGAAAAGGCAAAATATCAGAAATTGACGTTTTTATTTTATTTTAAATGATTTATATAAACATCCGTTGAATCATATCACATGCAAATCATCAAAATCTAAACAGTATTTCTAGAATTTCAATAAAAGCCACATCACTGTTAATATCGGTAAATATTATTCCATAGTGTTTGGAAAAACTGGAAAATTGGAAAAAAAATTGGAAAAACAATATAGCCTATTTTACTCCAGGGGGTCCCAGGATTACCCACCCAAAATTTCGTTGTGATCAGTTCAGCCGTTTTTGCGGTACCTGCGAACAGACAGACAGACAGACAGACATTTGGTGAATTAGATGCAGAACAGATTGTTTGGGATCTTTACCCAACAGGACGAGAAAATGTAGAATTTCTAGAGGACTAGAAAATGAATGGCCGAGGCCATGAATAGGCATTTCACTTGTACAAGATGGTATAAGTATTACTTATAATGGAAAGCACAATCTGAACGATGCAGTATTACCAGCTATGTCAAATTGCACTTACGGTGTCTCATCCAGCATGGCAACATGTCGCTGAATAGTAAAATTTCCCACCAAGGCAAAATATAATTCGGCGCAAGGCTCGAGATAAGGAGCCTGTTGAGAACCACTCAAGGGTTTGAAGGCGAGTATGGACCGCAAATATCATCTCATCTAGAATCTGTGACAGACATCCTTAATAAGATCTCACCTACATTGAAGTTATGGAAAAACGTGAAAGCTTGTCACCTCATGCTGTTGTTTGGTTTTTCTATAAATGGCAAAGCAATTCCACCTTGCATGCGTCAGACTTTTCGTGAAGCTTCCAACTTTCATTGCAAAATGGATTTGAAGAAATAAATTAAGACCCATGGGGACTATAGTCTTAATCACAACAGTAAACAAAAATAATGTTATCACAGTTACTTAATCACACTTTAACGTAATTACTCCCTGAACTACCTAACTGCAAAAAATAAATTCTGCCATTTAAATCTGGTTTGACATCAGAATGCAAAACAAAATGAATCATTTTCTATAATGAACCGTTCTAGGTATTACCAGATTTGTACTAGCTTTAGTTGCTAATTGCTATGTGCTCTCCTTGTACGACTATAAATATGCTTAAATGCCTGCTGCATAAACATCTGCCCAAATACTTTGATGACAACCAATTTATAAGGATTTTTCTATAATTGAAATTGCATGAATTACATTAATTTATGCAGAAAAGGTTTTTCCATTGAGCAATGTGTTGGAAATCAATTATACGCTGTTAGTGAATGCAACTTATATCTGTATCAAGGTATTATCGGTATCACAAATATTTGGAACTCCAAAGTAGAAGAGAACAAAAATCTGAGACAACATTTGATTTGGCCTACTACATTGTCATATTTGAGCATTTGCTGAGGAGGCAACTACGGTACATAAACTTCCCTCCAGCCCCCGTGAAATAAAGTTAATAAAGCGATGAATAAATAAAATTGGATTAATGTGGTATTGATATAGCACAGGCATGATGGGCCAAAATGGCCGTCCTACTTCCAACAGTGGGATATTTGAGGTGGAAAAGGTGGTGGAAGTGTGGGGGAGAGAGGAGGGAGGCTGAGAAAAGGGAGCTTAAGGATGGAGATGAAAGGGTGCAGGTGCATACCTTTCCTCCCATACATACATAGGAGTTGGGGTCAGGAAGGGCATCCGGCCATAAAAACATTGCCTCAAACAGGGAGCCATGATTGTCGTGGGGCCCGCAAGGCTAACCCCCACTCTAGCGGGGAAAATGGCCTTAAAACGATCATTCATTCATTCATTCATTTTCCTTTCATACCTTTTCATAAAGAATAAAGAATTTTTTCCATAAAGAATAAAGAATCCTACCTTTCCCCCCATACATTATGTGAAGTGATTCCCGTTAAGTCACACTATATTATTCAACAAAAGCAACATCAATGTAGTTTTACAAAGAATGCTTAAGGCATCCATTATTATTTCAACCATGTTTTAACACAGACCAATAATATTTCTGACAATTTCCTGAATTGGGAGTTATATAAAAGCGTAGAAGGGATAGTGAGTGCTTGAGTGGAAGAAAGTGGATGATGTGATGGCAAAGTATTTTGCTCGATTACGTAAACAGCTCTTACAAAGAAGCTTTAATGTATCTGGAAAACGGGAAAAATGCACCTTGGCTTCATCGTCGCAATATAAAAACAGCACTCAGCATATCTGAACCTTTCTAGTTTTTGAACCAGAAAACACAAAAGAGAAACTTGCACAATGCACATGGACATTCTAACAAACAGACAGAAAATGGCCATTCCTGTTATTGTGTCTATATTGCATTCACATTGGAGCTTCTCTTGTGTTCAAGTTCTTTCAATCCATCTCTCGCATTGACTTCTGCCCCAGCCTCATTTCTTGTGTGGGAGTGTACAGCAAACAATTATCCCTAACAAATGTTCTTATTATAGTGGTTGTCCAATGAAGTTATAAGTCCAATGAGGTGAGAACGATGTGACACCTCACCCTCCATCGTCTTTTTGCTCACCCCTCCCCGCCTACTCCAACAATCTATAGTCTATACAATAGGAGAGCTGTTTGTCTATCTGTCTCTGTCTGTGTGTCGCCATCTTTCTCAGAAATGGTTGAACGGATCTTCGGCAAACTTTCAGAGATTCATAAGTGAGTGCCGGGGATTGTTTTAGGCAAAAAACCGTTCGTTTTTAGCTGCGACGAACAGCTCTATGAGAAGACCGCGTTGTTGTTCTTGATGTTGCAGTGCCTTTTTGAATAGCGCATGCGCATACACTCGGATGTGCGTTGGTATGAGGTAAGGACATCGCGGACTAAAATCGCGATTTGTTTGAAGAAACCAGAATAAATTTAGCTGAAAGACAAAAAGATGCTAGTGCATGCGTATAATTTAATGACTGGTCGAATTTGGTAGCGCATATTGCAACGGATATCCTCATGATTCTACACGTCGCAGCTGGTGACCACACTGTGGTCATTTTTCTCTTGTTAAAGTTCGTTTTTTAATTGGATTAAAAAAAAAATCGGTCGATGGTGTGATGCCATTTGTAATGAGATGTGAAAGTGAAATATGTGAAAGTAATATGTGAAATATGTAATGTGTGAAAAGTATATAACAATATTTGTAATATGTAATATGTGAAACGGCCTTGTAGCTATGTGAAAGATAATATTAAATTAGGGTAAAAAAAAATTGAAAAAAATAGTTCGTTTTTTATTGGTTGAAAAAAAAATCGCTCTATTAATCTATGAGCAAGGCCCCTAAATTTTGGCCACCGGTACCATCTGAGGGGCAAAATGCTCATGGTGATTTTTGACAAGGTATACACCCATAGAGCTGGAAAATACAGTCACGTGAAAAAGTAAGTACACCCCATGTAAAGTTTTGACTTTTTCAACATATTTCAACATACAGCTATTTGATCTTCATTTCAACAATATTGACAGATAAAGGTGATATAATACAACAAATATCATGGAACATTTACATTTTGTAGTCCATTGTATAATTTAAATAAACATAAATGCAAATTTCGCATGTGGCAAAAGTAAGTACACCCTTACATTTATCACTACTTCAAATACCTAAAATTAGAATCAGGTGCACAAGCTCAGGTGCAAATGATTAGAACATTGCTAGAGAGGATCTTGGAGGAACCTGTCTTATTTAAACCTCAGACATTTAGTTTGGTTTGCTCTTTGTTGTTGAAGTGTGCGGTGTCACCATGCCTAGATCAAAAGAGCTCTCTGAGGCCTTCAGAAAGAAGTTTATAGATGCCTACGAGTCTGGGAAGGGATTTAAAAAGATCTCCAAACAATTTGAAATCAATAATTCGACTGTCTGGAAGATCATCTACAAGTGGAGAAGATTCCAAACAACTGCCAACTTGTTCAGGTCAGGCCGCCTCAGCAAGTTCAGCCCGAGAACAGACCGCAAGATGCTGAAAGAGGTCTCTAAGAGCCCCAGAATGTCATCACGGGACCTACAGGTAGCTCTTGCCACTGTTGATGTCAAAGTGCACGAGTCTACCATTAGAAAGAGGCTGCACAAATTTGATCTACATGGGAGGTGTGCCAGGAGGAAACCTTTGCTGTCCAGAAAGAACATCAGGGCAAGCGTAAAGTTTGCCAATGAACACCGAGGCAAAGACCAGCACTTCTGGAACAATGTGCTCTGGACAGATGAGTCAAAGGTAGAGCTATTTGGCCACAGTACCAGAAGACATGTTTGGCGAAAACCAAAGGCAGCATTTGACCACAAGAACCTGATACCAACTGTAAAGCATGGTGGTGGAAATATTATGGTTTGGGGCAGCTTTGCTGCATCAGGGCCTGTGCAGCTCACCATCATAGAATCCACTATGAATTCTTCAATGTACCAGAGGGTGCTTGAGGATAATGTGAGGCCATCTGTCGGAAAGTTGAAGCTCAACCGAAGGTGGACCTTGCAACATGACAATGACCCTAAACATACCAGTAAATCCACCAAGGAATGGCTGAAAAGAAAGAAATGGAGGGTTCTGGAATGGCCAAGTCAAAGCCAGGATCTAAATCCCATCGAGATGTTGTGGGGGGATTTGAAACGAGCTGTGCATGCAAGAAACCCGTCAAAGGAATTCTGCATAGAGGAGTGGGCAAAAATTTCTCCCAGTCGATGTCAGAGACTGGTAGACAGTTATAAGAAACGCCGACTTGAGGTTGTTTCTGCCAAAGGGGGCAATACCACCTATTAGAGCCAAGGGTGTACTTACTTTTTCCACATGCGAAATTTGCATTTATGTTTATTTAAATTATACAATGGACTACAAAATGTAAATGTTTCATCATATTTGTTATATTATATCACCTTTATCTATCAATATTGTTGAAATGAAGATCAAATAGCTGTATGTTGAAATATGTTGAAAAAGTCAAAACTTTACATGGGGTGTACTTACTTTTTCACGTGACTGTATGTGATAGCATTGCAGCAATGGTAGCTTTTTGTGTGTTATCACCCTTTTTGTAACCCTACCCTAAAATAAACTTTCCTGAAATGTGCCTAGCACAAAAGAAGACATCCAACTTCAAACTAATGGTTCTCCCTTATAATAAACCATATCTCCTTGAAAATTGTTAGGTATGTAGCTCAGCTCATTTGCACACATGTGGGTAATGTCTATTTGACATTTCAACTAAAAGGTGGTGTGGTGGTGCAATATGGAAAATTCCAACATGGCAGGCCCCAGTCCATTTGCTGCAGGTTAAGGTCTTACAACTTCATCATAAATATACAGCAATGTTTGAGATTTTGATAGGTTGGTATAATGCAACAAGACTAAGAACATGTAAGAGAATATAAATAATCAGATAAGTTAAGTGTATGATGGGTATTTGAGATGTTTCTGTTGAACTAACAATTTTGTACGTTGCTGTGAAGAATTGTGAAAAATTATTACTATTTTGCATGTATAAGCTGTGATCAAGTCGTTCGTAGACCAGGTGTACAACATGGTTGATGATTTGAACCAACAGGAATTTAACAATCTGCTGCAAAGTCCACTGTTAGCTGAGCTGATAACCCTGTGGACCGACTTCCTGGAACACCTACGTCACAACAATGGAGAGCTATCAGCATACTGGATGTCCTACATAGACATGGTAGAGGATGTAGTACTTGGCCTTCTGCGTGCTTCTCGTGAGGGGAACTGGGACTTGCACCTCAATGCCATCAGAACTATGATCCCATGGTGTTTTGCCTACGATAAGATGACCTATGCCAGGTACCTGCCCGCATACTTTGCTCAGATGACAAATCTGGAAGAGAATAATCCTGATGTGTATGGAGCCTTCAAGACTGGCCAATTCTCTGTGCAGATGTCCAGCAACAACTCCTTTGGGTGGATCCCAGCAGACCAGACCATTGAGGTCACAGTAAACAAAGACACTCAGACCCCTGGAGGTACAGCTGGGTTCAGCCTGAAAGCTGGAGCTATGAAACGGTACTACATAACAGCTGAGCACCGCAGTGCATTCCTGGGACAGTTAAGACATGGTGCAAGCTAACAAATCAGACCTCCACCACGCAGATCTACAAGGGCCAAGACTCCAAAAAGATGAGGAAGCAGTATCAGCAGTCGTGGGCCTCATCCAAGACTGGGTCAACCCATTTTCAGAGAATCAGGACATCATTTGCATCTCTACTGCAAAGGCAGACCCCAAGGCCATTGCCTCTGACCTGATAAAGGCGTACGAGATTGGTGA
Organism: Myxine glutinosa; assembly: GCF_964187855.1. Lineage (NCBI taxonomy): Eukaryota > Metazoa > Chordata > Myxini > Myxiniformes > Myxinidae > Myxine > Myxine glutinosa. The sequence goes on from NC_136263.1 coordinate 40,148,900, forward strand.
GCAATGCTATGCTACCTTCAACAAGGAGAGACTAGAGAAAGACCCACCAGCAAATAAATTCCATGACCCAATGAAAACTAACAAATTAAAGGCATTTAGCAATATGTGTAAGAAAAAGGAAGTGAAATCCAGTGGGAGGGTGATCATCTTGAAAACAGACAGGTCTCTGTTTGGACGCATCATAGTTTTTTTTTTTTTTTTTTGGATACTGAATCGAGGCTCGTGAAAGAGCTAACATGAGTTATGGCTCATTCTTAGAGTTTGGTAACATGAGTTATGGCTTGAGTTATGGCTCAAGGGTGCAGTCTCCAGATGGAGGATATCCTCTCCCATCCCCTTGGAACATTACCCTGGGCCCTGTCAACACCAGATGGATTGCTGAGAAAGACAGACAAAGCTACTTTAACCACAACATTGCAGAAGAATGTGACACTAGTAGAGCAACTCCCAGGAAATTCTGCATCTGTGGTTGATGGAATGAACTTAGTCCAAAGAGTAAAAGGTGATCAGGCTACTTTTGGAAATGTTGCCACTACAGTTTTGTCTATGGCACTGCGGGAAGGAAGTCGGAGCAACAGAATAGATGTTGTGTTCGACACATACCGGGAGAACGCTATCAAGAACAGTGAGAGATCAGCACGAGGTGGAGAAACTGGGCACCAGTTGCAGGGTATCACAGGAACACAGATTGTGAGACAGTGGAGAAGTTTCCTGACAAGAGTCAATAACAAAACCAGTCTCATTACCTTCATAGTCAGTGAATGGAGGAAGGCAGAGTGCAGAGAAAAGCTACAAGAGAAGGTTCTATATGTGACTGTGAATGACAAGTGCTTCAGAATCACATCTCAGAACAGTAAAGAGGTGCCAGCTCTCCAGTGCCAGCAGGAAGAAGCAGATGGGCACCTACTTCTACATGCTGCCCATGCTGCTAGAGAGGGCTATCAGGCCATAGTGATCTGCTCAGAGGACACGGATGTCTTCATCATGTGTATAGCATTCCATGACAAGATACGAGTCCCATTGTTCCAGAAATGTGGCACTAGATCCAGGACAAGGGTAGTTGATATCAGGAAAATCGCTGCCACTGTTGGCGTAGATGTCTCTCGGGCTCTCATTGGATTGCATGCATACACCGGATGTGACACTGTCAGTGCTTTTGCAGGAAAAGGGAAGGCAAAGGCCCTGAAACTTTTGACTAGCAACAGGGAAATCAAGGACACATTCTTAGAGTTTGGTCAGGAATGAGACCTCTCTGAAGAACTGATGGACAAACTAGAGGCATTCACATGCCTCCCCTACGCCCCCAAAGCATCATCCACTAAGGTCAATGATCTCAGGTACCACCTGTTCCATGCTAAAAAGAAAAGGTGAGATAGAGAGTCATCAGCTTCCACCATGCAGGGACTGCTTGGTGAAACATGCACAAAGAGTTAACTACCAGACTGGAGTATGGAGAAGATGTCTGGAACAGGACCCGCAGGGGCCAAGCCCTGTTGGCAGAGGGTGGAAGATTGAGAAGGAAGAAGGAGCTGAACAGTTGGTAGTGCACTGGATGGATGGTCAGCCAGCACCTAAGGCCGTCCTGGATCTACTGGCCTGCAACTGTCCAAGAAAGTGTGAACTGCCAAAATGTGTGCGTATGGTAAATTGACTCAAGTGTACCGATATGTGCAGACTGCCAGACTGTGAGAACCAGGCATCCACCTCAGACCATGAGGAAAGTGCAGTTGAGGATTAGGATGAGCTGGAAAATGGTTCTGATTATTAGTTTCAGCTTGAACAATTTACATTGCTTATTACACTCAGTGCATATTATATGAAATGTCGAAATAAATTATATACCATTTAGTTATTTTGATACCTCAATAAATTTTCTACAAACCCATGTAATCATATGTATCCCAGAATTGTTATTAACTTTTTCAAAATAAATGATACACAAATACTTTTCCGTTTTTAAATTTTTACTATTTTTAAAGATAGGGTTACAAAAAGGGTGATAACACACAAAAAGCTACCACAGCTGCAATGCTATCATATATTTTCCAGCTCTAGGGGATATACATTGCCAAAAATCACTATGAGCATTATTCCCCTCAGATGGTACTGACCAACCCTAGTGGCTCATGGCCTATATGGTGCCTGAGCCTTTGTAGCGATATGAAAGGTAATATTAAATTAGGATAAAAAAATTTTTGAAAAAGAAAAAGTTCTTTGTTAATGGATTATTTAAAAATCGCTCTATGGTGCCATGTGAGATCTTTGTAGCCATGTGAAAAGTAATATTAGATTAGGATAAAAAATTTTTTTGAAAAAGAAGAGTTAGTTTTTTATTGGATTTTTTTATTTATTACCTTCGCAAAAGCGGAAGGTTATGTTTTGATCGCTGTGTATTTATTTGTATGTCTGTGTGTGTGTGTGTGTGTATGTTATTCGCATAACAAAAAGTATTCAACCGAATTGCATGAAATTTGGTGGGATGATTGGTTATTATACGGGACACATTTGATTAGATTTTGGGAGCAATCGGGTCAAAGGTCAAGGTCAAGGTCACGAAAAGGTCAAAATCGTATTTTTGTTGTTCTGTTCCCTACACTCCCATGCCAAGTACAGAACAGTAGCTGCGGCGAAGGTATGCGCTCTACCGAGTGCCCGTTCTAGTTATTAATCGCTCTATTGCGCCTGACTGAGCCTTTGTAGCTATGTGAAAGGTAATATTAAATTATCACCAACTAGTGTGTGTGTGTGTGTGTGTGTGTGTGTGTGTGTGTGTGTGTGTGTGTGTGTGTGTGTGTGTGTGTGTGTGTGTGTGTGTGTGTGTGTGTGTGTGTGTGTGTGTGTGATATGTTAAATATAAATTTTCCTTATTGGGTGCAGGTAGGGGAGTGTTTTAGGCACCTACAAAGAATAGAAAACACCAAATTGATTTCTTCAAAATGCCAACAGGATTATAACATCACCGGGCAATGCCGGGTACTCATGCTAGTATACAAATACAGTCGTGGCCAAAAAATATTGGCACCCTTTTCATTGGCCAAAATATATTTCATTGATATTTTAACATCCATTCACAATTTCATTTGATTTTGGGATAAAATCCTATTTTCACAAATAATGCACCATTTCTCCCAGAAAATTGTTGAAATTAAAAATCGTTTCTTATCCACATATGTATTTCTTTGGTTTGTAGTGGAACAAAACAAAAAAGCTGCAATGATTACTAAATCTTAGCTTATTCCACACAAAAATCCTAAAATTGCATGGAAAATATTATTGGCACTTTTTAGAAGTTGTTAGAAATAATTAGATTTCAAGCAGGTGATTCTCCTTTACATTGGAATTGAACTTACCTGTGGTGAGTTGCAGGTGCCTGCAAGATAAAAATCGCTCATTCAACCAGTTTGAATGGAGAAAAGGAGTCATTCTGCCGTTTTGTGTCACTGTGTGTACTGCAATAAGCATTGAGCATGGAGAAAAGAAAGAAAACCAGAGAATTTTCTGAGGAGGTCAGACACAAGATTGTAGCCAAGCATGGACAATCTCAAGGCGACAAGTCCATCTCCAGAGACCTTGATGTTCTTGTGTCCACCGTACGCAATGTTATCAGGAATTTTAAGGCCCATGGCACTGTAGCCAACCTCCCTGGACATGGCCGCAAGAGAAAAGTTGATTTAAGATTGCAGCGAAGGATTGTTTGAATAGTGGAGACAGCACCTCGATCAACTGCCAAACAGATTCAAGCTAACCTTCAGACACAAGGTATGACAGTTTCAACTTACACCATCTGTCGCCAACTCAATGAAAGGGGTTCTATGGTAGGAGATCCAGGAGGACCCCACTACTGAGAGAGAGACATAAGAAAGCCTGACTGGAGTTTGCCAAAACACACCTGAACAAGCCAAAATCCTTCTGTGGACAGATGAGACCAAATTAGAGTTTTTTGGAAAAGCACATCATCTCTATGTTTACAGGAAATAAAATGAAGCCATCAAAGAAGAGAACACCTTCCCTACAGTCAAACATGGAGGAGGTTCAGTGATGTTTTGTGGTTGCTGTGGTGGCTCTGGCACAGGGTGCCTTGAATGTGTGCATGACATCATTAAATCAGGAGCTTACCAAGGCATTTTGGAGCGAAATGTTCAACCCAGTGTCAGAAAGTTGGGTCTCTGAAGGTCATGGGTCTTGCAGCAGGACAATGACCCCAAACACACATCAAAAAGTACCCAGGAATGGGTCAAGACAAAATGCTGGACTGTTCTGAAGTGGCCAGCAATGAGTCCAGATCAAAATCTCATTGAACACCTGTGGGGAGATCTGAAAACAGCAGTTGGGAGAAGGCACCCTTCAAATCTGGGAGAACTGGAGCAGTTTGCACAAGAAGAGTGGGCCAAACTGCCAGTACAGAGGTGTAGGAAGCTCATTCATGGCTATAGGAAGCGATAGACTGCAGTTATTTTGTCCAAAGTCTGTGCTACCAAATATTAAGTCTCGGGTGTCAATAATTTTGGCAATGCCATTTCTTTTTATTTTCTGATTTAAAAGGATATATTAAGTTCTGAATCAAAAACAAAGGTTCTGTAATATTAACAGTGAAATAAAGAATTGTGGAGACCAAATACTTTTGTCAATTTCACTTATTTTTGGAGAAAATTGTGAGCTATTTGAAAAAAGTGCAAGGGTGCCAATATTTTTTGCCACGACTGTATTTCCGTAGTACTTCTCTCACCACACAACCTCCTATCCCACCTCCTCCATGCTTTTCACAAATTTCAGTTTCTCAATATATTAAAAATGTCCCCCAGCAATGCAGATGCATCAATGAGTCTTCAATTTAAATGACAAAACCGAAATCGATCTTATTACACGATGGGCACCATAACGTCCATAACTGAAACGAAACAATATGATGCTGGAAATGCATCAGAGTGACAGATGGTGTTATGAGTCAGAATATCAAAATAGAGCAAAGTAGTTATAGCTATAGTGGGGAAACAAAGGCCGAGCTATATTAAAAGAACCCGTTTCCATTATTAGCTTTTCAATTTTCATTATCATTAGCATGTAGCAATGGCTGTGACAGATGGCACATTCAAATAGGTGCAAACCCCATAACTACAGCATTACGTTCCAGTGCACCGCTTTTGAAGTAAACACCTGGGAGAGATGTAAGCAGCACAATGCCATTGCTGCATGGTGATATTTTCTTATGGTGATAGAGTGAATCTTTCCGATTTGTGACTGACACGGAACCTGTGGGGTGAAGAGGTTTGTTCAGAGCTTTCTTAAAGGGGTCCAACACCTACTCGGTCCCTGAAGTACAAAAATAAAAAATCATTCCAAATGGCTTTGAGTGAGGATTATTACTACAGTCTTCCAAAGTCGAGGCTGGTTACCTGCATTAATGCATCTCGTTATTCACCCGACTGCAGCAGTGTCTCCTTGTGTCCGCCATCTTATCCTCCTCACTGAAGTCTTTCCAATGCGATGACCAGCACTACCTCATGCGCATCCACATTCTCTTCGAAACATGCTGACTTTCTCTCATTTTGCTTCCCTTTAGGCAATTGTTACTAATGTTCGTGTTATTCCTCTGGCCTGGTGTTGGCTTAGCGGTTAGAGTGCCGGCTTGGGATCCTAGGATCCTGGGTTTGAATCCCGGTCGATTGCTGAATTAATGCCAGCGGGGTTGACTCAGCCTGTCATCCTTACGAGGTCGGCAAATTGAGTACCAGCTCATTGGTAATTCCCTGTGTGTCGCAAGAGGCGACAAACAGGGTTGGTGGCAGGAAGAACATGCGGCCATAAAACATTGCTTCAAAAAAGGGGACCCAAGGTGTCCGAAAAAGGCCAACCACTGCTCTGCGGGGAAAAATGGCCTCTAAAGGTGGTTGTTGTTCGTGTTATTCCTCTATTAAATGGCCTCTAAAGGTGGTTGTTGTTCGTGTTATTCCTCTAAAGGTGGTTGTTGTACGTGTTATTCCTCTATTAAATGGCCTCTTAAGCTGGTTGTTGTTCGTGTTATTCCTCTATTAAATGGCCTCTAAAGCTGGTTGTTGTTCGTGTTATTCTTCTATTAAATGGCCTCTAAAGCTGGTTGTTGTTCGTGTTATTCCTCTATTAAATGGCCTCTAAAGCTGGTTGTTGTTCGTGTTATTCCTCTATTAAATGGCCTCTAAAGCTGGTTGTTGTTCGTGTTATTCCTCTATTAAATGGCCTCTAAATGTGGTTGTTGTTCGTGTTGTTCCTCTATTAAATGGCCTCTAAATGTGGTTGTTGTTCGTGTTATTCCTCTAAAGGTGGTTGTTATTCGTGTTATTCCTCTAAAGGTGGTTGTTGTTCGTGTTATTCCTCTATTAAATGGCCTCTAAAGGTGTTTGTTGTTCGTGTTATTCCTCTATTAAATGGCCTCTAAAGGTGTTTGTTGTTCGTGTTATTCCTCTATTAAATGGCCTCTAAATGTGGTTGTTGTTCGTGTTATTCCTCTAAAGGTGGTTGTTGTTCGTGTTATTCCTCTAAAGGTGGTTGTTGTTCGTGTTATTCCTCTAAAGCTGGTTGTTGTTCGTGTTATTCCTCTATTAAATGGCCCCTAAAGGTTGTTGTTGTTCGTGTTATTCCTCTAAAGGTGGTTGTTGTTCGTGTTATTCCTCTAAAGCTGGTTGTTGTTCGTGTTATTCCTCTATTAAATGGCCTCTAAAGCTGGTTGTTGTTCGTGTTATTCCTCTATTAAATGGCCTCTAAAGGTGGTTGTTGTTCGTGTTATTCCTCTATTAAATGGCCTCTAAATGTGGTTGTTGTTCGTGTTATTCCTCTAAAGGTGGTTGTTGTTCGTGTTATTCCTCTAAAGGTGGTTGTTGTTCGTGTTATTCCTCTATTAAATGGCCTCTAAAGGTGTTTGTTGTTCGTATTATTCCTCTATTAAATGGCCTCTAAATGTGGTTGTTGTTCGTGTTATTCCTCTAAAGGTGGTTGTTGTTCGTGTTATTCCTCTAAATGTGGTTGTTGTTCGTGTTATTCCTCTAAAGGTGGTTGTTGTTCGTGTTATTCCTCTAAAGGTGGTTGTTGTTCGTGTTATTCCTCTATTAAATGGTGTTACGTGGTCCCCTCGGTGAATACCTGGTCTCAGTGACCCCCGGACCGTGAGAGGAACTTCGCCAGAAAGCTGTATTATATATGCGCTTTCGCCACGCAAGCCATATGAATTTCACCCAAGAGACAACTGACGTTCAAGGATATATTTCAATGGTAATGATACCAAACAATTTCAATGACACAACCATCAACAATATTTCAAGGACACAACCACGGAGATTTTCCCCGAGCAATCAACAATACATAATCATCACCAATTCCCAATTCACAATCAATTCCCTAAGATTAAGATGGCCATCTTATACATGTGTGTCCCGGTGAGTACTCACACCCCCTTTCGGTCTCTGCTCCTCACAATGTCTCTGGGCCCCTCCGGACCAAGATACTGCTACTCGGCGTCTCCGCACTCGGGCGGTTGAACGAACCCCGGGCGGACGTGCTCCAAACGTGCCGTCTCGTACCGGGGACAGCTGTTGCAGCGCACCTCCTTGCCAAGCAACGGGGCAAAACCCAGCGCGGCTTCCAACGTGCGCGAGGCCCCGAAGTGCGACCCGTACGCGTCCTTGTAGACGGGGCGAAACCCAAACGCGGTTTTTCACCGCGTGCGAGGTTCGACGTGCGACCCGTACGCGGCCTTGTAGACGGGGCAGAACCCGGCGCGGTTTGCAACGCGCGCGCGGCCCAACGTGCGACCGCTTGGTTCCGTGCACGAACTCACGGGGACTTCACGTGTCAACAGGTAGTTACGCGTCCAGGTAACTCCTCTCTCACCAAACGGGTTTCGGAACGCCGCTGTTTTCCGCGCAGCGCAAGGTCGATTCCACCTTCTGTCGTCGCGGGGCGAGGAAGAAGATTCACCGTCCTTTTCTCTCCTCGTGTCTTTTCTTCTTCCGTTTCCGGCCACTTCCGTTTCCGGCCACTGGTTCCGAAGGGCTCCTGACCCTCCAACCACAACAACTACACCACAACTTAATATACTACACACGGATAAGCAAAGACCTGAATGGTAATTCACATACATTCACATAAATATGTAACAATGGCCTCTAAAGGTGTTTGTTGTTCGTGTTATTCCTCTATTAAATGGCCTCTAAAGGTGTTTGTTGTTCGTGTTATTCCTCTATTAAATGGCCTCTAAATGTGGTTGTTGTTCGTGTTATTCCTCTAAAGGTTGTTGTTGTTCGTGTTATTCCTCTAAAGGTGGTTGTTGTTCGTGTTATTCCTCTATTAAATGGCCTCTAAAGGTGTTTGTTGTTCGTATTATTCCTCTATTAAATGGCCTCTAAATGTGGTTGTTGTTCGTGTTATTCCTCTAAAGGTGGTTGTTGTTCGTGTTATTCCTCTAAATGTGGTTGTTGTTCGTGTTATTCCTCTAAAGGTGGTTGTTGTTCGTGTTATTCCTCTATTAAATGGCCTCTAAAGGTGGTTGTTGTTCGTGTTATTCCTCTATTAAATGGCCTCTAAAGGTGGTTGTTGTTCGTGTTATTCCTCTATTAAATGGCCTCTAAAGGTGGTTGTTGTTCGTGTTATTCCTCTATTAAATGGCCTCTTAAGCTGGTTGTTGTTCGTGTTATTCCTCTAAAGGTGGTTGTTGTTCGTGTTATTCCTCTATTAAATGGCCTCTAAAGGTGTTTGTTGTTCGTGTTATTCCTCTATTAAATGGCCTCTAAAGGTGTTTGTTGTTCGTGTTATTCCTCTATTAAATGGCCTCTAAAGGTGGTTGTTGTTCGTGTTATTCCTCTAAAGCTGGTTGTTGTTCGTGTTATTCCTCTATTAAATGGCCTCTAAATGTGGTTGTTGTTCGTGTTATTCCTCTAAAGGTGGTTGTTGTTCGTGTTATTCCTCTAAAGCTGGTTGTTGTTCGTGTTATTCCTCTATTAAATGGCCTCTTAAGCTGGTTGTTGTTCGTGTTATTCCTCTATTAAATGGCCTCTAAAGGTGGTTGTTGTTCGTGTTATTCCTCTATTAAATGGCCTCTAAAGGTGGTTGTTGTTCGTGTTATTCCTCTAAAGGTGGTTGTTGTACGTGTTATTCCTCTATTAAATGGCCTCTAAAGCTGGTTGTTGTTCGTGTTATTCCTCTATTAAATGGCCCCTAAAGGTTGTTGTTGTTCGTGTTATTCCTCTAAAGGTGGTTGTTGTTCGTGTTATTCCTCTAAAGCTGGTTGTTGTTCGTGTTATTCCTCTATTAAATGGCCTCTAAAGCTGGTTGTTGTTCGTGTTATTCCTCTATTAAATGGCCTCTAAAGGTGGTTGTTGTTCGTGTTATTCCTCTATTAAATGGCCTCTAAAGGTGGTTGTTGTTCGTGTTATTCCTCTATTAAATGGCCTCTAAATGTGGTTGTTGTTCGTGTTATTCCTCTATTAAATGGCCTCTAAATGTGGTTGTTGTTCGTGTTATTCCTCTATTAAATGGCCTCTAAAGGTGGTTGTTGTTCGTGTTATTCCTCTAAAGCTGGTTGTTGTTCGTGTTATTCCTCTATTAAATGGCCCCTAAAGGTTGTTGTTGTTCGTGTTATTCCTCTAAAGGTGGTTGTTGTTCGTGTTATTCCTCTAAAGGTGGTTGTTGTTCGTGTTATTCCTCTAAAGGTGGTTGTTGTTCGTGTTATTCCTCTAAAGGTGGTTGTTGTTCGTGTTATTCCTCTATTAAATGGCCTCTAAAGGTGGTTGTTGTTCGTGTTATTCCTCTAAAGGTGGTTGTTGTTCGTGTTATTCCTCTAAAGGTGGTTGTTGTTCGTGTTATTCCTCTATTCCTCCTTGTTTGACCTTTGTTGTGCATGTTGTGCAGCTCCACCATGAGACTAGACCCTTGCCTATTACAAAGATCATTCCAAAATGCACACAAATCTGGCCACAAATTAGACACACAGTCGTATAATGCCAATAATTTAATAGCCTGATGTTCCACAGCATTCATACAAATCAATGTGCTGTGGCATCAGTTCAGTAGCATTTTGATGCAAGCACAGAAGCTTTCCTTCCGCAATATCTCAGTGCAGTGATGGTGGTTGCATTGATCCCCGTCAGATGGATGCAAAAACGAGTTTCCCGGAAGATTGTGGTCATGGTCAGGAACAGTATAAAATAAGTGGGTGAGGCAAAACCCACCACTACTGGGATTGCATGACTGCATCATTTATTGTGTATGGCAACTTGGAGGTATTCCTGCAGTGCCACGTGGCAAGGTTTTCGTTTACTGTTGTACCCTTTGAACTTGCCATTTCAAAATCATTCAAACATGGACATTATGTGAGGCACGTCCTTGACCGATCCATGCTGGAATTTCATCCTTTATCAGATTCGGGGACAACATGACATTTACACTCAGCCAGATGACTTTGGTTATAGCTTGTAATTATACAAGAGACAAGCAATGAAGCACATGAAGAGCTTTCCATTTAGAGTCCTGACACGAGATGCCGATGTCGGGTAAGCCTGGTAAATCTCGTCTTCTCGCCGACATGTACTTGCGGTGCCCCTTCATATTATTCCCTTCAAGGTCTTGCCCATTATGCGATTGACATTGACGCACTGCTGATTTGGGTATTGCTGCAAGAGCACCAAGGACGTCACACGTTTGGACCCCTGAATGAAAGTTGCTTACCAAGGACATCCTTTGTCCTCGCGGGGAAGATAAAACCCACCACTCTGCAGTTAACAGGTGTGGACAAATGCTCGGAAGAACTTCCTTGGTGGATTTATTGTGCCTTCTGAAAAACCATTTATTTCAAAGTAATTAGATTAATGAACAGGATTAAATAATTAAATTAATATATGTGGGAACATAACATGCACCGGACCAGGAATCGAACCCAGGTCCTCTGGAAACCCGTATCAATGCTCTGCCATCTGAGCTATCTGGGCGACCCTGACTGAGCATGCAATTTTCCCACACATGTAATTGCCACTCTCTTCCCGTCGTTGCTTCCAGGGCACTCGCTGCCAACCAGAGGAACACCAACGGCCTGAACACGAGAGGGTCTTCCTCCAATGGGAGAGGGGAGGAGGGGGGGGAAGGGGAGGGGAGGAGGGGAGGAGGGGAGGAGGGGAGGCGGGGAGGGGAGGAGGGGAGGGGAGGAGGGGAGGAGGGAGGAGGTGACAAATCCATACCCTCTATTATAAGCACCACTGGGGGGCGTAGTGAGCAATTAGAATCTGGGTTCAAATCCTGGTCTGGGCATGTAATTTTCCCACATATATTAATTTAATTATTTCAAAGTTCTGATTGTAATGACCATATCAACAACCAATGAGATCATCGTGTCCTTGTGTGCTCATCCTCCTCATTTCAGTAGTTCTTTCAAATGCTCACCCATGCACATTCACGTTTAACTCATTGAAAATGCAGAAGTTCTAGAACGCACAGGTAGATTCCCATTGGCTTTGAAGCAAAGTCATTGTGAAATCAAGAAATACACAGAAACTTGGTTCACTGGGCATGATTCGATTTGCTGGAATATTATTGTACAAAGTGTCACCTTATAGAGCAGCCTGAATAATTTGATTTTCAAATGGTTAATGTTTTTTTGGAAGAGTCCAAGAAAATGTCGATGTCGAAAATGTCGAAAACTGAAAATGCTTCAGTTTTCCGCCAGCTACACCGACTTCAGTTTTCCGCCAGCTACACCGACTCCATTTAATCCAGGTACACCGATTTCAGTTTTCCGCCATCTACACCGACTTCAGTTTTCCGCCAGCTACACCGACTCCATTTAATCCAGGTACACCGATTTCAGTTTTCCGCCATCTACACCGACTTCAGTTAATCCAGGTACACCGATTTCAGTTTTCCGCCATCTACACCGATTTCAGTTTTCCGCCATCTACACCGACTTCAGTTAATCCAGGTACACCGATTTCAGTTTTCCGCCATCTACACCGACTTCAGTTTTCCGCCAGCTACACCGACTTCATTTATAATTCTAAGCCCAAGATCAAACAGCCCAGCCTAGCTAGGCCTAGGCCTACAGATGTTTGCGAGGGCTGCGTACTCGATCGACTGACCATTGTCGACGAAGCTCTCACTCTACGCAATGCGTATTTTCATTTTACATAGCCTTTTTTTTCATAAATCCGTCTAGTCTATTCCACCTTATAGGCCATACAATCCTGCTTCAGATCTGTGTACAGATGGACATTCACATTGTTGGAAAATGTATTCACGTGGTCATACCACCATGTCACCACCAATGTCAATTAAACCTGATCTCAGATAAACTTTACTGCATTCCATTATAATCTTTCTTATAAAGTTTGAGGCTGATGGAGAAGTTAAACAATCGATGGCAAATAAAATGCACTAACAACGGAAATACAGTAAGGGGTAAGAGGTGGACATACAGGTAAACAGATGACAAATTGGCAGGTGTCAAAGGAAATGTGACAAGACCATGCAGCCAGGTCAACATGGCCAAGTGGAGGCTCAAACGCACAAATTATTGTTAAAGACATCCTGAAACTTACAAAAAATTTTTTATTGCAAAGAACAACTGACTTAGCATCCCATCCAAAAGACCATGTGACCCATCCATGACGACCCTAAGTAGTGCTGCATGAAGTCAAGGCAGTTTTAATTTGCTCTAATTTCAGCTCAAAAGGTGAGCACACAATCCTGCCCACACAATCCTGAGTTATCCCACTGGTATGTACATGGAATTTTGATATTTTATTAGAAGCTATGCATTTTATCTCCCAAAAGTGTATTTAAACAATTAAACCACAGCGATGCAGAGAACCCAAAAATGTTATTGGAGGTTGACAGCTGTCACGATGATGCAGAAAGAATCGATGAAGATGTAAATAAATTAACATTTCATTTATTTCGATAATAATATCTCCAGGTTTCGATAATAATATCTTCATTTCCATAAGCCCCCAACAGGAAACCTGATCCAAGACACTTTTAGTGTAAAATTCACTATTCCAGTCACACTGATTCTCACATCATACAGCATTTGCACTCTCCTCTAATGCCGCAATGCTGCCACACTTCGTTCATTATCCATTGAAAAATGGCAGCACAGAGGGCAAATGTCAGCATTTATTTAATCTCCATTCAAACCATACCCGGAGGACTTCTGTTGTTTCTCAACAGACACCAAACTGCAAATTGCATTGAACTTCAACATCCACACTGAAAATCCTAGCAGCAAACTGTACCTGGAGACAAATTCCACCACTCCCCCACAGCATCACCTACCAACTGGTTAACTTCACTGGAGTCGATCCATTGCATTCCTTCATTAATTATGAACTACAGACATTTATTTCATCTAATGCCCTCTAGGAGTGGGCATTTGATGAGCTGAATTGAAGCAAACGATTTCCCACACACTCAAGTGAGATTATTGCACCGTGTACCAGGGCACAGAACAGTCTGGCTCCAGGTAATAATTAATCTATCTGGTTTGCAACCAGTCACAAGATTTATATAACAACACAGATCCATGTCCTATGATAATGTTTGCAGGGCAGTTTTATGTATCACTACCCAGAAGGGTAGCGTAAAACATTGAATGCTCCAGGAATTTATTTTACAAGACAATTTCTTTTCTTCACAGGTTCACCCATTCCAAATTTAACTTTTCTGTCCAACATCTTAATCCTAGAACACTCATGCATGATGCGAGGCCAGTGCAAAAAAAAAAATCAGCGATTGCAGCTCTTGCCAGGACGTGTTTGTGTGGTGTATTTTTGTGGGGTGTTTATTACCTGCTGTGTTTGCGTGGTTTATTGATGATGTAAATTTGTGTTCAATCAAATATGGCTGCCAAATACTTGACCAATGACGTCATCAATTTAATTCTTCCATATCCCATATCATTTTTTGTGTCAATCATGCTCAAACATTTTCAAACTGATCGGATCAAGCGTTCTACTTGTCTAATTATGATGTCATAATGAAGGCACCAATGACATCAACATGAATAACTGTTGTTCCCCATGTGTAGTACTTGAGAATGAGACATGTTTCAATTATTTCCATGTAGCGGTTTCGGAGATATAGAGGTGCAAATTTTTTCGGGTATGTGATCCAGGTATGTGATCCAGGTACACATTCCAGGTATGTGATCATTATGTTATATTCTTCGCAAATCTGCAGAGATGGATGGATGCTGCAGACGTCTGCCTCTCAGACATGTGGTGTACTGATCTACATCATCAGTCATCAACAAAATGGTTTAGTGGATTTTCAAATGAAATGGAGAGGATGTATAACAAGGACATTACCTTCAGGAGGGAGATCTCGAGAGTAATGCCATCGAGAGCAACCCATTTCATCTGCTCACAGAGAAAATCTGATAACCAGTCATGTCGAGTCCCCTAAGTTTTGGCAGACAGGAGATGCGAAGTTGCACCATTCAATGATTTAAGATTTTTTTTCCCAGCCCAACCTTTGCCTGCCAGTCTCATTTTAAACATGGGGCAAAACTTGTCTTCTATTCCCTGTGGAAATTAGCCAGAAAATGTTCCAAGGCTCAATTGTGATAAAAAATGTCAAACCTCTGACACCAATAACCATTCCAATCTATATTATGTCGCTTTTTGATTAAAACAGAGTTTAAATCTCCACTACATGACTTTATAAAGCACTATTTGCTGCCTTAGTGTGCAATGATCTTCATAGTGCATGCAAATTGATGGTTTATTTCAAGTTTGTGTGTGCCATTGAATCGTTTTGGTAATGCAGTGTATATTTTTACATAAGAGAGAAAGGACAATGAACAAGGAAAGAGGAAAGGGGATTTAAAGATTCTACCTTTCAAGAAGAAACATGTAATCATTCTTTTTCAGCAATTTTAATGCAATTGGACAACATTAACCATTATTGTGCACTCAACTCAACTACTATGTCATCTTCTAAGAGCCTAGATCTTGTATGTAAAAAGAGATCAAGTAATTTTGAAGAAAATGAGGTTAATCGATTTTGAAAAAGACTCAACACCTTTGACCAAACCAGATCTCTTTCGCAACTTTTTTTTTTTTAATCTCAAATAGATTTCATACAAAGTAAGGACATATTTTAAGCTTTCACTACTGTATAAATAATTTATAGTTGTCATTAATCTAGCAGATAATTAAAATATATAACTTATTTTGTTTGTGAAAGCCGAGTTATACTTTTGTGTGCCCGGCTGTCATGACCACACTCAGGTAGTAGTTGATTACCAGGCCTAAAATATGGTGACTTTGAGAGTTGCCAACAGGGTCCTCAACTGAAATCAATCAACAGTTCCTGTCATTTTCAATGGTCCTGAAGTCATTTCCTCCACATTGATAAAGCTAAACTCTTTGCTGAGCATTTCACTGCAAACTCCACACATGATGACTTAAATCAATCTAACACTAACATCAATATATCCACTGTCGTTATCACTCAAAGTTGTGAAAATCACCCAAGGGCTGGAAATTTCAAAAGCTACGGGAACGTATTGTATCTTGCAATTGTCCTGAAGATGTGCTTGCCAGAATTGTTCTCTATTCTCTCAAAACTGTACAAATATATCAAAGTTGGTGTTCTCACCTTGCTGGAAGTTTGCTTCTGTTGTACCTGCATTTAAAGGCTCTGGGGAGAAATCGGACCCCTCCTCTTTTTTGGATACAAGATCGAGGCTCGTGTAAGAGCTAAGAAACCTAGTTATGATTATAAACCTAGTTCTCATTTCTTTTCTTAACTAACATCGTAAATACTAAACAATTCGGTGATAACAACAATAATCATGCACGTACTGACTTTATGTCCCATGACAACAATCAATTACATCATCAACCATTTCAACCACTCAAAGAAAACCTTTCCATCAACAGAAATTCTCATTTTGTAACAATATACTCCAGGTTTTTTGAGCCCATCTAGTTGATGTAATTTAGAGAGCAAGTGCAACCTGCTGCTTGAGAGAGATAGGATAAAGTGATTGACGTTTGGTTGGTGGATGAGGAAATGTGGGAAGTGGAAAGGGGTGGGGGTGTGCGAAATATGGGGTAGATCAAGAAGAGTGTCAGTGAAGTCATGCCTGCAGATATAGAAAGTGGTTCACTCCATTTTCAGCTTTAACTCAAGAGCATGTTGCGATAAAAGGTGGTTTGCAAAATGTAGTATTATACAAAATATACAAAGGAAGTATTTGTGGACAGGGACTACCTACCTGTATTTGAGTGGAAAGTGTAATAAGAGCATGGTTAAAATGATCAACCTACACTTTTCTGAACAAACATGCATGTTGGAAACAAAAACTTTCCATGTTTAATGCAAGTGTGAAGCTTTTGTAAATGCAATGCATTTTTTTTCCAAACTTTTTTTTATGTTGAAGGCTCCAGTCACGGACTATATAGTCCTCAGCGATGCGTGGCTTTAAATAAAAGAGCTGCATTGATAGAAAAGTGAAGAAATAGAGAATAGTCTAAGAGTTTTTGAGGAAGTAAAAAATCTGCTTTTTGAAAAGGAGAAGATTTTTTTTTTTTTTTGTGTACATTTGTACAAGATCTAGGCTCGTGTAAGAGCTAACAATAATTACAAAAGAGGAAAAACGGACACACAACACATACAATAAAGGGACGGGAGACAAGATGGGGAGAGAGAGGGAAGCAGACAAGTACAACAGCAGAGAACAGGGACAACGGAAGATCTTTTTGAGGGAGAGGGCTTGGGGGGAGGAGGCATGGGAAGGGAGGAGTTTGAGGTATAAAACATATGGACACTGATATAACTTCCAGGAAAGAAAGAGGTCGATATTTCAAAAAAATGGATCTGGGGTGAAATTAGCGGGGGTAGAAAAGATCAAGGTTTTGGATGGGGGAAGATAAGAGATGGTGGTGAACAGCTGTTTTAAAGACCTGGAGGGAGGAGTGGGATTGAAGAGAGTGCGGGAGTTTGTTTCAGAGGCGGGAGAAAAGAGGAATGAAGGAGTGAAGGTGAGCAGAGAGTCTTGATTTTGGCGGTTTAACCATAAGAGGGTTGCTGGCAGATCTTGTGCGACCTGGAGGAATATTTGAGGGGACAGAGCACAGAGAGAGCTGGGGGAGCAAGGCCGGAGAGGAGTCGGTAGACCTGCCTGCGGTGAGTAAGTTAAAGGCCGTCGGAGTTAGCTTATTCCTAATTCCTCAAGTTCCTGGATATTTCCACAACTTCTTTGTAAGTGGCTGAAAGTCTTTCAGGGTTGTTTCTCAATTTCACAGATGATGAGGGATCCATAGTTGGTTTATTTCTTTAGTCTGATTGACATATGCAAAATAAGCTCCAGTCACGAGTGTCCATGCTAGCAGGCGTGGTTTTACAGTTGCCAGTATTCATTTTGGATTAGTCACTTCAAATATTTAAAACGCAATAAAATATTTAAAAAGATCATAAGTGTTTGGAAAAACATGCGAAGGTAAAGGGTTCCAGAGTTTGGCAGTTTGGCAGTTAAGACACAAACATCATAACGGTTTATTCTTGATTTGCCAATGGCCACACAATAATCATGCGATCCAGTGGCTTGTCGAGTATTCCGTGGTCTCGCTAATGGTGGAGGTACACAAGCAGAAAGATCTTAGGAGCAGAAAATTAAGTAATATCTGTAGAAAAGAGCAAGAGAGCCAACTTTGCGGCGTAATTTGAGTGGGTCGAGTTTTGATGTCAGATTAGGAGAGTTGATAAGTCGGATTACTTTGGATTCAATTATGTCCAGTAAGTATGTGGAGCTAGAACCTCCCCAGATGTGAGAGCAGTACTCTATACGAGGACGATTCAATCCTTTATATACCGTAGTTGAAGCAACTGCCGAGAGGAGAAGAATCTTCGACATCGGAACAGGACTCCTAGTTTATTCGAGGCAGACTAAGCTATTTGTGTAAAGTATGGATTCCAGGATAAATTTGATGTTCAAGTAATACTAAGTAGGTTTATCGTATCACATACACATGACAGCAGTACTTTATAAACTTTAGATATTTACTCACATTAACTTTACTACCACAAAATATCAATGCATCCTTAGATATTTACTCACATTCGAAAAATTTAATGCACAGCATTTCACCTTTGATGACTAGAAAGATATTTTAAATTACAATTGTTTTACTTTCAATAAACGTGAGCTGGCTCTCCCATCGGCATCGAGTGTGTCTGGTTGTGGATACCATGGTAACTTTCAACAGTACAGCCAACAGTAGGCCATTGAGTGCTGGTATCCAGACTAAATTCGCTCCTTGGGTTAGTTGCGCAATTTGCAATACACAGTATGTGGGAGTGCTGAGGTGTGGACAAGATGACAATTAGCCTATTAGGAACATAACAATACCAGATGGTTGTGGTTACATTCTACAAGAATAAAAATAAATTGGTGAAATGAAGAATGAGTAAGCAAAACGAGCTCTATTTTTGTACAGCCCAAGCTCCGTCCCTCTCCCGTTACCATAAGTGAACTCATCGATAAAACACATGGTGACGTTAAATACATAGCGATCAACCTTGCATGTTATTGCTCTCTATAAACTTGAATTAAGTTCAAGAGCACCATGTTCCTGACCACCTAGGAAACTTAATATAATGAAGTCTTCGGTTCAAAAATAGGTTTTTTCACAGACACCTTTAACGATCACCAAAAAGTGATCAAAAGTGAAAAAAGTTTCAAAAAAGTGAAAAGGTGATCACCAAAAAGTGTAAGGTACAAATGTTGGTTATTCATAATTGTCTTAATTAAACCAAAATTATATTACTAGATACAGTTTATGTATGTATGTATATATATATATATATATATACAGTATATATATATTTTAACTATAATTCACCAAATGTCTGTCCGTCTGTCTGTCTGTCTGTCTGTCTGTCCGTCTGTTCCCAGGTACCGCAAAAACGGCTGAACCGATTGCAAGGAAATTTTAGGTGGGTATTCCTGGGACCCCTTGGAGTAAAATACGCTATAATGGTTTTCCAATTTCAGCTTTGGCCTCCAGCATTTTCAGGTTTGGACTCCTGCCTAACGTTATTGTCCCGGGTACCACAAAAACGGCTGCACTGATCGCAACAATACACCTCCATGCCCGTGGTATTCTCACAGGTGACCCCACTAGTATATATAATGCTCAGAGGTCAAGACTGCAAAAAATCATCACTTTTGATTTATTTTATTTTGATGTATTTTCATTATTTTGATTTATGGAAGAAGAAGAAGATGTCTGAATGCAAACGGACTCGAACGGGCTTTGCATTTTCAGATGTTTTCTAGTTTATGTAATTCAATGTCTTAAACCATAGACACGTCGAGGCCTAGACTTTTACGAAAAAAGTATTGGCTTTATTTAAAAATATGGTATATTGTGGGTGCATTCTGCAAGCAGCTAAATAAGAAAAAGAATAAAGAATAAGTGCTCAGGATGACTTCCGTATTTAACAGTTGTATGTAACGTTGCCTGCCATTGTCTTTGGTCACATGACACTCCGGGAGCGGTGTTATTCTAGAGTCAGGTTTGATTTAGGGTGCTTACAGATTATTTTGTGATTATGTTTTCCTGGAATCGTGGTTCATGCAAAATTTCAACTTTCTAGCACACCACATAAGTATGAAACATTTATATTGGTGAGTGAGTGAGTGAGTAGTCAGAAAGAGCTTTATAAATTTCACTTTTTAGGTCGTAGTTTGTAGACAGCAACCACCCAGGGTAGTACTACCGTTCTGACTTAGGAGCGTTAAAGTGGTGCCCGGAACCATCTTACACTCTCCGTGTCACGATTGCTGGTCTTGCTTTCTGTCTCACTCAAACTATCGCTGAATATGTCCTATGATGAAATAATAATAATATTAAAAGAATATCTATATGAATAATAATGCATAATTCTATTAATATTGTTATGTCTGGGGGTAGAGCGAAAGAGAGCCAGGTAGATCTGTATAGGTAGGTATTCGACTGTCGCGATAGGGAATCTTCCTGTAATGAGTTCTGTGTTGTAGTCCGGTTTGTCGGTTAAGGAGTACACCTGTGAACATACCAGGATGTTCGGGTGTTAAATAGTTATAGGGATTAAGAATAAACCCCTGTGTGTCACACCTGGTAATCAAACCTTTGTCCCTTATGGCAATGCACACCTGTAGACACTTAGACAGGCCCTGTAGTGCACACAGTAATTAAATTCCCTTCCCTGACAAGGACTTCGGAAGAAAACAGGAAACCAGGCCAGGACACCGCCGATGATGGCTGCCGCCGGTCACATCACGAACTTGCCCAGCAACATCGCGTGACCACACCACAGGGGCCTGTGATTGGAGGGAAGGTGCTCGGAGGTTCGGTGGAAGGCGCTGATTGGGGGGCGCGCCAAGGCTGACGTCACCGGCCAGGTTGTGTAGGGGCGTGCCAAACGGCATTTTCTCTCTTGCTCTTGCTCGAACTCTTGTGCAGCACGTCCCTCTGGCTCTTGCGCAGCTCCAGCCCTGGTGCTTTCTGGCTGCCTCAACATGCTTGAAGCTCTTGCGTTTCTTCTTGGTCTTGAGAGGTCCTGGTGGTCGTTGGTTCACCATCTTTGTGGTGCTTGGAGCGGTGCTTGGTGCTTGTGCTTGGAGCGTTGCTTGTGCGGGAGCGAGGCTCGGAGCTTAGAGTGGTGAACGGGACCTCGTGTGCAAACGGCGAGGGCGTTGGCTCGGGCCTAGCAAAGCGTGTGAGGCGGACGGAGGATTCTCCGCACCGGAGCTTGGAGCTGCGTTTGGATGGTGGACACGACTACAGACGGACAGATAAGCTCACACCACATTTCACAATGACACGACGGACAGTTATTTTCGTAATTCATTCCTGTGTCCTGTTGTTGAGTCTGGTGTGTGGGATCCCAATTTATGAGCTTTATTTGATTACCATTGCGTTTCATTGTTATCGGGTGCCGGGAATAAACGTGTTTATTTTTGTACATTCTAATTCGGTGTCGAGTACATTAATTTCCCTGCAGCTGCCATCGGTTCGCTGAAGATAAGCGCTATTGCAGCAGCTTCCACTTCCCTTCTTCCTCCCGCGTTTTATAGCCGAATCCGTGTTTGGTCGTCGCCTCAAGTAAATCCGTTCTGGTCCATCCGCGGTCCCTGGTCTTAACCGAAGGGTCTGCGCGACAATATTAAAATAATATTGATAATAATAATAAATGTAATATCGCTGAATATGTCCTATGATGGACTGCCAGCTTCAATCTATCTTTCTCGGAAACAAACATCATGCACTTTTCATCATACATTTTCCTTCTCTTTTATTTAAGGCCTGGCCTCGATGAGGGCTATATAGTCCGTGCCTGGAGCCTTCAACATAAATATATATATATATATATATATATATATATATATATATATATATATATATATACATGGTGGTCCAGAAACCCTGGGCACATATTGAAGAATGATACCTGCAACAAACAAGGAAGTTTATTATTGTTCTTTGGTGCAAAACAAAACGTGATTACTCGTAAATGGATGTGACCACTTCAACACGCAGAGGCATGACGACGCAACAGGGTGAGGTGCATCACGTGATATGGATCGGGGTGAGCTTTGCTCACTGTGCTGCATGCGTTTGTCTTTGCATTAGTTCAGTTCATTGTGAATTAGATGCCATAATACGACGGAGGATATCGTGAGACAGAAAATTTGCGCTGTACGCTTGTATTCTGTATTTGAAATGGACAATGATTTGCAGAACAGGACCTTGTGGTCAGATGAATCCAAGTTTACTTTATCTGGTTCTGTGAATCGTCATGACAGCGTGATATGGGCAGTAGACAACACACAATTTACTGTTGAGCACAATGTCCAGTATCAAGCTAGTGTGTCTGTCTGGGCAGGCATTTCTTCTGGAGGCATTGTTGGACCAATATTTTTCGAAGAAAATGTGAATGTTGCAAATTATCTTCTAACTTTGGAACAGCGAGTATTTCCACTCAATGATGGCCAAATGTTGTCCATGCATGATGGTGCGCCTGCTCATTATGCTGCCAGTGTACACCAGGCCCTTGATTTGAACATTACAGACAAATGGATTGGCCATTGTGGGCCGGTTAAATGGCCGCCATGGTCTTGTGATTTAACACCCTGGGATTTCTTCCTTTTGGGTTTCCTCAAACACAAAGTGAAGGTGAGGAATCCTTCAACCTTTGGAGACTTGAAACAATTCATCCGTAATGAGACTGCTGCCTTAATGACTGAAACATGCAGAACTGCATGTCAGAGTGCAGTTTGAACATTTGAACTGATCTGTTTCATGTATATTAGACTGATTAGACTGTTTAACGAGTAAGCATGTTTTGTTTTGCACCAAAGAACAATAATAAACTTAGTTGTTTGTTGCAGGTATCGTTCTTCTAAATGTGGTTTCTGGACCACCATATATATATATATACACACACATATATACATAAAGGGTGTCCACAAAGTCATGCATCATGGGCAAAACATTTATTTGTAAGGTTGGCTATTTCAGTTGTTCGAAATGTGTCCCACCAATCTCAAAACGATTAATTTTGAATAAAGTTAATAAACTGTAGATAATAAAGTAATAAAATCTGAAAAGAAATACACTAAAAAATAAACACATTAGATAAATTAAATAATTTCCTCTGATGTGTGACTTTGTGGACACCCTGTATATACTAGATACTTCCTTACTCTTAGCTCATCTAGCCACGACTCTTCTGTAATTCCAAAGCGAATGGTTATTGCAGAGAAACACATAAGCAAACAAGAAAGAGCAATCAGAGATTGCAGACCCTTGCCAGGACGTTTTTTCAGTGGTTTTTAAGGCTTTTGTGTTAAAACAAATATGGCGGCTGAACCACATGACCAATGACATCATCGTTATTTTTTTTCCCCTCCACCAATTTATCCCTAGACGACACTCAAGAAATTTCATCTTGATCGGATGAAGTTATGTAGTTGTCGAATTATGACGTCATAATGGAGGCACCTATGACATCAGCATTAACATATGTTATTTCACATGGAGAGCTCTTTACAATGAGCCATGTCTCAATTTTTTCTATGCAGCGCTTTCAGAGATATAGAGGTGCAAATCTTTTCGGTTTTTCCAAGATGGCGGCCATACCACGTAACCTATGACATCATAATTATAATTTTAAAATTCTACAGGTGGAGTTACACCTATGGTGCAAATTTCCTGTCAATCGGACCAACGTTTGCAGAGAAAATCATATTTATTCT
This sequence comes from Myxine glutinosa, assembly GCF_964187855.1. NCBI lineage: Eukaryota > Metazoa > Chordata > Myxini > Myxiniformes > Myxinidae > Myxine > Myxine glutinosa. The sequence continues at coordinate 40,172,160 of NC_136263.1, forward strand.
GTGTGGACAAACAAACAGACAAACAGACAGACAAACAAACGGACCCAAATGCAAAACCCTCTCCTCTGGTGAGGATAATAAGCAAACAAGTAAATTAAGATGATCATGCTAAAAGTGGAGATTGGGTGAGGAGGGAGGGGGGAGGAGGAAGGTGAGGTAAGGGGGTGAGGGTAGGGGGTGAGGGTTTGAGGTGATATGTAAGTACAACTTCCGATACCACTGAAAGCAAGATGATGTGAAATAGTGCCAAAAAGGAACATTTAACATAAAGGATGACAGCTGCAATAATTAATTAGCCAAAATTCCCAATAATTATATAACCTACAAAATTTATTTCAATCATTCCATTTCATTTCAATCATTCCATTTCATTTCAATCATTCCATTTCATTTCATTCATTCCATTTCAATCACCCTGGACACCGACAGCCACCTCCATTGCACTTTAGAAATGCTTCAACACACTGCAGCAATTGCTTTTGAAATGATTATAGCTGCACCAACAATGAATCGGTGTCGATAAACGGCGATGCGAAACCGGTGCAATAATGCGTTCGTGGTGAGTGTTCAAAACAGCGAAAGGTGTGTGGGCCTGTCCCATGACAAATCTCTGCAGTGAGGCTCGGGTGCTATTCGAGAATACTGAAAGCAATGTGAAGAAGCACACAGTATGGTGTTGCTATATCATCTTAGCAGCGGGATTTGCCCAAACAAGAACCGTGCAATATCCGAGTGTGCCAGTGGGAAGAGGTCGGCTAACTCCACAGTGTATGAGTTCTCAGCACACATTATAATAACTGCGCTGTTGCATTTGAATGCAAAGCATTATGATAAGTCAAAGAGGAGCTACTTTAAAAAGCATTTTTATAGTTTTCTTTTTAAAAAACTCTGCAAATAAATTGTTTTGGTCTTTACCTGTACTTGATAATTGTTACATAACTCGTGTCGGCACCACCCTTGCAATAGCTTTTCCTAAGATGCTGTGATAGTAACACCAGTGCAATTTTCAAGTTATTGAGCTACCAAATGCATCGAAATGCAACTTGTACATGCAAGGAAAGTACAGTACTGATTTAGCTGGAATAGTAAATAAAAAAATAAAAAACCGAAATGCTGTGAACAGGACTGTGAGTCAGAAGATAGATTATACATCTTAGAACAGCAGTGAAAGTGTTTTGCATCTCTTCTCATTTGGTGAAATTGGTCACAAGCACCATCAACTCCCTTTTGGTGAAACGATCTAAATTAGGCCATCAGCCAGACCCCCAAAATAGGGTCCATTGGTACCAAAATGAGGGAGTAAGCCTAATATTGATTTTTGGATAGGTCTTTACCCCTAGAATATGAAAATATGTGATAGCAAATTCAACCATGTAGCTAAATGGGTGTTATCACTTCATTTTCAAAATGGCCGCCAAAATGCATGTTTTTCTATTAAAAACACCATGTTTCATATTCTTGTAGGAATTTGTAACAAATAGCATTGCGTTTTGAGATGTTTAAGACTTTACAACTCTCTTAAAGTATGAAATACATCATCTGAACTTTAATCCAAGAAGATAGAATCCAATATGGCGCCCAATTTCACAAAATGGCTGCCATCATAGCAACAACTTTATGCACAAAATATGCACGAAAATAACTGGCATTCAGTAGATTTGCAAGTATACACATGGAAAAAAGTATCGCACCACCACGTATTTTCGACATAGTGGAAATGTATCAATGAATTTTTGCACCTTTTCGTTGCGGTGTAGGGTAATCTTGTGCAACATTTTGTCCAGATGTTGGAACGCAATGAAGAGAACAAAATTGGGTGACACATTCCTGCCTGTCCTTCACATCATTTGTTTGTTGATACTTTCTTATCAAACGACTAATACTGGTATGGTGATGTCCCAATTGGTTAGCAATGGGTGATGTCCCAAAGTTGTAAAATCATTTCTAACCCCTAAAACCAGGTATAAGATACCCAAATTTGGGGTATAGGGTGAATAGTGAAAAAAACACTACATTGACCATTGATATTTTGAGAAATTTGGCGGCCATTTTGAAAATGGGTGATAACACACATTTAGCTACATCGTTGAATTTGCTATCACATATTTTCTTATTCTAGAGGTAAAAACCTTGTCAAAAATCATTATTAGCCTTACTCCCTCAATTTGGTACCGGTTGACCCCCCTAGCTGATAGCCTAAATCTAGGATCATGGCTCTCCGCCTCTCAAATGTTCCTCTTTTTTCCCCACCTGTGGAACCAACTTCCACATTCTCTTCAACCTCATCTCATTCTTCCCTCTGGGTCTTCAAGACAGCTGCTCATCGACATCTCAGATCCAAAAACATGATCTTTTCTACCCACGCTAACTCCCACACCCCAAGCCCTTCTCCTTCCAAACGTCCAGTTTTTCCCTCCTCTGAGTTTCCTTATGTATCCATCTTTTCTTCTGTATTCATCTTAGCTTTACACTCTGCTGTTGGTGTTTCTCCAGGCCCCCTCTCTACAGTTCCTTCTGTCCCATTATGTCCTGATTTCTTCAGTGTGCTAGTTCTTCCACGAGCCTTGACTATGTATACAAAATATGAGAAAAACACTGCAACTGTGTAAAATCACAAGAAAAAAACGGATGCTGCCTCTGGCACTTTTGAAAGATTATTATGTACGAGTAATTCACTCAATTTTTCATTGGCAATACTGTAAGTAATTCAAAGCACACGGAAATTGTTCATTGGGGTCAAAAACAGCCTCTCACTACTACACCAGGGAATACATACACTGAGCAGTCAGTTTGTCTATATAATTGAGAAGGCAAATACTACAGGGCTTTGCTTGTGAGGAGAGAAACGACTCAGTACAATCAGTGCAGTGACTGTTAAGTATCTCCCCAACAGGGAGCATCCCATGATCAAACCTTCTTGGAAGCGGAAAGCCTTCAGCATAGTTTGATGCAAGGAGCGTACCTGTTCACCATCTACCTGCTTATCATCATACTAAAATATGCCATTTCGTGTCTGTCTGTCTGTCTGATGAATTTTTGACATCACTGCAATCCTTCGTTACTTATCCAATCTCAACCAAACTTGACAGGATGACGAAGGGTTACATAATGAAGGTTGTAGCGCATTCATTTGCACCCCTCCCCAAGGGGGGTTTCTCCCCCGAGCGGGTTTTTCCCGCCATTGCCGTCAATGGCGTTGCGTGTTGAGGTGTATATCAATGTTAAATTAGCTTTATCGTGGCGTTTGTCCAATGATGAAGATTTAGCGTGGTGTTTTTCCAAAGACGCTTTTAATAACAAAATTAATGATAATCTCATATTGTTAATATTATTACAAAACAATATTAATACTTATCATCTCTCACTTCCCCAAGGCGTTTTTCCTGCAGTGATAACATGTATAAATAGCTTATCTTACTATAATTCACCAAATGTCCGTCCGTCCATTCGAAGGTATCGCAAAAACGGCTCAACCGATCGAAATGATATTTTGGGTGGGTATTCCTGGGACCACTGGGAGTAAAATAGGCTATATTGTTTTTCCAAGTTTTCAAGTTTTCCAATTTTCCAGTTTTTCCAAACACTATGGAATAATATTTACCGATATGAACAGTGATGTGGCTTTTGTTGAAATTCTACAAATACTGTTTATTCTACGTACCAGGAGAGAGTAGATCGACTCCTGACGAACTCTTCCTATATAAACGTGCGGCTCTGAAGTAACATGCCAGCATGTGCAAAGCGACTGAGAAACAGGTGTAGTGGCCGCTTCCATGTTACAGATTCGGCACGCACTCTTTACACATAAAAGTGCAATGAGAAAGACGTGTAGCGGCCACTTCCGTTTTGCAGAAGTCAATCTTTTTTCAAAATGGGCGCCATGTACTGTTTAGATTTTGATGATTTGCGTGTGATATGATTCAATGGATGTTTATATGAATCGTTTAAAATAAAAAAGCCTTCAATTTCTGATATTTTGCCTTTTCATTTGGGCTTCCCAATTGAAGCCCCGCCCATAGGGTGGGCACCGTTGCTAGTAGCCGGCGAAGCCAGTGTTGTGAATGAACGCGTACGTATTATGTTGAAAAGCCAGATTTTGCTGAATCCTTGGAGAATTTCGAAGCTTTGACGCACCAAATCGCTCCATGGAGGCCGCCATCTTCCGGATGCGGAAGTATGCATAAAAAATTGCGAAAAAGTTCAATAGGAGTTTGTTTCACCCGTCTTTTTTTGATTCACAATCTTATGCACCTCTAATTTGTAATTAAAATACTTTAAGACCAACCTCGTTCCCCAGGACCGCATGGGCCCTGGTTATCTTCAACGAAAATCGTCACCAAACACCGGAACCAATGAGATTCGAGTATTTGAAAAAATATTTCAAAAAAGCTTATTACCGCGTTTCAGAGGCTGAAAACGGTGTCAAATATTCTAAAATTGACGAAGAATTATTTTTTATAAGTCTCGCGGCCGTAGGGAATAGTTTTCACGGCCGGAAATATCCGAAATTGAGACGGAATTCACCGAATTAATCAAGAAGGAAATTTTATAAATTTTAATCTCATGCAGAATGCAAATTGTGTAATTTTGAACTGGGTACGGTACCTACTACACCTACCTACTACCAACTACCTAACCTACTGATGCCATAGTGATGGGTAAAATAGTGGCAAGAGGCTTTGGCTTCGCCGGCTAATTGCGGCTTTGCAGTAGGGTACTAGTAGTTATAATGGTGTTTCCGTGGGAGCAACGGCTTCTACAGAAAGTAAAAATATTATAAACCACAAACACGTATGTTTAGCTTTTTAAACAGTCGCTAATGCTCTTTATAACACTAAATGAAGAAATTTGGAGGAATCACAACATCCGTCAAGTAAGGTTTACTTACAGAATGGAGCGAAGATCTACTGTACTCTATATAACCAACAAATGTTGGGTTAATGACATGGCCCTATCTGCCGCTACCGTGGCATTTTTGTAGCAAACTTTTGAAACTCGCTCCTGTTGTTCGATACGAAACTGAAAGGGAGAAGCTCGGGTTGTGCTCATTTACCAAGCAGCTAGCTAGCGCTTGCCAAGCCAGCCTTTCCTTAACGGTATTGAATGGAGAGCTTGCTCAAATGCTTAAACCACTTGGCGATCACTCCACAAGAAACTTGGTAAATGACCACACACCCAATGTTCTTGAGATCCGACCATAGATCGACTGTAATCTACATTACCCCAAAGAGGAATGACCCTTTTTCCGTTCTCGTAGTGAGCGGGTGTACTAGTGTGGAAAATGCACATTTTACCAAGATGGATCAATACGATTCAGAGAAACCACCAAACATTTTTGTAACAGCAGGTTATTTGGTATGCCTATTCAGATGTAGTGCACGATTGGGTGCAACTGATTAAAAGAACTTGTCACTTTTTGTGTCGATTTTAAAAATATTCCTTAAAAATCGCCAGCATTGTTGCCTTTTATGTTAAGCAAACCTGCGTGTTTATGGTTCGATTTTTACCAAATATATGAGGCTTACACCTGTCGGTTACACAAATTCCTCCAACACAATGCTGTCCATGAGTGTGATGGAACGTTCCGTTATGGACACGGTGGGGGGAACGGGTTCTGTGGGGTGAAAATAATTAGGAGTAGGTAAATCCTCACCAGCTGCGAATGCCTTGGACCATACATTATTTGATGAAAATCTAATACGTGCACAACCATATCAGGCTATATAACCTTCGCCAACCACCTGGCGTTGGCCTAATGGTTAGGGCGGCGGGCTTGGGATACCTAAGGTCCTGAGTTCGAATCTCGTTTAATTAACGCCAGGTGGGGTTGACTCAGCCTGTCATCCCTTTCGAGGTCGGCAAAATGAGTACCAGATAATTGGTTATAGAGAGGTATTGCATCAGCGGCAGACGCGCCCACAGAAAAAAAATGATGCAACCAGCAGCCACCACCTTCGCCAGAATTAACTCTCACGTACATTGTGCAAACCCCGGCCTCCCACCCTCAATTCAATCCCAGCGCGCTTGAAGTACCGAGCACGTGGCAACGCAGGTGCACGCGGCTCATCAAAAGTTGCGCAGGCAGAGGCGCATGCACCAACGGCAAGCATTTCGTGAAACCGTTTGAACACGTCGGGGCGGAGGCACTTATAAATACAAAAACATTATGACCATCTCCTGGACACGCCGCCGCACCGCCATTACCTTCCTCCAGTCCGACCACAAGGCGGTAGCACTGGCGGATTAAGCGCACAAACTGTTGCTTGCATCCCCTCTTGCCCCGGCTCATGGTGAAGGACCGGGATAAGCTCCGTATCGTTTTTTGTCCTGTTGTGGTTGTCAGCAAGGCTCGGACAGCACTGGAAGTCCGACGATTCGGATAAAGCTTAATATAGATGTCTGCTGGTAAGTGTCTGAGGCACCACGCAGGAGCAACACCAACAGAGCGCAAGAACAGATATTTCCCTCGCAGCAAACCTCACCGTTAAGAACACAACAAATGGGTGGGGAAGCAAAGGGGTGGAGTAGGTGGGGATGGGAGGGACAAGCAGCGACTGCACATTGCACGGTGCAAGGGCATGATCCCACTGCGCGCATTTCTCATTCTCACCCATTTCCAAAACCAAACCCCTCACTTTGCAATCAACATCCCCTGCACCGAACTATGGAAATGTTGTTGTTTCCATCATCGTGTCTCCTGCATCCTCAGATGTAGCGCAAAAAAAAAAAAACTTCTTCCAAATAAAGCTTCCAAATAAAGCAACGGTCCTATATTTCGATTCATCCTATTGTAAAGCAAAAAACGAAGCATTCCTTTCTCTGTCAGTTGCACAGGCTACCGAGGCAGTTTCATTGGCTGGGGGCACAATCCTCCGACACAAGATACTCAAAAGGAAAAGGTGAAATAAAGTCATTTTGAGGCTATCCAACAGAATTCAACATGAATCAAAGACTTAATCAAGTTATCCTAAAGTTTTTGTTGTTGATGGGAGGGGTGAATTGAAGTCTACTTAATTCATAAATGTATGAGACATGGAGGGATAAGAACTAGTGAGGGGGGAAAGAGGAGAACGGAAATTTGACGGAAAGGGGAAGCTTCAACAAGGCAAACGATGGGAAGAGGGTTAAACATTCTGCCATATTTGTATACGGAATATTGATTACTCAAAATCTGCCACTGACATTTATCAAACGCACAAAATCTCATGTACCAAATCCATCCCACTTTGTCCCAAATTTTATCCCCTTTTATAAACAATTTGACTTGTGTCCTCACCTGAGAAGGTAGAGAAAGCCCTCTCCAGCTTCGACTCCACTTCAGAGATGAACCAGAATGGCATCAGTGCCCATGTTCTCAAATTCTGATCTTCAGCTTTTGCTTTTCCTGTATTGGCAATCTTCAGCTTTTGCTTTTCCTGTATCGGCAATCTTCAGCTTTTGCTTTTCCTGTATCGGCAATCTTCAGCTTTTGCTTTTCCTGTATTGGCAATCTTCAGCTTTTGCTTTTCCTGTATCGGCGCTTTTCCTGTATCGGTAATCTTCAGCTTTTGCTTTTCCTGTATCAGCAATCTTCAGCTTTTGCTTCTCCTGTATCGGCAATCTTCAGCTTTTGCTTCTCCTGTATCGGCAATCTTCACCTTTTGCTTTTCCTGTATCGGCAATCTTCAGCTTTTGCTTTTCCTGTAACGGCAATCTTCAGCTTTTGCTTTTCCTCTGTCTGCACTCTTCAGCTTTTCTTTTTTCTGTCTGCAATCTTCAGCTTTTGCTTTTCCTGTATCGGCAATCTTCAGCTTTTGCTTTTCCTGTATCGGTAATCTTCAGCTTTTGCTTTTCCTGTATCAGCAATCTTCAGCTTTTGCTTCTCCTGTATCGGCAATCTTCACCTTTTGCTTTTCCTGTATCGGCAATCTTCAGCTTTTGCTTTTCCTGTAACGGCAATCTTCAGCTTTTGCTTTTCCTCTGTCTGCACTCTTCAGCTTTTCTTTTTTCTGTCTGCAATCTTCAGCTTTTGCTTTTCGTTTGCCTGCACTCTTCAGGTTTTCCCTTTTCCTTTATCTAAACTATTCAGATTTTCCTTTTCCTCTGCCTGCAATTTCAGCTCTTGCTTTTTCTCTGTCTGCACTCCAGGTTTTCCTTTTCCTCTGTCTGCACTACTCAGCTTTTTATTTTCCTCTGTCTGCAATTGTGGCTCTTGATTTTCCTCTGTTTGCAATTTCAGCTCTTGCTTTTCCTCTGTCTGTAATTTCAGCTCTTGCTTTTCCACTGTCTGCAATTGCAGCTCTTGCTTTTTCTCTGTCTGCACTCCAGGTTTTCCTTTTCCTCTGTCTGCAATTTCAGCTCTTGCTTTTTCTCTGTCTGCACTCCAGATTCTCCTTATGCTCTGTTTGCAATCTTCAGCTTTTTCTTTTCCTTGGTCTGCAATATTTAGCTTTTCCTTTTCCTCTGCACTCTTCAGCTTTCCCTTTTCCTCTGTCTGCAATTTCACCTGCTTTTTCGCTCTCTGCACTCTTCAGATTTTGTTTTTACTCTGTCTGCTATTTCAGTACTTGCTTTTCCTCTGTCTGCAATTGCAGCTCTTGCTTTTCCTCTGTCTGCAATTACAGCTCTTGCTTTTCCTCTATCTGCAATTGTGGCTCCTGCTTTTCCTCTATCTGCAATTGCAGCTCTTGCTTTTCCTCTGTCTGCACTCTTCAGATTTTGCTTTTATTCTGTCCGCAATTTCAGCTCTTGCTTTTCCTCTGTCTGCACTCTTGAGCTCTTGCGTTTCCTAAGTCTGCAATTTCAGCTCTTGCTTTTCCTCTATCTGCAATTGCAGCTCTTGTGTTTCCTATGTCTGCAATTTCAGCTCTTGCTTTTCCTCTATCTGCAATTGCAGCTCTTGCTTTTCCTTTGTCTGCAATTTCTGCTCTTGCTTTTTCTCTGTCTGCACTCCAGGTTTTCCTTTTCCTCTGTCTGCACTATTCAGCTTTTTATTTTCCTCTGTCTGCAATTTCTGCTCTTGCTTTTTCTTTTCCTTGGTCTGCAATATTTAGCTTTTCCTTTTCCTCTGTACTCTTCAGCTTTTCCTTTTCCTCTGTCTGCAATTTCAGCTCTTGCTTTTTCTCTGTCTGTACTCCAGGTTTTCCTTTTCCTCCATCTGCACTATTCAGCTTTTTCTTTTCCTCTGTCTGCAATTTCAGCTCTTGCTTTTTCTCTGTCTGCACTCCAGGTTCTCCTTATGCTCTGTCTGCAATCTTCAGCTTTTTCTTTTCCTTGGTCTGCAATATTTAGCTTTTCATTTTCCTCTGCACACTTCAGCTTTTCCTTTTCCTCTGTCTGCAATTTCAGCTCTTGCTTTTCCGCTGTCTGCACTTTTCAATTTTCCTTTTCCTCTGTCTGAAATTGCAGCTCTTGCTTTTCCTCTGTCTGCAATTGCAGCTCTTGCTTTTCCTCTGTATGTAATTGCAGCTCTTGCTTTTCCTCTGTCTGAAATTGCAGCTCTTTCTTTTCCTCTGTCTGCAATTATTGTGGCTCTTGCTTTTCCTCTGTCTGAAATTGCAGCCCTTGCTTTTCCTCTGTCTGCACTCTTCAGATTTTGCTTTTATTCTGTCTGCAATTCCAGATGTTGCTTTTCCTCTGTCTGCATTCTTGAGCTCTTGCATTTCCTATGTCTGCAATTTCAGCTCTTTCTTTTCCTTGGTGTGTACTCTTCAGCCTTTGCTTTTCTACTGTCTGCAATCTTCAGCTTTTCTTTTCCTCTGTCTGCAATCTTCAGCTTCTGCCCTTCCTGTCTACAATCTTCAACATGTTCTTTTTTTTCCTTTGGCCAACACTACCTCCCACCCCCACGCCCCCATTGAATCCTTTGGTGAGGCAGTAGCTCAATTGCCAAAGGCAATCTCAGTGCATTCCAAAAAGTTCCCAACAAGTGCGAGTCCGCTCTCAGGACAGCCAGAAAACAACATTCGTCCAATGTCAAAAAGGAACTTTCTAATTTTTCTTCCTCCTCTAAAAAACCTGGTGGTATCTTGTTGAGTCTTTCTCTGGAGTATGCTCCCCTTCTCCTCCACCCTCTTTTACTTCAAATGGCACCACAGTCGACTCCGCTCGTGATAAGGCAAAATGCCTCAATTCTGTGTTTGCTTCCAAATGTTGTGTCCCCAACCCCTCACTCTCGATACCTACACTTCCCTATCGTACCCAACTGCTCATGTACTCTGTATTTTTCTCCTGAGAAGGTGGAGAAGGTTGTTTCAACCCTGAAACTGGATCGGACGGCATCGGCTCGCATGTCCATAAAACCTGGCTCTGCTGCGCTTGCACATCCTCTCTCTGTCCTTTTCACCCTGTAATTTGCGTGCTATTATCTTCTATCAGCTTGGAAATCAGCGAATGTCATTGCATTACATAAAAAGGTGCAAAAACCGATCTCATTAACTACACACCTTTCAGCTTACTTCCAATCAGCAAGGTTATGGAATCCATCATTGCAGTTGATATGAAATCCTTCCTTTTCTCCAATATTATCTCAAATCCCCAATTTGGATTCAGGCCAGGACACTGTACCTTGGACATCCTGCTTTTACTCACCCAACAATAGATGGAGGCCCTCAATGTCAGATACGAGATCAGGGCCATCTCTCTGGACATGCAGTGCCTTCAAAAAGTAATCATACCCCTTGACCTTTTTCACATTTTGTCGTGTTACAGTCTGAATTTAAGTGAATTAAATTGAAATTTTTGTCATTGATCGAGACATAATACCCCATAATGTCAAAGTGGATTTTTTTTTATAGAAACTTTCACAAAATAATAAAAATGAAATACAAAAACATCTAATTTATATAATTATTCAACCCCTGAGTCCTATACATTGTAGAAGCGCCTTTTGCAGCGATTACAGCTTCGAATGTTCTTGGGTATGTCTGTATCAGCTTTGTACATCTGGATTTGGGGAGTTTTGTCCATTCTTCATTGCAGATTTGCTCAAGCTCTGTGAAATTGGATGGTGAGTATCAGTGAACAGCAATCTGCAACTCTTTCCACAGATTTATCAATGGAGGTAGTACAAGGGTAGAAGGGAATAGTCCTATTCGTGATCTTCATAAATGATCTCTCTGACTCTCTGGCAAATCTGCCTTATCAATTTACTGATGACTCCAACCTCAGCCGTGACATCCCTCACCCTTCAGACAACAGGCTGCAACCTCTTCCTTCTCTTCAACCTTGACAAAATCACAAGCCGGTCAAACACTTGGAATGTGTCTTTCAATCCTGACAAATCTCACACTCACTGTCTCTCCCCGAAAGCAAGCAAGAGCTGCAATCTGACAAACACCCCTGTCGACTTTTATAACAATCCTCTTGAGGAAGTACATGAATTCAAACTCTTGGGTCTCAACCATGATCTTTCTTGAGCAAACCACATTTCAAAGTTGGCGTCCAATGCCAGCCACCGACTGGGCATCCTCCATCATACAAACCATACAAAGTCCTTCCTTGGCACACGTGAACTTCTAGTCACCTACAAGACCTTCATCCACAGCTTGATGGAGTATTGCTCTCCCCTCTGGGAGAGGTCACTGTACTTAATGATGGCTCTCTCCCTTGGCTTTCTCCCTTCTCCCTTCTTCTTCCTCTTCCTCTTCCTCTTCCTCTTCCTCTCTCTCTCTCTCTCTCTCTCTCTCTCTCTCTCTCTCTCTCTCTCTCTCTCTCTCTCTCTCTCCATGATGGCTCCCTTGCCTCATATCTTGTTCAGCTTGATACCGTGGAAACCAAGACCTTCAAGACTATTGGAAGTTCCCGCGATGAAGTTGAGTCTATGGGCCTATTGCTTCACCAGCAAAGACTGGTCGGTGGTCTCTCTGTCTTCTACCACCTCCTTTCTGGTTTGCACCCTCTGCTCTATCCGTGTTTTGTCCTCCCCCCCCCTCCCCTTCCAAGTTTCTGCAGGGTACACACAGTCAACTATCAACCCACTTCTGGTGAAACTACCTAAACACAGGATCACTGATCACCTTCAATAATTCGTTCCTTTATTTTCCCACCTGTGGAATCAACTTCCACACTCTCTTCAATCTCAATCATCCCTGCAAGTCTTCAAGACAACTGTTCACCACCATCTCAGATTGTCTCCAATCCAAATCCATGATATTCTCTCCCTCATTAACCCCCACAACCCCCTCTCCACGCCATTCCATTCCCTCCTCCTTCCAAATTTCTAGTTTTCTCTCCTGATAGTTTCCTTCTTTATCCATCTTGTCCACCCCATTCATCCTCTCCTGCCTCCATTCCTCCTCACACCCAGTGTTTGTCTGCCTTCCTCTGTCTTGACCTTCAGCTCTGCTGTTGGTGTTTCTCCCCTCACTCCACTGTTCCTTTTGCCCTGATCTATTCAGTGCACTACCCAGCGGGCACACGACGTTGTTTCAACGTCGAATAACGGTTGGAATGAGGTCGCGACGTCGGACAACCAAAACCCAACCTGAGACTCAACATTAATATACCTACATCAAAACCCGACAGTCATTCAACGTTGTTTCACCGTTGGCAACTTGGCTCTTGAAAGTGTGACATTGTATCAACGTTTATTCGACGTTGTTTCGACGTTGGAAAAATGACGTTGATCCAATTTGCAAATCCAACTCGTTTTCAACCTCGGGTCCACGTCGAATCTTGACATTCATTCAACGTGGATCCAATGTCTGTGTGCCTACTGGGTAGTACTAGCTCTTCCACAAGCCTCGACTATGTATTTAAAAAGGCGCAGTTTGATCAGGTCTAAAACAACGAAAATAATATATAGCAGCGATTACTAAAATTATGTTATCCTATGAATTAATCAATATGTATCAGAAATAAACCAAACCAGACAGCTACTGTACCTTGAACTCACAGATGACATGAAGATAACTTTAAAACTGAAGAAATTCGACACAACCAGTCATAGTTGGAGCAACTCCAAAGTAACTCGAACACTCATAACTCTAGAAACGTTATAAGGCTCTTTGACTGTCTAAATTCCTGCCATTAGGCAATGACATCCTCTCACCCTCAAGCTGAAGTCCTTTATATCTTCCCACACAGATGGGGCCGGGAAAGAATATGGGTGAGGAGGGATTGAAGCTCTCACGTTTTCCATTCTTGGTGATTTGGAGAGAAACCACCCTCCCAATACTCTGGACTTGCTTTTCACCTCCAATCCATTGCATTATAGCAACACAATTTCATCAGCCGCCATTCGTTCCTCTGACCACATTCTTGTAAACGTCTCTTTAATTACTTGCCACTACTCCTCTTCTGACTGCTCTCTCATTGATGGTAATTAACTCTGCCACAAAAGGTGGATGGAGGTTATGTTTTTCACTACTGTCTGTTTGTTTATTTGTCTGTGAACAGGATATCTCAAAGTTGTGGATGGATTCAGACGAAATTTGGTGGAGAGCTTGGGTATGTGACAAGGACGAATCAATTCGATTTTGGGGAAGATCCGAATAGGGATCTGGACCAAATAATTATTTAATTTTTAAGTGATTAATTTATTTTAATTTTTATTTAATTAAAACTTAATAATTTAATTTAATTTTTTAATTTTTATGAAAATGTAATTATTATTTTTATTTAAAAAAAAAAAAAAAATTGTTTTTATTTAATATTGTTTTAATTTTTAAGTGATTAATTTAAGATTAAAAGTGAAGAATCCTTCACTATTGAGCTATCGTGCCAAAAAGGATATATAGCATGATATTTCAAAAAGTTGTGGATGACTTGTGACAAATTTGGTGGTTGAGTTAGTTAGGTAGTGTTACATATTTATGTGAATGTATGTGAATTACCATGCAGGTCTTTGCTTCCGTGTGTAGTATATTAAGTTGTTGTGTAGTTGTGGTTGGAGGGTCAGGAGCCCTTCTGAAAGAGTGGCAGGAAACGGAAGTGGCCGGAAGCGGAAGTGACGGGAAACGGAGGAGAAAGACACGAGGGAAAGGAAGGTTTCTTCTTCCTCGCCCCGCTCCGACAAAAGGTGGAAGCGACCTTGCGCTGCGTGGAAAACGCGCCATTTCGAAACGTCTGGCGAGAGGAGTTACCTGGGCGGTAAATACCTTTTGACACGTCCAGTCACCGTGAGTTCGTGCACGAAACCAAGCGTCCGGGACAGTTTGCCCCGTCTACAAAGACGCGTACGGGTCCGCACGTTGGGCCTCGCTCGCGTCGGAAGCCGCGCTGGGTTTTGCCCCGTCTACAAAGACGCGTACGGGTCCGCACGTTGGGCCTCGCTCGCGTCGGAAGCCGCGCTGGGTTTTTGCCCATCTACAAGGACGCGTAAGGGTCGCACTTGGGGCCTCGCGCACGTTGGACGCCGCGCTGGGTTTGCCCCGTGGCTTGGCAAGGAGGTGCGCTGCAGCCGCGGCCCCAGTCCGAGACGGCACGTTTAGAGCACGTCCGCCCGGGGCTCGTTCAACCGCCCGTGTGCGGAGAGGAGAGACATTGACCACGGAGGGAGTCAGGAGTGGGGCTCACGTGAGGAATGTATTAGTATAAGATGGCCATCTTAGAGTTTGTGTAGATGAGTTCACATGGTTGTAATATTGATTGTGCCTGGTTGTGTATTGTTGATTGCTCGGGGAAAATCTCCGTGGTTGTGTCTTTGAAAGTGTTTGGTATCATTACCATTGGAAATATATACTTGCACATCAGTTGTCTCCTGGGTGAAATTCCTATGGATTGCGTGGCGAATGCGCCTATATAATACTATTTGCTGGCGAAGGTCCTCTCACGGTCCGGGGGTCACCGAGACCTGGTATGCACTGAGGGGACCACGTAACAGAATTGGGGGCTCGTCCAAATTACGATTTGCGGTTTCGCAATTGGGTCTACGTCCGGGATCTAAAAGTGTATAAAATAATAAAATAATAATATTTTTGGTAATTAAAATTTATTAATTAATTATTAATTGGTAATATTTTTTTTTGAGAAATTGGGGAAAGTCTTGGGGTGAAGGGTAACAGGTGTTAACGATAGGCACCATGGCGTTTGTGGCACAGAACTTTGGGGTAACCCCGAGTGAGGCACAGTTCCGAGCGTTGCTAAAGTCGGATCTCTTGAAATTGGCCAAACATTTTAACTTGGAGGTCCGAACTAATTTGAGGAAGGCAGAGTTGCAGGCCACGGTGATACAATCTATGGTGGGATTAGGAACATGGGACGAGTTAGCCTGGGAGTGGCTACCCGAAGAACCAGAAGACGTGGAGCTCCGGAAACTGGAGTTGCAATTACGGAGCCAGGAACGGATCAAAGAAGAAGAAAGGAAAGCAGAAGCGAGGAGAGAAGAGAAGCAAGCAGAGGAAAGGAGAGTGGAACGAGAACTCCAGGAAAGGTTAAAAGAAGAAGAAAGGAAAGCAGAAGAGAGGAGAGAAGAGAAACAAGCAGAGGAAAGGAGAGTGGAACGAGAACTCCAGGAAAGGTTAGCAGAAGAAGAAAGGAAAGCAGAAAAGGAAAGAGCAGAAGAAGAAAGGAAAGCAGAAAAGGAAAGAGCAGAAGAAGAAAGGAAAGCAGAAAAGGAAAGAGCAGAAGAAGAAAGGAAAGCAGAGGAGAGGAGAGAAGAGAAACAAGCAGAAGAAAGGATGAAAACAAGGGAACTCGAAGCAGAGGAGAGAAAAGCGGAAAGGGAATTAAAGGAACGTGACATGGAGCTTCAGCAAGAAATCAAATGCAAGGAGCTGGAGTTAATGAGAGAACGGGGAGAGGCACCACCCTTGCTGACGGGGTCGACACCTAACCAGAAAACCTGGGATGTGGGCAGACATGTGAGGCTGGTTCCACCGTTCAGTGAAAAGGAAGTCGCGAAATTCTTCCCACACTTTGAGAAAGTGGCTCGACAATTAAACTGGCCGGAGGAGGCCTGGACCATACTCGTACAAAGTGTGCTGGTGGGGAAAGCTCAGGAAATTTATTCGGCATTACCAATGGACCAATGTGCAGATTATGAGGTACTGAAGAAGCACATCCTCAAGGCCTATGAGTTGGTTCCGGAAGCTTACAGGCAAAAATTCAGGAATGCCAGGAAGAGGGAGAGTGAGACCCATGTGGAGTTTGCCAGAGTGAAAGAAAACATGTTTGATCGGTGGTGTGAGTCAAAAGGAGTCGGGAAAGACTTCGAGACATTGCGGGACTTGATCCTGGTGGAGGAATTCCAGCAGTGTGTCCACGAGGACATCAAAGTGTACCTGCAGGAAAAGAAGGTACCAAAGTTGTGGGACGCAGCCACCATGGCAGATGATTATGCCTTAACCCACCGAATAGGGGTCCACGAACCTAACTCCTCGCCTAGATCTCCGCAGGGGAGGTGGGGAACAGCAGGTGCGGAGAACGACCATACATGGCGGCGGCCTCGAGATGATTATGGGGACAACTATGATACCCCACCGGTTCGAAATCAGAGGGATGCGGGCCCAAGACAAACTTATAGTTCGGGGGGCCCGAGGCAGACCCCGAGTTTTTCCTCCGGGCCTACTTGCGCGTTTTGCAAAAAACCTGGACACTTGATGTCCAGTTGTTACCTCATGAAAAGGGACAACCCAGAGCGGAGTCCGACTATTACAACTCCGAATGCGATGGCTAGCGTAAGAAATCGCCATCAAGAGGGTTACCAACCATTTATTTCCGAGGGGTTTGTGTCACTGGATGGAGCCTCGACTAACCGGAGACCGGTTAGGATATTGAGAGACACAGGGGCCCATCAATCTTTAATGCTTGAAGGCATTTTGCCATGGTCCGAGGAGACGGCAACGGGGGATAGTGTTCGTTTACAGGGGATCGGGGGCGGTGTTAGTGCTCCCCTTCAGGTCATCCAGTTGGAGTCCGATTTGGTGTCAGGACCGGTCACCGTCGGTTTACAAGCCACGTTTCCTGTAGAGGGTGTATCTGTGGTTCTCGGGAATGATTTGGCCGGGGGTCAAGTTTATGGTAACCTGAGGGTTGATAAAGAGCCCAGCAGGGAAAATAACACCACACCAGCTCGGGATGGTGACAAAAGTGCCAAGTTATTTGTAGGGGGACTGAACTTCAAAACAGAGGAAGAAGTTCTGACCTCTGTCTTCAACAGATATGGGCCGCTGGTGGAAGTGCGGTTGGTAAGAGACTGGGAAACGCAACAGTCAAGAGGGTTCGGCTTTGTCACGTTTGCCAGCACAAAAGACGCCAGAGAGGCAGAGAAGAATTGGAATGGCAAGGATTTGGAGGGTCGGACCATAACAGTAGGGAAGGCATTTCGTAGGCGTCGAGAGGTCTACAGGAGAGGACAACTGGGCGGTAGTTTTGGTGGTGGCCGCAGTCAATATTATTATGGAGGCTCCCTGAGTTACGGCCGCTCCCGAAGGAAGAATTGGCAAAGTAGTGGCCGAGAAGAAGACCGGTATTCAGGGGACTACAGGGACCAGTGGTCCCACCCTAATTATTAGGGACGTTCTGAGAAGTTGAAGCACTGAAGGCGGCGGAGCCGCCGAGCCAAGATTCCTACACGAATTAACCGTGAACGCCGTTCCTAAAGGCGTCCATGTAGTGAACTTTCCTGCACGGACTAACCGTGAACTCCACGTTCCTCAAGGCGCCCATGTAGAGAACTTTCCTGCACGGACTAACCGTGAACTCCACGTTCCTCAAGGCGCCCATGTAGAGAACTTTCCTGCACGGACTAACCGTGAACTCCACGTTCCTCAAGGCGCCCATGTAGAGAACTTTCCTGCACGGACTAACCGTGAACTCCGCGTTCCTAAAGGCATCCATGTAGTGAATACTCGGCTTGGCCTCCCGGAAAAGTGCTATCGAGTGGCTTAACTGGCTTTATTTTTAAGTGATAACTGTGCCCGGGGGGAACTGATAATGTGGGGGGGTTGAGTTATCTGGTTTGTTTCTCCAAATTGGCCGGCAAAGAAAGTTTTCGCTGGGTTCAAACTTTCTTTCTTGAAGGGGGGGAGTGTTACATATTTATGTGAATGTATGTGAATTACCATGCAGGTCTTTGCTTCCGTGTGTAGTATATTAAGTTGTTGTGTAGTTGTTGTGGTTGGAGGGTCAGGAGCCCTTCTGAAAGAGTGGCAGGAAACGGAAGTGGCCGGAAGCGGAAGTGACGGGAAACGGAGGAGAAAGACACGAGGGAAAGGAAGGTTTCTTCTTCCTCGCCCCGCTCCGACAAAAGGTGGAAGCGACCTTGCGCTGCGTGGAAAACGCGCCGTTTCGAAACGTCTGGCGAGAGGAGTTACCTGGGCGGTAAATACCTTTTGACACGTCCAGTCACCGTGAGTTCGTGCACGAAACCAAGCGTCCGGGACAGTTTGCCCCGTCTACAAAGACGCGTACGGGTCCGCACGTTGGGCCTCGCTCGCGTCGGAAGCCGCGCTGGGTTTTGCCCCGTCTACAAAGACGCGTACGGGTCCGCACGTTGGGCCTCGCTCGCGTCGGAAGCCGCGCTGGGTTTTTGCCCATCTACAAGGACGCGTAAGGGTCGCACTTGGGGCCTCGCGCACGTTGGACGCCGCGCTGGGTTTGCCCCGTGGCTTGGCAAGGAGGTGCGCTGCAGCCGCGGCCCCAGTCCGAGACGGCACGTTTAGAGCACGTCCGCCCGGGGCTCGTTCAACCGCCCGTGTGCGGAGAGGAGAGACATTGACCACGGAGGGAGTCAGGAGTGGGGCTCACGTGAGGAATGTATTAGTATAAGATGGCCATCTTAGAGTTTGTGTAGATGAGTTCACATGGTTGTAATATTGATTGTGCCTGGTTGTGTATTGTTGATTGCTCGGGGAAAATCTCCGTGGTTGTGTCTTTGAAAGTGTTTGGTATCATTACCATTGGAAATATATACTTGCACATCAGTTGTCTCCTGGGTGAAATTCCTATGGATTGCGTGGCGAATGCGCCTATATAATACTATTTGCTGGCGAAGGTCCTCTCACGGTCCGGGGGTCACCGAGACCTGGTATGCACTGAGGGGACCACGTAACAGTAGCAAGAACAAGCCGATTAGATTTTGGTTCAGGTCCGAATCCATATCTGGCCTATCAGTTGGATACAAAACGTAAACTGTTCAGTTTGGCAGAGGTATGGTATGCTCTCTACCGAGTGTCGTTTTAGTTGTTGATGGTTCAACCTGTCATTCCTTCCCTATCAACAGCATTGTCTCTCATGGTTCTGTCCTGTCTCCTCCACTCTTCCTTCTTTTTATCAATGACTTTCTTCTTAAATATACTTTCTTCCTTCTTTTTATCAATGACTTTCTTCTTAATATACTTTCTTCCTTCTTTTTATCAATGACTTTCTTCTTAATATATTTTCTTCCTTCTTTTTATCAATGACTTTCTTCTTAATATACTTTCTTCCTTCTTTTTATCAATGACTTTCTACTTAATATATTTTCTTCCTTCTTTTTATCAATGACTTTCTTCTTAATATACTTTCTTCCTTCTTTTTATCAATGACTTTCTACTTAATATATTTTCTTCCTTCTTTTTATCAATGACTTTCTTCTTAATATACTTTCTTCCTTCTTTTTTCAAATAACGAAACGCATTCATATTTGACAACTCAACATTACATTCCTCTACCTTTTTCACATCTGCTCTATCTTCTTTGCTCAATCTACATCGCGTTTCGTCACAACTACCTCTCTAAATTCGGACTTGGATATAATTTCTCAGTGGGGCAAATGTAATAAAGTTAAGTTTAAAACTCAAAATAAAAATCCCTCTCAGCTTTTCCATGTCCTTTTAAGGCTTTACAATTTTACTACTCTCCTAGTAAACATACTTGGTAAGTCGTATTATTCTAACATCAAATCTATCTTAGAAACCCCACATTATACAAATAGTTAATTCTGCCTCTAAGAAACCGAGAGTCCTGTTAAGATGTCGAAGATTATTTTTATCTGAACTGTTGCTCAGATTCCATAAAGGATTAAGTCGTCCTTATATCAAGTACTGCTCTCACATCTAGGTAGATTCTAGCTCTTTATATATTTACTTGACAGAATCGAGTCTAAAGCAATAGAACTTATAAACTCTCTCAAAGTGACCTCAAAACTCGACCCGCTTCAATTGCACTGCAATGTTGGCTCTCTTTCCTTCTTTTATAGATATGTCTTCGGTTTCTGCTCCCAAGAACTGGCTGCTTCTGTACCTTTGCCATTAGGTCGACCACAAAATACTCGATAAGCCACTACATTACATGATTCTTTTGTGGTCGTGTTGGCAACTCGAGGGTGGGTCATTACGGTTGTTTCTTTACCTTCACTGCTAAGCTTTGGAATTCTCAACCTTCTCATATATTTCTGAACAGTTATAACCTGCCCCTTTACAAAAGGCAGGTTTTACAGTTCTTCATAAGCTCTTACATTAGTCTTCCTTTTCTTCACCTCTCTATGTCTTGTCTTTTTTGTGTAATTTAAAGGCCTGGTCTCGATGCGGGCTATGCAGTCTGTAACTGAGCCTTTAACGCAAAAAATAAATAAATAATAACTGGTGTGATGCAACTTCACTGCTAATTTTAAAGAGAGACCAGGAAATATCACTGGAATCTGTGTTGGATTTGGTGATTCTTCAAACAGCCCTTGGAATAAAGACTCTATGATATGGATCACATAAGAAAACTGTCATGAGTGGGGTCTTAGTATGGCACCAGAAGTGCAATTGGACTTCCAAAGGAATCAACGTGACAGCCCCGACGGTTCAAAATACCTTATTTCTGGGATCCAATCATATTGACTAGCCCATCAAATCAATACAAAAATATAATTTACCAAATATTTCCAATCACAACTCCCGAGTGATAACATTCAATTCATGAATGTAATGTATGAAGTAATTTAAATTTGTGTACCATGGTCTTTTCAGGGCAGAGGTTTGGCTGAAGCAGTTTCCTGGACTATGGGTAACCACTCAGTCCCAAAATACTACACTGAGTGTGCATGAATTTGGAAAGTAATAGCTTGCCTACACTTTGAAGAATGCCAACAGGTATTTGCAGATAGCAAATCCTTCACTCTAATGTAATAGATGACCCTAATATAACGGTAGTTAACTTTACTCCATGTGTTTGCATAAAGATATATGGACTTTTATACAGGCTCATGGAAGAGCAGAATAATGGAAAGCAAGAGACCAACAGACAAAATGGGACAAAGGGAAAATAGTAGGATGACAACATATGATGCACCATGACACAAGGAGAGAAATTGCAGGTGAAGGGTAAGTCTAGGGTCTCTCTGCATGTAATAAAGTGTGAAGTAGAAATGGGAGAGACCATTAGGTGATGCTGAGCAGCAGACTTGAAGTCTGGTAGGGAAGAGCCAGAGACAACAGATTCAGGAAGACAGTTCCACAGATGAAAAAAGAGGAGTATTAACGAATGGAGGTAAGCAACGAGTTTATATTTGGGGAGGGTAACAAGGAAACATTGTCATGCAGAATGTGTGTTAACTGGAGGGACGTTTGGGTGGAAAGAAGCAAGAACCAAACAGAGCAGGGTAAAAAACTGCAAGATGGCAGACCTGTAAATCTTATGTACAGTACACTTCCATGTTGTAGAGTCGACAGTAATGTCTTTTCATAATGAACTTCATCATCATCATCGTGACAGCTGAAATGTTTAAAAGACGGCATGTTGTACTTCACAAACATATTGAATGTCTATCTGTGAGTGTCATTGAGGGTTAAAATGAAGACACACGAAAAAGGATCTTTTATAACAAGTAGTTGCTGTTGTCATGGAGGTTATTATTGTTGTTGTCGTTGTTGTTTGTGTGATGCGTCCATGTAAGTTTATAACTTTTCCATTGCTTTGAGAAATATTACTATATATAATTTTGTTTGCTCCTTCCGTGTCCTTTGAAAAGGTCCCTGCTTTCATAAGATAAGGAATGTTTCGTTTGAACCACTGCATGAAGAAACCGTAAGCTTCATCTTCAAATCTGGAAAGAGGCTTTCAAAACAGGCAAGTTTTGATCAAATAAACAATGCACATTTTTACCCTGCTTTTTGATTACGAGCCAACCAAGTAAATTGAATATTACCTTTCCAACCGTACGGCAGCAGAAACCTTTTAGAATGAAGTGTGATGAAGAAAGTGGCTCCTTTTACATGTACAGTCACATGAAAAAGTAAGTACACCACATGTAAAGTTTTGACTTTTTCAACATATTTCAACATACAGCTATTTGATCTCAATTTCAACAATATTGATAGATAAAGGTGATATAATATAACAAATATCATGAAACCTTTACATTTTGTAGTCCATTGTATAATTTAAATAAACATAAATGCAAATTTCGCATGTGGAAAAAGTAAGTACACCCCTACATTTATCACGACTTCAAATACCTAAAATTAGAATCAGGTGCACCAGCTCAGGTGCAAATGATTAGAACATCCTTAGAGAGGACCTTGGGGGAACCTGTATTATTTATACCTCAGACATTTAGTTTGGTTTGCTCTTTGTTGTTGAAGTGTGCGGCGTCACCATGCCGAGATCAAAAGAGCTCCCTGAGGCCTTCAGAAAGAAGGTTATAGATGCCTACGAGTCTGGGAAGGTATTTTAAAAGATCTCCAAACAATTTGAAATCAATAATTGGACTGTCTGGAAGATCATCTACAAGTGGAGATGATTCCCAACAACTGCCAACCTGTTCAGGCCAGGCCGCCCCAGCAAGTTCAGCCCGAGAACAGACCGCAGGATGCTGAAAGAAGTCTCTAAGAACCCCAGAATGTCATCATGGGACCTACATGTAGCGCTTGCCACTGTTGATGTCAAAGTGCACGAGTCTACCAATTAGAAAGAGGCTGCACAAATTTGATCTACATGGGAGGTGTGCCAGGAGGAAACGTTTGTTGTCCAGAAAGAATATCAGGGCAAGACTAAAGTTTGCCAACGAACACTTCGGCAAAGACCAGCACTTCTGGAACAATGTGCTCTGGACAGATGAGTCAAAGGTAGAGCTATTTGGCCACAGTACCAGAAGACATGTTTGGCGAAAACCAAAGGAAGCATTTGACCACAAGAACCTGATACCAACTGCAAAGCATGGTGGTGGAAATATTATGGTTTGGGGCAGCTTTGCTGCATCAGGGCCTGGGCAGCTCACCATCATATAATCCACTATGAATTCTTCATTGTACCAGAGGGTGCTTGAGGATAATGTGAGGCTATCTGTCGGAAAGTTGAAGCTCAACCGAAGGTGGACCTTGCAACATGACAATGACCCTAAACATACCAGTAAATCCACCAAGGAATGGCTCAAAAGAAAGAAATGGAGGGTTCTGGAATGGCCAAGTCAAAGCCTGGATCTAAATCCCATCGAGATGTTGTGGGGGGATTTGAAACGAGCTGTGCATGCAAGAAACCCCTCAAACATCGCACAGCTGGAAGAATTCTGCATGGAGGAGTGGGCAAAAATTTCTCCCAGTCGATGTCAGAGACTGGTGGACAGTTATAAGAAATGCCTACCTGAGGTTGTTTCTGCCAAAGGTGGCAATACCACCTATTAGAGCCAAGGGTGTACTTACTTTTTCCACATGCGAAATTTGCATTTATGTTTATTTAAATTATACAATGGACTACAAAATGTAAATGTTTCATGATATTTGTTATATTATATCACCTTTATCTATCAATATTGTTGAAATGAAGATCAAATAGCTGTATGTTGAAATATGTTGAAAAAGTCAAAACTTTACATGGGGTGTACTTACTTTTTCACATGACTGTATATTATTAAACTTTCCATTATCAAGTAACTAATTAATCGCTATCATTTCCTGCATTGGACATCATTGTATTGTAATGCGAGCAGAGCTCTGGCCAGCTGTACCTGTCAACACCGTTTAGATTGAGGCCATGCATCCCCTGAGCAATTGATTTACATATGCTTCATTGTAGCTCTTTCATGAGCTTTGATCATGCAAAAACCATTTGCATCCTTCTCTGAGTTCTGAGAGCATACTTCTCTGAGATCATGCATACTTCTCTGAGTTCCCAGCCGATCTAGGACCAGGTAAATTCTTGCCAAAATCACCGAGCTGGATCCAAACGGAGTTTTTACTGCCAAGTCCCAGCACTGAAGAAGACTCAGACTCAACTTGTTCAAACAAGATTCCAATTTATTAGCCCAGGGAGATAGTTCTTGCATATATGCAATCATTCATTAAATATACAAAGGTGCTACATTTTATTAATTCAAACAAAACAAATACACAACAGAGCATGATGTTGGGAGCTCCTTTCTGGTGTTGGCTTTCTTATTGATATAAACTAGATGGCCTGTGTTACTAGAATCAGTTCGGCCTGGCTGTTGGAGAAAGGGAGAGGTGATCTCAGGATTTCTCAAGCGAAAATGTTGGGAGTGGCTCGATTATGGCCACTCTTTGACCATGGCACACAAGACGCAGTCTTGCTGTCTACAAAGAGTTGTTGAGGATGTGAAACTCCATGCAGGAAAGAACCTCGGCCAGGCTGTTGTCCCCAAGCAGCTCCCGTTAACTCTCTTGACTTTGGGCAGCCGCATGTGTATGTTTCCGAGCCAAAGGTTCTAATACAAATTTATCTGCAACGTTCCCCATCCTCCCTTCAGCCACAGTGGACTCCAACCACACTCTTCCCATTTCTCTATGGATTTATATTGCAAGATAGCTTACCACAAGTCAGCCTTTTAGTACCCGCCAATCCGAATATGCAACCTTTCCAAAAGGGCACGTTTCCTTGTACTCGATCTCTATAACCTTCCAAACCATTATAAAATCTTTTCCCTGTCCACCTATTAAGCGAGTCTGACATCACCAGAATTCCCTGGGCAAAGCAGTGGCACCAGAGCATCTGCTTTTACCATCTGTAAATAAGTCTCAATTTGAATTCTCTCAAAGAAATGTTTGCTGATCTCATTCAAAACAATGAGTGGTATATCCAACCTTTTCATTATAATTACCATTCAATAAATGCATGGTAAGACCGACACAATTAAGACAATGATGGATGAAATAAAACGATAAAACAAGCATACTATGATCTCATCCAGTGAAGACGAAGAAAATTATATAAAGTGAAACCATACGCCTACATTATAAGTGCAAAATCAATAAATCATATCATACTCACAATATCAAATCCCGTTAGCTCATAGCAAAGCTCCGAGGCCTGAGCTTGAAAACATCACAACTTGGTCCTCAAAGGATAAACCTAAAATATGAAGATCAATACTTTAGTCTCTGGGATTGTCTCCTTTCATCTTCTGATACCCATCGAATGACATTACAACCAACGAGGAAGCAGACCTATTTTGCTTTGTTTAGGAGGAAACCCTTCTAAATATACGAGGGGCATTCAATAAGTAACCTTAAAATATTTTTCACAACTTGTTTATTGCATGTACATGTGTAACAACTGTGTTTTTTTTTTTCAACATAATCTCCATTGCGTTCAATGCATTTTTTCCAGCACTTTACTAAGGCCTGGATTCCTCTAGAAAAAAATATATTTTGGCTGCTTATGTAGCCATTCGTGCACCGCCTCTTGAACCTCTTCATCGGATCGGAAAGTGGTTCCACCAAGTTCCACTTTAAGTGGCCCAAAGATGTGGTAATCCGAAGGGGCGAGGTCTGGCGAGTAGGGTGGATGAGGAAGACACTCAAAATGCAGGTCCTCGATTGTTACAGCTGTAGCGAGGGCAGTATGGGGCCGAGCATTGTCATGCTGCAGCAAAACACCGGTAGTGAGTAGTCTATGACGTTTTGATCCGATTGCTGGTTTCAGATGATTTTTAAGGAGGTCGCAGTATGATGCGCTGGTGACTGTGGTCCCTCTTGGCATGTAATGCTCTACAAGTAGGCCTCGGCTATCCCAGAAGAGTGTCAGCATCACTTTTCCAGTGGACGGCTGTGTGTGGAATTTTTTGGGCTTCGGTGAAGTTGAATGATTTTTCATTCATGAATGAATGGTTGAATGAAGCGCCACTCTTTGCTTGCCCTCTTCGTTTTTGGCTGAAAGTAGTGGACCCAGCTTTCATCCCCAGTCACTGCACGCTGTAAGAAAGCGTCACCTTCTGTTTCGTAATGTCGCTGAAGTTCTTCACATGAGTCCACTCGCCGTTCTTTCAGTTCGGGTGTGAGTTGTCTCGGCACCCACGTTGTAGACACTTTGCGGAACCCCAGCACGTTGTGAATGATAATTTGTGCTGAACCATGGCTAATGTTCAATTCAGAGACCACTTCATCCAATGTAATGTGACTGTTTTCCCTTAGCACGCGCTCAACTCTTGCAACCATTTCTGTTGTCGGCTGTGTGAGGCCGGCCCGAGCGAGCAGCGTCTGCCACACTGGACACCACTTTTAAACTTCCTGTCCCAGTCATACACCTGCTGCAGCGATAAACATGCGTCACCATATTGCATCCTCATTCTGCAATGGATTTCACTGGGATTCTCACCACCACTTCCCAATAAACGGACGACAGAACGTTGATCCTCCATAGTGGATGCTTCTAAGGGAGCCGCCATCTTGGAACTGCTCTACTGACGTCATACGCTCAATGTTGCCAGATCTAAAACAGGCAAAACATGACTCTTACCCATATATATAACATATATTGTATACAACTACACACATTACATTCTCGAATTTATATCGCTATTTTAAGGTTACTTATTGACTGGCCCTCATAGCTTGGCTAAGAGTTATTCAAGAAATCACTGGAGAACCTGAGTCACTATTTTAAATTGTTGTGTGACATAGCAGTAAGCCAGAGAATGTAAAAGCTGAGTTTCTTCATTCATTTTTAACCAAGGTGGTGTCTGACAAGTATTCAAAAAGGCAGATAAGAATGACCACAAATTCTTAAACAAGGGAATATCCTATTGGA
The DNA here is from genome assembly GCF_964187855.1 of Myxine glutinosa. Lineage (NCBI taxonomy): Eukaryota > Metazoa > Chordata > Myxini > Myxiniformes > Myxinidae > Myxine > Myxine glutinosa. The sequence goes on from NC_136263.1 coordinate 40,199,031, forward strand.
GTAATGGTGGAGATTCTAATTTCCTATCAATCTAAATTTAATATCAAATGTTAAAGAATGGTTCTAGACTTAATACATTGCATTAACCAGAACGGCACTCGTTAGAGTGAATACCTCCGCCAGGCTGAAAAATTTACATTTTGTATACCACTGATAGGCTGGATCTGCAATCAGACTGATGTTCGCTGATGGCTGATGCTTGGGTCAATAGTACGAACCCGACACTTCTCAATGAAGGATATTAGTCGTATTCCTATATTTCCACGAGTGATTTAGTTTCAGGGACACAACAATTATTGTTAACCCTCTTGAAATTGCCACTCTTTCATTTAAATGCTGAAAATAATGTTTAAAAGGTGATTCTAATTACACATTTCATGCTCGCATCGGCAGTTAAAAGTGCCCGGTGAGCGGAACTGAATCAGTGTAAACACACACACAGAACATGCACAAAAGGCATCAATTAGCATTCATAGTTCATTTCAATGTCGTGTATTGGCGGATTAATCCATTATATGGGAGAATTTGGTTCCTGCTGAAGTCCTTGTAAAGAAAATTGCTTGACGGGCTTGCTTAGCCAATCTTGTCAGGTGGATTCGCCATGGTCGTGTTGTTCAACACCGATTCATGTGAAATTAAACTGCCGGATGCAGGGACCTTTTCGACCCTTTTCGAAACAACAACCGTGGAAGACGTGCAACCGTAACAATAAAATACCAAGCTTTGTGTGACTAATGCTTTGGGGGCAGATGCAAAAATGACAAATCTATTAATCTATCTACGATATAAGAGAGCCGTTGGTCTGAGTGTCACCATTTTTCTCAGAGATGGCTGAATGGATCTTCGTCAAACTCTCAGAGGTTCATCAGTGAGGGCTTGGGAGTGTTTTAGGCCAAAAAAAAAAAATTTGTTTTGAAAAAGGTTCATTTTTTGGATTTAAAAAAAAAAATGCTCTATAGTGCCTCAGCCTTTTTGATTAATGACAGTTATATACAAGTACACATTCGCATTAATAAATACAAAACAATTACAAGACATTTGAAGACAAATAATCAAACAATTCCAGAAGTGGTCAAAGTTGGTGGTAAGGCTTCTTATTCTTCCTGAATGTCATTATACTTAACTCAGAAATGTGATCAACGGGACATTCACCAGCATATATTGAACGACAAGGTAAAATGATGATTTTACATTTGTGATGGATTCTGATTTGGATGTAATTGCTTTTCCATTATATATTCCCTCATTTCAAATATGTGAATGTTTCTTTTTCGCTTGAGCAATGCCGGGTACTCCAGCTATAAACGCTTATATTCTTTACTCCAGGTACAAATACAAATACAACTTTGTCTGGGGGGTAACATAGGCTATGTGGCTGTGGCCTCTTGCAGAGGTGTGGGGGACCGGGAGAGGGGCGTAAATTATCTATGTAAATATGTACCGATTGTACCGTGTAGCGCCACCTGGTGTTTGTGGCAGAGGGTATTACAATTTCCTTTTTTTTTTTTTACCTGTGCAACACTGAGGTTATGAAGCACTCTTTGCACAGGTAAATTTTTCCTCCTTCCCTTCTTCCCCTCCCCCAAAACGGAGGGGCCTGTCAAATCCACCAAACTCCCACCCACCCCCCCTCCCCCCAAAAGGTGTATATCTAGTATATCTTTCCCCTCCCTCTCCCCCCACTCCCTTCCTCAACCCTCCCTCTTTTGCCTCCCCCGTGCGTTCCCCCCTCGGCAATGCCGGGTACTCCTGCTAGTTATATTATAAAAGGAGCCGTGTCTGTCTGTCTATTTGTCATGCTATAACTTGAGAAGGGATTCACGGATTTCAATGACACCAACAACGGTGGATTCATGGACCTCCCAGGAAGGTTTGAGGACCAAAAAATAAAATAAAATGTAATTAAGGTTTGTGTATGGGTACATGTGCACATGTGGTGAAACTGCTAACCTGAACTTGCGATGCTGGTTATCCTCACATGGAGGACAAGATCTTCCCGTTGACCTTTTTTGTTCTTGCTTCAGATTGGCCATTGCAGCTATGCCGAGGAGATTAAAAAAGCCAAATTGGAAGGAGTGCTCGTGATACAAGGAATCAGAGAGGACGCAGAGAGTTTGTTTCATGGCTGGCCTGTTCCTAATACGTATGTACCTCAGGCAGTTTGATGAAAAGAAAGAAAGGGGTTAGGGTTAGGGTGAGAATAATATTTTTATTTTGATCTTCCTCTAAGTGTGTTGTTGTATGTTATTCACAATTCAGCATCTAAAAAGGCTGTGATGAATATCCCATTAACACTCTTCCCTCCTCACTCCCTCCCTGAGTGTATAGGTAGGCGGGTATCTATACACTGCCTAATTTAATTTTTCTCATCAACACCCGTCGTTTTTTCTTTTAGCAATTATGCAAACATTGGTATTCCCATCAGCAAAGCGACGGGTCATATATACTAGTGTAGATGAAATGCTGGTGATATCTGTGCTTGCTCATCCCCATTGTTCTCACCCCCTCCATCCGGCCCACTAAATTGAAGTTGATAAACTGTTAGATTTAATTAATGTGGCACAGGATTTATGGTCCAAATGGTATCTTCCTGTTTCCAAGTTCCTTATGAATCTATTTAATACATACGACTGTGCTTCAACCCCAGCCACAATTGTTTCTGGATGTCCCAGGTGTCTTGTATTTGTGGGCCCCTACATATTACATGCTATTAATGGTATTATCTAACATGTACGAGCCAGCAAAGTATGTTGCAGTCACTCCACACCAAACTGCAACTTTTGGCCAAGATTGAATTTTCAAAACTGTGATACCTGTGTCATGATCAGCTCAGAAATGACAGTCTTTTGTTAATTAATAACGCCCCCAACATGGAACACAGCTTCATCAGGTCACAAAATGTTGTTAAAAAGTTTATCTTTCCAAGAGAGCTTAATTTCTGAGAATTGCACACAGTCATACAGATATGTCTGCAGGATATAATTGTTGGACGTAATCTGGTCTCAATGCTTGATAATTCAGTTCCCTTTTTAGCAAAGTATGAACTGCTTAACGTCTCAAGCAACTTTTTTAGGATGCTTGTCGCACCAATTTTGACAGACTCTGGGTGAACATTCTTGAACAACCTGGCCAATTGCTGATGAATGTGATGTTATGGTCTCCCAGATCGTTTTATATCCTTGACTGAATTTGTAGTTACTTTTATACCTTAATACCATGTTGGGGTGTTCTCATGCTATGTTGTGGAGGTAATCATGGCATATCAACCTTTACAAACAATTACATCGTTTGTGTACTGTTGACGACAAAATGTTGAAGCTGTGCATGATACCATTTACAAAAGAATCTGACATGAAATGGCAGTGTATTTGCCAATTTTAATCACTAACGTTAGTTCTTCTGAGCGGACCACCACCATTGTCTATAAGGTAAACATGTACCACGTATCACGGTCCACATCAACACTTTACGTTGAATTCCCATTACTAACACCACATACTCAAAAATTTGCTAATTATAGGTGAGACATCTATGAATCCGTCGGAGACGGGTACTCTGCTAATTTACTATTTTTATATATTATATATATATATATATAAAGTCGAGGCTCATGCAAGTGCTAACACATGAAACACAAAAAAAAACATAAACGGACACATGAAGCATACAATAAAGGGAGTGGGAGACAAGAGGGGGTGAGAAAGGGAAGCACAACAACAGTAGACAACAGGGACATCGGTAGATCTGTGGAAGGGAGAGGGCTGGGGCAGGGTGGAGGGGGGCGGGGGGAGGGGAAGAGGGGTACAAAACAAGTGGAAACTATTAGGGATTTCAGCAATAAAGTCTGAGATTGAAAGAGGTGGATTTGGGGTGTATTAACGGGGGTAGAAAAGTTCAAGGTTTTGGATGGGGAAAGATAAGAGATGGTGGTGAACAGCTGTTTTACAGACTTGGAGGGAGGAGTGGGATTGAAGAGAGTGAGGGAGTTTGTTCCAGAGGCGGGAGAAAAGAGGCATGAAAGAGTGAAGGTGAGCAGAGTCTTGATTTTGGCAGTTTCACAAGAAGAGGGTTGCTGGCAGATCCTGTACATCCTGAAGGAATATTTGGGACACAGACAGAGCTGGGGGAGCTAGGCCGGAGAGGAGTTGGTAGAAGACAGAAAGACCACTCACCTAACCTGCCTGTGGTGAGCTAATCCCTCAAAATGTGGAGGGGCCTTCAAAATCAGCTTCATCACAGGAGATTCCAATGATTCTGAAAGCTTTGGTTTCAACAGCCTGAAGCCGAGCTAGGTGTGAGGCAGGAGCACCAGCCCAGAGGGGAGAGCAGTACCGAAAGCTGTGGATGAAAGCTTTGTATGTGGTGAGGAGCTCAGAGCTGCCAAGGAAGGACTTTGCACGATGGAGGATGCCTCGTCAGTGACTGGCTTTGGAGGCCAGCTTGGAAATGTGTTTTTTTCCCCATAGTAAGGGCATTTTATGAGATATTTCACAAATCTGTTAACTAAATTGTTACCAAAAAAATTCTTCACCAATATGTTTGTAAAGGTGTGTAATAACATGTGTTAAAATGTTGAAGTTCAACTCCCGTGGGAAACCCAGAAAAAAAGCTGTTGAATTCGGGTACCGAAAAATTATTTTCGAGAATTTCTTTTTTTTTAATCGGCCCTTAAGTAACTTATGAGGGGTCAAATAAGGGTTTTTCATGATTCTGAGTTGATTGTTAACATTTATATTTTCACTTTTACATTTACACACAAAGTAGCTTTTATTTCACATACATATATAATGCTCAAGAGTTATTTCTCATTCACAATGTCAGAAGTTTCAACAGTCATTGTCTATGTCTTCTTCAGACTCAACAACATCATGACTGCAGTTTCTGCATGTAATGCCATTACAGACTCCACAGGCCGAGATGCACGTGACCCCATTCTTCTTGCAGCTGCATCGCCGGTTGCTGCAATCTCCATGACAATTACAGCTCGTGAACTGCAATAGCTCCTCAGGAGCCGTGGGGTCCAGTGTTGGAACTGGCTCATACCCATGCACACCTATTGTCCATCCATAGTCACTGGGGTTCAGAGACATGCTCTGTAGAAGGATCCAGTCCTGGGTCTGCAGGTAGGCACGGAGTGAATGTTGTGCAGCTGCACCCTCTGTTGGAGGTAGAGTCTCTGGTTTGATCACTCCTGCCGCTGCCTTCCTTGAGAACATGTTGTACCGAATTTCACCCTTCTTCAATTCCTTCAATCTCCTTCTCCTGGGAGGAACTCGATCTGCGTGCTCTGCTTTGCATCATTAGCATGGATTCTCTTCATCCAGCCATTCCAGTTGGAGTGTGGGAACTCAGGATCGTTGGCTTTGATCACCCACCCCGCTGCCCAGAGTGTGTCACCTGGAGTGAGGAGTGGCTGATCATGAGCCAGGGAGGAGGAAAGCTCAGCGAGGGGGAGAAACATGATCGCGTTCGTTCCTATCTGTTTCCTGTTCGTAAATGGAATAATCTTTACTTCAGTTCCTCTCAGGATCTTAGCTTTGTCGAGTGCCTTCAACTTCACCCGGGGGAAAGCTGCTGTTGTCTGTGGATCTGGCAAAGGTGGTGCCGGAGAGGTGACTTCGATCCAACCCATTGAGTGAAAGGGAGTGTTTCCGTGAATAGAGACAATGTTTAAATCTATATTGTCTCCAACAAACTGAGTGACTGCATTGTTTGTTTCCCCAACCTCCATAAAGACCACCTGATCATTACTTGACAATTCACTTTCACTGGCTGGCACTTTGGCTGTCATCACTGATTGATCCTCAAGCGCAGCATCAACCGCAACCTCATCATTGATCTGTTCATCGGTTTCCTCCACAATGGTGTCAAGAGTGCCAGAAGTATCTGGAACATCATCTCCACTCCTACTATTAAGGAAGCAGTATTTGTAGTTTTGTGTCTCCGTGTAAGACTCAGTGTATCCCAGCCGGTGGAACTTGTTGAGCATCCATTTTGACCCAAATCTATGATCAAGTTGTATGGCAAGCCCCATTTGGTGTGGTAATACTCCAGACCGAGGTCGACAGGCCTTAATAAAATTCTTCCCCCAAACGGCAACTCTTTCGTCTGTCTTGACAATCGGTCTCAAGAACATCTGAAGGCTTGCAGGAACAAGTGTCAGCTGACTATCGATGTCAGTCATACTGTGTGTGGTGGGGTATGACTTTGGACCTAAATCAATCAAGGCAATATCATTGGATATGAACTTGAGTGCCGTCTTTATGATCTGAGTCTTCTCATCTCCATGGTCAAGATTAGCATGATGCCCTCGCAGAATATTGTTGGTGCCATCTTTGAGACAGAGTACATCTGCCCTTCTTTCCTGTGTTGTGAAATACAAGGTGTCTTCGTATTTCTCTAGAAGTTTTATCTTTAGCCAATGCTTTGAATAAGAAAGGCTCTTCTCTGGTGACTGATCAAACTCCTGCAGCTTTTCATGGACTTGGTCCATGTTCATTACCCCATGCTCTAATTCTGAGTCTAACCATTCGCAGAATTCAATAAAAACTGCCTCTCGCTCCTCATCAATACTCCTCTGTCCTCTCTTCCTTTTTCCTTCCTCATCAGTCTTGGACAAACTGTCACCTCTCGCAAACATAAGTTTGCATCGCAAATGGTACAGTGTTTCTTCTGCTACCAAGTCGTTGATCCCTTCCAGGCGTCCAGTGACTTCAGTGCCCCAGTCATCCCCGCGACTCCGTGCTGTCTTCAGCAAGCTTGCCTTCAGTGTATCTACAGTCAAATTATCTGGCACTCTGTATTTCTTTCTAGCTTGTGCTGGATTATTTTTGTAGAGCTGGGCTGGTTGGTTGCAAAGAATGCATCCTTATACAGGGGGTCAACTGACTGTGATCTTCTAGAACTGCAGCCAGTTGATGAACTGAACTCACAAGTAGTGCGTCTTCTCTTCAACTTTGATGACTCTTTCTCTGCCTTTGATGCATGAGCTGACTTCTTGGTGGTTGCAACAAAGTTGTTGTACAGATCATTTTTACACTTCTGGTGGTACCTCAGTTTTCCTTCCTTTTGAGCCTCCTTCATACGTTCCACAACAGTAACATTTTCCACAGTTTCTGCTTGTTTCAATAAAGTTGAGTATCCCTTTGGAGTTGCCTGTATGAGCCTTTCAGCTGGTGTATCCGAGCGTGCACAGATGAAGCAATTGAGCACAGGTGGAGTAACGTCTTCATCCATATTGATTATTGCTAGACTCCATGTCCTGCAAAGTAGAAAATGAGATATATTTAGAAATTATTTTTCCACAAAGGAGTGTCTGTGGTGAAATATAAATGTTAAGAATCAACTCAGAATCATGAAAAACCCTTATTTGACCCCTCATAAGTTACTTAAGGGCCGATTTAAAAAAATAAAAATCCTCGAAAATAATTTTTCGGTACCCGAATTCAACAGCTTTTTTTCTGGGTTTCCCACGGGAGTTGGCCTTCAACATTTTAACACATGTTATTACACACCTTTACAAACATATTGGTGAAGAAATTTTTTGGTAACAATTTAGTTAACAGATTTTCATATGTTTCCCTTACTACCAGGAAAGATCATGGCAGATAGTGAGACCCAAAAGCTTGAGTGACAGAACTTATTCGAGAGGATTGTTGAGAAAGTAGATGGGAGGGTTTTCCAGATGGTCTTTTCAGCGGGACATAGTGAGAGTGTGAGATTTGTCAGGATTGAAAGGCATGTTCCACTTGTTTGACCGAACTTGTACTTAATGGGTTTTTGATGGTCTTAGGTTTTAGGATTGCATTTCTACCATGCTCATTTCTCCACCAACTTTGAACTTCGATAACTGACTGTTGTACCTCATACCTTGATGTCATTTGTATCCATTCTCATAAACTCAAACGTTCAGCCATAATTGTTTACATGCCAATAAAGTAAAATGGTGTTGGCAATGAATAATACATTCATTGGAAAAATGTTAAATAATAACCTTTAGATAAGTGCATGAAAACTGTATTGCAATAGCTCCTTAATTGAGGAGAAGTGACAATAACAAGCGTTACACCTAGGTTCCCCATCGGTGAAGTGATGTGAGTTGACAAAGTGGAAGACGCAAGGCGGTCATCTTGGATTTTGACGTGGCGACCCAATTTTCAATAGCGTTCTCCCTTATGCAAAGATACACCCACACACCAGATTAGAAGTTAGTAGTTCGTTTATTTTCAAGATATTTCGCTCACAAGGTTGACATATATATGGTGGCGGCCATCTTGGATTTTGACATGGCGACCCAATTTTCAAAAGTGTTCTTCCTTATGCCTAGACACCACACCCACACACCAGATTAGAAGTAGGTACTTCGCATATTTTTCAGGATATTCCGCTCACAAGGTTCAGACATACATGGCGGTGGCCATCTTGGATTTTGGCGTGGTGACCCAATTTTCAATAGCGTTCTCCCTTATGCGTAGATACACCCACACACCAGATTAGAAGTTAGTAGTTCGTTTATTTTTCAAGATATTCCGCTCACAAGGTTCAGACACATGGCGTCAGACATACATGGCGGCGGCCATCTTGGATTTTGACGTGGGTTGCACCCACACACCAAATTAGAATTCGGTCCTTTGCTTACACACGCACGCATGCACGCACGTTCACACACAAGGACGGAGGGGAAAACCATAGTCCCCCTTTTGCTCCGCGGTGCGACGGGGGACAAAAAAGTGCCACATTGAGGGGTCTGATTAACGTTACCCATCACGTGAGGAGCTTTGCTACTGTGGAAGACGCGGAGCTTACCAAATTCACAATGTGTTCAAACTAACAGCTCTTTACCATTACCAAAACCCCAAGGCCGAACATGGTGGAGCAAGTGGAGGGAAACGTTTCTAGAATAAAATGGGTTCTCAAAATAAATATTGGGATAAAGGTAGAAAAGACGCTATCAATAAATAAATGGATAAACCAAGCGGTCGACAGACATAAATAGGAACTAGAATGGCACTTGGTGGAGCACATACCTCCACCAGGCCAAACAGATGACGTTTTGTACCCCCATTACAGGCCAGATCTGCATCCACCCTAACCCCAACCCCAACACAACCAGTCCAACAAGTTTCGTCCAAATACATCCATAACTGTTTCACATATCGTGCTATATATCATTTTTGTCCCTATCTCACAATGATAAAGAATCACTTAAAACTTTATCGTATCTGGATCTGGACCTTCATCAAATTCGAATCAATTAGTTCTTGTCACGTACCCAACCTATCAAACCAGATTTCATCCGAATCCATCCATATTTTTTGAGATATCCTGCTCCCAGACAAACAAAAAGGAGTGAAACCATAACATCCGTCTACCTTCAGTGGTGCAGGTAATGAGGGGGAACACAAACTTGCGTACAAATAAATGAAATAACCCACTATGGTGCCACATAAATACATTCCATGCAGATATCAGTCTTCAGGATACAATTGTTGGACGAATTCGGTCTCCATGCTTGATAATTCAGTGCCCTTTTAGCACAGTATGACCACTTGACAATATTATCACTTGTTGGTGCAAAATCGGGTTTCGGCAACATATGAGTTGGCTTGATACTGAGGCTTCGATGCACGCGTCACCTCTCAGAAGCGCACCGTTTCGAAACAGTGCATCTGAGCTTGTTTCAAATGACTATTACCACGTGAGTGATGACGTCTGAGGCCTCGAATGTCACTGAAACATGTGACATCTGTCTCGAAAGTTTTGGTGCTTTCCCACACCTACAATGTACGGTATGTATGTATGTTCTACAATGTAATGTATAAGGGGGAAATAAACCACTGCAATGGGTGGCGATACTAAGGAGATATTTGAGACGTGCGTGAGACATATTTGATATGGAGGCTACAAGTGGAAAGAGGAGATCAAGAGTATGGGAACATTTCGTGCTGTTGTCCCCGAATAAGGTAAATAGCATACTACTGCATTGTACTGTTTTGTTATTATATTTTAAAGTGTTATTATATTTTAATCAGTGTCATTATTTTAAGGTTCGGTGCTTGCAGTGTCCTCAACAATTGTCATACACCAACAACACCTCGTCAATGGTGAGGCACCTTCAAGCAAAACATCCTGATAATCCAGCCGCACCCGAGTTGAGTAGTCCAGTCAAGTTAGCTACATTATCACAAAACCCACCACTAATTGCAACAGAAACAAAACGTGTTGGAATTTGTTTAGTTTGGTACCCCAAATGATATATCAAAAGTCTTGTAAAGTCTTTGGAGTGGAACAGTATTTTTTTTACGCGTGAAGATGGGATCATGTAATCACGATGTATGAAAAAGGCGAGGTACAAAAATAGCTATTGCTCTGTCTGTAGTGAGGCAATCAACATACTTCTGGTGCCTGTACCTGTTTTCAGGGTCTGCCTTCCACATGAAGATGTTTTTAAAGTGATGTAGGAGTTCCTTATGCCATATTTGGGGGATACCCTACCCCTGACAATGCCTGACCCCTTCATGGCCCTGTCCAAAGTATTAGGTTTCAATTTTAGATGAAGTGAGAAAAACTTGATGCTCCCCAGGATACCTTATTAATAGATGGCAGCACCTTCCTTTGAAGTGATCAACTAATTAGAAAAGCTAATGATTGTCTAATTTTCAACAATTTCACCGACTAGCAAGAATGCAATTACCAGGTAGACAATCTACACAAGGTAAGGGTCTCTAAGAATGATAAACACACACCTTTTATAATTGTTTTCTTATATAAAATAGTCAGGAATGAAAATTGCCCTTGAAGCATACCTTCTTTGTTTCAAGAATCAGTGGCAGGAGGCATTCATTATTTTAACTGAGGTTCATTCACGCTGAATTAACACGTGGATATAAGAATTGAAAATAGAAAGTACCACGAACAATTTCCCAGAATAATTCACTCTATGTGCAATTGGTGGACAGGAAATAATGAGTGAAACATGAAGCTTGATATTGTTTTGTTTTTTCAAATCAATGTTTTACCTTCACTGACGTTCCCCATTTTTTCTTGCAGTGCAAACATGGAGACCTGTGTATTCTGAAGCAAGCCGTTAGCTGATGGACCTATAGTCACATTGGGTACAAAAGGCTGCGAAGGCATTCCTAAAGCAAGTCTAGAACGGGAATCCAACATCGTTGTGAGACCTGGTGATGTTGTTCACAAAGAATGTAGAAAAGCATACTGTAATCCGACTGCAATACAAAGTTTCAAACGGAAACGTGCATCAGAATGTGTAACAGACTCAATGCGCACTCTCCGTTCGAAGGAATCATTCTCATACAGGACAATTGCTTGTTTTGTTGAACAACTGATAAATACCACGGAAAGAAGAAACAATTTTTTTTTTTTTTTTTTTTTTTTTTTTTTGTATACAAGGTCGAGGCTCGTGAAAGAGCGAACATTAATCACACAGAAAGACAAACCGACACATAAAACATATAACATAGGGAGCGGTAGACAAGATGGGGAGAGAGGGGGAAGGACACAAACACAACATTTGAGAGCAGGGACCGAGAGACATGGAGACATCGAGAGATCTGAGAGAGGGCGAGGGCTTTGGGGGGGGGGGGGGGGCGTGGGAAGGGGGCGGTGGGAGAGGTATAAAACATATGGACACTGCCAGGACTTCCAGGAAAGAAGTTGGAATTCCAAACAAGGTGGATCTGGGGTGAATTAGCGGGGGTAGAAAAGATCAAGGTTTTGGATGGGGGAAGATAAGAGATGGTGGTGAACAGCTGTTTTAAAGACCTGGAGGGAGGAGTGGGATTGAAGGGAGTGAGGGAGTTTGTTCCAGAGGCGGGAGAAAAGAGGAATGAAAGAGTGAAGGTGAGCAGAGAGCCGAGATTTCGGCAGTTTAACCATCAGAGGGTTGCTGGCAGATCTTGTGCGACCTGTAGGAATATTTGGGGGACAGAGCACAGAGAGAGCTGGGGGTGCAAGGCCGGAGAGGAGTCGGTAGAAGACAGAAAGACCACCTACCTGCCTGCGGTGAGTGAGTGAAAGGCCCTCAGAGATAGCTTCATCGCGGGAGATTCCAATAATTCTGAAAGCTTTGGTTTCAACAGCGTGAAGCCGAGCTAGGTGTGAGGCAGGAGCACCGGCCCATAGGGGAGAACAGTATTCCATTGAGCTGCGGATGAAAGCCTTGTATGTGGTGAGGAGCTCAGGTGTGCCGAGGAAGGACTTCGCACGACGGAGGATGCCCAGTCGGCGACTGGCTTTGGAGGCCAGCTTGGAAATGTGGTTTTCCCAAGAAAGATCATGGCAGATAGTGAGACCCAAAATCTTGAGCGACAGAACTTCTTGGAGAGGATTGTTAAGAAAGTAGATGGGAGGGTTGTCCAGTCGATCTTTTCGGAGAGACATAGTAAGAGTGTGAGATTTGTCAGGATTGAAAGACATGTTCCACTTGTTTGACCAGTCTGTGATTTTGTCCAGGTCTTCAGAGAGTGAGGAGGCAGCAGACTGCCGATCTGAGGGAAGAGGAATGGAGTGGCAGAGAGTGGAGTCATCAGCAAAGAGATAGAGAGGATTTTCGAGAGAGTCAGAGAGATCATTGATGAAGACCAGAAAAAGCACGGGGCCCAGAACACTGCCTTGGGGAACTCCAGCCTGAACAGGAAGAGGAGATGAGAGAAACCCATTCAGGGCCACACGTTGACGACGACTAGAGAGGAAGTCCGCCAGCCATGCGTGGAGATTTCCATGGATACCAAAGGAGGAGAGTTTGGTGAGCAGAGCGGGGTGCCAGACCGTGTCGAAGGCACATGATATGTCGAGGGAGACAGCTCTAATTTCCTGTTTGGCATTGAGGACCTCCATCCATTGTTGAGACAGCAGAAGCAGCATGTCCAGAGTAGAGTGACCTGGTCTGAAACCAAATTGATGATCAGAGATCAAGCCATTGGAGAAGAGGAAAGATTTCATATCCGAAGCAATGATGGATTCCATGACTTTGCTGATAATTGGGAGAAGGCTGATTGGTCTGTAGTTGCTAGGATCTGTTTTTGCACCTTTTTTGTGCAAAGCGGTGATGTTGGCTGATTTCCAAGCAGATGGCAGTTGACCTTGAGCAAAAGAGAGGGTGAAGAGAACAGAGAGAGGGTGAGATAGAGCAGCAGAGCAGGATTTTAGGACCCGTGGGCTGATGCCGTCGGGTCCAGTTGCAGAATCAGAGTCGAGGGTTGACAGAAGCTTTTCCACCTTGTCAGGAGGAAAGGACACGGAGTCCAGGAGCAGCAGGGTACGACTGGGTATGGTGGGTACAGAGAGGGATGGGTTTGGGACACAAGATTTAGAGGCAAACACAGAGTTGAGGCATTCAGCTTTTTCACGTGCGGAGTCAGCTGTGTAGCCGTTTGAGGTAAGGGAGGGGATGGAGGGGGAACAAACACCAGAAACGGATTTGACCAGACGCCACCAGGATTTGGAAGAGGGAGACAGATAAGAGAGTTCGGTCTTGAGAACGGAGAGATATTGTTTCCTGGCTCTCCTGAGGGTGGACAAGTATAATAGAGTTAACAAGTATAATAAAGTTCATATTGAATTAACTCCTGTTCGGACTTTAGAATTTGATGCTGCTATACTAAAAGCTTGTGATGAGCGAGGTGATGAATGGTCAGAAAAAGTAAAAGGCAGAGTTATGTTTGCCCAAGATCTTGACGCAGCCAAGCATGTCGTGTAAACTTTAGAACGGGTAAGAGTATATCCGGGTAAGAATATAATATAAGAAAGAATGACTTTCTTTCTAATCAAGAGAACAAGCAACGGTTCCTTGGCCTTTTGGGAGAAAATCTAGGCACACGTGGTTGTCAAGTAGCCTATGCCACAGGGGACGCTGATGTACTCATTGTGCAAGCGGCAGTAAAAGTCTTTGAAACCTGTGAAGCAGAACTGGTGGGTGATGACACTGACCTGCTTGTTGTCATGATTCATCTTGCTGATGAAAACAAGCATAATATCTTCTTCTGACCCAAACCAAAGAAAGAAGCAGCCCTCAGGTGTATGGGAGTTAATTCGATAAGGAACAAACTTGGGGAGCACATCTGTTGGAATATCCTTTTCGTACATGCCTTCCTTGGGTGTGATACGACATCCAGGTTATTTGGGATCGGGAAAGCAGCTGGATTGAAACTTGTAAAAGAGAATGAGACATTCCGTGAACAAGCTGACGTATTCAGAAGTGTGAAGTCGTCGACGGACCAGGTAATTGCAGCTGGTGAGAAGGTCATGACCATCATGCAGAAATGGAAGCACACTGACCACCTTGATACCATGAGATATTACCGCTTCCAGGAGCTAGTCACCACCAGAAAAAGGCCATCCACCCCAATATGTTGCCACCAACATCTGCAGCAACGAAGTACCACAGCCTCAGAGTGTTCCATCAGGTCCAACAGTGGCAGGGAAATGCTTTGCAGGCTGAAGATTGGGGTTGGAAGCTTTCTGAAGAAAGATTGGAACCACTAGTGAACTCGGACTTTGGCCCTGCCCCTCAATCACTTCTGGAGCTTGTGAGATGCACCTCTCCCAGGTTACTCCCTCCTCCGGTATGATAGACCTGAGCCTCGTCCTGGAGGTGGGGTTGCTATCTTTATAAAAAACTCTCTTCCTCAATCGCCCTCCACTGCCCTCTCTCCACCTCACCCCCAGGAATACCTTTGGCTACGGCTTCCCCTTCGCTCCCACCTTTTGTTCATATGTGTGTTGTACCGTCCACCAATCAGCGATGACTCCATCTACATCTCACTGTCTGATAATATGGACCAACTTCTATCTACCCATCCCAACTCTCTCTTCCTCATATGTGGTGATTTCAATTGTCACCATGCCAGTTGGCTGGGTGTGGGTACCTCTCTCACCAGCCATGGCTCTTCAGCAAAGGACTTCTGCGACTCACTGGGACTGACACAATCTGTCAATTTCCCGACCCGGATCTCAGTCAACGGAGCATCTTCTCTTCTGGATTTGGTTATGACAAACTTCCCTGAAAATGTCTGCTGCTCTTCTTCTGCTCCAATCGGCTCATCTGATCATGTGCTTGTCAAAGTGGACATCTCTCTGACCATTCTCAGAAAGCCTCCTCAGCGTCGACGAGTCTGGCATTTCACTCAGGCCAACTGGCACGGTCTTCAAGCAGCCATCAATCATCTGGACTGGTCTCCCATCTCTACCGCCTCTGACATCAACTCATCCTGGGAATTCTTTCAAAGTAAATTGCTCTCTCTCATGCACAGATTTATACCATCTCGTCTTCAGTTGTCATACCCTTCCTCCCGTCCATGGTACACGGAATCTTGTGGTGAGGCTGTTGCCCTGAAACAACTTGCTTTCGTCTCCTGGAAAGCAAATCCAACGGAAGGAAATCTCATTTCCTTTCACAAAGCCCGAAACAAGTGTGTGTCCACCCTCAGGAGAGCCAGGAAACAATATCTCACCATTCTCAAGACCGAACTCTCTTATCTGTCTCCCTCTTCCAAATCCTGGTGGCGTCTGGTGAAATCTGTTTCTGGTGTTTGTTCCCCCTCCATCCCCTCCCTCACCTCAAACGGCTTAACGGCTGACTCCGCACGTGAAAAAGCTGAATGCCTCAACTCTGTGTTTGCCTCTAAATCTTGTGTCCCAAACCCATCCCTCTCTGTACCCACCGTACCCAGTCGTACCCAGCTGCTCCTGGACTCTGTGTCCTTTCCTCCTGACAAGGTGGAAAAGTTTCTGTCAACCCTCGACTCTGATTCTGCAACTGGTCCTGACGGCATCAGCCCACGGGTCCTAAAATCATGTTCTTCTGCTCTTTCACTCCCTCTTTCTGTTCTCTTCACCCTCTCTTTTGCTCAAGGTCATCTGCCATCTGCTTGGAAATCAGCCAACATCACCGCTTTGCACAAAAAAGGTGCAAAAACAGATCCCAGCAACTACAGACCAATCAGCCTTCTCCCAATTATCAGCAAAGTCATGGAATCCATCATTGCTTCAGATATTAAATCTTTCCTCTTCTCCAATGGCTTGATCTCTGATCATCAATTTGGTTTCAGACCTGGTCACTCTACTCTGGACATGCTGCTTCTGCTTTCTCAACAATGGATGGAGGTCCTCAACGCCAAACAGGAAATTAGAGCTGTCTCCCTTGACATTTCACGTGCCTTCGATACGGTCTGGCACCCTGCTCTGCTCTCCAAACTCTCCTCCTTTGGTATCCATGGAAATCTCCACGCATGGCTGGCGGACTTCCTCTCTGGTCGTAGTCAACGTGTGGCCCTGAATGGGTTTCTCTCATCTCCTCTTCCTGTTCAGGCTGGAGTTCCCCAAGGTAGTGTTCTGGGCCCTGTGCTTTTTCTGGTCTTCATCAATGATCTCTCTGACTCTCTTGAAAATCCTCTCTATCTCTTTGCTGACGACTCTACTCTCTGTCGCTCCATTCCTCATCCCTCAGATCGGCAGTCTGCAGCCTCCTCACTCTCTGCAGACCTAGACAAAATCACAGACTGGTCAAACAAGTGGAACATGTCTTTCAATCCTGACAAATCTCACACTCTTACAATGTCTCTCCGAAAGGACCGACTGGACAACCCTCCCATCTACTTTCTCAACAATCCTCTCCAAGAAGTTCTGTCGCTCAAGCTTTTTGGTCTCACTATCTGCCATGATCTTTCTTGGGAAAACCACATTTCCAAGCTGGCCTCCAAAGCCAGTCGCCGACTGGGCATCCTCCGTCGTGCGAAGTCCTTCCTTGGCACACCTGAGCTCCTCACCACATACAAGGCTTTCATCCGCAGCTCAATGGAATACTGTTCCCCCCTCTGGGCTGGTGCTCCTGCCTCACACCTTGCTCGGCTTCACGCTGTTGAGGCCAAAGCTTTCAGAATCATTGGAATCTCCTGCGATGTAGTCAACGCCGAGGGCCTTCCACTCACTCACCGCAGGCAGGTTGGTGGTCTTTCTGTCTTCTACCGACTCCTCTCCGGCCTTGCTCCCCCAGCTCTCTCTGTGCTGTCCCCCCAATATTCCTTCAGGTCGCACAAGATCTGCCTGCAACCCTCTTATGGTTAAACTGCCAAAGTCTAGGCTCTCTGCTCACCTTCACTCTTTCATGCCCCTTTTCTCCCGCCTCTGGAACAAACTCCCCCACTCCCTTCAATCCCACACCTCCCCTCCAGGTCTTTAAAACAGCTGTTCACCACCATCTCTTATCTTCCCCCATCGAAAACCTTGATCTTTTCTACCCCCGGTAATTCACCCCAGAGTCCTTGCAGTGTTCATATGTTTTAATCCTCTCCCACCTCCCCCCAAGTCCTCCCGATGTCCCTGCTCTCAAATGTTGTGTTTGTGTCCTTCCCCTTCTTCCCCCTCTCTTTTGTGTCCTCCCCCCTCTCTCCCCATCTTGTCTGCCGCTCCCCTTGTTTTTTGTGTTTTGTGTGTCGGTTTGTCTTTTTGTGTGATTAATGTTTGCTCTTTCACGAGCCTCGATCTTGTATACAAAAAAAAAAAAAGAAAAAAAAAAAAGACTGGCTGTGAGACATTATGGTGTGGCTGCCGCCGAAAGGGACTGGAATGTTTGTCTGCTTGTTCTGGATGCAGAGGAATTTGTCAAAACATGTCGACTAATGACTTGGATGAAGGCTATGAGCCAGACCCCCCAAATTGACCGGTCGGTACCATACAGATGGAGTAAGGCTCATTGTGATTTTTAGCGAGAGATATGTCCCTAGATATGAAAAAAAGTGATAGCAGTGTATAACTCTCGGCCATCTCTGTGTTATCACCCGAAATATTATTATACGCCCGCTTCGCTTCGCCAAAAAATGTGATATTTGCTAAAATTGGAATAAATATGTTTTTAAGGACCACAGAGTGCCAATAATTTGCATACTGGATGCCAACTAATATAGTAATAGAAATATAGAACATTTGTGGGGGTTATTTATCAAAATATTGATATAATGACAAAAAATATGTTAAATTTAGTGAAAAAGTGGTCGAAATCACTTCGAGTTCAGAATTCACATTGTACATTTTTGTCAATATTTCAAAAATGAAAACTCCCAGAGTAACATTTGACCCCTCAAAATCTTCGCAAGGAACCACTGCATTGGAATATATCATTACTTTGTAATATGGTGGTTGTTTGGGGCACATATGTTGGTAAAGTTCAAAATATGTTCAACCATACCCTCTAATTTTGATATTATAGGTGCTAAAGGGTTAAACATTACTGTATTTGCATCTGTATTACCCAACTAAATTGTTATTTCCTTTTGTCATTCCAGGTAATGTGGTGGTGGTGGTGTTAGCGCTTGCCCAGTATTGCTAGTACAATCGCAATGGAAGAACAAACCAGAGATGAGGCCGAAGTGCCAACTGGAAGACATTGTATCATTCACAAGGAATCACTGAGTATTGATCCAAATGAACAACTTACCAGTCCACAAAGTTTTGAATCATGGAAAACCCTAATAAATGCTGCTCAAGTAAGAGATCACTCCCCTATACTTGACATCGCTAAATCGGTGACAGACAAGGAGATTCCAGTGATCTTCTACCATAGGAAATGTAGAAGCATTTTCACGATGAAGAGAGATCTGGAAGCCCTTAAACGTAAAACAGATTCAAGCTCAACAGAGGAAGCTGTTGCTGGGTGTTCCAATGCTAAGCGACCGGCAAGACGATCCTCATCAGAATCACGCATCTATGACTACACATGCATTTTCTGCGAAAATGTCAAGAGATACAAGGGAACGTCAACTCGGGAAAAACTAGTCCAATCTGTGGAGTTGAGATCGGACCAGAAGCTTCGAGCTTGTGCAATCCGCAGGTGTGACACCAAGATTTTAGCCATAACGAGTAGGGACGTAGTTGCTGCTGAAGCACATTATCATGCTGCTGAAGCACATTCTGAAGCACAGAATCATTGACATTACCAAAATTGCAGCTTCAGTGGGCGCAGATGTTTGTCATGGACTTATAGGGATGCATGCTTACACAGGTTGCGACACTGTCAGCACATTTGCCGGCAAAGGCAAACTCGGAGCGCTTAAACTGCTTAGGTCTAGCAAAGAGGTCCAAGAAACGTTCGCCCAGTTGGGAAAAGAATGGAATGTGGCCGAGGAGCTTATGGATAAGCTGGAGAATTTCACATGCCTCCTATATGCATCCAAGTCTGGTACAAAGGAACTTAATAGCCTTTGATACCATCTATTCTGTGCAAAGAAGGGTGGGATTGAGAGCCACCAATTGCCTCCATGCAATGACTGCTTCCGAAAACACGTACAGCGGGCCAATTACCAGGCAGCAATTTGGAAACGAAGCCTTCAGAGGCACCCAATGACCCCCAGTCCAGTTGGAAAAGGATGGAAATGGGATGATCAGGATGGAACAACTCTGGCTGTGGACTGGATGAGTGGACAGGCAGCACCTCAGGCTCTTCTGGATTTGATGGCCTGTAATTGTTCCAGGAGCTGCAAGCTACCAAGTTGTGTCTGCATTGCCAATGGACTGAAATGTACAGACATGTGTAAACTTGCCGCCTGCGACAATCAGCCATTGTCTGTCGAGCCAGACGACGACAGCCTCGACGAGGATGATCCATCTGACGAGGAGCAAGAATACGAATTCTGAGCCAAATATGCTGCGCATCTAAAGGGAGGGACACTTTCGTGATGTCATTTCAGACATTTATTTTCTGTTAAGTGATTTAAGTATAATATTGTCACGCAACCGCGATTAACACCACAGTTGCGGATGGCCAATTGCGAGGCTTTAACTCCAGAGGCGAGAACTCAATAGCGGATTCCAAATCAAACACTTAAACTAAAGTTAAACGCGCGGAATGGCGGACACAGCAAAGCTCCGCAGCCTTATCTATTAAAATCAAACACCCAGGAAACTGCATTCAGATATATACAGAAAATAATATAAGGTTTTATTAACGGTTCCGAGAACAAAGAAATATGATGCTCTAAACCCCCTATATGGAGTACTCCCGCTCAACAGAGTTATTAAACAAACCACAGGGCAGACGACGAAATGAACAAAGAGGGGGTGTGTGTGTGGTGCGTTCTTAGCTCTGCTTGCTCGGGAGCGTGGCGTGGAGATCGTGCAGGCCTCGGATGGCTAGGCCCTGACACGCGGGCGGGAAGGGTCTCCCCGACGCGACTCGCTCGCCGACCCCAGTCCTCTCGCCCTGCAACTCTCAAACGCTCGCCCCGTCCGAAGGACCACGGTTTCTGGGGCTGTCGTCTCTGCCCGGCGCCTTGGAGATCGTGAGTGGTTGGCGATGGTACGCAAGAGGCCACGAATGGAATACGGCCACCAACGGGGCGAACCTCGGCACGACAGCCACCCACACAAGCACGCGATCCAATCGCAGGGAAGATGGAGGGAACGAAGGCAGGAAAGAACTAGAGGGGAAAATGTCCAGTGCACTCTATCACGACTGAATCCTCTCAGCTCCCCCAAATGGCGTCTGCTCTGCCTCGTGTCCAACTCCGAACTCTCTTCCTCTCCTTCGTGTCGTCACTTCCCTCCCGCACCGTCACGCCCTCTTGTGACCCCCATTCGTCTGCCCTTCCCCATGACGTCAAAAGATCCACCCCCTTCTCATCGTGTCTCAGCAGGGTGCGTTTTGGTCGGTGTTGTTCCATTGATGTGAAAGGGAAGGGAATTAATTAATGTAGGTGCTCTAGGGGCATGAATTCCTACTGTCTAGGTGCGATGCCAAAAGGGACATTGGATTGACCACAGGGGTGGGAAAACACACAAAGTTACCCTTATCACCCTAACTACTTAGCACTTCCTGTCCCCGTACAGGAAATATATACGCAATTATCCCGGCATACGCCTACACATACTAACTTAAAGGTACATAGTGGGTTCTAGCTATCGCGACATCCCGGAGCATTTTACCTACTCAGATCTACTCTGCTCTACCAAATTCATAACACAGCCCCCCCCCCCCCCCCTGGAACCGTAGCTCCTGCAAGGTTCACCGCAGGCGCTACCATTCCAGCCTTAACACTTACTGTCACACACTTAATTAACCTATGAAATAAATCAGGAAGGGCTGTGGGAAGTGAGTCGGACTACCTACCTACACTTCCTTAACATGCTAAACCCCTTAACCATCATGCAAGTATGTACATTTGCTTCATTGTTCCTGTGGAGGGAGGAAACAAACAACACGCAACACTAACTTAACCACAAAACTTAACCATCTTTCCAAAAACTCAAAACTCTAGCCTTTGTACATACCCCGGTCTACAGACCGCGTCCCCCCGGTGGATGCCACAAGACACAACCTTACCTGCGGGCGTGTGGGGCCATCCCAATGCACCCCCTAAATTTCCACGGGCCCTGTCCAGATGTTGCAGGTGAGTGACATGGCTCGGTGGATTTCGCCCACATTCATGCAACACAGACCCCTTAACCGCTCATCCTCATTCCAAAAATCATCAAGGCATTTCAAAAGTCAACAAAGCACTTATTTCAATACACCCCCCTGCAGGACCATGGCATTGATTTCATTCGCATGTGTGCGCATTCCTCAACTAGGCAGCGGGGAGGTACCGCACAAAAAGATGGTGGGGGCGCATCAGGCTGTGGTGCCCGCAGTCCCAAAAACAAGTCAACCGACTTACAAGTTCATTGCCCCCCCCCCCCTTTACCTCTTGGTGCCGTGACAGCCCAACAGCCCCTTTCCGCCGTTACCTCGCCGGTGAGGGTCTCCACACACACCAGGCTCCTTGCCTCCTGCTTCCACGCAGCAACACGGGTCACCGGGGGACTTCCTCACCCCGCGGCGCCCAACCAGACCCTCCACCGACGAGCTCCAATTTCCAGTTACCACCGGCTGCCAGGGGTAATTGCCGCAGAGGGGGGCCCACAGGCATCGCTCCTCAGAGCTTGCTCTGTACCTGCGGACACACACACCTTCCCCACCCACAAGACTCCAAAACACACTTCCTCCCCCCGCTGCCATTCAATTCTCCACACAACTCAGCACAATTCCATAGATGATGGTAGTGCAAAAGGTGTTTCAAAGTTTGCCATGGCCTGCTACATGTGAAATCCCATTCACAGTTCAAATCATTGAATCATTACACATTTCCATTTTCCAAACGCATTTCAAAACTCAATAATCACCACTCGCTCATATTTTTCCAACCTCACGACCACATCAAAACACATAACCACAACACAAAAACATACGCCACCCACAAGACACTGTGTGGCCCCCATTCCATCCCCTCACCGGCCATATCACTCTCACCCGCCTCCCAACTTCAAATTACATGTCCCCAATTTCCAAAGCAAGTCCTGAAGCCTGAGACAGTACTCCTCAAAACACTCACCTCAAGTGCAGGTAGTTGCAGGTTGGTCGGGTCCAAGAGTGTCATCCACCCTCAAAATCCCAAAATTACACATTGGGCCTACCAAATACTCCCAAATTTCTCTTTTGTCCCCACAACACTGGCAGGTATGTGGATCCGCATCCAACGTGATCATCGCTACACAACTACCTGTGGCCACGACAGCTCTGCACCTCTACCGTGCAAGGGTCACCGGGACAAGGTGAGCAGTCAAAACGCCAACATGGCCCATGAGTGTCCATAAGGGTGCGACCCACCATCCATCCTTCGGCCCCCCTGCGAGGAACACAGCTGCATCAGCCCCAGCTGGCCAATGTGGTGAGCACTTGCTGCCACAACACACACTACCGCACACACAACCTCGGCCCTGGGGGGCATGGTCGCAGTGCGTGGCATCCCTACAGCCACGTCCCCTGCACCTCCCCATCATCCCCCAGTCCGACTACAGAACTGCAGCCCCCCCCCCCAGTGCTCACCCACACTTGACCACACCAAGGTCCAGTCAACAGCCATGCTCCACCAGGAGACCCACCCAGAAGACATGGTCCACACACCTCGGACACGCACAGCACCACGTTGACCCAAAGACCACACAACTGCATCCCCATGATCCCGCGTCCCAAATATCAGCACAGTTGCCCCCACAACCAGTTGAAAGCTGTCTTGCTACCCTATTAATTTTATCACAGCCTCCAACACTTTGGTCTACACACCTGGATCAATAATGGCGTCACTGTACAGTGTCCACCATGACATTTCAAAATCCACCCTTAAATTTCCATCTAACCCACAGATTACCCATGCCAAACATTTTTCACATTTCACTAACGTCACCAAAGAAAGATGCTTTGCCATACACATGCCAGCCGAGCATGGCCCATATGCTCGGCTCGTTACACATCTCCCCATTCATCAACCCCATGGCTCTCTTCCCAACCCGAGAGTCCATAAATCATAACGGAGCATCTGTGGAAGGTCACTCACACCATCACGTTCCACAGATGCCCCAATGGTTGTCTGGCAGGCTATCTCCATCCCTGTCCATTCGGTTTGACCCGTGTCCATAGACCAACCACCATGCCAGGTCACCACATGCTGGTTGTCCCAGAGTCTCTGGAGGAGGGTGCCAGGCCGCATGCCCGGGTGGTCACCACATCAGTCCCAAGTTGGCCGTCCGCAGTGCCACCACCAAAGTGCGACCCACAACACCTCCCCCTAGTGGTCCTCAATATTTGCCATCCCAGGCTTGAGAAACCACCTCGGACCCCCCTGGAGGTCTTAACCTCCACCAGGGTCCGGTGACCCTGCCGGCCCGAGCCACCGGCTCGGACGGCGCCCCGACGGACAAGGGACGCCACACTCCGCCAGACCCCCCGTGGGACCCAGGTCGTACCTCGACACCCAAGGCTGGACCCCACGTCCAAATCTCGCCATCACAGCCCCCCAGCTGGCTGGCATACCCAAATTTTGAAAGGGGCAACTTTTGCCCGAGGCCATCACCCATGACCTCTCCACGTCCAGATCCCGCAGCCCGGGGACCAATCCCAACCATGGCTGCTCCAAATCAATTTCCCATTTTAATTTTATTTTAAATTTTCTTTGACAAATTTTCATTCCCACTGCCAAACCGCAGCGGCAGGGAACAACCTCTACCACCGGTTGTTCTGCCCCTCCCTGCAGTTGATCAAAATTCCCTACAGGGACCAAATCTCCAGAAGCTCTATCTCCCGATCCTCCAAGATCCAAATCCAGTCCGGAGCCAACACACTCCCCCAACTGGTTGTCCAATTTTGGAGCCTCCGTTTCTAAATAGCAGTGTACGGTGAGCGTCCCCTCGGTCATTCCAACCACCTCCTTGGACCAACTCACCTCTTCCCCCAGACTCCTTTGGGCCTGGACAAGCTCTACCTCCATGGGACTGTCACAGGTCTCCAGCCGCTGGATCAAATCATCCTCATCCTCATCATCATCATTTCCACAAATCATTCCTGGCCCCGCTAGCCTTCCAGGTCCCCATTCCTCACTCTGCTGTAGCATTCTGGCATCCACCCGGCCCCGATAGCCAACCAGGCCAGAATGTGGGAAACATTCTCCATTACAACTCTCACATTCCAAATTTCCTTCCCCGCTCACCTGTGGGCACTCCCCGCTCACCTGTGGACAATCCACGTTTACCTGCAGGCATTCCCCATCTACCTGTACACATTCCCCATCGAATTGTGGACATTCTCCGCTCACCTGTACACTTGCCACAATTGCCATTTCCCTTTTTAATCCATTAATTTGGTCACTCATGTCCTTCAGTCCTTCCCTCCATTCATTCCACTGGGACTCCATTTTATTTTTCATCCCTTCAATTTTATTTTCCAACCCACTTTTCATTTGTCCCATCTCATTACTCATTTTATTTTCCAGCCCATCAATTTTATTACTCTGAGCATCCATTAATTGCTTTAAAAATTTCATTAAAGCCTGGTCGTCTCTAGGGGCCGTCCCACTTGTTCCCGGCTCCCCGGTAGGGGAGGGGCATAAGTTGGTGCTCGGGACGAGGGAGGTTCCAAGGCTCACCTCTGCATCTAATTCCCCTATTTCCGGCTCACTCCCGACGCTGACGGAGGCCTCGCAGCGTACCTTCATCTCGTCAATCTCCGACATCCGCCTTCCGGAAGATTGTTTCCCCCGCGCGTATTTATTTTAATAACTCCAGTAACACAATTTAAATTTGACGAAGACGCGATATCGCGCTCCGTATGTCCAATTGACTATACAAATTTCTCCGCCTCGCCTATAAAAATTTTGCGTTCGAACGTCGGGCGCAATGTACGCCCGACCGTGTCGATGTCTCGCCGCGGACAAAAATGTTGTCCGACGGGTTCGAATCCGACACTCCTGACACCACTTGTCACGCAACCGCGATTAACACCACAGTTGCGGCTGGCCAATTGCGAGGCTTTAACTCCCGAGGCGAGAACTCAATAGCGGATTCCAAATCAAACACTTAAACTAAAGTTAAACGCGCGGAATGGCGGACACAGCAAAGCCCCGCAGCCTTATCTATTAAAATCAAACACCCAGGAAACTGCGTTCAGATATATACAGAAAATAATATAAGGATTTATTAACGGTTCCGAGAACAAAGAAATATGATGCTCTAAACCCCCTATATGGAGTACTCCCGCTCAACAGAGTTATTCAACAAACCACAGGGCAGACGACGAAATGAACAAAGAGGGTGTGTGTGTGTGGTGCGTTCTTAGCTCTGCTCGCTCGGGAGCGTGGCGTGGAGATCGTGCAGGCCTCGGATGGCTAGGCCCTGACACGTGGGCGGGAAGGGTCTCCCCGACGCGACTCGCTCGCCGACCCCAGTCCTCTCGCCCTGCAACTCTCAAACGCTCGCCCCGTCCGAAGGACCACGGTTTCTGGGGCTGTCGTCTCTGCCCGGCGCCTTGGAGATCGTGAGTGGTTGGCGATGGTACGCAAGAGGCCACGAATGGAATACGACCACCAACGGGGCGAACCTCGGCACGACAGCCGCCCACACAAGCACGCGATCCAATGGCAGGAAAGAACTAGAGGGGAAAATGTCCAGTGCACTCTATCACGACTGAATCCTCTCAGCTCCCCCAAATGGCGTCTGCTCTGCCTTGTGCCCAACTCCGAACTCTCTTCCTCTCCTTCGTGTCGTCACTTCCCTCCCGCACCGTCATGCCCTCTTGTGACCCCCATTCGTCCGCCCTTCCCCATGACATCAAAAGATCCACCCCCTTCTCATCGTGTCTCAGCAGGGTGCGTTTTGGTCGGTGTTGTTCCATTGATGTGAAAGGGAAGGGAATTAATTAATGTAGGTGCGCTAGGGGCATGAATTCCTACTGTCTAGGTGCGATGCCAAAAGGGACATTGGATTGACCACAGGGGTGGGAAAACACACAAAGTTACCCTTATCACCCTAACTACTTAGCACTTCCTGTCCCCGTACAGGAAATATATACGCAATTATCCCGGCATACGCCTACACATACTAACTTAAAGGTACATAGTGGGTTCTAGCTATCGCGACATCCCGGAGCATTTTACCTACTCAGATCTACTCTGCTCTACATATTGCTCTACCAAATTCATAACAATATGTATGACGTTCATTGTAATTTAAAGTAGCCCGATGCATAAAAGGATAGGTTCAATTTATAAGCATTATTTAGTATGTGTTTTAAATGCCTGTAATCTGTGTCAATTGTGTTAAAAATTGATTGGTAATAATACTGTATAATAACAAGGCGTATTTGTTCGAGAGATCATGATAAACCTAGAGTGTGGAGCAGGTTTGCATGCATTGTGAAATATAATGTAGCTGATGTTACAAACCTACTTTAGGATACTAGCTAATACCAAAAATTACACTGAGATACCAAAAGTAGTAGACGAATAAACCTAAAATGTTCAAAAGCTATGTTTCGTTCCAAAATATCAAAATTAGGGGGTATGGTTGAACATATTTTGAACTTTGCCAAAATATGTGCCCCAAACAACCACCATATTACAAAGTAATGATATATTCCAATGCAGTGGTTCCTTGCGAAGATTTTGAGGGGTCAAATGTTACTCTGGGAGTTTTCATTCTTGAAATATTGACAAAAATTTACAATGTGAATTCTGAACTCGAAGCGATTTCGACCACTTTTTCACGAAATTTAACATATTTTTTGTCATTATATCAAACATTTGATAAATAACCCCCACAAATGTTCTATATTTCTATTACTATATTAGTTGGCATCCAGTATGCAAATTATTGGCACTCTGTGGTCCTTAAAAACATATTTATTCCAATTTTAGCAAATATCACATTTTTTGGCGAAGCGAAGCAGGCGTATAATAATATTTCGGGTGGTAACACAGAGATGGCCGAGAGTTATACACTGCTATCACTTTTTTTTCATATCTAGGGACATATATCTTGCTAAAAATCACAATGAGCCTTACTCCATCTGTATGGTACCGACCAACCCCCTTGGCTCATAGCCTATAATGAGGACAGTGGCAATAAAATGTGACTTTTCGAGCAGTACTTCTCTGAGGTTCGATGAGCTTTAGTGTTGACTAGTGGTTAGTGTACTTTCGGTTACCCCCTCAAAATGCTACTCATGGCCACTTTCGGGGACCTTTATTGGTATTAAACACTAGGTTGGGTGGATTATGATGAAATAATGAGAAGCTTTGCCATGTTGTAATTCTGGGATGCTGGTCAAAGTTCGGGGGGGGGGGGGGGGGGGGGTTGAGGGTACCCTGAATGCGGGCATTAAAAGACTCATAAAGTATCTTAAAATGTTTCCAAATGAAAGGTTGACTCCAGAAACATTGGTAAAGACACCAAGTTTTTGGGAGTATGATGAATGGTTGAGAAGTTATGCACATTTGTAATTCTGAGTTGTGAAGCAACGGGTTTGGGGTATCTTTACCCCAATATATTGCATAAGAAATCATCCAACACTACTTTTAGTACTTCCATATGAAAGATTGCACCTGAAAACCTAGGGAAAGGTGTTGATTTTGTTGGTTTATGTTGAAAATTGGCCGAGGTATGCCTATCTGAAAATTCGGCAATTTAATGGAAAATGAGTTAAAATCGACAACTTTCATCCACGAAATTCACAATGTTCCACTCCAAAGACTTTACAAGACTTTTGGTATGTTATAAGGTTGACTTATCTTAGACAGATACATGTGGTTTCATTTCTGTTGCAATGAGTGGTGGGTCTTGTTATATATTGACTGGACTAGAAGCGAATTATCGAGGCAACGCTGGAGGTGCTGCTGTCACCCAAGGTTATTAGGGTGCCAAGCACCAAAAGTGCACCAAAGGTGTTTGGCACCCTATTGTATTTGCTAGTTTTATTATTATTATTTTCTGCCATGGGATCCCATAACCAATTGGCCCCTAGAACCAATTGGTCGATTTTCGTGATTATAGGTTTAAATATTTACATGATACTCTTTGTTTACAATGTCCAGACAGCAACAGCTGGATGAGGCCTTGGTTGACATGATTGTCAAGGATGCCCAGCCATTTTCAATGGTTGACGACGAAGGCTTCAAAGCCTTTGTAAATCTGTTGGACCCTACCTACATCATCTCTGGTAGGAAGGCTTTGAAGACCATGGTGGAGGCCAAGTACAAGGTCACCAAAGAGAAAGCCATGGCTGAAGTGAAGAAGGCGTTTGTGGTTAGCCTAACGGCTGACATGTGGACATCCATAAACACGGACGCTTACCTCGCTGTGACCTGCCACTACATCGCAGAGATGAAGCTGTCCACTGTTCTTTTGGGGGTAAAAAAGTCCCCCCAAGCCCACACAGCAGTACACCTAGCTGAGGCTAATGATACCCTAATGGCATAGTGGGACATTAAAGGCAAGGTGAGAGGACTGGTCACCGACTGTGCTTCAAACATGATCGCCTGTGCAACCCTGCTGAATCTGCGGCACATCTCCTGTTTTGCCCATGTACTAAACTTGGTGGTGAAAAGGTCACTTGGGAAAACCCCAGGGCTTGTACACTCGAGCACACAATTGTGGGGCACTTCGGGTATTGTATTGTTGCTATCTTGTTATTTTCTTTGTATTCATATTTTCTTTTATATATATTTCACTGTTATATCTTTTACTGTTATTTCATTGTTACATTATTATTAGGTCAAGAACTACAGCCAAGGAGAGGCTGTCAAATGTCCAGGGAGAGATGAGCAGGCCACAGATGAAGCTTATTCAGGAGGGTGACACCAGGTGGAATAGTGCTTTTGCCATGCTGCAAAGACTGTATGAGCAGAGAGAAGCACTGGGAGCAGTTCTCACGGCTCTGAGCACTGATCTCACGCCTTTCACTGCTGAGGAGTACGAGACGATCTACCAGTGCATTGGAGTTCGAAGGCCATTCTACCAGGCCACTGTGGAGCTATCTTTAGAAAAAAGGGTGTCTGGGTCAAAGGTCATCCCACTCATCAAAATGCTGAAACACAGCATAGTGGGAAAATGTACCCAGGTGACCCATGAAATTGGTGCCAAACTGGCCAATAACCTTAAAAACGATTTACAGGACAAATTTATCTGTGGTGGAGAGTATTACTGCCCTCTCTTTGGCAACCTTGCTGGATCCTAGATTTTAGGAACTGGCCTGTAATCCAACACATGCCCAGGCAGCAGTGAAAAGGCTGACAAGTGAGTGTGCCAATGTCATTGGGCCTGAGGCAACAGAAGTTGCACCTCGAGAGTCAGCAGCAACACCAGGGACCTCAGCTGAACCACACGACGAAAACCTCTGGGGCCTGCTGGATAACCATGTGGGTGCACAACAGCGGGTGTCCAGTGCAACTGCCAATGCCACTGTGGAGGTCCAGAGGTATGTTCTATGTTACTGTCTGCTGCTGAATGATAATGAATTTAATTAAATGACAACGATATTCCTCTCTAGGATGAATAAAAGTATCTACCTATCTAGGTATTTAAAAGACCCACACCTGGTAAGGTCAGAGGATCCACTGGAGTACTGGCTCACCCACAAGGCGATCTATCCCCACCTGTTCCAGTTGGCTACACAATACCTCTGCACACCAGCATCCTCTGTGCCATGCGAGAGGATCTTCTCAAAGGCTGGATAAATAGTGAGCAAGAGGAGAAACCGCCTGAAACCAAGCACAGTGGAGCAAATTCTGTAAAAAACAAACAAAAAAAAACCTGTAAAAAAAAATTGAAATAAAAAAACCCCATTTGCCCCGTTGCACAAGCACATTCCCCAAACACATTGTCCCTTTCTCCTTGCCATGTTGCACAATTATTTTTTTGCTCCTACTAATATTTTCTACAACTTCTGCAACTTTTTCAACAAATACTATTATTTCATAGTGGCATATTGACACATAATTACAAATACATTTATTGCAACACTTTAATAGGTGAACACGAATATCAATGTCCGTCGATGAATACAGATTACATACTTGTCTATAAATTATGTATGCATGCTTTGTCTTGGCATTTATCAATGTTTTGTTTTGACCCTGCACTACCCAGGTCTTTGGAGATCAATATGGTATCCTTTTCATCTTTGTGCGACCCAAGGTTTGGGAGGAGATGCAAAACTGATGGACAGACATTGGCTCTTCTTATTTAGATTCCAAGTATTTGGATAAGTAAAGTTTACAAGATGTGGTTGTGGAATTTGAATTTGTTGTCTATCACTGCACCCAGGTCTTTCTTATTTTGGGCTTCTTTGAGCTCAGCTTCATTGATGCTGTAGCTTGACTTGATGTTTGTTCGTCCAATGTCCAGCACCTTTTAGTCATTGCCATGAAACGGGAACTTCCAGACATCCGACCATTCCTTTGCTTTATCCAAGTCTTCTCAAGAGATTTGCACTGTTCTTGGCACATGAACTCTGAACTATTGATTTTAGTATCATCGGCAAGCATTAAACAGAGTTCGTGATTGCATCAGGGAGTTCATTAACATACAGCACAAATAATACAGTTCTGATTACATTCCCCTGGGGACTCCCAGTGCACCAAAGTGTCCCAATTGTATATTATGAGTGTGTCCCAATGATGTATTACCCTTTGTTTTCTTCCAGTGAGAAATGCGGTTATCCATGCATGTAATTTTCGTGTTGTCATCGTATATGCTGACAGATTATTTAGTAATCTCCCCCCTTCAATCCATCTTTGCATAGAGCTCATCTGATATAGGGCCTGGTGAACACTTTCACTTTTGTGGAAAGCAAGTGTAGGAAACTTTTCCTCTGCGGAGGGCCGTAATAGCTTTTATTAAACTCGCTGCGGGTTGGATATATGCCAGGTGAGGTGTTAGTAATTTAAACACACAACATGTATGCAGATAGGTACTGTAACTATAATCATTCCGACTGTTTTTACTGCAGATATAAAACTTATTGTAATGTAATCAAACATCCTGATTCTTGATAGCAACTAAACAAAAGTAACATGGGAAATCATATACATTTTAATAATACAGTTGATATATACCAATAACAATTTAAAAGTTACTATGTTTTCATCAGAACAATGGGCCATCTTCCACTCTTCACAATGATCTTAGCAAATTAGGTAATCATATATATCGTCCTTTCATTTAAAAGTCTCTGCTTTATACATAGGAAAAGGACTAATGGCAGAATTAATTTTGAGTTGCCTCAGCTGAGCCTTATTGCCATACTTGACCTTGACACATACAGTAAGTGACTCTTTGATTTGTATGTCAGCTAACAGCTTTATCCTCGGACTTGGTACAAGTTATAACTTGTAGAAGCAATATCTAGAAGCAGTTAAATACAGACTTGGCATTTAATATGGATTATATTTTTTTTCTTGACTTGGGTTTACTTTCTTAACTCAGTATATCAATCTGGTGAGTTTCTTTTACACTTTGGTGATTTATTTGTTAAAAGAACCATGTCACTGATTGTTTGTCGCAGCAAGAAGTCAACAACAGGATTATATCACAGGTGGCATGGCAAAATGTACGGACAGGTGCATTTGATGATTGGCTTCACAGTCGGGTAAACAAGGGTTGTTGCGTTCTGTATTAGTGGAAAACAACTGCTGCACGTCTCCAAAAGTTATTGCCGCTTCCTCTGGAGATGGTCCGTCAACTCGACAATGCTGTTTGTCATGGAGTGGTGGCTTTACGAAATTACGGCATGAAACAGCATGCTATTGCTCGGCAGTATGGCATCACTCAAGGTCAGGTGTCAAAGATCCTGAAACGAAATGCTCAGAGGGGTGTCCCTACTCCAATACTGAGGCCAGGACATCCCCGCAGAACCACAAGGAGGGATGATCACCAGCTGCACCGGTTAGTCCGCAATGGCCGTACCAAGTCAGCTAATCGGCTTGGGGCTGAGTGGCAGCAACTGGCAAATGTGCCTGTATCCAGAAGGCTATTCAACCAACGACTGGTTCAAGCAGGCTATCGTGCCAGGCGTCCCCTGAGAAAGCCACGCCTGACCAGACAACACTGCCAGCGCCGATTGCAGTGGGCCAGAGAGCACCGTCAATGGCAGCCAGGACACTGGAATCACGTGATCTTCAGTGACGAGTCTAGATTTCTGGTCTATCGTCAAGATGGCTGCGTCCGAGTGCGCAGACAAGTGCATGAAGCCTACAACAAAGATTGTATAGTGCCAAGAGTCCAAGCTGGAGGTGGTGGGGTGACCATTTGGGCTGCTTTTCATGCAGGGGGCAAAACTGACCTGCTTGTTCTGAATGGAAACCTGAACCAGTTCAAGTACAGGGCCATTCTGGAAGAAACATTGCTTCCATTTGCTCGTGCAGCCTTTCGAGGAAATTTTGTCTTCCAAGATGACAATGCATGGCCTCATCATGCTTGCATGATCCAACACTTTCTTGTTGACCATGGTGTAGAGCATATGGAGTGGCCTGCCATGTCCCCGGATATGAATCCGATAGAGAACTTGTGGGCAGAATTAACGCATCAAATCGACCACTTGGACCAGCAGCCGACCTCTGTGCGTGAATTGCAGCAGGCTATTGTCACTGCATGGCAAGTGATTCCTGTCCAAACCTTGGTAAATCTCGTGAACAGCATGCCTCAACGTGTACGTGCTCTCCTGAATGCTCGTGGGGGTTACACGAAGTACTGAACTGTAATTTTACTGTCCGTAATCCCAGTCGTAATTTAACTTTTGTTTTTGTTAAAAAAAATTTTGGCTAATGTGCAAAATAAAGAGATACTTCTGGAAAACGTACAGAAGTTTAACACAGTACTGTCCATGAATTGAGTTCGATATCAGTTTACATCACTTTCAAGGATCAATTTATTTGTTTCGAAATGTCAAATGTGGTTTTTGTTTCTTTTAAAGGTCACATTAACAAAATCTAGAATAATTTCAACATAATTCCAATGAACTTTTGGTTCTAAGACATCTTGAAAAGTAAGTTCACCCCCAGAAAAAAAATATTCCATATTAAATGCTAAGTCTGTATTTAAAAAAATTGGTTTGCTTGGTAAATCTATGCAACAAAGTCAATCTATCAGCATGGCTGCATGCTTTGCATAACAGTTTTATCACCAAAGGGTTGACCGAGACTGTACAAATTATTGCAAAATCGGTGATTACCAAGTAATTCCCCAAATAATAAACAGTCAGATTAATTTATCTGTCCAGATGCACAATTGGCATCATAGTGTTCCAAATTAAAATTAATGCTATCGATGCTTGAAAGCAAGGATTACTGGCATATAGAGGAAGCGAATTTGATCAACTTTATGTGTCCCAAGACAACTATCATGAGTGCAATGAGCACTTTCCCTGTCAAAGAATGATGCAATTTTCATTTAATGTGTGGTGCATTTGAACAGAATCTGTTTGCACGAAAGCATCCATCGGGGATTTGTGATCTCAAGCCACTGATAGTCTTGGTATAGGGAAAAGTCAGGGTTGATTATTCAAAGCAGATCAAAACAAAAAGCAGCAAAAAGAAAGACATGGGAAGGAAGAAGCCTTTCTCCACTATTACCTGAATCCAACCCTAATATTCCTGAGTAGCAAAAATGTTTGACTTCCACAAAAATACAAGTTAAACTAATGGAAGATGAAGAGAATAGAAACATATTCAGTACAAAAGCATAAGAACAGTAGAAAGAGGGCGCAATTACAACACTGATAATTGTGAGGGAATTATGACGGACCACCATGGATTTCCACACGCTCCCATTAACACCAGTCCTGGGCAGCGGTCTTTCTCTTTTTCCTTGAGAAATGTCTTTGTATGCTAAACAGGTTTTTTAAAAATCCAAACATTAGGACAAAACAACATATACGAAGCCTGAACACCAAGGTACATGGACATATAAAGATCACCAAAACAATACACATACACTTTGAACCGTAATCCCAAATGCATTGCCATACAAGAAAGGCTTGCTGTTGAAAATGGTTCCAGATAATCATTCCCCATCACACCGATAGGCAGACAGCAGTCGTTTCACTCTCTGCTGATCTGGAATTGATTACATGCTGGCCTGATAAATGGAACATGTCCTTCATTCCTAGTGAAGGAGCTGGGGCTCCCACGTCGATCGGAAGAATGGACGCGACAAAAAGCTGGAATTCATCCGAGTTGCTTTAATCAAACCAAACACTCAGGCACTCTGAAAAGCCCGTTTATCAGGCAGCAATGTATATACATATTATCCCGGAGCGTTTGCCCAGGAAAGGCGAGAGGGGGCGTGGCCCAGCGTCCCGACCGAGGCCTGGCAAGTTGAGCGCGGGCCTGCCCGGGCGTCCTGGACGAGCCCGGCATGGTGATCGCTCCGCGTCCTTGATAGGTGCAAGGCGATTGTGAAAACCCAGCGGTAGCCGCTACACACGTCCCCCCAGAATCGACTTGCACCGGCAGGGTCAATTTGAGGGGGGTCCTGATGACCCGGCCGAAGCGACCCCTGGCGGGTCGTGGGAGGGGGTCCGGTGTGGTGGTGGGCGGTCGAGTGGGGGGCACCGTGGACGGGGGGCGGCCTCGCCGCGGCGGAAGGGCCACCCGTGGTGGGTGGTCGACGTCCACGTGCGCCGGCTTGAGGCGGTCCACCGCAATCCGGTCCGACCTGCCGCCGATGTCGATGACGAACGACTTGTCGTCCCGTCGCAGCACCCGGAAGGGCCCGTCGTACGGCGGCCGGAGTGGCCCCCGATGTGCGTCGTGACGCACAAAAACATACACCGCTGTGCGAAGTGCTGGGGGGACGTAGGACTGGGGGTCACCGTGGTGGGATGTTGGCGCGGGGGCAAACCGTCGGGCGGCCTCCTGGAGGTCCGAGCGCTGGTGAGCTGCGGACCAGGGACTGGTAGCATCGGGCACGAATTCGCCCGGGACGCGTAGCGCCTGGCCATAGACAAGCTCGGCGGTGGATGCCTGGAGGTCCTCCTTGGGGGCCGTGCGGAGGCCCAAAAGGACCCACGGCAGCCGGTCGGCCCAACCGCCGTCTTGAAGGCCGGCCATGAGCGCGGCCTTCATGGAGCGGTGGAATCGCTCGCACAACCCGTTTGCTTGGGGGTGGTAGGTCGTAGTATGGTGGAGCTTGACCCCCAGGTTGCGGGCGACCGCGCCCCACAGCTCGGAGGTGAACTGTGGTCCGCGGTCTGACAAGATGTCCGCCGGTGTGCCGAAGCGGGCGACCCAGGTGGCGATGAAAGCCTGCGCCACGTCGGCGGTGGTGGTGGAGATGAGGGGAATGGCCTCCGGCCACCTGGTGGTCCTGTCCACCATGGTGAGCAGGTGTGTGAACCCCCGTGACAGGGGGAGGGGGCCCACCAGATCCACGTTGACGTGGTCGAAACGTCGTTCGGGCACGGTGAAAGGTGCCAGCGGGGCCTGGGTGTGTCGGTGGACCTTGGCCCGTTGGCAGGCCGTGCAGGTGCTGGTCCAATCGCGGACGTCCCGACGAAGGCCGTGCCAGACGAATCGCGCCGACACCAGCTTCTGGGAAGCTTTCCGGCCCGGGTGGGAAAGGCCGTGGAGGGAGGCGAAGATGCGGCGTTGCCAGGTGACGGGCACGATGGGGCGAGGCTGGCCTTGGGAGACGTCGCAGAGCAGGACAATGTCCGCGAAGGGGATCTCGGCCAGGCGGAGGCCCGTGTCCGCCGCCCGGAGGGCTTGCACCGTGGTGTCGGTGGTTTGGTCCGCCGCCATAAGCGCAAAGTCCACGCCCAGGTGGACCGCGTTCGCGCTGGCCCGGGAAAGACAGTCGGCCACGGCGTTGTTTTTGCCGGCGACGTGCCGGATGTCCGTGGTAAATTCCGACACGGCGGAGAGGTGGCGCTGTTGGCGGGCCGACCACAGCTCCGTGACCTTGGCCATGGCGTAAACCAACGGCTTGTGGTCGACGAACGCCGTGAAAGGTCGGCCCTCCAGGAGGTGGCGGAAATGGCGGACGGCCAGGTGTAGACCGAGGAGCTCCCGGTCAAACGTGCTGTATTTGAGCTCGTTCGGCCGGAGCTGCCGGCTGAAAAAAGCGAGTGGCTGCCAAACCCCGTTCACCCATAGCTCATGTACGGCGCCCACCGCGTAGTCGGAGGCATCCGTGGTGAGGGCGATGGGAGCGTTGAGCACCGGGTGAGCGAGCAGTGTTACGTCGGCGGGGGCCCGCTTTGAGCTTTGGAAGGCCGCATCCACTGCTGCGGACCAGGCGATGTCGTGCTTGGCCGGCTTGCCCCGGAGGGCTTCGTAGAGGGGCCGCATGAGTTGAGCAGCGCGGGGCACGAAGCGGTGATAAAAATTCACCATTCCCGGGAATTCCTGCAGGGCCTTTATGGTGCGGGGACGCGGGAAGGTGGTGATGGCCTCGACCTTGGTTGGCAGCGGCACGGCCCCGTTCTTGGTGATGTGGTGGCCCAAAAAATCAACGGCCGTCGTGCCGAAGCGGCATTTGGCCGGGTTGACGATGAGGCCGTGCTCGCTGAGGCGCCCGAACAGTGTTCGGAGGTGGAGGAGGTGCTCGGCCCGGGACGTGCTGGTGACGAGGCTGTCGTCCAGGTAAACGAAAAGGAACGGCAGGTCACGCAGCACGCCGTCCATCAAGCGCTGGAACGCCTGAGCCTCGTTCTTGAGACCAAACGGCATCCGCAAGAATTCGAATAAGCCGAACGGCGTGATGACTGCCGTTTTAGGGACGTCGGCCGCCCTGACAGGTACCTGGTGATATCCCCGTATGAGATCAATTTTCGAAAAAATGACCCGTCCCGCCAGACGGGCGGAGAAGTCTTGGATATGCGGGATCGGGTACCTGTCGGGGGTGGTAGCGTCATTGAGACGGCGGTAGTCGCCACACAGGCGCCATACACCCCCTGGCTTTGGCACGATGTGCAGTGGCGAGGCCCACGCGCTATCAGAGCGCCGCACGATGCCGAGGTGCTCCAACGCGTCGAATTCGGCCTTCGCCACGGCGAGCTTGGCTGGGTCGAGGCGGCGGGCCCTGGCGTAGACCGGCGGGCCCGTGGTTGGTATGTGGTGCTCGATCCCATGCCGTACTGCGACGGCCAAAAACATCGGCCGCGTGAGGGCCGGGAACTCCGTGAGCAGGCGAGCAAACTCGTTCGCCGCCGGGACGGCGCATGCCAGCTCGGTCGGCGCGGAGCTGCTCAATGTGCATACCAGGGAGCTGAAGGTTTCGGCGTTGATTAAACGACGCCGTTGGACGTCCACCAGCAGTCCGTGTGCACAGAGGTAGTCGGCGCCTAGCAGAGCCATGGGCACGTTTGCGGTTACAAACGTCCAAGCAAAGCGTTGGCCGCCGAAGCAGAGGGTGACGTTGCGCGGGCCAAAGGTGCGGATGGTCGATCCGTTGGCCGCAACCAAGGAGGGGCCGCAAACCGCGGATTGCCTGTCCTGGTCAGAGGCGGGTATGACGCTCAGTTGGGCGCCGGTGTCACACAGGAAGCGCCGTCCGGACGCTTTATTCGTGATGAACAGTAAGTTGCCCGTGTGGCCGGCGCTCATGGCTGGTAATGAACACCGGCCCGGCCGTTTCCCGGCCTGCCGAAGGTGCACGGGGGTCGGCATGTCCGGGCCTTCTGTCCGAACCTGGCATTATAGTAACACCACGCTTGGTCAGGTGGAGGCCCCTGTCGTCGTGCTGGAGGTGGTCGGCTCGGTGTAGCGGCCGCCAATTGCGTCGGCAGTTCGGTCGTCGACCGTGCCGGGTGCTCGGGCGCCATGGGTGTTGCGTCGGATGGCGATGGGTCCCATGTCGCCGCTGCGATGCGCTGTCCTGCGGCGGAGATCTTGTCGGCTTCTCTGGCAAGGGCCCGGGGATCTGTGATCGTCGTGCTTGCCAGGGCGAGGCGTACCGGGTTAGGCAGCTGACGGAGGAACAGCTCCCGGAACAGGAATGCCGGAGAGTGCTCGCCGAGGAGTGAAAGCATGTAGTCCATTCGCTCGGAAGGGCGCGTGTCGCCGAGCTCGGGCAGGTCGAGCAGGCGCCGTGCGCGTTCCGCCGATGGGAGGACGAAAGCGTCGAGGAGAAGCTTCTTAATCGCGCCGTATTTGTCAGCGGCTGGTGGGCTCTCGAGGAGGCTCAGGGCGCGGGCCGCGGTGGCCGAACCGAGCGCTGCTACCACATGGTGGAAGCGGGTGTCGTCGGCCGTGATGCCTCGCAGGGCGAACAGGGAATCCACCTGTGCGAACCAAACCGCCGCGTGAGCCTCCCAGAAGGTAGGCAGTTTAAGGGCGACTGCCATGTCCATGTCGGTAGGTCACCAATGAAGGAGCTGGGGCTCCCACGTCGTTCGGAAGAATGGACGCGACAAAAAGCTGGAATTCATCCGAGTTGCTTTAATCAAACCAAACACTCAGGCACTCTGAAAAGCCCGTTTATCAGGCAGCAATATATATACATATTATCCCGGAGCGTTTGCCCAGGAAAGGCGAGAGGGGGCGTGGCCCAGCGTCCTGGCTGCGGCCTGGCAAGTTGAGGGCGAGCCTGCCCGGGCGTCCTGGACGAGCCCGGCATGGTGATCGCTCCGCGTCCTTGATAGGTGCAAGGCGATTGTGAAAACCCAGCGGTATCCGCTACACTAGCATAAATCATAGTCTCAAACATTCCCTCTGGAAGGCTTGTAAAATGAAAACCCTCTACATATTTAAATGCTGACAACAGTGGAAAAAAATTCAGTCTCTTGGATTTCTAGACCTCACCATCATCGAAAAGCTCTCCTGTACTGATGATAGAGCAAAATTGGCCTCAAAAGAGAGAGGGGAGGGGCCTCTCTGAAGCCATAGACTGGGCATCCTGTCATTCCAAGTCATTCCTTGTAAAATCTGAAGCACGGTCTAGATGGCA
This sequence comes from Myxine glutinosa, assembly GCF_964187855.1. NCBI lineage: Eukaryota > Metazoa > Chordata > Myxini > Myxiniformes > Myxinidae > Myxine > Myxine glutinosa. Next base: position 40,238,292 of record NC_136263.1, read on the forward strand.
TTTGTCCATAGCTCAATGGAGTAATGGAGTATGGTTCTCCCCTGAAAGGCTGGCGCATCAACAATCTATTCTTCCTGGATTTTGGAGAATCTAATGCTCTCAACATTAATGCCATCTATTGTGATGAGGCTGAAGCACACTTTGTCTCTCCGTAAACTCTCACTTTGGTGTCACTTTGTCTCTCCGTAAAGACCGTCTGAACAACCCTCCCATATACTTTCTCAACAATCCTCTCGAATAAGTTCTGTCACTCAAGCTTTTGGGTCTCACTATCTGCCATGATCTTTCCAAGGAAAACCACATTTCCAAGCTGGCCTCCAAAGCCAGTCGCCGACTGGGCATCCTCCGTCATGTGAAGTACTTGCTGGGCACTTCTGAGCTCCTCACCACATACAAAGCTTTCTTTCGCAGCACAATGGACTACTGCTCTCCCCTCTGGGTTGGTGCTCCTGCCTCACACCTAGCTCGGCTTCAGGCTGTTGAAACCAAAGCTTTCAGAATCATTGGAATCTCCTGTGATGAAGCTGATTTTGAGGGCAATTCTCTCTCTCTCTCTTTCTCTCTCTCTCTCTCTCTCTCTCTCTCTCTCTCTCTCTCTCTCGCACTGCAGGCAAGTTGGTGGGCTGTCTTCTACCGACTCCTGTCCAGCCTAGCTCCCCCTGCTCTGTCTGTGCTCTGTCCCTCAAATGTTCCTGCAAGATGCACAACATCTGCTAGCAACCCTCTTCTGGTGAAACTGCCAAAAACAAGACTCTCTGCTCACCTTCACTCTTTCATTCCTCTTTTCTCTCGCCTCTGGCACAAACTCACACACTCTCTTCAATCCCACTCTTCCCTCCAGGTCATTAAAACAGCTGTTCACCACCATCTCTTATCTTCCCCCATCCAAAACCTTAATCTTTTCTACTCCCATTAAAACACCCCAAATCCACCTCTTTCAATCTTCAACTTCTTTACTGAATTTAATGAATACTTTACTCAACCTGGTAGTGTTCATTTGCTTTATACCGTGAAGCTCTTCCCTCTCCCCCACCCCACCGGCCCTCCCTTCCACAGATCTACCAACGTCCCTGTTCTCCACTGTTGTGCTTGTATGCTTTCCTCTCTCTCTCTCTCCCTCTTGTCTCCCGCTCCCTTTGTTTATTGTACGTTTTATGGGTCCCTGCATGTTTTCGTGTGTAATATGTTAGCTCTTACACGAGCCTTGATTCTGTATACCAAAAAAAAGCAATGACTATTGGCTATTGCTCAAACATCACAGAAAATATGGTTGTTTCTCAGGGTTTTTTTAAACCTCTCCTCCGATCTTGCTCCCTCTGCTCCCTTAGTCCCCCTCCAATCCCCTCAACTCGTCCAGAATACATGTTCTTATAGTACCTCCTCCTAATTCTAATACAGAAAGATCCTCCTTCTAATTAAACATACATAATCCTGGCTTGCTGGCCATCTTCAATCTTTATTTCTCTACTCTTTTTGTGGAGCAGCCTTCTGGGGGCTGTTGGATCCCACCATTAGCTTCAGGACTTCAAGCTGATGGTACAGCACTATCTCATGTCTTCCCCCAACCCTATCTGCAATATTTTCTACCCCCACAATAACCATCCTTAACCCAACCCTCTTGCTTGCAGTTTATTTCCACTCCACTCTACTACTCTCCTCTCTCATTTTTTCCTGTTTGTTTATTCCCTTGTTGTTGTGTCCAACTGTGGCCCCTTTGCTGCACTGTCAAAGTACGTTCCCTTTTGCCATGTTTTCTCATCTTCCCTGAGCCTAGATTTTGTATAAAAATAAACGAGTATTGAAAAAGATAAGGCCACCAAAAATAAAAGTTTTATTGCCCCTACAATCAATGTCGTCATGAGTCGATTAATCACTCACAATAAAAGGCTAATCCGGATTTAAATAGCTTCAGTCACTGGAAAATCGAATTGAAAATGACCAACTATGGAGATTGCCAGTTATCACTCGTTCTAAGTGTAAAAACGAGTTTCGGCCACATTCGAGTTTGCCCCTCCTGAGAGATACCAGAGTTTTCCAGAAAATACAGCTCATAAGGATAACTTATGTCAGGAGATCAGTAGATAAGATAAATCGATGCAACACTGGATTAACGGTGTAAGTAGAAACCACAATGAGAAGACACCTGGAGCATAGCAAGAAGGGAGAGATAGAAGTATATGAACATGGAGTGGGAACAGAGAGAGAAGATAACTTGAACATAGGGAAAAAAGGGAAAGAGAAGAGACTGTTGAAAGGGAGTGGGGACAGGGGGGGGGGGGGGGCGGGGGAGAAAATCTGTGAACTGCATGGATCATGTACATACATGGGTCTGTCAGGACACGATTGCCATAGGAATAATTATCCTGAATGACCTTTCTTCCACTGTTTACTTGGTTATGCTTGTTTAAGGGGGAAAACATACAAAATACAACATACAAAGCTGACTACATACAAAGGTCACCTTCTCCTTGCTTCTAGAACATTCTACTGAGCACATTTCTCCAGAGAGAATGCCTGAGGAATTTGCTACAGTGGGTGGTGGTGGATAAAATAAGGAGGATTGGGGGTCGGGTGTGGGTTAAAGGAGGAGAAGAAAGGAGAGCTAGTACTGAAGGTCAAAGTGGATTTTCTCGACCATTATGCTCCAAACTATGATGAAGTGTGGCTAGTTTTCCCCGAGGGCATTCATCCTCACTGTCCCAGTACACGCTGCAATGACTTAAAATTTATTTCTATAGGCCACATTATGCCTTTGCACATCTGAAGTAATTAATCACCCGCAACTTTTATTTTTAACACCGCATCCCCTCATTTCGACTTCAGACTCTCCGGCTCAACTCAATTTGTCAGGGAGCTCAGCGTGGGGAGTGCACCGTCTGCAGGGGGTGTGATTTCCTGTGCAGTGTCTGTTGTGAAAATACAGCTCATAATTGGCACGAAGGGTGAGTCTAAATGAAAAGTGAAACCGCACTGCTGTGCCTGTGGGTAAGAGCTGATTGTGTTTAGTTTAAACCCCTTCATCTACCATGACCTTACAGGACAACCAAATAGTGCAGAAGTTTTCCAGAGTTAGATGTATAAAGTTATCAAGATACTTGAAAGGTACATTTAGAGACCAATGACGTTCTGACAAGATTGTATAAATGGAAGGTTTGCAGGTGACCCAACAAAATATGACATGTAAATCTGCAAAGGCACAGCAAAGTACCTGGAAAATAGTTGTAAAAGAACCAATTTTTAAAGAGATAGCAGCAGGCACAGAATGAATTAACTTTCCACTAATGGAGGCAAATTCAAGGATTGGAACCAATAAAACCTGTTGAAAACGCAACAATGCTCGGCAATTTCATTGCCCGACGACATGCAGTTCAATCACGACCATCGGCTGATAGATCTTGTGAGGGGGAAAAAGATGCTCCACTGATGAGCAGCATTTGAAGTATGTGCCAGAAAAGCACGTGGGATCAACAATGATGAATGCACAAACCTGATATTGTTCTTGCAAACTAATGTTGCAAATTATTACGAAGGTGCAGAAATGCACCTGTGGTCTACAATCCCGAGATAATGCTCTGCATTCATATACATTCATGGCAAGTCCTCTAGCTTATCTAGCATCAAACATTAAATCATTTCCTATTCTTTCAAGTCATTTTAAAGATACCAACTTGCTAACTAAGAAGGGTATTTATCCTTATGATTATATGAGTTCGAAAAGTTTAATGACACAAAACTTCCATCAAAATAAAATTTCTATAATGACATTAACAAGTCAAATATAACTGATGAAGAGTATAAAAGAACACAGGAAGTATGGGATAAATTCAACATAAATAATATGGGTGAGTATCATGATCTTTATTTAAAAACTGATGTATTACGATTAGCTGATGTATTCGAGACATTCAGACATGTTTGCCATAATAAAGAATGATACGGTCTTGATCCTGTAAATTATTTCACAGCACCTGGTTTAGCTTGGTCTGCTATGTTGAAGATGACAAAACAACCGTTGGATTTATTAAGTGATGTTGACATGTTATTGATGATTGAGAAAGCAAAGAGGGGTGGTATATCACAAGTATGTAGTAAGAGGTATGCTAAAGCAAATAATAAATATCTTCCAGATTATGAGAAGGAAAAAGATTCATCATATCTTATGTATTTTGATGCTAATAATCTTTATGGATGGGCAATGTCGGAAGCATTACCATATGGTGGTTTTAAATGGGTCAATGAGAATAAGCATGATGAGGTATTAAGAGATGTTCTAAGGCATACTGATAAAATTTTAGATAAAATAAAGTTTGGTTATTACTTTGAAGTTGATTTAAAATATCAGAAGAGAATTCATAATAAACATAAGGATCTTCCATTTGGTCCTCGTAGTGAAATTCCAAATTCGGATTTGTTTCGTGATTATCAAAAGTCATTGTTTGAAACAGCTAAATATGTTCCAACATCAAAACTTAAGACTACATTATATGATAAAAAGAATAATGTTGTTCATCAAAGGAACCTTGTTCAAAAGGTGGATTCTGGACTTAGAGTTAAGAAAGTACATAGGATACTTAAGTTTAGTCCAAGTCATTGGTTAGGTAAATATATTGATTATAATACAAAGATGACAACAAAGGTAAATAATGATTTTGAAAAGGATTTTTACAAGTTGATGAATAATGCTGTTTTTGGGAAAACTATGGAGAATCTAAGAAATAGACACGATGTAAGATATTAGCTACAACAAGAGAGAAAGCAGAGAAACTAATAAATAAACCTAGTTTTAAAAGAGTTGAGATATTCACTGAAAACTTTTGTGCAGTTCATCTAGTTAAAGAGTGTATACTAATGGATAAACCAATTTATGTTGGAACAACGGTATTGGATTTATCAAAATATCTTATGTATGATAATCAGTATAATAATATAAAGAGAAGGTATGAAATTGAAGCATGTTTATTGTATATGGATACTGTTAGTTTTATATTAGAGATAAAAACTGATGATATTTATAATGATCTTAAAGAAGATATAGATTCTTATGATACGAGTAATTATAATCCTAATAATGATTTATACTCTTCAAAGAATAAGAAGGTAATTGGTAAATTTAAAGATGAACTCGGAGGTAATATTCTAAGTGAATTTGTTGGGGTTAGATCAAAAGCATATGCTTATAAATATTTGGATGGAGGTAAATACAAGACTGATAAAAAAAACTAAAAGGTATTAAAAAGGGAATATTGAAGGAAACAATAAACTTTGATCATTATTATGATTGTATACATAAAGATGATGTAATCTTTAGAGAGATTAACCTTATTAAAAGTTATGGTCATGAGATTTTTTAGAGACTGTTAATGAGAAAGCTCTTTCTTAATTTGATGATAAAAGGTATATAAAAGATGATAAAATAAATGCACTTCCATATGGGTTTAAATCTATATAAATGAATCAAACTAAAGAATGGAGGAACAGTTCAGATTGGTATGTTAATGGTAAACATCACGAATGTGAAAAGTATCAAGCCAATTTAATTGAAGTAGAAACAGGTGTTAAACTATATAAAACAAATAAAAGAATAAATGTTGAAACAAATGAGTTAGCTTCTGTTTCTAGAAATTTTAACATTTTTAAACTGACTGAAGATTTCTATTATTGTCAATTCCTTAATGGGAAAATAATTTACTACAATCTCAAAATGATATGTGGCTTAGGAGGAGGTCAGACATGGTCATTAAGAGAGGGTTATCATTTCATATCAGCTCAACAGCGATATATAAACCAAGAGTTAAATTATAATGTAATATTTGTCAATATTTTAGATGGTGATTCCTGTGCTAAAAGGATGGATCTCATCAGAGCGATCAAACATGATCAGATATTTATTGGATCTATGAATGATTTTCTTAAATTCAATAAACTAGACTTTGATACTATATAAATAGAATTTTTGAAATCTACTCTAAAGGGCGAAGTCAGCCCCAGGCATGTGGAGTAGGGACCAAAAGGAGAGACTGGACTGTGATTTGGTGTCGGAGAATAAAAATGAATTTTTATTTTTATTTTTTTATTTTTTTTTGTATACTGAATCGAGGCTCGTGAAAGAGCTAACATTTACTTCACAAACAAATCAACCAGACAAACAAAACACACAAAAAGAGGGAGCGGAAAACAAGATGGGGAGAGAAGGGGAAGCACACAAACACAACATTTGAGAGCAGGGAGATGTGTGGAAGGGAGAGGGCTTGGGGGGAGGAGGCGTGGGAAGGGGGGGGGGGGTGGAGGGAGAAGTATAAAACACAAGGACACCAAGGACTTCCAGGACAGAAGTTGGTAATTCAAAAAAGTGGAATTGGGGTGAAATTAGTGGGGGTAGAAAAGATCAAGGTTTTGGATGGGGGAAGATAAGAGATGGTGGTGAACAGCAGTTTTAAAGACCTGGAGGGTGGAGTGGGATTGAAGAGAGTGAGGGAGTTTGTTCCAGAGGTGGGAGAAGATAGAAATGAAGGAGTGAAGGTGAGCAGAGAGTCTTGATTTTGGCAGTTTGACCATAAGAGGGTTGCGGGCAGATCTTGTGCGACCTGTAGGAATATTTGCGGGACAGAGCCCAGAGAGAGCTGGGGGGGCAAGGCCAGAGAGGAGTCGGTAGAAGATGGAAAGACCACCAACCTGCCTGCGGTGAGTGAGTGAGAGGCCCTTGGAGTTAGCTTCATCACGGGAGATTCCAATGATTCTGAATGCTTTGGTTTCAACAGCGTGAAGACGAGCTAGGTGTGAGGCAGGAGCACCAGCCCAGAGGGGAGAGCAGTATTCCATTGAGCTGCGGATGAAAGCCTTGTATGTGGTGAGGAGCTCAGGTGTGCCAAGGAAGGACTTTGCAAGACGGAGGATGCCCAGTCGGCGACTGGCTTTGGAGGCCAGATTTGAAATGTGGTTTTCCCAGGAAAGATCATGGCAGATAGTGAGACCCAAAAGCTTGAGTGACAGAACTTCTTGGAGAGGATTATTCAGAAAGTGGATGGGAGGGTTGTCCAGTCGGTCTTTTCGGAGAGACATCGTAAGAGTGTGAGATTTGTCAGGATTGAAAGACATGTTCCACTTGTTTGCCCAGTCTGTGATTTTGTCCAGGTCTGCAGAGAGTGAGGAGGCAGCAGACTGCCGATCTGAGGGATGAAGAATGGAGCGACAGAGAGTAGAGTCATCAGCAAAGAGATACAGAGGATTTTCAAGAGAGTCAGAGAGATCATTGATGAAGACCAGAAAAAGCACAGGGCCCAGAACACTGCCTTGTGGAACTCCAGCCTGAACAGGAGGAGGAGATGAGAGAAACCCATTCAGGGCCACACGTTGACTACGACTAGAGAGGAAGTCCGCCAGCCATGCGTGGAGATTTCCATTGATACCAAAAGAGGAGAGTTTGGTGAGCAGAGCGGGGTGCCAGACCGTATCGAAGGCACGTGATATGTCAAGGGAGACTGCTCTAATTTCCTGTTTGGCATTGAGGACCTCCATCCATTGTTGAGAAAGCAGAAGCAGCATGTCCAGAGTAGAGTGTCCAGGTCTGAAACCAAATTGATGATCAGAGATCAAGCCATTGGAGAAGAGGAAAGATTTCATATCTGAAGCAATGATGGATTCCATGACTTTGCTGATAATTGGGAGAAGGCTGATTGGTCTGTAGTTGCTGGGATCTGTTTTTGCACCTTTTTTGTGCAAAGCGGTGATGTTGGCAGATTTCCAAGCAGATGGAAGATGACCTTGAGCAAAAGAGAGGGTGAAGAGAACAGAGAGAGGGAGTGAAAGAGCGGAAGAACAGGATTTTAGGACCTGTGGGCTGATGCCGTCAGGTCCAGTTGCAGAATCCGAGTCGAGGGTTGACAGAAACTTTTCCACCTTGTCAGGAGGAAAGGACACAGAGTCCAGGAGCAGCTGGGTACGACTGGGTATGGTGGGTGCAGAGAGGGATGGGTTTGGGACAGAAGATTTAGAGGCAAACACAGAGTTGAGGCATTCAGCTTTTTCACGCGCGGAGTCAGCCGTGTGGCCATTTGAGGTGAGGGAGGGGATGGAGGGGGAACAAACACCAGAAACAGATTTGACCAGACGCCACCAGGATTTGGAAGAGGGAGACAGATAAGAGAGTTCAGTCCTGAGAACGGAGAGATATTGTTTCCTGGCTCTCCTGAGGGTGGACACACACTTGTTTCGGGCTTTGTGAAAGGAAATGAGATTTCCTGCCGTTGGATTTGCTTTCCAGGAGACGAAAGCAAGTTGTTTCTGGGCAATAGCCTCACCACAAGATTCCGTGTACCATGGACGGGAGGAAGGGTAAGACAACAGAAGACGAGATGGGATAAATCTGTGCATGAGAGAGAGCAGTTTGCTTTGGAATAATTCCCAGGAAGAATTTATGTCAGAGGCAGTAGAAATGGGAGACCAGTCCAGATGATTGATGGCTGCTTGAAGACCGTGCCAGTTGGCCTGAGTGAAATGCCAGACTCGTCGACGCTGAGGAGGCTCTCTGAGAATGGTCAGAGAGATGTCCACTTTAACAAGCACATGATCAGAAGAGCCGATTGGAGCAGAAGAAGAGCAGCAGACATTTTCAGGGAAGTTAGTCACAACCAAGTCCAGAAGAGAAGATGCTCCGTTGACTGAAATCCGGGTTGGGAAATTGACAGATTGTGTCAGTCCCAGTGAGTCACAGAAGTCCTTTGCTGAAGAGCCATGGCTGGTGAGAGCGGTACCCACAACCAGCCAACTGGCATGGTGACAGTTGAAATCACCACATATGAGGAAGAGAGAGTTGGGATGGGTAGATAGAATTTGGTCCATATTCTCAGACAGCGAGATGTAGATGGAGTCATCACTGTTTGGTGGACGGTACAACACACATATGAACATAAGGTGGGAGCGAAGGGGAAGCCGTAGCCAAAGGTATTCCTGGGGGTGAGGTGGAGAGAGGGCAGTGCAGGGCGAGTGAGGAAGAGAGTTTTTTTTATAAAGATAGCAACCCCACCTCCAGGACGAGGCTCAGGTCTATCATACCGGAGGAGGGAGTAACCTGGGAGAGATACCAAGGAATCAGAGACATCATGAAGGAGGAAAGTTTCTGTTAAGCAGATCACGTCTGGTTTGTCAGAAGCAACCTGTATGGAGAGATCAGACAAGTTTGAGCGAAGGCCCCGGATGTTTGAGGTCCATACTGTTAAGGAAGAGGAAGGGGGAGCATCGGATACAGAACAGGGGGGGGGGGGAGCGGTAGGGTAAGATGTGGAAGAGGAGGAAGAGGTAGGGAGAGCTGTTGAAGGTGTGTCGGAGATTACAGAATAGCTTGGAGAAAGGGAAGAATGGGGCAGACAAAAGGTTTGATGGTGATTGGGAGAGGCGCAGTGAGGTGTTATTTGACGAGGGGGAAGAGCGAGGCAGAAGGTTGAGGGAGATTAAGGTGAAAGTTGGAAGGGGGAAGAAGCGGGGAGGATGCTTTGAGGGGGAGGGGTGAGAGGGGAGTCTAGGAGGGGAGGAGCGAGGGAGAGTCTCGGAGCGGAGGGGTGTGGGGGGGGATTTGAAAGGAATGGGTGATTGGGAAGATTTGGAGGGGAGGGGCAAGGGGGAAGATTTGAAAGAGATGGGTGATGGGGATGATTTGGAGGGGAGGGGTGATGGGAAATGGGATTTTGGGGTGATGGGATTTTGAAAAATGTATGATTAATGGGAAACGAACATTTATTGCAAAATGAGTTTCTTGAGACATTCGAGTCAAAAATACGTTTGAAGACGCTGGAGGGGGGATGGAGTGCTGGAGAGTTTAGGGAATGAATGAAAGAGGTACTATAAGAGATGGAAGTTTTTTTTGGAACGAATGGATTTGGTGAGCAAGTCGAAAGCATCCTTTTATAGAAGAAGAAGAAAAAGGTGTTATAGAATATGACAGAATACAGGTCTTCAGGGGTCAGATGAGACATTTTTTAACAACGTGATCACAAACGAAACAATGTGGTCGAAAAACGAACGAACGAACAAATAAGAACGAATAAACGAATAAGAACAGAAGGAAATGTTTTTGGGTTTTTATTTTTTTTTGAGATTTTAAAACAAGGAAGTATGGGATGAAAAGACCGTGAAAAACAGAGACCGGAAAATAATTGCAGCGCGATCAGAGAACCGCTGAGACAAAAACGAAGCCTCAAGCCAAGGTTGGACACAGTAGCCTAGTACTACACTTAGGCCTCAGAATACGCGATAAGAGAGACCGACGATTCTGTACACAGGTATGAAAAACCAACGCCAAGAATACTATTCAATACACCCCAATAGGTACATACAAGACCAGTTTCGACAAAAACACAATTGAGAAAAGCTACTTAACTTCGAAAGCGAGCGTGCATGGACAGCTTTGAAGAGACGAGACCTCCAATCTTGCGCATGCGCATCAATCCAATGATTTTTTTTTTTTGAAATTGTAATATTGATATTGTTTTGATATTGAATTTGATATTGAATGATATTGAAACGAGCGAAGCGAGTTGAGCTATTATGAGTTTTAAGCTACGGTACCAAATCACGGGGCAGTCCCTCCTTTTGGTCCCTACTTGTGGATCAGTGACAAAAATATCTCAATTCAATCCATTTTGAATTCAGGCTGTAACACAACAAAATGTGAAAAAGGTCAAGAGGAGTGAATACTTTCTGAAGGCACTGTCGAGATGGCAAATCTGCATTTTTGCACATTATATTTATATCTACTTCTCCCCTAAGTGTAATTTTAACAATAGATTAGATAAGGCGAACGGTGGGTCATATCTAAATTTCAATCTATGCCAGTTAAATTCCCAGTTTATTCAATCCCAAAATGCCTGACGATAACTTTAAATCATGTATATTCTGTAATTTTCTCCTACAGATGACTGAAATACAGAAATAGCTGTAAATTATATTTTAAATTTTGTTATGTACATTTTGTTATGCTATTTTTGACTATTTTATTTTGTCCAAAACGGCCTGTTTAAATTTTTTGTCTTCTAATTTTTTGTTCGAAAACGAACTATTTAAATATATTTTCTCCTATTTTTTGTTCATAAACTGGATATTTAAAATATATTTTTCCCTATTTTTTGTTCATAAACTGGCTATTTCAAATATATTTTTCCCTATTTTTTGTTCCAAAAGGCGCTATTCAAAACATTTTTCATATGCTGAAAAATAGAAAAAAAAACATTTTTGTATGTATTATTCCGCTATATTTCTCCTATTTCCCCCTATTCTTTGACTAGGGTCAGCACTTTAACCCCTATAATTCTATAAAGTATTCTTTATGGCTAGTGTGTCAAATAACCTCTTTTCTACCAAACTCCTACTATCGGGATTATTGTACCAACCCTGTTTCAACAAATGGTGGAGGTGTGACAGGCAGATTTTTGGTGCCTTAAAATATACTGCTCTTGGAAAGTGGGCCTCAACCAATAGCAGTGGTCAATGCTGCACACATATGAGAAGGAAAACATAACTAAAACCAACGGTGATAAGTTCCTTTTACCAGCTTGCCCGGATTAGTACCAACATCCACCCAGTAGGAATCTTCAATAGCTTCACCACTTTCAGTCACCTGTGATGCAATCAATTAAGATTCCCTTATGCTGTGAAGGTTGGGAGGGGAGCACCTCTGTGGCTATCGGCTTGTGCCTTCCTCCACATGCTATCCGTACAAAGAACACTTATCACGATTATCAAAAATTGCAAAGGAAAGCATTCTCTTTCATCCTTTCTCTTCATTGACTTGTTAAGGCTAAATCTATACCTGGGATGACAGGATGGTCTAGAGAGAGGTACGCGCACTCGCCTCTAAGCTCTCTAGCCTGGATTTGAATCCCGACCCAGCGTTGAACTGTCATCCTGGTGTTTGACAGGCAGGGTGATTCATCAATGGGTGCTCCATCCCTCGGATAGACATTAAACTGGTGTTCCGTCTGCCGACGTCAGGTGGTGGACATTGAAGATCACAAGATGTCCTTTGTGAAGAGTAGGCGAGTCATCACAGACACCATGGCCAAATTCCAAATTCCTGCCCAAATTACATTTGGCCATGGTGCCAATGCCACCCTAGCCAATGATGCAGCCCAGTAGCCTTGTGACGCATATTAAAGAAGACGACGAAGAACAAGAATGCTATACCTTGCATTAGAAGTAGAATGCTATCCTAAACCGATTGTTTAATTCAGTTTCCTTCATATTCCTGAGCAATGCAGTGTTCTCATAAGTATAGTATGAAAGGGGTTCAGAATTGATATGCTAATTATCGTAATATTATTGCTTTACATATTTTACCATTATAGGCAATAGAAAAAAAGAATTACTTTTATTTACACCATGCATTTGCTTCAGGTCAGTCAGCATCCTGTACAACTCCAAAAAGTCTCACTTAAATTTTTACTACTGAATTCTGATTTCTGTCCTCTCACAAGGAGTGCTCAAGAGGACAATCTCACATGAATTGAAGTAAATTTAATGCGGTGCCTCATATGAATTCTTCGGTAAACTTCCCACATCCCTCAATATTATTATTGAATGGTGAGTTGAAAGCACCTCACACTCTGTCCACTTTGAGCTCTTCAGCTCGAACAGCAGTTTCCATGGTGATGGAAGTACAACATTTTGGCGAAATTCAGTCATCAAGAATGCCACGTGGGTACATCAGTACAGATGATCCTTTATCTCAGGTAAACATCGCTCACGGCCAGGCATCGCTGATTAATCACCAAAGTGACCTTTTCCAAAACGAATCGAAATTAAGCCGCAACAGTATTCCCAAGCTTCGCCCCACACGCAAACTCGTCCAAGGTTACAGACAGCACTTTCGGCATGGCATTTATCAAGGCAGAGTTTCTCCAAAGTGACCGTCACAGGGTTTGCTTGGGCAAACGAAGTAAAATGCATTTTCTGAGAGCAAATGAGGCAGGCCAAAATTTGAGGACAGAGTGCGGAGGGACTTGGAATAGCTAACACAGCTAAAGGGCATTCATATGGAATTCTGCAAGACAGTGCCCATCCAAATGGAAATTTTCATCCTGCATCTCCAGGAATTTTGGCTTTCCAAAAGGAAGGTGATTTCCTTGATGTTCGAAATGTACAGACAAATGCTCAAGGACAGCAAAATATTCTACTTGGAAAGAAAATTAACCAACAACTTTTAAAATGTGGAATAATGTATTTGCAATTCAGAAATGTATTGGTCACGTGTATATGCTATTGAGGAAAGAAAGCCAATTCGGAAATTTGATGAGCAGCATTAAATGTTACAATTATCCTCAACTCAACTGCGTGATCCTCTGCTCACCTTCACTCTTTCATTCCTCTTTTCTCCCGCCTCTGGAACAAACTCCCTCACTCTCTTCAATCCCACTCCTCCCTCCAAGTCTTTAAAACAGCTGTTCACCACGATCTCTTATCTTCCCCCATCCAAAACCTTGATCTTTTCTACCCCTGTTAATTCACCCCAGATCCACTTTTCTGAAATACCGACTTCTTTCCTGGAAGTCCGAGCAGTGTCCATGTGTTTTTTTTTTTTTTAATCTCTCCCATTCCCCACCCCCCCTTCCCACGCCTTCTCCCCCCAAGCCCTCTAACTCCCACAGATCTCCCGATGTCCCTGCTCTCAAATGTTGTACTTGTTTGCTTTCCCCTCTTTCCCCATATTGTCTCCCGCTCCCTTTATTTCGTCTTATTTGTCCGTTTATTTTATTTTTTTTTTTTTTTGTCATTGATGCTCTTACACGAGTCATTGATGCCACCCCCTGCTCTTACACGAGCCTTGATCTTGTATACAAAAAAAAGAAGAAAAAAATCCTGGAAATTCACATTCAAATTATATCTCCCACAGAATCTGCGTACATGTCTGCACACGATCCATGTCAATATCATCTACACATTGGCCACACACGTGGTCCAAGTCAGTTTAGGAATGACGAGGCGTCATTGAATGCCAAATTAGTTAGTTGGCTCAATGCTCAACAGGCGATGACGTAGACTGCCATTGCTTCCCAGTACATTGTTCATTGCAGGCCCATTTCTTGAGCATTTGCAAAGTACCATCAGATTGGACAGTTTACAGAGAGACCTAGTTCAGATCGCTCATAGGCTATGATTGCTCGCGGGGTGTTATCCTTTTACCTTTGCTCGAAGGAACCACTTTTCAACAGCACAATTTCTCCAGAATGACCTGCAGAGAGCGATCAAACATCAAATTTTTACCCAAAGTATTGGGAATAGCCTTCATGCACGTGGTATGTCCAGAAGACGAGTGCTCCGCATCCTTCTAAAAGAGCACCATTGACGGGATGGAGGTCATGCAATTGGCAAAACAATATCATAACCGCAGGGCGAACTGTTGGCATAATGTTATTTTCAGCAACAAGTCTAGATTCTCCCTCCGGGTCGATGATGGATGTGCTAGAGTCTCGATGACGAAGTGGCTAGCGATTTGCTAATTGTGCCATTAGACCTGCATGATTGGTTTCATGGGGGCAGTCTGATGACATGTGTTGGCATTCAACTTAATTATATGTGTTCCTTACAAGGACTTTCAAAACAGGAGGCCTGCGCTATGCTATGGTTGCCAACATTAAAGCCTCTGCTATAGTTGCCAACATATCGTTGTTTATCTGTGCTCTGTCCTACTTAAATGCTGAGCATCAAGCAAGGAAGCAGCAAGTACCATTTATGAAGTCTTTGACATGGCCAGAGTTCAAACCGCTAACATTTCAGACTGAGAGCAGACACTCAAACCATAACACCACCCGGTCTAGTGGAATATTCGGGATAAGGTCTCACTAAATTCATGCACAGAGTTAACACTACCTCTTTTGATTTGTAATTTACCCCATTACCTTCACCTACAGTGCGTTCAGAAAGTATTCAGACGCCTTTACTTTTTTCACATTTTGTTATATTGCAGCCTTATGCTGAAATCGATTAAATTCATTTTTTTCCCTCATCAATCTCCACTCAATAGTCAATACCCCATAACGACAAAGGGAAAACAGGATTTTAGAAAGTTTTGCAGATTTATTAAAAAGAAAAAACTGAAATATCACATTGACATAAGTATTCATACCCTTTGCTATGACACTTGAAATTTAGCTCAGGTGCCTCCCATTTCTCTTGATCATCCTTGAGATGTTTCTACACCTTGATTGGAGTCCACCTGTGGTAAATTCAATTGATTGGACATGATTTGGAAAGGCACACACCTGTCTATATGAGGTCTCACAGCTGACAATGCATATCAGAGCAAAAACCAAGCCATGAGGTCGAAGGAACTGCCTGCAGAGCTCAGAGACAGGATTGTGTCGAGGCACAGATCTGAGGAAGCCTACAAAAAAAAATTGTGCTGCATTGAAGGTTCCCAAGAGCACAGTGGCCTCCATAATTCTTAAATGGAAGAAGTTTGGAACAACCAGGACTCTTCCTAGAGATGGCCGCCTGGCCAAACTGAGCAATCGGGGGAGAAGGGCCTTGGTAAGAGAGGTGACCAAGAACCCGATGGTCACTCTGGCTGAGCTCCAGAGATCCTCTGTGGATATGGGAGAAACTTCCAGAAGGATAACCATCACTGCAACACTCCACCGATCTGGGCTATATGGCAGAGTGGCCAGACGGAAGCCAAACAGTTCAATTTTGGTTTCATCACACCACAGAATCTTGTTTCTCAGTCTGAGAGTCCTTTAGCTGCTTTTTTGCAAACTCCAAGCGGGCTTTCATGTGTCTTTCATTGAGGAGAGGCTTCCGTCTGGCCACTCTGCCATAAAGCCCAGATCGGTGGAGTGTTGCAGTGATGGTTGTCCTTCTGGAAGTTTCTCCAATATCCACACAGGATCTCTGGAGCTCAGCCAGAGTGACCATCGGGTTCTTGGTCACCTCTCTTACCAAGGCCCTTCTCCCCCGATTGCTCAGTTTGGCCAGGCGGCCATCTCTAGGAAGAGTCCTGGTTGTTCCAAACTTCTTCCATTTAAGAATTATGGAGGCCACTGTGCTCTTGGGAACCTTCAATGCAGCACAATTTTTTTTTGTAGGCTTCCCCAGATCTGTGCCTCGACACAATCCTGTCTCTGAGCTCTGCAGGCAGTTCCTTCGACCTCATGGCTTGGTTTTTGCTCTGATATGCATTGTCAGCTGTGAGACCTCATATAGACAGGTGTGTGCCTTTCCAAATCATGTCCAATCAATTGAATTTACCACAGGTGGACTCCAATCAAGGTGTAGAAACATCTCAAGGATGATCAAGAGAAATGGGAGGCACCTGAGCTAAATTTCAAGTGTCATAGCAAAGGGTATGAATACTTATGTCAATGTGATATTTCAGTTTTTTCTTTTTAATAAATCTGCAAAACTTTCTAAAATCCTGTTTTCCCTTTGTCGTTATGGGGTATTGACTATTGAGTGGAGATTGATGAGGGAAAAAAATGAATTTAATCGATTTCAGCATAAGGCTGCAATATAACAAAATGTGAAAAAAGTGAAGGGGTCTGAATACTTTCTGAATGCACTGTATATATGTCAGGCACTGTGCTGTCTGCTTACTCCACATATCTGTATCAGCACCCCCTGTCTTCTGCGTCACATTCTTCAAGACTGCCCCTTGCATTAATTGTCCTCATTTTCATGATTCGTATTCATCTGCCAGCACATTACATTTCCTAATGTTTAAACTGGTCTGCCAATGTTTTGCCCAATCGATGAAAGTTTCTCGACTTTCCTGAATCTGATCGTCTCCCTCTAGAGGGAGGCATTTTCTCAGGACCTGGGATGCTAGATAGCTGACCTCCAAGGTTTGTGTTAATCTGCAAATTTAGAAAACCGACTCCTAACCCCATTGTCAAAAATACTTGATGTAAATTATGAATAATCAGTCTTAGTACTGCTTTTCGCTTCACGAGCACAGGGTAACTAACAAACAAAAAGAGATGAGGGAGAGGGAGGTTGGAGTTGGGGGGTGGGGACATCACAATCACAGCTAGAACGGCACTCAGTAGAGAGCGTAGCTCCACCTGGTTGGCCATATCATTCAATGGTGAAGAATCACTTAAACAAAATTGTACTAGCTGGATCCGGATCCGGATCTTCACCAAAATTGAATCGATTCTTCCTTGTCACGCACACAACCAGTCCAACAGGTTTCGTCCAAATCCATCCATAACTGTTTGAGATATCCTGCTATGTATCGTTTTTGGCCCGATCTTCCAATGGTGAAGAATCACTTGAAAATTAAATAACTCTCATATCCGAATCCATATTCAGATCTTTACCAAAATCGAATCCAATCGTCCTTGTCAGACACCCAACCGGTCCACAAGTTTCATCCAAATCCGTTCACAACTTTTTGAGATATCATGCTCTGTATATTTTTTGGCCCGATCTCCCAATGGTGAAGAATCACTTTTAAAATTCTAGTATCCGAATCCGGATCTTCACCAAAATCTAATCATTTCATCGTTGTCACATATGCTACATCTCGGCCAAATTTCGTCCGAATCCGTCCACAACTTTTTGAGATATTTTGTTCACAAATGGACAGACAAACAAACAGACAGACAGGCAGGGGTGAAAACATAACCTCCATCCACCTTTGGTGGCGAAGGTAATAACCAAGAAAAAGGGAGTGCTTGGGAATGTGGTCATTTGGGGTAGAAGATATACATTTGGGGTAGTGATTTTCAGCCGCCATTTTGTTACCCATTCAATTGCACTGCGTATTACGTCGAATTATCACACATTCGTGCGTTTTATTGCTTTTAATTGTGATCGAAATAGTTTGTTGTACTTACACCACGCGAATCCCCACAACACGGCAGGATGGCCGAGAGGTATGCACACTTCCTCTAAGCAGTCTAGCATAGGTTTGAATCCTGAACCAGCTATAAACTGTCATCGCAGTGTTTCATAGGCAGGATGATTGATTCATCAATGTGTGTACCTTCCCTCAGGTAGACTTAAACTGGGCACAGTGGTGTATCAAAGAAAAATGACGCTCGGGGCGAGATGTCAAATTGCCACCTCCTCGTAACTCACATTCTGAATTAAACACAAAGCCCAATGAAATAACTTTATTACAAATCAAATTAGGTACAGTACATTTGCAAGTAAACAGTTAAAGTTTTGTTTTCTGCCTTTATAAATGGCCATTGGCTTACTAAATGTGCAGTTGTTGTGACTGTGTGGTTCACCTCTTCCTAGCCTTCAGTGAGGCAAACTCGTCTATCACAGCTTCAAAGTCAATTGACTCGTCTAGTTCACGCTCAATGGAGAGGATGGCGAGATTACTGGGCCTAGAGTGGCTCATTGTGGATCTTAGGTAGGTCTTTTTCAGTTTCACTTTAGAGAAGCTCCTCTCACATGCTACAACGCTCACACATATGGTGAGAAACGTCCGCACTGTGATGAGAAGGTTTGGTAAAGATTCCTCGAATCCCCACTTCACAACATATTGAAGGGTTTCCAGTCTACCGTTTCCTTCCCAGTGGTTTCCTCATATTTTATGATGTCGACGAAGACGATGAATCTCCCTCTGTAGCTCACTGGTGATGATATCGTCGAACGTCTCTGTGAGATGATGGATTTTCATGGCAATGTCTTTGTCATTGGCTGAGTCCATCAGATAACTGAGTGACGTGAGAAACCCAAACTTGATGTTCATGTCACTTATCTGATGTGTGTGTCGGGTCGTTTCCTCGTGCAGCTGATTCCAGATTTCATATTGCTCCCGTTTAATCTCATCTTGCAATGAGAGGCCTGCGCCCATGGTGTCCTCCCCATGCAATCTTTTCCTCCTCCTTATCCGTCACTCGGTAGAGATTCCCATTTGCTCACAAAAATCAGCGGCCTTGATTTTCGCCTCCTCCATGTCGTTATCCCGCTCATTTTGGAAAATAAAATAAGGGCTCCCAACTTGGCAGCAGAAGCATCTAGCCGTAGCCCAGCTGTTTGGAAAAATTTTTGCGTGGCATTCATCTCAGTTAGAACGGGCTTCCAAAAGAACAGTGAAAATGTAGGTCATCATGCTATTCAACAAAATAGCTGCATCTGACTGTGTGTCCTGCGTCTCGGTGCTACTGTCACGAAGCTGCTCCAGGGCTTCGAATATTTCATGTAGGTTGGACCATTCAGCATCGATTGCATCATGCTTTGAGCTCCATCAAGTCTCGCAAACTCGCTTCACCATCTTCCCTGGGACGAACTGCTTGAAGATTTTCCATCGGTGAGTTGAGACAGAGAAAAACTGGTAAAGTTGCTCGATTGTCCCGAAAAAAAGTCATGGCTTTCACTGTAGTTGCAGCAGAGTGAACTCCAGCCAAATTAAGGGAATGATTGGTGCACGGAATGAAGACGGCCTTTGGATTGATGTCGGTGATTCGCAGTTGAACTCCACGGTGAACCCCACCCATCGTCGCGGCATTGTCGTACCCTTGACCACGGAGGTTCGTGAAGTCAAGACCATCATCTTGCAGCTTGCTAACGATTTGTTCTGTTAAATCTTCAGCCGTCTTGCCTTCCAGCTGCATGAAATCGATAAATGACTCCTTTACTTTCACTTCCCCACGTGAGATATGGACTTATCTTAGGATCTGAGACATCTGATCTTCGTGTGATTGATCTGGAGTGCTATCCAAGATGAGGGCATAGTATTTTGCGGATTTAACTTTCTCGATGATGTTCGACTTGACCCGGCTACCCAGAAGTTGTATGAATTCGTTTTGAATGGTGGGTGAGAGGTATGTTACAGTAGGGTGGGGAACAGCTTGAATGTTCATCAAAATGCTCTCTCATTACTCGATCATATTTTCCTAACAGTTGCATCAGTGCCAGGGAATTCCCCGGGTTATTCGTCGTTTCGGGTGAGAGACTCTCTCTATGCCCTTGAAAAGCGAGATTTTGGCGTGATAAATACACGATACCATCAGGAATACGTTTGAGAATGGCTTTGCCGCATCATTTTCAATCTGACATTGGATGTCATGATCTATTGCTGCTCCTCTTTCCATGCGAATACACATCTCTTTCCACTTCCTGGATGCCTCATCATGGCCTGGACTTTGTTCATGCTCAGATACCCGAGGGTGTAACTTCCTCCACTTGTTAAATCCCTCCTTCTTGGCAAAGGAGCTGCTACCAGGGTTGAAAAGACAGCAGCAGAAGCAATAGAGGGAGTCCGATGAAGGTGATTAGAGCAACCAGTGGCGTTGGAGTTTTTCTCCATTTTCTAGCTTTTTGAAAAACCACTCCCCAGGCATACTGCGGTTCTCCTCATTTTTGGGAAAAAGGCCCATCCCTGTTCTGAGAGCCTTTCATCACCAGATCCACTCGTATATGTTGAGAAATACAGTGTGGCTACGTTGCCACATCACAAAATCTATCAATCCAACTGGAATCTGGTTTAGGTAGATCTATGGCTCAATGTAGCTCATGTGGTTCATTTACCTCGGTGGACTCCTGCCCTGATGCATCCCTTGTTTGTTTTTGAATTTCATGTAAGGTCTCCTCAGTCTCTGGTCCATGATCAGACCTTTTCTCATCCACTGTCTGAAGCCTGTATAAACTTTCGTAAGGCAGCTTCGCCTTTCTGTTTCTCTTGTTCTCGAGACTGACGAAGGCGCTTGTAGGCTGCCCGGCTTAGACGTGATGTAACCCGCTTGCTCATGGTAGAAAGGGTTCGTCGAAAAAAAAGTAAAGACAAGAATAATTCAATAGTAATGTTGTGGTAGTAAATTAGAAAGCAAATAATAAATTGTTAAGATCATAACGTTTCCATATCTGCCATTAAGATTCCTTGAAAACAATATTGGATAGTGAAAATTATGGATTTTTATCAAAGAAATGTGGAAATTCTGTAAAAAAAAAAAAGAATCTTTGATAAATTGTATAAAAATTGGCCCAAATTATTTAATATGATGCCAGAAGTAGGCCTATTTCAAAAGCATAAATACAATGTCACTTCCTCGTCCTCGCGTTTGCAGAAGAAAAAAAGAGAAGAAAAACGGCTGCAGAAACAAGCTCAGCATGCTAACCCTGCAAAGAGGGAAGCAGAGAAAACGAGAGCTCCGTGATGATGATAAATTTATCGATCACAAGAGAATCCTGATTGGGGGGAAGGGTACTTTTACAAGTATGACTTCTCAAGATTTTGCTAAGATGGCGATCAGCAGCAAGACCCTGAGGTCATGTGGCTTTTCCCCTCCGTGAAGCACCATGTCGCATCAGCCCGCCACTCCTCCACCTTCAAAAGGGGAATTCTGCCATTTTTGCTTACATAATAAATCGATGATATAGTGTTTTATCTGACAGGATTTCAAAGACAATAAAGAAAATTAATTTTCAACCTTTAAAAATCGTGCAAATAAATTCTGCTTTTTTTGTACGTATTCTTTTCTCACCTGTACAAATGAGTCGTGAGGTTCGCGAACAGTAATGAAGCGTGAACGGCGAACTAAATGAACCGAACGCTTCATCCGCTTAGTTTCCCGGCATGCCATGCGCTCCTTTTTGCCTGCCCACTCTCTCTGGGATATCGTTGGCCGCAACCATTGGTCAGCAAACGGAGGGCGGGGCCATTTGCACAGTTCAATCCTTCCCTCGCTTTCGCTTTAATGTGCAGCAGCAAAATGGTACGAAGTGTCGATAATGATAATTGATAGATGCAAAATAACAAATTTGCCGCCCCCAAAAGTACGGCTCAGGGCGACCGCCCCTTTGCCCCCCCCCCCTCGCTACGCCAGTGACTGTGCGTCATATTTGCTGGAATTTCTCCCCCCCCCCCCCCCTCTCTCATCTCCTCCTCACTTTCCCCTCCCCTCTCCCCCCTTTCTCTTCTCCCCCCCCCCCCCCCACTCTCCGGCCCCCTCTCTCTCCCACCTCTTTCGCTCTCCCCCACATCCTCGCCCCTCCACCCATTTTCACAACCCCTCCATCCTCCTACAGTATCACGACATGTGGTGAGGCATCGCTTTCCAACACTTTGCCGCTCTCCCACCTCCTCTCTCTCTCTCTTCCTACCCACTTCCTGTCTCTCCTCTCCCCTCCCCTCTCTCTCCCCCCAGGCCCAACTGAATCCTTCTCTCTCTCTCTCTCTCCCACCTCTTTCTCTCTGCCTCCTCTCCCCATCTCTTAGTATTCCCATCAGTCCAGGGGGGCTGGGAGTCTGGAAGGAGGGGATAGGGTGGGTGATGGTGTGAGGAGGGAGGGGAAGGGGTGGAAGTCTGGAGGGAGTGTGGTGGGGTGGGAGGTAGGAAGGGAAGGGATGGGGTGAGAGTCCAGAGGGAGAAGGGAAGGAGTGAGAGTCTGGGGGGGAGGTGAGGGGAGGTAGGGAGGAAAAGGGGTGGGGTGGGAGTTTGGAGGGAGAGGGGTTGGGTGGGAGGAAAAAAGTGGTGAAGGTGGGATAAATGAGGGGAAGGGGGAAGAGGAGGGACCCTGCTTTGCCAACCTTTGCGAGTAATCATACTAAAATACGCAATTTGGCGTCTGTCTGTCTGTCTGATGATCTTTTGACCGCGATACATTCCGTCGTTACTTATCCAATCTCAACAAACTTCACGGGATGACTCACTGACTCAGGGTTACCTAATGAAGGTTGTAGCACATTCATTTGCCCTCCTCCCCAAGGGGGATTTCTCCCCTGAGCGGGGTTTCCCCACCTTTGCCGTCAATGGGGTTGTGTGTTGAGGTGTATATCAATGTTAAGTTAGCTTTATCGTGGTGTTTTTAAAAGGGCCCTTCTAATAACAAAACTAACGATAATAATATAATATGAATGTTATTACAAAACAATAACCAAAACCAATAATATCCCACTTCCCCAAGGGGTTTTCGTCCTTGAACAAACTCGAGCCAACGTATATAAATAGCTTATCATGGCGTTTTCGTGGGAGCAACTTCCTGACGGCCTCCACCATAAGTAATTTTTTTTATTATAAACCACAAACAAGTATGATTAGCTTTTTTAACAGTTGCTAATGCTGTTCGTAACACTAAGTAAAGTACTCTGGAGGACCCGACATCCATGAGGTGAGTTTTACTTACAGAACTTGGGTGATAGAGCTCTGCCGCTCTATCTCACCCTCTCTCTGTTCTTTTCACCCTATCTTTTGCTCAAGGTCATCTGCCAGCATCCTGGAAATCAGCAAACATTACCGCTTTACACAAAAAAGGTGCAAAAACAGATCCTTGCAACTACAGACCAATCAGCCTGCTCCCAATTATCAGCAAAGTCATGGAATCCATCATTGCTTCGGATATGAAATCTTTCCTCTTCTCCAATGGCTTGATCTCTGATCATCAATTTGGTTTCAGACCAGGTCACTCTACTCTGGACATGCTGCTTCTGCTGTCTCAACAATGGATGGAGGTCCTCAATGCCAAACAGGAAATCAGAGCTGTCTCCCTTGACATATGACGTGCCTTCGATACGGTCTGGCACCCAGCTCTGCTCACCAAACTCTCCTCCTATGGTATCCATGGAAATCTCCATGCATGGCTTGTGGACTTCCTCTCTGGTCGTAGTCAACGTGTGGCCCTGAATGGATTTCTCTCATCTCCCCTTCCTGTTCAGGCTGGAGTTCCCCAAGGCAGTGTGCTGGGCCCTGTGCTTTTTCTGGTCTTTATCAATGATCTCTCCGACTCTCTGGAAAATCCTCTGTATCTCTTTGCTGATGACTCCACTCTCTGCCGCTCCATTCCTCTTCCCTCAGATCGGCAGTCTGCAGCCTCCTCACTCTCTGAAGACCTGGACAAAATCACAGACTGGTCAAACATGTGGAACATGTCTTTCAATCCTGACAAATCTCACACACTTACTATGTCTCTCCGAAAAGATCGACTGGACAACCCTCCCATCTACTTTCTCAACAATCCTCTCCAAGAAGTTCTGTCGCTCAAGCTTTTGGGTCTCACCATCTGCCATGATCTTTCTTGGGAAAACCACATTTCCAAGCTGGCCTCCAAAGCCAGTCGCCGACTGGGCATCCTCTGTCGTGCGAAGTCCTTCCTAGGCACACCTGAGCTCCTCACCACATACAAGGCTTTCATCTGCAGCTCAATGGAATACTGTTCTCCCCTATGGGCTGGTGCTCCTGCCTCACACCTGGCTCGGCTTCACGCTGTTGAATCCAAAGCTTTCAGAATCATTGGAATCTCCCGCGATGAAGCTATCTCTGAGGGCCTTTCACTCACTCACCGCAGGCAGGTAGGTGGTCTTTCTGTCTTCTACCGACTCCTCTCCGGCCTTGCTCCCCCAGCTCTCTCTGTGCTCTGTCCCCCAAATATTCCTACAGGTCGCACAAGATCTGCCAGCCACCCTCTGATGGTTAAACTGCCGAAATCTCGGCTCTCTGCTCACCTTCACTCTTTCATTCCTCTTTTTAGTCCGGCAGATATGTGAAGAATTGTGGTAGAATTGTGCCTTTGATGATACAAGCATGAAACTTGGCACACAGTTAGGGCATACCCTTACAGTGAAATTTGGATGTAGGGGCATTCCAGATTTCTCCTTGGCCCAAAATGGCGGCTAAGAAGGACATATTTACCTATTATTTCAGACTTGTCATTTGTGCTGCTATTGAAACACAATGTAATGAGCATATTATAAATTGTCATGTACATGCTATGCAATACCTTCATACTGGGTTCAAAATTGGAATCTACGGTGGCCTATAAGGGGCAGAACAAATGGTTTACCATTGCAATAGACAGGACTGGTCTAGCGGTTTAATTATTTAACTTTGCATGACTATCTGATTTCTCCTGGGTGTAATTTTGGTTCAATACCTTTATATGAACAACTTTGATGTAGCTTTATGAACTTTCCTATCATAGACTAGGTGACTATAAGGAACAATGCAAGGCTAGTGAAAAGTTACGAAAGCGAATTACTATATTTATGATAATAATGTATGTATTTCTTTTTCAGATGATAACTCGACTGCACTGCACCTTCGCTCATTGACTGTAGTAGCTACCTAGATTTGGTTCCCAATTTGTATATTGATTGGATGGTGGTGGTGGATAATGCTTAATTGACAATGGCCAACAAAAATTTCAAGCTATTAGACCCCCAAAGCCCTAGTACATCTGGAACAAACATGCCTTATCTGACAGATTGGGAGAAGTGTGTGTTATGTCAGGAGGTCACCGATGAGGCCCTTGCCTGTCCAGCTGATTCCAAGCGAACCACAGGGTCCGGATACCAAACTCTTGCAGATTATCTCCTCACCTTCAGCCAGATGGGCTGCCTGCCAAAATCTCTAGAACTGTCCCGCCTGGACGATGGTGAAGGTATCCAGTCAACCTTCCAGAGCCACAAGGCTAAGTGGCATGATTCATGCAGACTGAAATACAACAAAACTGAACTGCATCGGGCACAAAAAAGAGAAACGTCTAGTGAAGAAACCGCAAGTGTCTCAAGAAAGTACACCCGTCACAGAGTACATGTAGACCACACACAGCCACAGCCTGAAAAGTGTTTCTTTTGTGACAAACCAGCGGGTACTAATTCTCTGCGAAAAGCTTCCACCTTCGACCTCGATAAACATGTCAGGACAGCTGCCCTGAAACTAGGAGATCAGGCACTTCTTGCTAAACTGAGTGCATGTGACCTTATAGCACAAGATGCACAGTACCACGTGAAGTGTCTGGTGTCACTTTATAACAAAGCAAGGGCCACAAGCACAACACTGAATGAACAAGATGATATCAATCACGGTATAGCACTTGGAGAGCTAGTGTCCTACATCGATGATGCCCGCACAGATGCTCTTGTGACACCAGTGTTCAAGCTGGTAGACCTAGCAAGACTATACACCACCAGGCTGGAACAGCTTGGAACAGTCTTGACCAGGCGTGTCCACTCCACCAAACTCAAAGATCGAATCATGACATATTTTCCAGACCTAGAGGAGCACATGTCCGGTCGAGATATTCTGCTTGCTTTCAACCAGGATGTTGGCTCAGCCCTTCAGAAGGCATGTGATCACGACACTGACAGTGATGGAGTTTGTCTTGCTAGAGCCGCAAATATAGTTCGTAGAGACATGTTGAAAATGAACTCAACATTTAGTGGTTCATTTGAAGCCCACTGCCAAGAACATTCGGTACCTAATCCGCTTGTATCACTAGTTTCTATGATCTTGAATGGTCCTAACATCCAAGAGCAGTCAAGCCACTCGTCGGTATCAACACCTACTCTCACAATCTCACAACTCCTTATGTTCAACAGTTACTCACGCCGCAGAGAGAGTAGCAGTACTACCACGTCCACGAGGCACAGTCACAATCGGGAGACTCCCCTGCCTGTGTACCTGGGCACCCTTATCCACACAAAGACTCGAAAAAGAGACCTGGTTGATACTATGTTCAACCTGGGTCTCTCAATCTCCTATGACAGGGTGCTTAGCATCTCCACGGACTTGGGGAACAGAATCTGCCGTTTCTTCCAAAATGAGGGTACAGTTTGCCCCCCTGAGCTAAAAAGTGACCTCTTCACAACTGGGGCAGTGGATAACATTGATCATAACCCCAGTTCAACAAGTGCCCACGACTCCTTCCATGGCACTGGCATTTCACTTTTCCAGCACCCAAATAGCGATAGCCGTGGAGTTCAACGGGTAAACCCAGATGACACATCAACAACAGATGCACACCTGCCACAGTCATACACCATCGTACCTCCTGTTCTGGGTAAATGTGACCCACCTGTACCCAAGCTAGCGGGTCCCAACAAAAGCAACTGCCAACTCATCCCTGAAGCAATGCAGATTGAGTACAGGTAACTGATTATTGTGTTTGAACTGTGGACAGTTATATGTGTACCTAAATAACCAAGACTTGTTAACTTGTGTGGACTTGTTTGTTCTTAATTGTGTTCATTATCTTGCATTTTGACAGGTGGCTGGAGCAGATGGAGAAGACAGTGCTATCTGACACACAACTTAAGGGAGACGAGACAGTATCATGGGCTGGATACCATGCCAGCAAGCAGTCTATTCCAGAAGAACCAGAGTGTAGTGTGGCCTTAACTTCATTGCTGCCTCTCTTCTATGACCAGGCAAAATCTGTGGCAATGATTCGTCACTCCATGGATGTCATCAAGAAAGCAATCGATATTCTGAATCCAGGTCAGATCCCTGTAATCACACTTGATCAGCCACTGTACACACTTGCCAAACAGATCCAATGGAGATGGCCAGAAACACACGGAGAAGATCACTTCGTCATGGTCTTTGGTGGACTCCATATTGAGATGGCAGCATGGAAAACCCTCGGTGACCTTCTGGATAGCAGTGGGTGGACAGGCGTTCTGATGCTTGCAGGGGTTGCTACAAGTGGTACTGCTGATTCCTTCCTGAAAGTGACCCATGTGACACGCACACGACGAGCACACCAAGTCACAGCCAGTACTCTCTATCTTCTCCTGAAGGAAGCCTACAGCCAGTACACCAGTGGACTAGATGAGGGACAGGATACGATACCACTAGATGACTGGTGCGGTGAACAAGCCAATGCAAGTCCACAGTTTCAGTTCTGGTTCCTAATTATGCAGCTAGAACTGGCAGTCCTGATCTATGTGAGATCCGTCCGTGAAGGAAACTTCCAACTGTACACTGATGCTCTGACCAAGCTTGTACCATGGTTCTTCGCCTTGGGACATACAAACTATGCCAGGTGGATCCCAGTTCACTTGCGCGACATGGTGACACTTGCAACAAAGCATCCAACTGTATACGCACAGTTTCTGGCAGGAAACTTCACCATGAAGAAGACTACACGTGCATTCTCTGCCATAGCCTTAGACCAGGCACACGAGCAAAATAATGCATTGGTGAAAGGTGATGGAGGGGCTGTAGGTCTTACGGAGAATGCTGCAGCTTTGCGCCGATGGATGGTGTCTGGTCCAGAGATGGCCAAACTGATCTATAAGTTCGAGGCCACAACAGAAAAAAGAATTAGGAAAACTGAACTAAAACACCATGAACAGACAAAGCACACGCAGGTAGCCTTTGCTCGAGATGTGAGAGCACTCACCCGTGTCATAGGAGAGATGGGGAACCCATTCTGTGACGACAGCAAAGATCTCTTGGTGCTAGACAGCAGAGACCTGGCAGACCCAGCAGTCATCAACACCCTTTACCAGATCGAGAAGCTGGGAAAAGAACAGTATGACACATATGTGAACGAGAGGCTTGTACATCAGACAAAGCCTATCACTGACCCAATAAAAAGAAACAATCTCCCTCTCTTCAGCCGACCCCCAGTCAGAGAGAAGTCAAGAACAGAGTTGAAGGTGGTATCTCTGAAGAATGACTGCGTTCTGTTCTCCAGGCTGTTTGTTGCATCCCAGACACGGAATGGAGATCTTGATGAATTCTTTGCACATGAAAACCAAGCTTGTCCCCCTGCATTGTCACAAATGGGCAAAATCCGGCTTGGAACCAAGTCTGATCTGGTTGGGTGCTTAGAAGATCTGATCACCTCACGGGAAAATGATGATGTAAGCCCCCCTGTTGAAGTCATGATCCTGGATGGAGCAGCCATCGTGAACATGCTGGCACCTCGTAATGCGAAGACCTTCTCTGAGTATGCATCACTAGTATTCTTGCCATACATCACATCTCAGATACAAAATAAGAGCAGGGTTGATATTATCTGGGATGAATATTTCCCAGACAGTTTGAAAGCCGACACCAGGAAGACGAGGGGTAAAGGCACCAGGAGACGAGTTGAGCCATCTAGTTCCATCCCTCGAAACTGGCAGGCCTTCCTTCGCATAGACGAGAACAAGGTGGAGTTGTTTGACTTTCTAGCAATGAGGATAGCAAACATTGAGACTGACAAGCAAATCGTCACCACAAACCACAAAGAAGTTTTTTGTACACAGCCACGAGATGTTACTGGTCTTTCCCTGTGTAGTCACGAGGAGGCAGATACAAGGATACTACTCCATGTCCAAGATGCAGTCAGACAGGGCTATACCAAGGTGTCAATCCGCACAGTGGACACAGATGTTTTGATCCTTGCAGTGGCAGCAACTGGATATCTTGACATCGATGAACTCTGGGTTGCTTTTGGCACAGGGAAGAATTTCAGGCACTTGGCAGCTCACGAGATGGCTGTGGCACTGGGACCAAACAAGTGCCGAGGGTTGCCATTCTTCCACGCCTTCACTGGGTGTGACACCGTGTCCTGCTTCGGCGGAAGGGGGAAGAAAACAGCATGGGAAACATGGAAAGCCTATGATGAGGTCACCTCAGCTTTCTGCGCACTGGCTGCCACACCAACCATTTCAACTGCAAATGACAACATGGATCCACTGGAGCGTTTTGTTGTTCTGCTCTACGATCGAACAAGCAGCCAGGAACATGTTAACGATGCCCGCAAGCATCTCTTCACCCAGACTGGTAGATCAATAGAGGCTATCCCACCAACGCAAGAAGCCCTCAGACAACACATCAAGAGAGCTGCCTACCAAGCCGGCTTTTGTTGGGGCCAGATGATGATTTGCGCACCTGAGCTCCCATCGCCAAGTGAATGGGGTTGGAAACAGAGTAATAACGGCTGGGGGATATATTGGACAACCCTCACAGAGGCAACTGAGGCATGCCGACAATTGATTAGATGTGGATGCAAGAAGGGTTGCAGGAAACAGTGCAAGTGTGTTAAGGCCGCACTCCAGTGCTCAGCTCTGTGTCACTGTGCAGGGGAGTGCACACGATAGTATACAGGAGGAATAACACACCTGTTACATATACACAAACATGTGGAAGACTGTTTTGTAGACTGTTTTATAGTGAAAGTCACTTCCACAGCGTTAATGTGGCATTTTCACTTCATTTCCATTGTGTTTCTGGAGTTTGCTCAAAATAGCTCAAAAAGTAATTATTTTTGTAAAGAATAAGGACCAAATAAATGTTATGTGAGTTTGTTGACATTTAATTATGATCTTACAACCTGTTTACGTGAAAAAAACATCATAGGTGTGCTTGAGCAATAAGTAAATCTAGTTTTATAGACATCGGTACTGTGTATCTTATTATCCGTAAACGGCCATTTTTAAAATGGCCGCCATTTTGTCCCTAGGAAAAGATTTGAATGCCCCTATATCCAAAAATCTTCCTAGGAGTATGCTCTATCAGTGTTCAAAATTTCATGCTTGTATCACCAAAAGCACAATTTTTTCACATATCTGCTGGGCTATTTCTCCCGCCTCTGGAACAAACTCCCACACTCACTTCAATCACACTCCTCCCTCCAGGTCTTCAAAACAGCTGTTCACCACCATCTCTTATCTTCCCCCATCCAAAACCTTGATCTTTTCTACCCCCACTAATTCACCCCAGATCCACCTTGTTTGAAATTCCAACTTCTTTCCTGGAAGTCTTGGCAGTGTCCATATGTTTTATACCTCTCCCACCCCCCCCCCCCTTCCCATGCCTCCCACCCAAAGCCCTCTCCCTCCCACAGTTCTCTCGATGTCTCCATGTCTCTCGGTCCCTGCTCTCAAATGTTGTGTTTGTGTCCTTCCCCCTCTCTCCCCATCTTGTCTACCGCTGCCGATGTTATTTGTTTTGTGTGTCTGTTTGTCTTTCTGTGTGATTAATGTTCGCTCTTTCACGAGCCTCGATCTTGTATACAAAAACAAAAAAACAAAAAAAAAAAACTGAGAAAAGATCTACTGTACTCTATATACCCCACAAGGGATGGGTTAATAACTTGATCTTTTCTGGCGCTAGGATGGCATTTTTCGTAGCGGCCTTTTGAAACTCGCTCTTGCTGTTTAACATGAAACTGAAAGGGAGAAGCCCGGGGTGTGCTCATTTACCAAGCAGCTAGCAAGCGCTTGCCAAGCCAGCCGTTCCTTAACGGTTTTGAATGGAGTGCTTGCTCGAATGCTTAAACCACTTGGTGATCTCTCCACAAGAAACTTGGTAAATGAACACACACCCAATGTTCTTGAGACCCGACCATAGATCTACTTTAATCTATATACCCCAAAGAGGAATGACCCTTCCTGTCGCTCCCGTAGTGAGCGGGTGTACTAGTTTAATAAATGTATAGTTGTGAGGAAACAAAGGCACATTTTGATTGTAACTCATGCAGAGGAAACGAGGTAATGCATGTTTTGTTCACAGCGATCGAGGCAGCAGTCTGATACCCACCGCCCAAAGAAGGTATGTTCTCATAAAGCAGAGGAAAGAAAATTGTGGTCTTTAATTGTGGAGTACTTGCTTGAATGCTTTAGCCACTTGGCGAGTGCTCTACAACAAACTTGGGAACTGAACACCCCAGATTCATTACATGGCGATGAGGATAAACATCTTTCGGCCATATCAAATACTTTCTGTTTCAGGGGAGCAGATATCGACACGACACGTGGCAAGTTAGAGGCGACATCTAATTATTTATTTTTTCCAAACGTGGTTAAAAACGCTTTATTTATTGTCCGTGACACAAGATACACCAGAATACTGAGATTATCGGTTTTTTTTTTTTGTTTGTTTTTGTATACTGAATCGAGTAAAGATAAGGAAGCTCCAAGTAATACAACTTTATATTGGTGAATGTGGTGCACTATACTCTCCCCATCTCACTCCCCCCACTCCTTGCTCCCCACACCTCCTCGCTCCCACCTCTCTTGGTATTCTCCTCAGTGAAGCAACGGGTGGGATTTGCTAGTGACGGGTGGTACTTTTGAGAGAGACCTGCGGTGTGGTCCCACAGTGTTAACACGCGTCTTTACAACACGGCAGTGCCGATTGAGTGATGTGGTAATGTGAAGTGGACAATGAAGTATTACATAAACAGTTCAGTCACCTGTACTACCACATGCTATGTGCAGTGTTAATTATTCATGGGCAAAAGTATCCATACAGTCACATGAAAAAGTAAGTACACCCCATGTAAAGTTTTGACGTTTTCAAGATATTTCAACTTACAGCTATTTGATCTTCATTTCAACAATATTGATAGATAAAGGTGATATTGTAGCGGCTACCGCTGGGTTTTCACAATCGCCTTGCACCTATCAAGGACGCGGAGCGATCACCATGCCGGGCTCGTCCAGGACGCCCGGGCAGGCCCGCGCTCAACTTGCCAGGCCTCGGTCGGGACGCCCGGGCATGCCCCCTCTCGCCTTTCCTGGGCAAACGCTCCGGGATAATGTGTGTATATATATTGCTGCCCGATAAACGGGCTTTTAGAGAGTACCTGAGTGTTTTGTTTGAATAAAGCAACTCGGACGAATTCCAGCTTTTTGTCGCGTCCATTCTTCCGATCGACGTGGGAGCCCGAGCTCCTTCATTGGTGACTTACCGACATGGACACGGCAGTCGCCCTTAAACTGCCTACCTTCTGGGAGGCTCACGCGGCGGTTTGGTTCGCACAGGCGGACTCCCTGTTCGCCCTGCGAGGCATCACGGCCGACGACACCCGCTTCCACCATGTGGTAGCAGCGCTCGGTTCAGCCACCGCGGCCCGCGCCCTGAGCCTCCTCGAGAGCCCGCCAGCCGCTGACAAATACGGCGCAATTAAAAAGCTCCTCCTCGACGCTTTCGCCCTCCCATCGGCGGAACGCGCACGGCGCCTGCTCGATCTGCCCGAGCTTGGCGACACGCGCCCTTCCGAGCGAATGGACTACATGCTTTCGCTGCTCGGCGAGCACTCTCCGACATTCCTGTCCCGGGAGCTGTTCCTCCGTCAGGTGCCTAGCCCGGTTCGCCTCGCCCTGGCAAGCACGACGATCACGGATCCCCGTGCCCTTGCCAGGGAAGCCGACAAGATCTCCGCCGCAGGCCAGCGCATCGCAGCAGCGACCTGGGGCCCACCGCCGTCTGACGCAACACCCATGGCGCCCGAGCACACGGCACGGTCGACGACCGAACTGCCGACGCAATTGGCGGCCGCTACACCGAGCCGACCACCTCCAGCACGACGACCGGGGCCTCCACCTGACCAAGCGTGGTGTTACTATCATGCCAGGTTCGGACAGAAGGCCCGGACATGCCGACCCCCGTGCACCTTCGGCAGGCCGGGAAACGGCTGGGCCGGCGTTCATTACCAGCCATGAGCGCCGGCCACACAGGCAACTTACTGTTCATCACGGATAAAGCGTCCGGACGGCGCTTCCTGTGCGACACCGGCGCCCAACTGAGCGTCATACCCGCCTCTGACCAGGACAGGCAGTCCGCGGTTTGCGGCCCCTCCTTGGTTGCGGCCAGCGGATCGGCCATCCGCACCTTCGGCCCGCGCAACGTCACCCTCTGCTTCGGCGGCCAACGCTTTACTTGGACGTTTGTAACCGCAAACGTGCCCATGGCTCTGCTAGGCGCCGACTTCCTCTGCGCACACGGACTGCTGGTGGACGTCCAACGGCGTCATTTAATCAACGCCGAAACCTTCAGCTGCCTGGTATGCACATTGAGCAGCTCTGCGCCGACCGAGCTGGCATGCGCCCTCCCGGCGGCGAACGAGTTTGCTCGCCTGCTCACGGAGTTCCCGGCCCTCACGCGGCCGACGTTTTCGGCCGTCGCAGTACGGCATGGGATCGAGCACCACATACCAACCACGGGCCCACCGGTCTACGCCAGAGCCTGCCGCCTCGACCCAGCCAAGCTCGCTGTGGCCAAAGCCGAGTTCGACGCTTTTGAACACCTCGGCATCGTGCGGCGCTCCGATAGCGCGTGGGCTTCGCCACTACACATCGTCCCAAAGCCAGGGGGCGGCTGGCGCCCATGTGGCGACTACCGCCGCCTTAACGACGCTACCACCCCCGACAGGTATCCGATCCGGCACATCCAAGACTTCTCCGCCCGTCTGGCGGGACGGGTCATTTTTTCGAAAATTGATCTCATACGGGGATATCACCAGGTACCTGTCAGGGCGGCCGACGTCCCTAAAACGGCAGTCATCACGCCGTTCGGCTTATTCGAATTCTTACGGATGCCGTTTGGTCTCAAGAACGCGGCTCAGGCGTTCCAGCGCTTGATGGATGGCGTGCTGCGTGACCTGCCGTTCCTTTTCGTTTACCTGGACAACATCCTCGTCGCCAGCACGTCCCGGGCCGAGCACCTCCTCCACCTCCGAACACTGTTCGGGCGCCTCAGCGAGCACGGCCTCATCGTCAACCCGGCCAAATGCCACTTCGGCACGACGGCTGTTGATTTTGTGGGCCACCACATCACCAAGAACGGGGCCGTGCCACTGCCAACCAAGGTCGAGGCCATCACCACGTTCCCGTGGCCCCGCACCATAAAGGCCCTGCAGGAATTCCTGGGAATGGTGAATTTTTATCACCGCTTCGTGCCCCGCGCTGCTCAACTCATGCGGCCCCTCTACGAAGCCCTCCAGGGCAAGCCGGCCAAGCATGACATCGCCTGGTCCGCAGCAATGGACGTGGCCTTCCAAAGCTCAAAGCGGGCCCTCGCCGACGCAACACTGCTCGCACACCCGGTGCTCAATGCTCCCATCGCCCTCACCACGGATGCCTCCGACTACGCGGTGGGCGCCGTGCATGAGCAATGGGTGAACGGGGTTTGGCAGCCACTCGCTTTTTTCAGCCGGCAGCTCCGGCCGAACGAGCTCAAATACAGCACGTTTGACCGTGAGCTCCTCGGTCTACACCTGGCCGTCCGCCATTTCCGCCACCTCCTGGAGGGCCGACCTTTCACGGCGTTCGTCGACCACAAGCCGTTGGTTTACGCAATGTCCAAGGTCACGGAGCCGTGGTCGGCCCGCCAACAGCGCCACCTCTCCGCCGTGTCGGAGTTTACCACGGACATCCGGCACGTCGCCGGCAAAAACAACACCGTGGCCGACTGTCTTTCCTGGGCCAGCGCGAACGTGGTCCACCTGGGCGTGGACTTCGCGCTTTTGGCGGTGGACCAAACCACCGACACCACGGTGCAAGCCCTCCGGGCGGCAGACACGGGCCTCCGCCTGGCCGACATCCCCATCGCGGACACTGTCCTGCTCTGCGACGTCTCCCAAGGCCAGCCTCGCCCCATCGTGCCCGTCACCTGGCAACGCCGCATCTTCGCCTCCCTCCACGGCCTTTCCCACCCGGGCCGGAAAGCTTCCCAGAAGCTGGTGTCGGCGCGATTCGTCTGGCACGGCCTTCGTCGGGACGTCCGCGATTGGACCAGCACCTGCACAGCCTGCCAATGGGCCAAGGTCCACCGACACACCCAGGCCCCGCTGGCACCTTTCACCGTGCCCGAACGATGTTTCGACCACGTCAACGTGGATCTGGTGGGCCCCCTCCCCCCGTCACGGGGGTTCACATACCTGCTCACCATGGAGGACAGGACCACCAGGTGGCCGGAGGCCGTTCCCCTCGTCTCCACCACCACCGCCGACGTGGCGCAGGCTTTCATCGCCACCTGGGTCGCCCGCTTCGGCGCACCGGCGGACATCTCGTCAGACCGCGGACCACAGTTCACCTCCGAGCTGTGGGGCGTGGTCGCCCGCAACCTGGGGGTCAAGCTCCACCGTACTACGGCCTACCACCCCCAAGCAAACGGGTTGTGCGAGCGATTCCACCGCTCCATGAAGGCCGCGCTCATGGCTGGCCTTCAAGACGGCGGTTGGGCCGACCGGCTGCCGTGGGTCCTTTTCGGCCTCCGCACGGCCCCCAAGGAGGACCTCCAGGCATCCACCGCCGAGCTTGTCTACGGCCAGGCGCTATGCATCCCGGGCGAATTCGTGCCCGACGCTACCAGTCCCTGGTCCACAGCTCACCAGCGCTCGGACCTCCAGGAGGCCGCCTGACGGTTTGCCCCCGTGCCAACATCCCACCATGGTGACCCCCAGTCCTATGTCCCCCCCAGCACTTCACACAGCGGAGTATGTTTTTGTGCGTCACGACGCACATCGGGGGCCGCTCCGGCCGCCGTACGACGGGCCCTTCCGGGACAACAAGTCGTTCGTCATCGACATCGGCGGCAGGTCAGACCGGATTGCGGTGGACCGCCTCAAGCCGGCGCACGTGGACGTCGACCAACCACCACGGGTGGCCCTTCCGCCGTGGCGAGGCCGCCCCCCGTCCACGGTGCCCCCCACTCGACCGCCGACCACCACACCGGACCCCCCCCCCCACGACCCGCCAGGGGTCGCTTCGGCCGGGTCATCAGGACCCCCCTCAAATTGACCCTGCCGGTGCAAGTCGATTCTGGGGGGACGTGTGTAGCGGCTACCGCTGGGTTTTCACAATCGCCTTGCACCTATCAAGGACGCGGAGCGATTTACTTTTTCCACATGCGAAATTTGCATTTATGTTTATTTAAATTATACAATGGACTACAAAATGTAAATGTTTCATGATATTTGTTGTATTATATTGTAGGGGCTGTGCTCCCACGTCAATCGGAAGAATGGACGCGACAAAAAGCTGGAATTCGTCCGAGTTTCTTTATTGTCACAAAACAACTCGGGTACTCTGAAAAGCCCGTTTATCGGGCAGCAATATATATACACACATTATCCCGGAGCGTTTGCCCGGGAAAGGCGAGAGGGGGCATGGCCGGGCGTCCTGGCCGAGGCCTGGCAAGTCGAGGGCGGGCATGCCCGGGCGTCCCGGACGCGGCCTGGCAAGTTGAGCGCGGGCCTGCCCGGGCGTCCTGGACGAGCCCGGCATGGTGATCGCTCCGCGTCCTTGGTAGGTGCAAGGCGATTGTGTAAACCCAGCGGTAGCCGCTACACACGTCCCCCCAGAATCGACTTGCCCCGGCAGGGTCAATTTGAGGGGGGTCCTGATGACCCGGCCGAAGCGACCCCTGGCGGGTCGTGGGGGGGGGGGGGGGTCCGGTGTGGTGGTGGGCGGTCGAGTGGGGGGGCACCGTGGATGGGGGGCGGCCTCGCCGCGGCGGAAAGGCCAACCGTGGCGGTTGGTCGATGTCCACGTGTGCCGGCTTGAGGCGGTCCACCGCAATCCGGTCCGACCTGCCGCCGATGTCGATGACGAACGACTTGTCGTCCCGTCGCAGGACCCGGAAGGGCCCGTCATACGGCGGCCGGAGTGGCCCCCGATGTGCGTCATGACGCACAAAAACGTACTCCGCTGTGCGAAGCGCTGGGGGGACGTAGGACTGGGGGTCACCGTGGTGGGATGTTGGCACGCGGGCAAACCGTCGGGCGGCCTACTGGAGGTCAGAGCGCTGGTGAGCTGCGGACCAGGGACTGGTAGCGTCGGGCACGAATTCGCCCAGGACGCGTAGCGCCTGGCCGTAGACAAGCTCGGCGGTGGATGCCCGGAGGTCCTCCTTGGGGGCCGTGCGGAGGCCCAAAAGGACCCACGGCAGCCGGTCGGCCCAACCGCCGTCTTGAAGGCCGGCCATGAGCGCGGCCTTCATGGAGCGGTGGAATCACTCGCACAACCCGTTGGCTTGGGGGTGGTAGGCCGTAGTACGGTGGAGCTTGACCCCCAGGTTGTGGGCGACCGCGCCCCACAGCTCAGAGGTGAACTGCGGGCCACGGTCCGACGAGATGTCCGCCGGTGCGCCGAAGCGGGCGACACAGGTGGCGATGAAAGCCTGCGCCACGTCGGCGGTGGTGGTGGAGACGAGGGGAACGGCCTCCCGCCACCTGGTGGTCCTGTCCACCATGGTGAGCAGGTGTGTGAACCCCCGTGATGGGGGGAGGGGGCCCACCAGATCCACGTTGACGTGGTCGAAACGTCGTTCGGGCACGGTGAAAGGTGCCAGCGGGGCCTGGGTGTGTCAGTGGACCTTGGCCTGTTGGCAGGCTGTGCAGGTGCTGGTCCAATCGCGGACGTCCCGTCGAAGGCCGTGCCAGACGAATCGCGCCGACACCAGCTTCTGGGAAGCTTTCCGGCCCGGGTGGGGAAAGGCCGTGGAGGGAGGCGAAGATGCGGCGTTGCCAGGTAACGGGCACGATGGGGCGAGGCTGGCCTTGGGAGACGTCGCAGAGCAGGACAGTGTCCGCGAAGGGGATGTCGGCCAGGCGGAGGCCCGTGTCTGCCGCCCGGAGGGCTTGCACCGTGGTGTCGGTGGTTTGGTCCGCCGCCATAAGCGCGAAGTCCACGCTGAGGTGGACCACGTTCGCTCTGGCCCGAGAAAGACAGTCGGCCACGGCGTTGTTTTTGCCGGCGACGTGCCGGATGTCCGTGGTAAACTCCGACACGGCGGAGAGGTGGCGCTGTTGGCGGGCCGACCACGGCTCCGTGACCTTGGCCATTGCGTAAACCAACGGCTTCTGGTGGACGAACGCCGTGAAGGGTCGGCCCTCCAGGAGGTGGCGGAAATGGCGAATGGCCAGGTGTAGACCGAGGAGCTCATGGTCAAACGTGCTGTATTTGAGCTCGTTCGGCCGGAGCTGCCGGCTGAAAGAAGCGAGTGGCTGCCAAACCCCATTCACCCATTGCTCATGTAGGGCGCCCACCACATAGTCGGAGGCATCCGTGGTGAGGGCGATGGGAGCGTTGAGCACCGGGTGAGCGAGCAGTGTTGCGTCGCCGAGGGCCCGCTTTGAGCTTTGGAAGGCCGCGTCCATTGCTGCGGACCAGACGATGTCGTGCTTGGCCGGCTTGCCCCAGAGGGCTTCGTAGAGGGGCCGCATGAGTTGAGCAGTGCGGGGCACGAAGCGGTGATAGAAATTCACCATTCCCAGGAATTCCTGCAGGGCCTTTATGGAGCGGGGACGCAGAAAAGTGGTGATGGCCTCGACCTTGGTTGGCAGCGGCACGGCCCCGTTCTTGGTGATGTGGTGGCCCAAAAAATCAACGGCCATCGTGCCGAAGTGGCATTTGGCCGGGTTGACGATGAGGCCGTGCTCGCTGAGGCGCCCGAACAGTGTTCGGAGGTGGAGGAGGTGCTCGGCCCGGGACATGCTGGCGACGAGGATGTCGTCCAGGTAAACGAAGAGGAATGGCAGGTCACGCAGCACGCCGTCCATCAAGCGCTGGAATGCCTGAGCCGCGTTCTTGAGGCCAAACGGCATCCGTAGGAATTCGAATAAGCCGAACGGCGTGATGACGGCCGTTTTAGGGACGTCGGCCGCCCTGACAGGTACCTGGTGATATCCCCGTATGAGATCGATTTTTGAAAAAATGACCCGTCCTGCCAGACGGGCGGAGAAGTCTTGGATGTGTGGGATCGGATACCTGTCGGGGGTGGTAGCGTCGTTAAGGCGGCGGTAGTTGCTACATGGGCGCCAGCCGCCCCCTGGCTTTGGGCCGATGTGTAGTGGCGAAGCCCACGCGCTATCGGAGCGCCGCATGATGCCGAGGTGTTCCAAAGCGTCGGACTCGGCTTTGGCCATGGCGAGCTTGGCTGGGTCGAGGCAGCGGGCTCTGGCGTAGACCGGCGGGCCCGTGGTTGGTATGTGGTGCTCGATCCCATGTCGTACTGCGACGGCCGAAAACGTCGGCCGCGTGAGGGCTGGGAACTCCGTGAGCAGGCGAGCAAACTGGTTCGCCGCCGGGAGGGCGCATGCCAGCTCGGTCGGAGCGGAGCTGCTCAATGTGCATACCAGGGAGCTGAAGGTCTCGGCGTTGATGAGGCGACGCCGGTGGACATTCACGAGCAGTCCGTGTGCGCAGAGGAAGTCGGCGCCTAGCAGAGCCATGGGCACGTTTGCGGTTACAAACGTCCAAGTAAAGCGTTGGCCGCCGAAGCAGAGGGTGACGTTGCGCGGGCCGAAGGTGCAGATGGCCGATCCGTTGGCCGCAACCAAGGAGGGGCCGCAAACCGCGGACTGCCTGTCCTGATCAGAGGCGGGTATGACGCTCAGTTGGGCGCCGGTGTCGCACAGGAAGCGCCGTCCGGGAGCTTTGTCCGTGATGAAAAGTAAGTTGCCCGTGTGGCCGGCGCTCATGGCTGGTAATGAATGCCGGCCCGGCCGTTTCCCGGCCTGCCGAAGGTGCACGGGGGTCGGCATGTCCGGGCCTTCTGTCCGAACCTGGCATGATAGTAACACCACGCTTGGTCAGGTGGAGGCCCCGATCGTCGTGCTGGAGGTGGTCGGCTCGGCGTAGCGGCCTCCAATTGCGTCGGCCGTTCGGTCGTCGACCGTGCCGGGTGCTCGGGCGCCATGGTCGTTGCGTCGGACGGCGGTGGGCCCCAGGTCGCTGCTGCAATGCGTTGGCCTGCCACGGAGATCTTGTCGGCTTCCCTGGCGAGGGCGCGGGGATCCGTGATCGTCGTGCTCGCCAGGGCGAGGCGTACCGGGCTAGGCAGCTGATGGAGGAACAGCTCCCGGAACAGGAATGCCGGAGAGTGCTCGCCGAGCAGCGAAAGCATGTTGTCCATTCGCTCGGA
Source organism: Myxine glutinosa (assembly GCF_964187855.1). Lineage (NCBI taxonomy): Eukaryota > Metazoa > Chordata > Myxini > Myxiniformes > Myxinidae > Myxine > Myxine glutinosa. The sequence goes on from NC_136263.1 coordinate 40,278,596, forward strand.
CGGGCGCGTGTCGCCGAGCTCGGGCAGGTCGAGCAGGCGCCGTGCGCGTTCTGCTGATGGGAGGGCGAAAGCAGCGAGGAGGAGCTTTTTAATCGCGCCGTATTTGTCAGCGGCTGGCGGGCTCTCGAGGAGGCTCAGGGCGCAGGCCGCGGTGGCTGAACCGAGCGCTGCTACCACATGGGGGAAGCGGGTGTCGTCGGCCGTGATGCCTCGCAGGGCGAACAGGGAGTCCGCCTGGGTGAACCAAACCGCTGCGTGAGCCTCCCAGAAGGTAGGCAGTTTAAGGGCAACTGCCGTGTCCATGTCGGTAGGTCACCAATGTAGGGGCTGTGCTCCCACGTCAATCGGAAGAATGGACGCGACAAAAAGCTGGAATTCGTCCGAGTTTCTTTATTGTCACAAAACAACTCAGGTACTCTGAAAAGCCCGTTTATCGGGCAGCAATATATATACACACATTATCCCGGAGCGTTTGCCCGGGAAAGGCGAGAGGGGGCGTGGCCGGGCGTCCTAGCCGCGGCCTGGCAAGTCGAGGGCGGGCATGCCCGGGCGTCCTGGACGAGCCCGGCATGGTGATCGCTCCACGTCCTTGGTAGGTGCAAGGCGATTGTGTAAACCCAGCGGTAGCCGCTACACAATCACCTTTATCTATCAATATTGTTGAAATGAAGATCAAATAGCTGTATGTTGAAACATGTTGAAAAAGTCAAAACTTTACATGGGGTGTACTTCCTTTTTCACGTGACTGTAGGTGGCACACACACTGACTCTCACTCTGCGAAACACAAACAAAATACATCATATTTTCCTTTGTAATAAATGGTTTATGGATCAAAGTACAAAGTTCAGGCCCCACACACTTGTGGTAGGCCCAGCTCTGTCGTGTGGTGCCTTAAGGTCATCTGGTCCACTCGCTGAAAATGTTGTGATTTTTTTTTTTACACGAGATTGTACACCAGACCAGTGACACCCTCTGGATCCAAATATTCCAACTGCCAATGGAGTACCGGGATGTCACAAGTGGAGTATATAGTTACTGTGTTTCCTTGCATTGCTCAACTAACTCGGGCAAATTGCCCTTGTCGTAAATTCAACTCAATCCTGCCAAGCACATGCCATTGATGACAGAAACAGAAAGCCCACCAAATTGATGAAGCTAACCACCACCCGTTACATTGATGCCGCTGCAGCCGTGCATCTTCATCCATTAACCCAAGCTTGATGGAAGGACATTAGTAGACAATGGACAAACATATAAGGTAAATGAGACTCAAATCTGCATTCCTGCATCATGAGGCCAGGGTTTATATGGGAACACTAACAAACCAACTTAACAGTTAAAATTTAACTTAAGCTCTAATCAGCGCATGATATGTGCAGAGCATTGCATGATTTTGACTTGAAAATCCACTCGTGTAAATGAATTTCCTTTTGTCAAAAATATTGGGGTGGGTGGGGAGGGGCAGATTGAAAAAAATACAATTGGTCTGAACAGCTGCATTATATCCGCACCAGATACCAGGAATAAAATTATGCACATTTTAAAACATCTCATTGTTTTAAAGATACACTAAAATCGATAATCTTAAGTGCCAAATTGAATTGACTATTAGATTTGATCTCATTATCCTGGCAGAGATAATAAAATCTCCATCATTTCAATGGTTCATTCGCATTATAAAGGGCTTCAGTTTCACGAGAGAGCCTTAGAAAGGGGATGGCTGGAGTCATATACTATTACAACAGAATATAGTAATTAAGTTTCCTCTACATAAAATGTAGAGGAATACCTATTTTTTTTCCTAGAGTTTATTCTTCAACATACTTTTTATTCCGTCACTTTTTGCATGTCCGAAAACTTTAAAACAAATGTTCTCTGCAACCGTTGCTCCGATTGACACGAAATTTTCACCAAGTGATTGGCTAGACATGTATAATTTTTTTACTACTAATTATGACATCATACGTCATGTGGTAAGGGCGCCATCTTGGAAAATACCTTCAACTTTGCCCCTCGATCTCTGAAACGGCGCAATGGAAAAAATTGAATCATGGCTCAATCTAAAGATCTCTGCAATGGGACCAAAAAACGTTTATTTAGGATATTAAAAGTGCTAACATTATGAAGTTAGAATTCGACAAATACAACCCTTGATGCCACGAATATGATATTTCTTGTGCAAGACCTAAGTGAAAAAAAATTCAGGATCTAAAATTTCGACGTCATAAGTCACATGGTTCGGCTGCCATATTGTTTTTCGTGAAAACACTAAAACCCTTTTTTCTCCGTAACTGCTCCGTAATCAAGCCCAAACTTTGCAGGCATGAACGCATGCCCAAGATGAACAAAAAGCGGCCCTGGTCATTTTTCCGTACATCCCATCGTTTAGGAGTTATGATGTTTTGAGCATAAACCTTTAAAACCTAGCACCTTCCTCACTTTTTATCATATCGTATGGAAACTTAACAGTTATGATCCACATGTCGGCATGCATAAATGCCCTTTTGGAATTTGCGAGAGCTCACATGGATTGGCAGTGATAGATAATTGAACGAAAATCTTTAAAAAATTATATATCTTGAAACACTTCATTGATCGAAGTGAAACTTTAAAATAAAGGATAAATCATGAAGTGGAACAAGTGTGCAAAATTTCAAGATGATTGGTTGTACAGTCTGGAAGCTGGAAGTTGTTATTTTGTGAAGAAGAAAAAGCTCTATATTTTATCTTCTCCAGCCATGTGACTTTTCGGTGTAGGTTTAATGATGACGAAAGGGGTTGTATCAAATCTGGGTTGTATCAAAAGCGGGGTTGTATGAAAGTGGGAAGTCAGAGGAAACCGGTCATCACTGCCAGCAGTTATAAAGTGGCAGTTCTAGTCTATAACTGAAAGCCTCAAAGTTAAGATTTCCACAACAGATCTGTCCAGACTTTCTGTTAGAGGTTCATCCCTGTGTTGTACATTCTGTTTTTAACACATTCCCGTGTCTTATGTATGTGCCTTGTTGTTGTGTATTGTTTGTCGAATTTGCGTTTGCGTATCTGGTGTAACACTCCAGACCTGCTAGAAAGGGCACCTCTTTTGATGCTGGCCTAACACATGCCTCATTAGGTTTCATTTATCCTGGCTTTACTCCTTTAATTATTTTCGACCTTTCGATTTTATTTCCCCTTTTCTAAAAAAAAGTTTTTAAAAACACCTACAAAAAGACATTGAAATCAAAAGAAAATAACTTACAATTTTGCCTGTTATTTCCTTCCTTCACTCATTCTCTATCCCTTTCATTCTCAGTACCTCTGAGTACGACAAATTTACTTCTTACTTTAAAAGCTTTTAATGACATTTAAAATTGTTTCATTTTCCATAGCTCTCCACCAGAAACACCCCAAGCGTTCTTCTTCTTCTTCATTTATACATATTTTCCTCCTATTCATCACACAATTTATTTCCCAAACCTGTCGATCACGCAATTACTCGGACTGTGGTGCTCGGAACTTATAGCATGACTTTCCTCTGCGCTTTCAACAATCCTTTATTTCATCCTTGTTGTGATGTCTGTCATCGTATATATCAGAATTAGGAATCATGAGAAATCCAGTCGGCAGAAAATGCCAACACACAACCATCAACTCCTCCAGTCTGTACCAAGCTCGTGTCCCACGCAAATTTCTGTGCATCCCACATTCTACCGCTACATGTTCTACACCCCACCGTGCATCCTTCTCCTCCTGCCCCACCGCCTATCCTGCTGCCCCTCCCCCACTATGCATCCCACTCACCCTCCCTGACGGTGCGAGACACATCTCATACCCCTTCCCCATGCCATGCTTCCCCGCTCCCCCACCACACGTCCCATTCCCCCTTCACCCACCATGCATCTCCCTTCATCCCGCCATGCCTCCCCCTTCCCCATGCCACACCCCTCCCACTCCTCTTGCCCTCAATCACAATGTGTTCCACAAATACTTGAGACCTCCGTTCTAATATTTCAAATTTCTCCTTCCAGGTGCCTCAGACATTTTACATTTAACAGAAATGTTTCTCTCAGAGGATGTTCTTCTCAGTCTCTCCCCAGTTGTTCTCTTTCCGCTTTGACAGGCCCGTTCCTTGTCATATGGGTGTAGTTGCTGTGTATGTCAAGAACTCCAATTTCCTCACTAAACTCCTCCAAACCCTCTGATTGCAAATACAGTCAGATTCAGACATTTGTGGGGGTTATGTTCCTCGAAAATGCCGCGAATGTTGAATCTGTAAATGTGGGGGCATCATTTCAATGGAAAAAGGGGGTTGGTAAGTTCCAGGCAGTTTGTGATTAATAAGGGAAAATTAAAAATCATGTGAAGAACCAAGAATTCACCTGCAAAAAACGCGAATACACGAAACACAGGACCATTAATGTCGAAGCAAACCGCAAATACGCCCCCGAAAAACAGCAAATGTCAAATAGCATGGTAGGGGATGAGTTACGTGCATATACAGCTGTTTTAAGTGTGACGCGCACATGGAAGATGCTTTTAGAACTGTAATGTGCACAGCTGGTGGGAAATGGTTTATGGGTGGCTGGAAGTGGTTTTAGGGTAACGCGTGGAAGGTACTTTTAGAACTGTTATGTGCACAGTTGGTGGGAAATGGTGTATGTGTGGCTGGAAGTGGTTCTATGGTGACATGTAGAAGATGTTTTTAGAACCGTATTATGCTCACTGTAAATGTGTAAAGTTCATATAAAGGGGCGCCAATTTGATTCATACACCTGCATGAAGAAGTAAATGTATTTTATTTGCCAGATGTAGGGGCCCCTTTATATGAACTTTTCTAGAGCATTACTTGGTTCCTCCTTCGAACACAAGGGTAGTCCAGCATGTACATGAGATTTTTTTTAATGCACCCTATTTTCTATTGTTTGGCATTTTCTACACGCTATGGAATGTCCCTTCTTTTCTATACTTTGCCACATATGGCACATACCCATATATAAAGGGGCCTTTTCTATGCCCCTGGCATTTTACCCATGAATTATACCATTAGATGCTGACATAAAGTGTGTATATATTTTTATATATTTATTTATATTCAGTATATATATTATACTGTATATTTATATATATATTTAATTTTACAGCAAAAACTATAGCACTTAAGTGGAATTTGTTTCGAAAGCCATTAAACCAGACCTATTGGCTGATGTATATTCCAAGTTTCAGCCCGTTTCAATGTATAGCCCTTGAGATATGAGCGCAATCACATTTTGGGTGGACGGATGGATGGGCAGACACCAACATGATTTCGAGGGTTTCTAAATAAAACTCAAGAATGTGGAAACAGACGTTGCTGAAATTTGGAACACTAGGGCATGCCCGTACTATATATATGCCCGTACTATATATCTATCTAAAATTATATCCCCCCCCCCCTCTATTTACATGAAATGGTTTGGTCCATTCGCAACGCCAAAGCGAACGGCGAACGGCTTGCGAGTACAGTGACAATCCCCCCCCTCTATTTACATGAAATGGTTTCGTCCATTCGCAACGACCACAGAACCCCCCCCCTCTATTTACATGGAATGGTTTGGTCCATTCGCAACGCCGGCACACGCGATCGTTCGCTGCTCTCTGATTGGTTGAATCGTTTTTTGTACATAGCTCGGTAAGTAATTGTCCGATTAATATGAAACCTTGAAAAGGCACATCCTCGGGTCCCCAGCAATATACCTGGCAAGTTAAAAGTATATCGGACCCGTGGTTGTCGAGAAACAGCGGTCACAGACAGACAAACGTACAAACGTACAAACGTACAGAGATTACTGGAATTATAGATAGATATTACCTCAATGTACAAAGCATTTCCTTCTGAAATTTGCAGCCAATTTCATCCAGTAGAAGCCAAGAAACGTATTTTCAGTCCCCATGTGAAAGCTGAATACAGAGAAACGATCCCTTGCATAAAGGGAGGTGCGCTTTGCGCCTCCCTTTGATTAATCAACCATTTACCAAGTAAGTCCGTGGGTGGATGGGATTTTTTTTTTGTGTCCACAAAAAAACGCAAATACGTAGGGCACAGGGACGCAAATATCGAGCAGGTCACATTTTATCCACCGCGAATACGTAGACCCTGCAAATGTTGGGGCTACAGCAATACAGATTATGGCTATTCACACAAAAACCAACTGGCAAGGACTGAAATCTGCCCTATCCAAAGGTATAAGATCAACATCTCCACAGCACCTAATATTGATTCTGCCTGTGATACGTTCACAAAAGTCTTTTTTCTCCCATGCACCGGTTTATCCAATCCCATCTGCGGCTTTCCTATCCAACCTCTTGAGTGACTAGACCTTGGTGCACTGAATCCTATGGGGGAGGATTTGCAGTTAAGCAGCTTGCTTTCTCAGCCTGGAAAACTAACCTGAATGATGGCATCTTTTGTTCATTTAATATGTTCCCGACAAGTGTGTGTTTATCCTGAAGCAAGCCGGAGAACATCATCTTGTAAATCTCAAGACTGAAATCTCAAATCAGTCTCTTTCTCTTGTCAAGCCTGTCTCTACAGTATCCCCTCCATGCTGTCCCTCATAGCAAAAGCCATCACTGCAGACTCTGCCCGAGATAAGGCAGAATGTCAAAACTCTGTCTTTGCCTCAAAATCCCATATACCCAACGCATCCTGTTCTGTCCACATCATACACCCATCTACCCACTGCTTACTGGACTCAGCTGTGTCCTCACCTGAGAAGTTTCAGGAACAACTGTCTGGCCTTCACCCTACATTGGTGACACACTCAGATGGCATCAGTGTCCATGTTCTCAAATCATGCTCTGCTGTTATCTGCCTTATTAAGTCTGTCCTTCTCCTTTGGCTGCTTCCCCTTTGCAGGGTAGTCAGCAAACATCACTCCCATCCACAAGAGGGATACAATAACAGACCCTACAAATCATCGGCCAGTAATCTTGTTTCCAATTACAAGTTAATGAATCCATCATTGCTTCTGATGTGGGCTTTCCTGTTCCCAAAGAACCTGATCTCAGACCATCAGTTTGGATTCCATCTCAATCACTCAACCATGGACATTGGACATGGTTCTGCTCCTCTCTCAGCAATGGCTGGATGCACTCAATCTTAAAGAAGAGGTTAGGACCGTCCCCCCTGGACATATATTGGGCATTCAACACAGTCTGGCATCCTGTTTGCTTTCAAAGGTCCCTGCCTGTAGCATAGAAGACCGCCTTCATTTGTGACTTCCTCCATTCACACAGTCAATGTGTTGCCACAATGGAACCCTCCTCTCCCCTCTTCCACTGCAGGCTGGAATTCTCCAAGGCTCTGTTTTGGGCCTAGTCATGTTCCTCATCTATGTAAATGACGTCTCTGATAACACCCTTCCTTCTTGCAGACGACTCCACTGTGTGGTGCAGTACCTCATCCTTCAGCTAGACAGACAGCAGCTGCATCTCTTTGTTGATCTGGAAATTATTAGAAGCTGGTCTAATAAATAGATCGTGTCCTTCAATCCTGGAAAAAAATCTCCGTCTCACCCTATCGCTCCAGATGGATTGTCAATCTTTTTTTTTTTGTTTTTTTGTATACTGAATCGAGGCTCGTGAAAGAGACAACATTTATTTCACAAACAAATCAACCAGACAAACAAAATATATAAAAAGATGGAGCGGAAGACAAGATGGGGAGATAGTAAGGGCATTTAATGAGATATTTCACAAATCTGTTAACTAAATTGTTACCAAAAAATTTCTTCACCAATATGTTTGTAAAGGTGTGTAATAACATGTGTTAAAATGTTGAAGTTCAACTCCCGTGGGAAACCCAGAAAAAAAGCTGTTGAATTCGGGTACCGAAAAATTATTTTCGAGAATTTTTATTTTTTTAAATCGGCCCTTAAGTAACTTATGAGGGGTCAAATAAGGGTTTTTCATGATTCTGAGTTGATTGTTAACATTTATATTTTCACTTTTACATTTACACACAAAGTAGCTTTTATTTCACATACATATATAATACTCAAGAGTTATTTCTCATTCACAATGTCAGAAGTTTCAACAGTCATTGTCTATGTCTTCTTCAGACTCAACAACATCATGACTGCAGTTTCTGCATGTAATGCCATTACAGACTCCACAGGCCGAGATGCACGTGACCCCATTCTTCTTGCAGCTGCATCGCCGGTTGCTGCAATCTCCATGACAATTACAGCTCGTGAACTGCAATAGCTCCTCAGGAGCCGTGGGGTCCAGTGTTGGAACTGGCTCATACCCATGCACACCTATTGTCCATCCATAGTCACTGGGGTTCAGAGACATGCTCTGTAGAAGGATCCAGTCCCGGGTCTGCAGGTAGACACGGAGTGAATGTTGTGCAGCTGCACCCTCTGTTGGAGGTAGAGTCTCTGGTTTGATCACTCCTGCCGCTGCCTTCCTTGAGAACATGTTGTACCGAATTTCACCCTTCTTCAATTCCTTCAATCTCCTTCTCCTGGGAGGAACTCGATCTGTGTGCTCTGCTTTGCATCATTAGCATGGATTCTCTTCATCCAGCCATTCCAGTTGGAGTGTGGGAACTCAGGATCGTTGGCTTTGATCACCCACCCCGCTGCCCAGAGTGTGTCACCTGGAGTGAGGAGTGGCTGATCATGAGCCAGGGAGGAGGAAAGCTCAGGGAGGGGGAGAAACATGATCGCGTTCGTTCCTATCTGTTTCCTGTTCGTAAATGGAATAATCTTTACTTCAGTTCCTCTCAGGATCTTAGCTTTGTCGAGTGCCTTCAACTTCACCCGGGGGAAAGCTGCTGTTGTCTGTGGATCTGGCAAAGGTGGTGCCGGAGAGGTGACTTCGATCCAACCCATTGAGTGAAAGGGAGTGTTTCCGTGAATAGAGACAATGTTTAAATCTATATTGTCTCCAACAAACTGAGTGACTGCATTGTTTGTTTCCCCAACCTCCATAAAGACCACCTGATCATTACTTGACAATTCACTTTCACTGGCTGGCACTTTGGCTGTCATCACTGATTGATCCTCAAGCGCAGCATCAACCGCAACCTCATCATTGATCTGTTCATCGGTTTCCTCCACAATGGTGTCAAGAGTGCCAGAAGTATCTGGAACATCATCTCCACTCCTACTATTAAGGAAGCAGTATTTGTAGTTTTGTGTCTCCGTGTAAGACTCAGTGTATCCCAGCCGGTGGAACTTGTTGAGCATCCATTTTGACCCAAATCTATGATCAAGTTGTATGGCAAGCCCCATTTGGTGTGGCAATACTCCAGACCGAGGTCGACAGGCCTTAATAAAATTCTGCCCCCAAACGGCAACTCTTTCGTCTGTCTTGACAATCGGTCTCAAGAACATCTGAAGGCTTGCAGGAACAAGTGTCAGCTGACTATCGATGTCAGTCATACTGTGTGTGGTGGGGTATGACTTTGGACCTAAATCAATCAAGGCAATATCATTGGATATGAACTTGAGTGCCGTCTTTATGATCTGAGTCTTCTCATCTCCATGGTCAAGATTAGCATGATGCCCTCGCAGAATATTTTCGGTGCCATCTTTGAGACAGAGTACATCTGCCCTTCTTTCCTGTGTTGTGAAATACAAGGTGTCTTCATATTTCTCTAGAAGTTTTATCTTTAGCCAATGCTTTGAATAAGAAAGGCTTTTCTCTGGTGACTGATCAAACTCCTGCAGCTTTTCATGGACTTGGTCCATGTTCATTACCCCATGCTCTAATTCTGAGTCTAACCATTCGCAGAATTCAATAAAAACTGCCTCTCGCTCCTCATCAATACTCCTCTGTCCTCTCTTCCTTTTTCCTTCCTCATCAGTCTTGGACAAACTGTCACCTCTCGCAAACATAAGTTTGCATCGCAAATGGTACAGTGTTTCTTCTGCTACCAAGTCGTTGATCCCTTCCAGGCGTCCAGTGACTTCAGTGCCCCAGTCATCCCGCGACTCCGTGCTGTCTTCAGCAAGCTTGCCTTCAGTGTATCTGCAGTCAAATTATCTGGCACTCTGTATTTCTTTCTAGCTTGTGCTGGATTATTTTTGTAGAGCTGGGCTGGTTGGTTGCAAAGAATGCATACATCCTTATACAGGAGGTCAACTGACTGTGATCTTCTAGAACTGCAGCCAGTTGATGAACTGAACTCACAAGTAGTGCGTCTTCTCTTCAACTTTGATGACTCTTTCTCTGCCTTTGATGCTTGAGCTGACTTCTTGGTGGTTGCAACAAAGTTGTTGTACAGATCATTTTTACACTTCTGGTGGTACCTCAGTTTTCCTTCCTTTTGAGCCTCCTTCATACGTTCCACAACAGTAACATTTTCGACAGTTTCTGCTTGTTTCAATAAAGTTGAGTATCCCTTTGGAGTTGCCTGTATGAGCCTTTCAGCTGGTGTATCCGAGCGTGCACAGATGAAGCAATTGAGCACAGGTGGAGTAACGTCTTCATCCATATTGCTAGACTCCATGTCCTGCAAAGTAGAAAATGAGATATATTTAGAAATTATTTTTCCACAAAGGAGTGTCTGTGGTGAAATATAAATGTTAACAATCAACTCAGAATCATGAAAAACCCTTATTTGACCCCTCATAAGTTACTTAAGGGCCGATTAAAAAAAATAAAAGTTCTCGAAAATAATTTTTCGGTACCCGAATTCAACAGCTTTTTTTCTGGGTTTCCCACGGGAGCTGACCTTCAACATTTTAACACATGTTATTACACACCTTTACAAACATATTGGTGAAGAAATTTTTTGGTAACAATTTAGTTAACAGATTTTCATATGTTTCCCTTACTAAGAGAAGGGGAAGCACACAAACATAACATTTGAGAGCAGGGAGATGTGTGGGAGGGAGAGGGCTTGGGGGGAGGAGGCGTGGGAAGGGGGGGGGGGGGGAGGGGGAGAAGTATAAAACACAAGGACACCAAGGACTTCCAGGACAGAAGTTGGTATTTCAAAAAAGTGGATTTGGGGTGAAATTATCGGGGGTAGAAAAGATCAAGGTTTTGGATGGGGGAAGATAAGAGATGGTGGTGAACAGCTGTTTTAAAGACCTGGAGGGTGGAGTGGGATTTAAGAGAGTGAGGGAGTTTGTTCCAGAGGCGGGAGAAAACGGCACCTGCAGAAAACTGCTCTGCACCTATTTCCTTGATCATCCATGGAAGAGCTTTAGTCTCTTGAACCTTTACGATGCACTATCAGCCATGACCAAAGCCAGCCACAGACCGGGCATCCTCCATTGATCCAAGTATTTTCCCTGAAAATCTGAGCTACGAACAGTCTACAAAGCCTTTGCCTGTAGATCAATGCAATGGGCTAGCACCCCAGTATCATATCTGCCTCTCCTAGATGCTGTGGAATATACAGCTCTCAAAAATCATTGGAATCTCCTGGAATGAGGCTGAAGCAAAACGTCTGTTACTTTTATATTGCAAGTAGGTTGGTGGTCACTGCTTTTCACTGCCTCTTTGTAATATTGCTCTGTCTGCTCTCTGTCTCCTGATCCTCCAAATCTACTCGAGGATGCTTGCATTCTTCCAGTAACCTCCCCTTGGTTAGATTTCCAAAGTACAGACTGACTGCACACATCAACTCCTTTATTCCTTGCTTCTCCTATCCTTGGAACCAACTTTCAGAGGCTGTTCAGTCTCACTCTTCTCTCCAGGACTTCAAACAAGGAATGTAGCACCATCTATTGTCATCCGAATTCTGTCACATGATCTTCATTGGCCCACTTACTTGCTAGTTTCAGTCTTTCCTCTCCTCCTCCCTTTCCTTTTATCCTTTTGTTAATTCCCTTGATGTTTGCCCCACTGTCAGATCTACCTTGTTTGTTCATCCATGAAACAAAATAAAAACACTGAGTTTTAGCTCACAATTTATAAACCAGATACTCCTTAAATGTGTACCAGAGCATAACCTATTTTGCAAGGACATGAACTTTTTGATATATATATATATATATCTGCTATGTTTTATCCTGATAACCCTCCCTGTCAGAACTAATTTGTATGCGCTTGTTGTAACATGTTTCATGGTTTTGTGCTGGTTGACATCGCCCCCTGTGGGTTCTCACTGGAAATGGAAAGGAGCGTCTGTATTTTGTCCATTGACGAGGGTATGCCCTTTTTGATTGAAATAGAGTTATGCCCTTTTTGAACTTTTTTGTTGAAAATGTCACATATGACAATCTATGCCTCATGGTTCAGTTTTCATATCACATATGACTGAACCAAGTCATATCACATAAATGAGATATTTCAGTTTTTTCTTTTTAATAAATTTTCAAAACTTTCTAAAATCCTGTTTTCTCTTTGTCATTATGGGGTATTGAGTGTAGATCGATGAGGGAAAAATGAATTTAAACGATTTCAGCATAAGGCTGCAACATAACAAAATGTGAAAAAAGTGAAGGGTTCTGAATACTTTCTGAATGCACTGTATCTCCGATGACATGGCTCATTGTAAATAACTCTCCATGGGGAATAAGATGTGTTAATGATGATGTCATCGGTGCCTTTGTTATGACGTCATAATTCGACAAGTGCAACACTTATCCCATCATTGTGAAATATTTTTCTCAGCAACTGTTGGTTTGATGGGCACGAAAGTTTCATCATAGCAACGCCTCCTCATGTAGAATATTTTAATGATAATCATGATGTCATAGGTCATGTGGTACAGGCGCTATCTTGGAAAAACCGAAAAATGTTGCACCTATATATCTCCTAAACCGCTGCATGGAAAAAATTGAAACATGGCTCATTGTAAAGAACTCCATATGGGGAATAGGTGCTGTTAACGATGACGTCATTGGTGTTGTAAGTATGACGTCATAATTCGACAGGGACAATGCTTAGTCTGATCAGTTTGAAATATATAGAGCGTGATCTATACAACAATATTAGAGAATATAAATTTATGATGTCATCGCTCACGTTGTCTGGCAGGCATGTTGGATCAAAGAAAAAAAATGTTCAAAAACAGAAGAGTTGGCTCACAACAAGTTGACTGCGCTGGGTGAGTATTCTGTGAATACCATCTAGTTTCTCACGCATCCATTGTCACACAGCTGTAATGGCAGATGTAAGCCATAACATTGGCATTTAGTAAGGGAAACATATGAAAATCTGTTAACTAAATTGTTACCAAAAAATTTCTTCACCAATATGTTTGTAAAGGTGTGTAATAACATCTGTTAAAATGTTGAAGGTCAACTCCCGTGGGAAACCCAGAAAAAAAGCTGTTGAATTCGGGTACCGAAAAATTATTTTCGAGAACTTTTATTTTTTTAAATCGGCCCTTAAGTAACTTATGAGGGGTCAAATAAGGGTTTTTCATGATTCTGAGTTGATTGTTAACATTTATATTTCACCACAGACACTCCTTTGTGGAAAAATAATTTCTAAATATATCTCATTTTCTACTTTGCAGGACATGGAGTCTAGCAATATGGATGAAGACGTTACTCCACCTGTGCTCAATTGCTTCATCTGTGCACGCTCGGATACACCAGCTGAAAGGCTCATACAGGCAACTCCAAAGGGATACTCAACTTTATTGAAACAAGCAGAAACTGTCGAAAATGTTACTGTTGTGGAATGTATGAAGGAGGCTCAAAAGGAAGGAAAACTGAGGTACCACCAGAAGTGTAAAAATGATCTGTACAACAACTTTGTTGCAACCACCAAGAAGTCAGCTCAAGCATCAAAGGCAGAGAAAGAGTCATCAAAGTTGAAGAGAAGACGCGCTACTTGTGAGTTCAGTTCATCAACTGGCTGCAGTTCTAGAAGATCACAGTCAGTTGACCTCCTGTATAAGGATGTATGCATTCTTTGCAACCAACCAGCCCAGCTCTACAAAAATAATCCAGCACAAGCTCGAAAGAAATACAGAGTGCCAGATAATTTGACTGCAGATACACTGAAGGCAAGCTTGCTGAAGACAGCACGGAGTCGCGGGGATGACTGGGGCACTGAAGTCACTGGACGCCTGGAAGGGATCAACGACTTGGTAGCAGCAGAAACACTGTACCATTTGCGATGCAAACTTATGTTTGCGAGAGGTGACAGTTTGTCCAAGACTGATGAGGAAGGAAAAAGGAAGAGGGGACAGAGGAGTATTGATGAGGAGCGAGAGGCAGTTTTTATTGAATTCTGCGAATGGTTAGACTCAGAATTAGAGCATGGGGTAATGAACATGGACCAAGTCCATGAAAAGCTGCAGGAGTTTGATCAGTCACCAGAGAAGAGCCTTTCTTATTCAAAGCATTGGCTAAAGATATAACTTCTAGAGAAATACGAAGACACCTTGTATTTCACAACACAGGAAAGAAAGGCAGATGTACTCTGTCTCAAAGATGGCACCGACAATATTCTGCGAGGGCATCATGCTAATCTTGACCATGGAGATGAGAAGACTCAGATCATAAAGACGGCACTCAAGTTCATATCCAATGATATTGCCTTGATTGATTTAGGTCCAAAGTCATACCCCACCACACACAGTATGACTGACATCGATAGTCAGCTGACACTTGTTCCTGCAAGCCTTCAGATGTTCTTGAGACCGATTGTCAAGACAGACGAAAGAGTTGCCGTTTGGGGGCAGAATTTTATTAAGGCCTGTCGACCTCGGTCTGGAGTATTGCCACACCAAATGGGGCTTGCCATACAACTTGATCATAGATTTGGGTCAAAATGGATGCTCAACAAGTTCCACCGGCTGGGATACACTGAGTCTTACACGGAGACACAAAACTACAAATACTGCTTCCTTAATAGTAGGAGTGGAGATGATGTTCCAGATACTTCTGGCACTCTTGACACCATTGTGGAGGAAACCGATGAACAGATCAATGATGAGGTTGCGGTTGATGCTGCGCTTGAGGATCAATCAGTGATGACAGCCAAAGTGCCAGCCAGTGAAAGTGAATTGTCAAGTAATGATCAGGTGGTCTTTATGGAGGTTGGGGAAACAAACAATGCAGTCACTCAGTTTGTTGGAGACAATATAGATTTAAACATTGTCTCTATTCACGGAAACACTCCCTTTCACTCAATGGGTTGGATCGAAGTCACCTCTCCGGCACCACCTTTGCCAGATCCACAGACAACAGCAGCTTTCCCCCGGGTGAAGTTGAAGGCACTCGACAAAGCTAAGATCCTGAGAGGAACTGAAGTAAAGATTATTCCATTTACGAACAGGAAACAGATAGGAACGAACGCGATCATGTTTCTACCCCTCGCTGAGCTTTCCTCCTCCCTGGCTCATGATCAGCCACTCCTCACTCCAGGTGACACACTCTGGGCAGCGGGGTGGGTGATCAAAGCCAACGATCCTGAGTTCCCACACTCCAACTGGAATGGCTGGATGAAGAGAATCCATGCTAATGATGCAAAGCAGAGCACACAGATCGAGTTCCTCCCAGTTATTGAAGGAGACCCTAATGACCTCAACACCATCTTCACCACTCTGAAAGAGTGCATACGGCGCGCTGGGGTCGCTATAGTGACCTTTGATCTTCCGATTAGGCTGAAGGCTGTGAATATAATAAAGCAGGCAAATCTACCCATCATTCCAAGGTTGGGTGGTTTTCACCTGCTGAAGTCTTATCTTGGATCAATGGGTAACATCATGGAAGATTCTGGACTACTAGATGTGATCCAGTTGATCTATCCTGGAAGTACGACAGCCAACCACATCATGGATGGAGGATGTTTTGACAAGGCAATCCGTGTTCACCTCCTCATCGATGCAGCCATCTATCAACACATCATGAAACTTGCCTTCACTGAGGAGGAGCGTGGTGACATGAAGACCTTCATGGAGAAGGTGGCTGATGGGAAGATGGGAGCCAGACACTCAGACCCAGTAGTGCCAGTGTTTGAGCAAAGGTTTGAAGAAACCTTCAAACGACTCGCAAAAGGAGGAAGAACACCTGCACTCTGGGTGGAGTACCACCACATGGTAGATGTGATCAAGGTCTTTATCAGAACCGAGCGACTTGCAGACCACAATGGGCATCTGTCCTGCATTGTTACCAAGATGCTTCACATCTTTGCCGCTGCAGGCCATCATCAGTATGCCAAGGGCGCACGGCTGTACTGTCAACTCATGAAGGAACTAGAAACTTTGCCTGCTTACAAAGACACCTTAGAACGTCTCACTGCCCACGGGAACCACGTTGTCCGTTACTCAAGTCATGAGTGGTCCGGCACATGGTGTGACATTTGCATTGAGCAGACATTAATGAAGGCAGCCAAGTCACAAGGTGGACTGAGCAGAGGAAGAATGAGAAACAGTTTTTCTGGCCACAAATGCTGGGTGCTCATCCTCAGTCACCTGTCTGATGTCAACCGGCGGATGGAGGAGGACGTCAGTAAACATGTTCCAGTCCACAGAGACCTTGCCAAGACACAGATGAAGCGAGATGCAGAGGCAGTTGAACTTGTCCTAAAATGGTTTGAGGAGATCAAGCCATTCGACAACGATAGAGACGAGGAGTTGCTCGTGTCTTTCTCAACAGGATTCACAAGCACTGGAGATGACGCAGTCAATGCTGAGAGAGCAGCTGAAGTTGGGATGGAGATGCAGATCAAGCTGGATGGACAGTCAGTGACGTCGACCATGGATGTCAAGTCAAAGATAAAAGCCCTGTCATCACTAAGAAAATTTCCCTTGGTCAACGAGAAAAAGATTCACCTTGACTCACTAAAGTTGTTCAACCGACTGATCATTTTCGCCCAGCGGGATATGACAGTTGAGACAAGCTTACAGTATGAGCTGACTCCCTTCCCATTGTCCCTGTTCAGCAACAAAGATCAGAAGATGAACAAGGCAAACAAGGCAGACTTTTCAAATACAAGCCTGAAGGCGTTACCTGATCCACTTGACTTGACTAACCAACCCTGCTGCACCCTCGTAATTGATGGCGGATGGCTTGTCTACATGGTGAAGTGGGAACAACGTCAGACCTGGCAGGAGATCGCCAACAGTTACCTGAGCTACGTGCAGTATCTGGGCCGCTGCTCCCAGAAGATCATTGTGGTCTTTGATGGCTACAGCAGATCACCAAAAGATCACGACCACATCCGGCGTACCAAGAATTCCTGCTGTAATCTCCAGATTCGACCGGATATGTCCAACTGGACCCCAGGAGCAAAGTTTCTGGACAACACTCATAACAAGAGTGAGCTCATCCACCTTCTCTCTTCAACCTTCCGAAAACATCACATCACTGTGGAGCAGTGTGACAATGATGCTGACACTTCAATTGTGAGAGAGGCATTGGCTGCTGCTTCAGATGGCTCTGTTGAGGTCAGACTACTAGATGTTCTGGACTACTAGATGTGATCCAGTTGATCTATCCTGGAAGTACGACAGCCAACCACATCATGGATGGAGGATGTTTTGACAAGGCAATCCGTGTTCACCTCCTCATCGATGCAGCCACCCCCACTAATTCACCCCAGATCCACCTTGTTTGTAATTCCAACTTCTTTCCTGGTAGTCCTGGCAGTGTCCATATGTTTTATGCCTCTCCCATCCCCTTTCCCATGCCTCCCCCCCCAAAGCCCTCTCCCTCCCACAGATCTCTCGATGTCTCCATGTCTCTCGGTTCCTGCTCTCAAATGTTCGCTCCTTCACGAGCCTCGATCTTGTATACAAAAAAAAAGAAAAAAAAAAAAAGTACCATTTGTGTCTTCAGTTAGTATAACTATTGGATGGAGCCGGGGGGGAGATGGGGTAATTTAAAAATAAGAGAATTCACACTGTTGAAAAGTTAAATCTGTTCTTGAACGGTTCATTATGCTTTGTACATGTTGTTATATTTTCAGGTGCGGGCAGAAGATGCAGACATGCTGGTAATGCTGGTGCACCATAGCTCAGACAGCCACCATCCAC
This sequence comes from Myxine glutinosa, assembly GCF_964187855.1. NCBI lineage: Eukaryota > Metazoa > Chordata > Myxini > Myxiniformes > Myxinidae > Myxine > Myxine glutinosa. Next base: position 40,296,514 of record NC_136263.1, read on the forward strand.
TCTTCTTAACCACATCAAACGGCTCTTATGACGTCCGAAAGATCAAAGAATCTCTCTCCGAAACACAGAAGAGCTACCTGCTCTTCTGTCACGCCTTCACGGGGTGTGATACGGTTTCTGCAATCGCTGGTCATGGGAAAACAACTCTATTTGCCAGGTAATAATGATAATACTACTATTACGTCGGCAAATAATACTAATACTACTAATAATAATAATTATAATCATTGTCATCATAGTATAAATGTTAAAAATAATAATAATTTTATTTCTGTTTTACATTATACTTTACTTGACATAGACCTGGTGCTTTTTTTTAGGTTTTGCGAAGGGGACGCGGCTGAGTACATCGACATCTTCCTTGACACAGAAGCCACCAAGGAAACAGTGATTCAGGCTGGTACTGCGATTTTCAAGTACATTTACCATGGACGAGATACTACATTGGGTGAAATTCGGTACAACATGTTCTCAAGGAAGGCAGCGGCAGGAGTGATCAAACCAGAGACTCTACCTCCAACAGAGGGTGCAGCTGCACAACATTCACTCCGTGCCTACCTGCAGACCCGGGACTGGATCCTTCTACAGAGCATGTCTCTGAACCCCAGTGACTATGGATGGACAATAGGTGTGCATGGGTATGAGCCAGTTCCAACACTGGACCCCACGGCTCCTGAGGAGCTATTGCAGTTCACGAGCTGTAATTGTCATGGAGATTGCAGCAACCGGCGATGCAGCTGCAAGAAGAATGGGATCACGTGCATCTCGGCCTGTGGAGTCTGTAATGGCATTACATGCAGAAACTGCAGTCATGATGTTGTTGAGTCTGAAGAAGACATAGACAATGACTGTTGAAACTTCTGACATTGTGAATGAGAAATAACTCTTGAGTATTATATATGTATGTGAAATAAAAGCTACTTTGTGTGTAAATGTAAAAGTGAAAATATAAATGTTAACAATCAACTCAGAATCATGAAAAACCCTTATTTGACCCCCCATAAGTTACTTAAGGGCCGATAAAAAAAAAAAATTTCTCGAAAATAATTTTTCGGTACCCGAATTCAACAGCTTTTTTTCTGGGTTTCCCACGGGAGTTGAACTTCAACATTTTAACACATGTTATTACACACCTTTACAAACATATTGGTGAAGAAATTTTTTGGTAACAATTTAGTTAACAGATTTGTGAAATATCTCATAAAATGCCCTTACTAATTCCCTTACGTCTAAAGTTTGTGTGGAAAGGTTTATATAAATGTTTGTGATTGTTTTGAATAGGTTGAAAGTTTACATGTGCAAGTAAAACTGCCTAATGTCTCATGAAACATTTGTCTCCAACATTTAAAAACTTAGCACAGAGTGATATCATCAAGGTTGATTTGTAATATTTTTGATGGGATAATTTTATGTACATAAAAATAATCACTGTATATTTATTACATGGCTGAGATTTATTATGCCACTTATGTACATACAGTATTTATTATATGGCTGAGATTTCGATTTTGGTGAAGATCTGGATCTGGATACAATAATTATTACCCTGCGCTCATGAAGCGAAAAGCGGGTTGAGCATTCAGGTGAGTACGTGTGCCGTGTGCCGTACGTGTCTGCATTTTAAAAAATCATTTTCTCGGTAACTCTTGATTCGATTGACACGAACCTTTACCATAGAAGCGCCTCCACCTGTATAATTTTTTTATTCATAATTGTGACGTCATAGGTCACGTGGTACTGACGACATCTTTGAAAAATGTTACATCTTTATATCTCCCAAACCGCTCAATGGAAAAAATTGAAGCATGGCGCATTGTCAAGTACTCACCATGGGGAATACGATATATTGATGGTGATGTCATTGGTGCCTTAATTATGACGTCATAATTCGACAAGTACAACGCTTGATCTGATCAGAATGAATAAAACAAAAATTCCTCTGCAACTGTTAGTCCGATGGACATTAAATTTTCCGAATATGTGCGGCTCCTCCTGTATAATTTTTTAATGATAATTATAACGTCATAGGTCACGTGGTACAGACGCCATTTTGGGAAAAATCGAAAAAAGTTGCACCTCTATATCTCCGAAACCGCTCAATGGAAAAAATTGAAACATGGCTCATTGTCAAGCACTGCCCTTGCGGAATAAGATATGTTGATGATGATGTCATCGGTGCCTTCGTTATGACGTCATAATTCGACAAGTACAACACTTATCTGATCATTGTGAATTTTTCTTTCTCAGCAACTGGTGGTCTGATGGGCACGAAATTTTCACCACAGCAGCGCCTCCTCCTGTACAATATTTTAATGACAATCATGACGTCATAAGTCATGTGGTACAAGCGCCATCTTGGAAAAACCGAAAAATGTTGCACCTCTATATCTCCAAAACTGCTGCATGGAAAAAATTGAAACATGGCTCATTGTAAAGAACTCCATATGGGGAATAGGTGCTGTTAACGATGACGTCATTGGTGCCATAATTATGGCGTCATAATTCGACAGGGACAACGCTTAGTCTGATCAGTTTGAAATGTAATGAGCGTGACCTATGCAACAATTATTTTAGAGAAAATAAATTTATGATGTCATCGCTCACGTGCTCTGGCAGCCATATTGGATTAAAGAAAAAAAATGTTCAAAAACAGAAGAGTTGGTTCGCAACAAGTTGACTGCGCAGGGTAATTATTCTATGAATACCATCTAGTTAATAGAGTTATGCCCTTTTTGAACTTTTTTGGTTGAAAATATCACATATGACAATCTATGCCTCATGGTTCAGTTTTCATATCACATATGACTGAACCAAGTCATATCACATATGACATGGTTCAGTTTTCAACTGCTATGACCCACCCCTTTGCTTTACACCAATTGGCTGGACAGCTAGCCTGACTCCATCCCAAGTGAAGCAGTACAAATTGGCAGGCCTCAGGCCTGGATGTTAGTCCATTGTGTTACCCCAGTGCAATTGGAATGATCCCAGGTATATAACCACGATGTATTATATATGTACATAAGCCATATGCATGTTTTGCTTCTTGTATGTACATCCGGTTATTTTTATTATGTTCAACACCGAACGCAGCATTATACACCATCCAAATAAGGGGATGTGTTTACTGGTGCAAAGTTTTCCAGAATATTTCCCCTTTGACATATTGAATTGAAACTTGGTAGGGGACATGTATTGCAAAGCAATTCTCCCTCTTGTTTCAATAGAATTGTATACTTGATCACTGTAGCACACAAATCACCTTCTTGGCACGTTTCAAAAACCAAAAACAAAATATTACGCCATCTTGAGCAATTAAATTTGCAGCTCTCTCAGCATTGGCTCTCTTCCTCTGTCCTTTTTTTAAATCAAGACTGTACGGGGTAAGGTGTTCTATGAACTCTCTCGTGAGTCTAGTTTATACATCATTATTACTTTTTATTTATTGGAACCAATAACATCCACAATCTCTTATGCATAATATGCTGATTCCTTCACATTTTGTTTCTCTCTGGGGCATTGTTACCCATTTCTGTGTTATTCCTCCTTCCATCCTTGTGTATATCTACCATTCCTCCCCCCTTCAATATCCTTTGGCAGTCGGTAAACCTGCCCTTTTCTGCAGTAAATGTGTTCCATACAGCAAAATGTCTTGCTGGTATATAATAAATGCTCTTACCACTATACAAGCAATGACCTGCCTTGAAAATATGAAGTGAGCTGCAGGAAGCTTCTTATTTACGTGAGCACTACAAAGTCTCAAATACATTTGGGAACAAGGATCAGGAGTTGGGGAAAAGCTGACCTCTGCTAAGTATTAAACAAAAGCTGCAGCAAAATCAATTCTATATTTGGCATAAACTGGATCAGTCGAGTGGTATTAAGCAGGATCAGGCGGTTATTCAGAATTTCATTGATTTGATGTCTTCACATGTACAAGCACTCTATATGACATGCTACCAGGTACTAATGTACGGATATGTAGACAATTTGCTTGTGTGTCGATGAGGGATTGTTAAAATTATGTTTGTTTACAATCAGATGCGTTCATTTTATTCTGCCACAGAATTGTATAAAACGATAAAAGAAAATCCGAACCCCAAACCATGTTTTCTTTCCAACATCAACACTTTTCTTTGAAGATTGTATTTTATGGAATCAAATAATTTGTGGAAGAAAACATAAATTTACTCTTATTTTACTAAATGTGAACATGTCTGACATTGTTTTTAAGAGTTTTTCCCTTTTCTAATTTAACGTGTTACACAACCGATTTGAAATAACTCGCGAAATCACAGTTTGTGCAAGTCCAACTTAAAGCAGCAGAGGACGCTCCAGATGCACAAATCATTTGCAGGTTATTCTGGCTCCGCAAAACAAGGTAATAAACGGCTGTCCTGTTATGCTTTGGTATTCTTGATAGTCCAAGGCAAGGTGGTTGAGTGGAATTACATTATTTGGTGTCCGAGAATCCACAATCCCATATTCAAGTGACAAGTGGCATTGTATTTTTCTGAGTGATGGATTAAAATAAATAAGCTGTGTGATTTTGACGATGAAAAAGTGATGCGTCAATTGTGAATCTTCATCTTATTGCTCATCAAGCGAGAATAAACACTGTTTATGGTGAATACTTTAATGGGGAATCTATTCATGATGTATGCACAGAGGGAGTGGGAATGGGATTCGGACCAGTGTGTGCATGGAAAGGGATTTAGGTGGTGGTCAGTAGCATTGCGCTCATACGGATTATGATCATCAATGTAAACGGGCATAATATTTGTATTTTCCCTGATTTTTTTCATGTTTATGTCCATCCATTTATTTTGCACGTCACGTATTTCATGTCCATTGCTATTGGCGGACCATTTTCGGAATATCCGTGGAAGGTTGAAAATTGTGTATATATATATATATATATATATATATATATATATATATATATATATATATATATATATATATATATATATTGTGTGTGTGTGTGTGTGTGTGTGTGTGTGTGTGTGTGTGTGTGTGTGTGTATGTATTAAAATGAAAGGTTTTATTACATTTATTACATGGTAATAATAAAATGTTGCATATTTAATGGATTCTCAACCTATACCTGCTCTGTAATGTACTCTGCTCTGTTGTGGAAAAGCAAATGCTTTCTGTTTGGACTGTGAAGTAAGAATTGCGGGGGATGCATTTTTGGCAGTGTGGTATTGAAGTATTCTTACGGTGGGGTGGGAAAGGTGTGCCGGAGGGGATATCCATCATATTTGTGTAAATAAAAAATAGATAGTTCCTTAAGGTGCAGTCACACTATGACGTTTTAGAGAAACTTATATCTAGCGTATGAAAAATCATAAAATAATGTCAACACGTCGGCATACGCCCAAAAAAGCATCGAAAATTCTACAGCATGAATAAACTGGGCGTATGCATAACGTATTGAACGTATACATAGCGTATGTCTAACCTATTAGTAACCTATCACTAACTTATATATAACTTATGACAGCGTATCACAGCGTATGGCCAGCGTATGTCCAGCGTTCTCGACTTATGCCCAACGTATGAGTAACTTATGAGAAACCTATGTACAGCGCGCTCGGCGTGTTGCCGACGATCACGTGACGTTCTGCATAAATACGGCGCCGATCTCTACGTACCGCGAGCTATCAACATCAACATGGCACCCAAGAAAACGAAGAAGACAGCAACCGAGACGTCTGCCAGGGGCCGAGGTAGAGGCAAGAAGAACACATCTACACCATCATCCTCACCATCATCGTCCAAAGCCGCCGATCCATGGTCTGACCCAGACCTTCCCCCGTCGTTGACCTCTTCTCCTCCTCATCCTATTGGCACGGATCTGGTGAAGTGCCAATTCGATGATGTCATACTGATGCTGGAGAACGACGAGTTGGTATTCTTGTCAAAGCCTCTCAGGATCCTCCATCTTCTCTGATGACGGGTGGAGAAGTGATGGTGAGCTACTCACAGGCCCCCATATATACAGTGACCGCAAAACGCCAATAATACGCTAGTTGTACGGTAGAAACACGTTCAATAAGTTACTCCATCGTCAAACATACGTCTAATACGTCTGAATACGTCAATATGCGTTGCAGATACGTCAGATATAGGTTAGATATAGGTTAGAAGTAAGTTACTCATAGGTTATCAATAAGTTAGCTGTACGGTACACCTTCATGCCAACGTATCTCGACGTATCTCGACGTATGAGTAACCTACCTCTAACGTATTTAACGTATGTCTAGTGTATGTCTATCGTATGCCTAACGTATGCCTAACCTATGAAGAGGACGTCGGCATACGCCCAAAATTTTTGTGCAAGCACAAAAATTTATTTCGGCCTCTGCGTACAACAACGTATGCCAGCTTATACCAGCGTGCTTTTAACGTATACAACTTATACCAAACCTACCCCTAACTTATGTCAACAACGTGTTGGTGAAAATGCAAATACGTCGGCATAAGTTACTGCTCTACGTTATAGTGTGACTGCACATTTACAGACAGCAGAACCTGAGAGTACAAGCAACTCAGGTTTTTTTTTTTTTTTTTGTATACAGAGTCGAGGCTCGTGAAAGAGCTAACATTTATCAAACAAACAAATCAAACAAACAAGCAAACAAAGTATATAAAAAGGGGAGCGGTCGACAAGATGGGGAGAGAAGGGGAGGAAGCACACATACACAACATTTGAGAGCAGGGACATCGGGAGATGTGCGGGAGGGAGAGGGCCTGGGGGGAGGCAGGATAGGCATAAAACGCAAGGACACCAAGGACTTCCAGGAAAGAAGTCGGCACCTCAAAAAAGTGGATTTGGGGTGAAATTAGCGGGGGTAGAAAAGATCAAGGTTTTGGATTGGGGAAGATAAGAGATGGTGGTGAACAGCCGTTTTAAAGACCTGGAGGGAGGAGAGTGGGATTGAAGAGAGTGAGGGAGTTTGTTCCAGAGGCGGGAGAAAAGAGGAATGAAGGAGTGAAGGTGAGCAGAGTCTTGATTTTGGCAGTTTAACCATAAGAGGGTTGCAGGCAGATCTTGTGCGACCTGTAGGAATATTTGGGGGACAGAGCCCAGAGAGAGCTGGGGGAGCAAGGCCGGAGAGGAGTCGGTAGAAGACGGCAAGACCACCAACCTGCCTGCGGTGAGTGAGTGAAATGCCCTCAGAGTTAGCGTCATCGTGGGAGATTCCAATGATTCTGAACGCTTTGGTTTCAACAGCGTGAAGACGAGCTAGGTGTGAGGCAGGAGCACCAGCCCAGAGGGGAGAGCAGTACTCCATTGAGCTGCGGATGAAAGCCTTGTATGTGGTGAGGAGCTCAGGTGTGCCAAGGAAGGACTTCGCACGACAGAGGATGCACAGTCGGCGACTGGCTTTGGAGGCCAGCTTGGAAATGTGGTTTTCCCAGGAAAGATCATGGCAGATAGTGAGACCCAAAGGATAAAGAGGATAGAGGATAAAGGCCATCATGATGATATGGAGAGTGCAATTATGACAGCCAAACGTTTTTATTTATTGGTACCTTTGGTTTTAGAAAGTCTCGGGAAGTCAGAGTTGCATCCAACCAAAGTAAGGATGTACTGCTGTTGATGATTTGTGAGGCATTGGACATCCTCAGTTCAGCAAGCTCTGATATGTCTGCCATTCCACTAAGACGCAGTTATGCTGAGAGGGTATGTTAGTCATGCACTGTATTTCCAGGATGTGTCAAAGGATAGTCCCTTTGCAGAAGTCAACTACATCCCACCTTATTTGATTTTCTGCTTCAAAAATGTGCCTTTTCCGTTTCCAAAAAAAACTAAATTCCACTTCAGAAAATGAATACCGTTTCATGTTATCAATGGAAAAATAAGCATTGATTTGTGCGCTTGCATTGAAAAAAATAATTTTCCTCAAGTCTCCACCCCTCAAGCACTCCACGGTGCCTCTGTGCACTACATTTTGCCATCAGGGGGTGATGACAAAAGGAGTGAATAAGCAATCAAAATCGACATTCACAGCGACACTTGTCCGAAGCAGCTGTGATTGACATGACGGCTGGAGACGATATTTCTTCTGCATCAAATTGAGAAATGGATTATATTTTTACTACTTTTTGCAATTACACTGTGGGAATGAAGTCTGTAGAAAATCGAACTCAAAATTAGTCAATTTAGTGAATATTATATTCGTAATTCGATATAATCTTGACTTTGTTTTTCTGCAATGGGCTGCATTCCAGTTTTTCCCCATGTCAGATTCAGTTTTCCATTTCAAGTCAAGAATTATTTGAATTGTGTCCATTTTCTGCAATTGCGTAAAATCACTGACTCTACTTATAGTTGGATGAATAACTTAATCTGGTTCTAAGCATTCAACCAACTCTGACATGCAACTCCATGAAGCTCCCTGTGCATGACAGCAGCCACACACCAGTAACTGTGTCGGTTTGCAGGCAAGCCAGGTGAAAGTAGCATTTGGGCCGGTGCCTACATGCGAGGATGAATGCCCGTCTCCTTTAAATCCTCTTCAATGCAGGGATAGCTACCATGGTGGATGCAGCAGATGAAGCAATAGTTTTCCCTTTCTGGTATTGGAGACATCACAGTACAACTGTAAAGTTAATTGGCACGGGCACTATAGAAGCTGCAGGTGATCCACTGCAGTTGCTCACATTTCCAGTTGTCTGGATTCATCAAGCCACCAAGAGCAGATGTGCAATATTGGGAGAGTGCAAACCATCTACATTGTAATAAAAAAACGTATGTATATGCAGGTGTTTATTGTGTACCTACATAACCACCGCACACATGCACACACTCTAATATATGTTCCAATGGGCAAGCAGCAAAGCAGCAGGTAGAGGAAGCTGCTGGGAGTTGTAATCCTGCACATTAGGTGGCTGTTGGATATGGGTCAGTCATCAATGGATCTGGATGTAGGTCACCCTGGCGTAACGTGTACCAAGTAAAGTACTTAGCCAGTTCACTTGATTGTCCAAAATCTTCCAATTACCAAAATTCACTGACTCGTTTCCAAAAAATGTCCAACAATTGATTACCAAAATCTTCCACCTTTATGTTGTCACGTGGTGAAATGGGTAAAAAGCTATTTTTTATGGCTTTGCAAAAAAGTTTGTACATAGGCATTTCTGGTTAAGTCAAAATATAGTCTGTGAGTGCCAAATGTACTTTAGTTTTCAATGTGTTAACGTTGGTATCACTGGGATGCAGAAAATCGATTGATTGATAACTACCCAGTGATGTATGATTTATTCTGCCATGTTACAGATGTGTCTGTATTCTTAATGGTGTTGATGTTCATGTATCTGAAGAACTGACATGTTACTTGGAACATGAAATTACGACAACATCCCAGATGACAGTTAGGGGTAAGAATGAGATATTTTACATTATGGTGTTTCCAAATCAAAAAGTTTATGGTATGCCACAAATCGATATAACCTGTTCCTTAATTTCACTGATTATTCATGAATAAGAAAAGCTGTAGAGGCACTGCCACGTTGAGATTTGTCACTAACTTAGGGAGGTTTTATGTTGTACCTCGCAAGTTTTTCCCGTCCTGTATGTAACGCTACCATGACTCAAACAGGTATTAAACGGACATTCAGACTCCGAGTTTTGGTTCTCCTGGCTTTTTTAAATTGGAGTGCCCCGTTACATCGAGATAGTCGTTGATGGTCAGCCTTCATTAACAACTATGTAGTCTGTGAAGTCTAGCTAGCCTCATTGTACTTATGATATGGTATATTACATTGGATACATGTGATAACATGCTATGCGGATGATGCCATCACATGGATGGGAGGGGAAGGATTTAAGGCCTAGTTGAGTTCTGGAATTAAATGGTTACTCTGAGAGTTCCCTAGAGTTATGACGTTTCTCCTGTTTCCTTCATGCTCTATCAGCACAACAGTTGGTGATGAGGATAAACTTTAGCGTGGAAGGAAAAAATGTCCGAGGCATTCAGTGGACGTCAGCGTTGATGTGTGGCCAAATGTAGAGCACGGTGATGATTCACTGGTTTGCTCAAATATCTGAGTGTGCGAGTGAGTGAAAAGTGTCAAAGACTGTATAACAGAATGCCGCAGGTCCGAAACGGCATGACTATACCATCAATGTATTGCATACAAGGTAATGTCTGTCCCTGGGATTGATACCTCATGAAATGTAAGCTAACCTGCCAGACTGTAGACGGTGGAGCTCTGTGTCCTCCCGTTGTGCTGCTGCCAGTGCATTAAAATCATTGTCCAGTGTGCTGGTTGAAGACAACACCAATACCTTGATGCGTGAGAGAGAATCGGCTGCATAGTTCGCGATTCCTTTGATGTGCAGGATGCCGGTGGTGAATTGCAAGATATAACTGAGTTGGTGAAGTGTGCGAGGAGAGTGAGAGTCAGAATGGATGGACAGAGCGAAAGTTAAAGGTTTGTGATCAGTCAGGACAGAGAATTGTCTGGACTCCAAGAAGTGGAGGAAGTGCTTAAAGGCGAGGTATATAGCGATTAATTCCAAATCAAAGGCATTGTACTTGCGCTCTGGTGGTTTCAGCGCTTTAGAGAAAAAGGGCAGTGGACGCAAGTCGGCATCAATTAACTGGTGAAAGACTGCACCCACTGAAACCTCAGACGCATCTACCATCAGGCATTTTGGCCCCTCTGGCTTTGGATTAATTAAGAGTGAGGCGTTATCCAGTGCATCTTTGGTGTGAAAGGCTGTCAACGTTGGCTCTGCCAATCGGAACACTGCAGGGTACATACCAGCTGAGAGTCACTCGTCAGCGGTGCAGCTGCGTTTGGAATACGTGGTAAAAGTTGTAAAAAGTGGTGGTAAAAGCTGATGAGGTCCAAAAACTCTCGCAGTTTGCATTGAGATGAAGGTAACGGGAAATCCCGAATAATCAGTACCTTCTCCTTGAACGAACAGGTGCCTGAGCAGTTAACACAGTCGCCGTGGAAATTCAACTCCGGAATGCCAAAAATGCACTTTTTGGAATTGATGGTGATGTCAAAGTCCTGCAAATGGGTGAAGAGGAGATGTAGGTGTTCCTGATGTTCTTCTGCAGTCGCGTTGGCAATTAGAATATCATCTACATACATGTAGCATAAGTGTAATCTCCGGAGCACCTAATCGATAAAACGTTGAAATGTTTGTGTGGCTTTGCGTAGGCCGAACGTCATCCAAAGGAATTCAAACAGGCCGAAAGGCATGGTGACTGCTGTCTTTGGGATGTCACCTGGATCCACAGGAATCTGATGGTATGCACGAATGAAGTTGACCTTGGAAAAGATTGTCGCACCAAGGAGTGTAGCGATAACATCCTAAATGTGCAAAATGTGGAAATGGTCTGGAACAGTCGCATTGTTTAAGGGCCAGTAATCCCCAAAAGGATGCCAATCCCCAAGTATCTTTTTGGGTACCATGTGTAGCAGTGAAGATCAACTGCTGGATGATGGTCTGATGATCTCCCGTTGTAACATATAGTCAAACTCCTGGGTTGATGGGCTGGATTGTTGCTAATGGGCGCATTATTGACAGGAAGTTATAAAGTACTTCATGAAAAGGACACATGCACATGGATGGAAGACATTGAAAAACGGTGCATGCTGTACCGATAACATGAAGCTGTGTTGAGGCATCCAATAGACTGCAATTTTTGATGTCGACGAGGAGATTGAAATGATGCAAAAATCTGCACCAAGGATAGAGTATCTTGTGTTGGCAATAGTAAACACCCATGGAAACGAGCGACGTAAATCCAAATCAAGCTGGAGGATCCCCAAAATGGTAGTCAACCTGGAGGATGAATCCCAAATCAAGCTGGAGGATGTTATAGAAAAGTAGCAATAGCTTTGTTGTTAGTGGCATGTAATGAATATTTCTGTCGATTTTTCTTTCAGCAACAGATGGTAGCACAATGCTCACCTCTGCCCATGTATCCACAAGAAAACAAATTCCGCTCGTATGATCCACAAGGAGAGAGAGGGAAACTGACATACATCCCAGGTAAACGTGTCGCCATAAGTTGTGGGCCTTGTCGTTTGCCCTGCAGCCCTACACTGACAAGCATCAGCACCAAAGGTCACTTGGTATTAACACCTATCTGGAGTGTTCACGGAACGTGAAGACAACCGGTAGCTCAAGGTATGGCATTTCTCACTTCTCCTACAAGGGGTACACGGAGATGAGCGCGACTGCAGCATTGTGCAGCATGGAGCTCCAGGATGAGCTTCTTAATGCCTGCCATTTCAGATTGTAGCTGTGCAATGTGCTGTGGTTGCGGTGTCACATTAGCAACGGTCGGTGTAACGGTGTCATTGAGATGATCAGCCAGATCTGCAGCAGCAGGTAGCGCCAGCTCTGCGTTAGCTGCAAGTATCATACAGATGTGGGGCGGTAAACGTTGCAAAAACACCTCATGAAGGAGCAACTGGTCAAAGGTAGCATGGTCACGGAGTAGCTGCTGCATATGACGCAGTAGTTGTGTGGGTCTTAAATCTCCTTAATCCTCGATTGTAAGGAGTTGTTGAAAGAGGCGGTGCTCAGAGGGGGTTGTGCGCTTTATGAGCAGTCTTCAAAATCGTATAGGAGTATTCGTTGGAGGTTGTAGTAAAATATATCTCACCTCCATTGCATATTCTGGTGATAAGGATCCAACAGTGTATTTGAACCACGTCGACTCGGTAGTAATGTTCTGGGTGTCAAATTGTGCATCAGGTACGTGAATGCCATGTTTGGTATATTCAGGTTCACTTTTGAGAAAAACATGTCCTTCCAAAGAACATTAGTGTAATAACTAGATTTGTCTCATTTTGATTCAATTCCCAGGATTTTTTTTTTCTTTCTGCAATATTGAAGACAAACTGAGTGGCTAGCATATTTATTGCAGAGAGGACAGTGGTATGGATAGTTAGTGTTTACGTTTACAATGAACTTAGGAGACAATGAACAATTTAGTACACAGTACTGTTTTAGGGTTTTGAACCTGGAGCCACAGCAACAGAAAGGAAGTGCTCCTATGAAATAAGAAAAGAGGATTTAACGAGAAATTCTTGCTTCAAGAGAGTACATTGAAAGTGGGCCCTTGCGTCATGGAGCATGTTGTCCAACAAAGGAAATGTGAAGCCTCTGGTCCTGTATGTCAGCACTTGCTTGTACGCATAGAACACCGAGTTCAAGTAGCTTAGCACGATTAAGGTGCTAACCTGATGTAATTCATCTATCTATAATTCCAGTAATCTCTGTGTGTCTGTGTGTCTGTGTGTTTGTGTGTTTGTGTGTTTGTGTGTTTGTCTGTGACCGCTGTTTCTCGACAACCACGGGTCCGATATACTTTAAACTTGGCAGGTATATTGCTGGGGACCCGAGGATGTGCCTTTTCAAGGTTTCATATTAATCGGACAAGTAGTTACCGAGCAATGGCGATTTCTTTACCAAACTCCGCAAGCCGTTCGCTTTGGACCAAACCATTTCATGTAAATAGAGGGGGGGGGGGGGGGGGGGATTGTCACCGTACTCGCAAGCCGTTCGCTTTGGACCAAACCATTTCATGTAAATAGAGGGGTACGATTCAACCAATCAGAGAGCAGCGAGCTATCATGTGTGCCGAACGTGGCGTACAGACTCTGCCTCGGACGGCACATTTGAGAGCGTATTCATTTATTTCACGTTGGCAAACTATGTTGGCGTTAAACTATGTTTTAAAACTAATTAAAACTAATTTGCGATTCATCGTAACTGCGATATGCGACCTTCCGGACAGTCAAATGAGGACGTCACTTCCGGACTTACGGATAGTCATAGTGACGCTGAACGTGGCGAGCAGACGCTGCCTCGGACGGCACATTTGAGAGCGTATTCATTTATTTGACGTTGCAATCTGTGTTGATTGTTGTAAGGTACGATCGATTGTAGTACACGTTTATAATAACTCTGCCGATACAGGCCCGATTAACTGCAGCGCCATCCGAGCTGCGGCGTCGGGACGATACATTCATTGTACGGTCACATCACGCACTTACGGGCACGCCCACGGGCCCATGGGCACGCCCATGCATGCATGGGCGAAGACATTTTTTTTTTTTTTTTTGGCAAGGAACGGGCACCCACGTACGGGCACGTCCTAGTCTCAATAATTCAAGAAATAATAAAATATATCCAAATGACTGTCTGTATTTTATTTTAGCATCAAGAATTCAGTCATAATAGCTCGCCTGTTTGGTTATTTGGTCTTGTCCATCTGCCTCGGCTGGGTAGACCTTCGATGTATCAAATGGGCCTGCTTTCTCATTCATTCACTCTTTACTAAACATTCTTTCAATGGACTCGTATTTTGTTTTCTTCACCCGACTTCAAAACTTTTTTCTCCTTCTTCCTTCTCAAACCACAAATAAATAATAAAAAGTTATTTATAATTTCAATTCATTCTGCTCTCATTCCAAGGGAACCCAAATGCCACCAAAAAAATTTCCCCTGAAAACCAATGATCTCATCACGGTTTCATTTGGAGGGAATTTTTCTTTTAAATATTTTAAAATTCAACAATCACAAAGTGCCGAAAAAAAATTCCTAAAGTGTAGATTTTCAATTTCGCCAATGATGTCATACTCAGAACCCACCTTGATCCTAAGAGCAGCTTACATAGAGAAACAACGCATGTCAAGCTTGGATTCTGATACTGATATCATCATGCTTGACTCTGATACTGATATCATCATTAGCAACTTTGAAGGTTCTCAGTATGTTGAAACTAATCAGCAGGATTTTGAAGAAACTATTGGAGACAAAATTAGTGATGGAAACGCTTTTGGGAGAATTTTGGAGCCTTATAATTTTGAGCCGTATGCGAGTGATTCAGGCGAAAATGGTGACAACAGAGGTGTTAGCAAAAATGAAAACGTCGGTCACATGTTCACTACAGATTGGTAGGTTGGGTGTTTCCGTTCAATTAGGAGTTTGTAAGGGATTTTGTATTGATTGATAAATTGATTTTGTATGAATTGAAGAGGTGCCAATTTGATTCATGCAGCTGCATGACGAAGTAAATGCATTTTATTTGCCAGATGTCGGGCGCCCTTTTATATGAACTTTTCTAGAGCATTACTTGGTTCCTCCTAAGAACACAAGGGTAGTCCAGCATGCACACAAGATTTTTTGAATGTCCCTTCTTCTCTATTATTTGACATTTTCTACAAGCTATGGAATGTCCCTTCTTTTCTAGAGTTTGCCACATGGCACATACCATATAAAGGGGCATTTTCTATGCCCCTGGCATTTCCCCCAAGAATATCCCTTCTTTTCTATAGTTTGCCACATGGGACATACCATATAAAGGGGCCTTTTCTATGCCCCTGGCATTTCCCCCAAGAATATCCCTTCTTTTCTATAGTTTGCCACATGGCACATACCATATAAAGGGGCCTTTTATATGCCCCTGGAATTTTTTCTAAGAATTACTACTGGAAACGAAATTTTTCCATGTCGAACCTTTTGGGAATCGCCACTATGAGCCAAGCAAAAATAGGACTGTGGGTCCTGAAGCTCACCTGGATCAGGAGCAACAGTCACTCAAACCACCCATCGACTCCCTCAGACCCCGATATTTTTAATGTCGTGAACAAACTTTGGTACATCACGGGTGATGAAGATTGTGATCAAGGTTCATTGAAATTGTGTGTGTAGTTTCAGAGAAGAGAGCAAATACCTATTTTGGGGGTCAACCCTCCCCTCCCCTGTAAACCCCTTTAATGTGCTAAGATTTTGATGTGGTCAATAAGCCTTTGTTAGGCATCAGATATGAAGCTTATGTCTAAGTTTCATCAAAATTGTGTGTGTAGTTTCGGAGAAGAGAGCAAATAACTAATTTGAGGGGTCAACCTACCCATCCCCCTAAACCCCTTTAATGTGCTCAGATTTTGATGTGGTCAATACACCTTCGTTAGGCATCAGATATGAAGCTTGTGGCCAAGTTTTATCAACATCATTTATGTATTTTCGGAGAAGAGAGCAAATCCCTATTTGGGGAGGGGGCGTGTCAATAAAACCCCTCGTAGACCCCCTTATTGAGCGCAGATTTTGAATTCATTTTGAAAGCCATTAATTAGATCTATTAGCCTATGTATATTCCAAGTTTCAGCTAGTTTCAATGTATAGCCTTTGAAATCTGAGCGCCAACACATTTTTGGCGGACGGATGGACGGATGGACAGACACCAACGTGCATTTGAGGGTTTTCTTAATAAAACTCAAGAATGCGGAAACGGACGTTGCTGAAATTTGGAACATATTACCTCGACGTACAAAGTACTTGTATGTATTTACTTCTGAAATTTGCAGCCGATTTTGCCCAGTAGAAGCCGATAAACTAATTTTCAGTCCCTATGTTAAAGTTGCATACAGAGAAACCATCCCATATATAAAGGGAGGGGTGCTTTGTGCCTCCCTTGATATAAAACATAAACTGTTCAGCCTGGCAGTGGTATGTGCTCTACTGAATGTCGTTCTAGTTTATATCTCACCTGGACCATAGTTCAGGTGAGTTACTGTATTTGACTCACTGACGGACACTGTGAGATGCTGTCAGTCAGTATCTAAACACTTGGATCTTCTCCGAAACTACACACAATTTCGAAGAACCTTGACCACCGCCTTCATCACCCATGGTGGAGCAAAGTTTTTTTTCACGGAATTAAAAAAAAAATTAAAGGTCTAAAAAGGGAGAGGGGGGGAGGGAATCGACCTCCCAAAATAGGAATTTGATTTCTTCTCTGAAACTGCAAACGAGATTTCGATGAAACTTCATCACAACCTTCATCACCTGTGATAGCCTAAAGTTTGTTCATGGTATTAAAATAATCAGGGTCTAAGAGGGTCTCTAAAGGGTGGGGAGGGGGGGGGGGATTCGAAGGTTGGCTTGACTCCTCCACGCCAAAAATAGGTGTTTGCTTTCTCCTACAAAACTACACACAATTTTGATGAAACTTGACCACAACCTTCATCACCCGTGATGCAAAACTAATAGTCCTATTTTCAACAAACTTTGTAAAACGTCTGAGGACCAAGGTCGTGCAAATAATGCCTTGCAAATTCCATCAAAAAAATTGCATATCACACAAGTTGGTCAAATTAAAGGTCAAAGGTCATTACAATTTCAGGATTGCTACTATTGACTTTTTCTCAAAAAGTATTCACCCGATTTGGATGTAACCTCGTAGGAATAATCTCTGCATGGTGCTTTCACAAGTTTGTTCAAACCATCGGCTAATTTACATATTTTGTGGGTCAACCACGCCTACTAGTGGTTCTACCAAATGAGCCCAGAGGCATTGCCCCTATTTTTTTTAATTGTAATACAGATAGCGTTATTTTGCAGCACTACAGACAACTTTCCATATTACACACTATACATAAAATGGTGGGAATATTGGTGGGCTATGTTGTTACTTTTCCTGGACATGTTTCAGGCTCTGCCATGGACCATTGGCCCAGAGTGGATAATAGGGTACATACCCAAATAAGTGCATACCCAAAGCAATATTTGAGCTCCAAATATGTTTTTTTAATAACAGGACATATGATGAAATTTACGAAGGAAAATATTATTCATTTTTCTTCCTTCCATTTTATTGGAATCACCTTAGGCATTTTCTTTTCAACCGTGTTTCCAGATGTCTCCAACAAATTGTGTAGTGATAATATAAAAAGAGTTTGATCCTCTGGGTCCTCCATCAACCCCTCTGCGAGCTCTTTTAATAACATTTCTCCTGCTCACATAATCCCATGCAGGGTTCAAAAGATATATTACCAAAAGGAAGGATAAAACGAATAAAGTAACATGACAAACAAAGCAGGGATGATTGGGTCACTAGTAAGAATTGTGTTTGCAAATTGTTGATATTCCAGCAGTTTGTTCGATAATTTTTGGTTTAAAGTATCAACACAAGTTGATTTTTACAGTGAGTGCCATATACTATATCCTCCCCCTCCCCCAATTATCTCTAAGGGAATTAATTATTTAATTTAGCAACAGCATTGGTCATCAAAGCATGGTCAACTTTGTTCCTGTGTTTGATTCAGGAATCATATTCGACTAAACCTGCATTTTCGCGTGGTGCCAGCATGCAATGTGTAGTACATGGTGTTGTGTCATTGTAGTGCAAAATTTGCTACACGAGTGGAACCAATGTTTTTTGGAATCCTTATACCCTAGGCAACAAGATCTGAGTTGGTTCCATTTTTTTCAATGGCGTCTTTGGCGGGCATTTTGACTTTCAAAATGGCCGCCATTTTTTGCAATTTTGTATGTATCTTTTCACATAAAACACTTTGATTAACCATTTTTTCGGGCATTTTTGTCATTCCTTGTACAGAAAATCCACCAGAACACATATCCAGTTAACAGACGTTTTTTGAGAAATATCAGTCATCCCAAGGCACCTTAGTGCACACAAGACAGTGTGGAAACCACCAGGGCATACCATCCATTTCCCAGCATATTGGTCATGAAGATATTCTAACTTTAGGGCCCTCTTGTAAAGATCCATGTCAAATGTAACTAAGATCTTTCCAGTGTTTTCTGGACACACAACACTATTGAGGTATGAAAGCTTCTCAAGAACTGTCACCAGTGTTGTCCACTCATGAGCTGGTGCCTTAATGATGGGCATTGTGTGATCTTGATCAAGGTTGGGTGTCTTGTTCTCTTCTGGAGTGCACACATGAGAATTGTATGCTGACCAAACTGGTATACCGTCTGATGTCTCTTCATGGTGCCTCTGTGAATACGGTGAAAGTAGCCATGCAAAGTCTTGCTGTGTTGCATTAACAACTTTATCTTGATACTGACCAAGTTTAAAGTTTTCATAGCGTGGACTTCTACTTGGCTTGGGGTTACCAGTAATTGTACAGTCAGACATTTCAGTCAAAGTTGGCAGGATGTTCTCAAGTTTTGTTGAGGTGTTGTCATGCAGCTTCAGTGGTTCAGCTACAGTCTCGTATTCTGATACATCTGGGGGAACTCGTTGATAGACAGCAAGAGCAGTCCCATGGTTCTGGAAGATATCTTTATACAGAAGGTGCACATCAGGCATGGGGATGAACTCTCCTTCATCAATCCTTTGCTGTATGATGCTTGTAAACTCTACTTCAGCTGCTATGGATTTCAGGTTCTCTTCCTGTTTGGCTTCAAAGGACAACTCACCACCCTTACAATGTGGACGTTGAACATATTTTTCCCAGTTACGAGTGTAACAAAGGTGATGGTACACAATATCTCTAGCAAGTAAATCACCAGAAGTTATCACATCACCTAGGTTTACCTGCCAAGTCTTGTTTCCACTCTTATTGACAATATCTGTGAAATGCGAGCCTCTACTATAACTGGTACAAGGATGGAGAACCTCATTAGTATCTTTCTGGCAAAAGAAACATTTATCTCTGAAGAATGAGTCACTTTTGCTTTGAGATCTTGTAACTGTTGACACAGTTGTTGCTGAAGTTGACGGTGCTGCTCGGTTTTGAGGATTCGACGGTCGTCCCCTCTTGCGGTTCGTCAGATTTGAAATATTCTTTGATTTACAAGATTTACTAAAGTTCACTTCATCACGTTTGATATGAGCACGATTTGTCACTGCCTTGTAACATTGCTTGTGCCATGTAGCCTTTTTTTCTTTAAGTACTACTGAAGAAACATCACATAGTCTCTTACTAGCTGATGCAAAGCTTAAGTTGCCAAGTTGCACTCTTTTGTGTAAGCTGCTAAGAAATGTTTCATATGAAGCACATTTGAAATTGGCATGAGCAACGTCAACCAAAGGTTCAGGAGTTCTCTCTTGGCAGAATACACAAAGTTCGTAACTTGTTCATTGCTTCTTAGAAGGCGGCTCTTCAAACGATGACATTATGTGGCGGTGAAGCTGAAATCCAACTTGTCTATGCATACCTGTGAGATAAAAAAGAATAAAGCAAATGTTCATATTTCTTTCATTATTGTAATTATAGTTATCTATGTGTAGTTTAAGACTGTAGAAATTAGAATACATACAAGATTGCAAAA
This sequence comes from Myxine glutinosa, assembly GCF_964187855.1. NCBI lineage: Eukaryota > Metazoa > Chordata > Myxini > Myxiniformes > Myxinidae > Myxine > Myxine glutinosa. The sequence continues at coordinate 40,316,585 of NC_136263.1, forward strand.
AACGGCGGCCATTTTGAAATTCAAAATGGCCGCCGAAGACGCCATTGAAAAAAATGGAACCAACTCAGGTCTTGTTGCCAAGGGTATATAGATGCAAAAAAACATTGGATCCACTAGTGGAGCAAATTTTGCACTTACATATAATAATTCTACATAACACCATGTACTAGTGGCAGGACATGTCCTTCAAGAGAGACATAAAACCAGTTGTCCCATCTGTGTTGTGGATGTTAAAGATTTTATAGCACATCTTTATTGGAGAGCTCATGTAGCTAACGACACCAGACCAAATTTAACTAATTGTCAGGACAGAAGGTAGCAGGGTGTCTCGCCAGAGTTGGTCTGGTGTCATTGGCGACCTGGGAGTCGATGCACCTTCAGACAGAAACCCTGACCAAACTCCCTTTAGAAATAAAATACGAGGGTGATCAACGTACATCTCATTAGCACCCTTTTTGTTTTTCACCCCATGCTTTGTAAGTATAATAGGAGATCAAATTAAACTAATATAATGGAATTAATATTTTTGAATGAGAATATTTTGTCGACCTTATCATAATAATCTGATATATTACGATGAATTAAAAATTATTCACTTAATACAACACGTCACTCTCAAGGCTCCTAATAAATTGCTCTGCCTCCGTAAGTTAGAATACTCCAAGGCAGTATGGCCCATTTCTTTTGAACTTGATATTCATCAATTATTAGGAATTTTTTTTGCAAATCCTAGTGGAGAGAGTAGCAGTTGCTGCATCCATCACAGTCGATCTTGAAAAGATGAATAACCGGTCCAATACCTAGCACCATGAAATAATCCAGGAAGGACCCCCCTTAAATTTTTCTCCACAACAGCCCTCAGGTAAACACATTGATCTATTCATTTGTTCAACCTTTAGCTAGACATCATTTTCCTGAACTATTGGGCTTCACATCACCCATTCACCCATGGCCTCTCCTGGACGGATTCTATACATCTCCAAGTTGGCTGCCAAAGCCAGATGCAGATAGGATATTCTGTTCTGAGCAAAATCAGGCCTTGCTTCTGCAGAACTTATTCACCAAATAAAACACTATGTGTGTACATCGGTACAGATGTCTGTCCCCCCTTCATAAGGACGATTTGAGTCAGGTTTTAAAGGCCAATCTTTTAACATGGCTGTGTGTTCACTGTGGTCAAAAAGTCCAAAAGACTCCGAGGAACCAAAAGTCCTATATGTTGAAAAGTCCGTAAGGACCCAAAACACCCCAAGGACTCCAAAGACCCAAAAACCTAGAGGACCTAAAAGACCCAGAGGACCCAAAAGACCCCGAAGACCCAAAATACCCTGAGGATCCCAAGGTCCCAAAACACCCCGCAAACCCAAAAGACCCAGAGGACCCAAAAAGACCCAGAGGACCCAAAAGACCCAGAGGATCCAAATGACCATGAGTACACCTAGGTCCCAAAAAACTCAAAGTACCCCGAAGACCCAATCTTTTAAAGACACAGAGGACTCAAATACATCCATAAAACCCTGAGGACATTGAAGTCTCAAAAGAAGAGTAATTATGTCTCTTCTATTGGAATTGTAGATGCTGCCTTGCAAACGAGCCTGAATGATGGTGTACCGAAGCATTTTTTATTTTTTTAATAACAATAAATATAAGATGCAGGGAGGTGACATTCGCTGCATGTGATGTGCAATGAGCACAGAGTAAAACGAATGTTAATTTACGTCCGTAGAATGTCTAATAAATAAAGATGATATAAGCACACCTGATGCTAGGCAGACACTTCAGAATTTGGCACGCACACGAGGCTGTACCATCAAAACAAAACATCCCAAAATATAAAGAAAATAGGACCACATTTGAACATATTGTCGCATCACCAGCGAATAAGACCACCGAATGACGAATGGCTGAACGTTCTTTACTCCCGAGGTGAACGACCGAATTTTTGGCGGTTATGACGTGTGCGGGATAAAGGAATGCAAAGCGTTTACCTGAATGAAAAACACACAGGTTTATTCACAAACCCACAAAACATGTAAACATGACAGTAAATTCAACAATCACGTAATTTAATGAAAATAAATCAAGGACGAAATAAATGTTGAGGTACAAAACTAATTCCCTAATTTGAGGATCACATTCTCCACACAGTCTCAAATATGAACACACAGGGGAAAAGTAACAAAATAAATTGTTTCCTTTTTATAGTGCACTTAGCTCGTCGTCCTAATGAGTACTTTGGTCAGGTCGGCAAAGTTGGCCAAATCCAACGCTTACCGCGCCTGAGCGCCCAATATGGCACCGGCCGACGACGTGAGCGCACCAAGCAGTGAAGTAGATAGCCAAGACGTCCTCCTCTCGATTCCTGGCCAGCAAGCACAACGCATACATGCAGCTCTCCTGAAGAGCACCACAGCCACCAAAACTTCCTCACTCTGATATATCAAAAGCTCTCCTCAAAAGCATACAAAATGGCTAAGCTCCTTCACCAGAACCAAGAGACGCACCCTTCTTTTTCTCTCTCGAAGCTTCTAGTTAACCTCCCACCGACCAATGGTGAAGCTCTTTCCAACTCACCTCATGCTCCTCTCGGCCAATCATCACCTTCAGGGGCATGGCCTGCTGGCTGGGTCTCCACCTCCTCATCACACCACTCCAGGGGCATGGCCTTTTTCCTTATTAGATCATTTGGGCGGGGCTTAGTCTGATCGGCTCTGCTTGGGTTCTGTCGGTGGTTGTTTAAAGGAGGTTTTCATGGCCGGCCTTGTCAGCAAAACGTAAAGGGAAAATTACAAAGGGGAAATCACGTCCTGGGGAAAATTAGCCTTAATCCCTATGTTAATTAGCACTGCTTCACCCTTCGTGTGAAGACACATAAACAATCTTAAGCTACAGTTTCCCTCTTAAGTACATCGAGATTTCTCCTACACGCCCACGGTCCATGCTACAATTATACAATCCTACCTTTACTATGGGATCCTTTTACAAATCATTTTACAAATCCCCCCACAAACGTAACAATATGTTTTAAAATAACGCTTTGCCTTCCTACAAGACATTATATCTTCCAATCTCCTTGAATATTTAGAATAAAATAACTCCAACCTGTCATGTTGATGGCCTTTTATAATAGGCAGTCTGTAAAACACGTATTCAAAGCATAATGAAGTATCATTCTCCTTGTGTGCTCGTGGAAGTGCCTCCCACATCCTATTCCTGGAAGCCGTGAAGGCCAACGCTCTGAAAATCATTGCTATTACCCATCAATAAGCATGGGTTTACTGATTTCTCACTGTAGATAGACTGTTTGGTCTTTTGATCTTTACTATTTATCTTCTGGTCTTGCTCCTCCTGCCATTTCAGTCATCTGCCCTCCCCACCTTTACCATTGTCAGCACTCACTTTTTAAGCCCCAATCCAGCCCTGGATATGTGAATGGGTAAGTGTCCCCACTCGACTACCTGTTGAAGGCTGTTTTGAAGTGGTGGAAATGCAACTTTACAGCACGGCTGCCCGGTGGTCCCATTCATCATTAAGGTAGGTGTAAATGTTACCCCTGGTAACGTTTGTTGATTAAAACGGTGCATGATGTTCAAATCATATTTTATACATTACTTTATTACATTGAGTGCTAAGTGCCCAAACAATGACAATGAATAAAAGTAAAATTGTCTAAATCTGCAACTTCTAAAATAAATTTAAAAGGTTACATGCTTTTGAGAAAGGGGCAGAACATTTATTGGTGAAGCAGCTTTCTGATGAGAAAATGCCCAAACCAATGAAAGGCTTCTAAGTTTCAGTCCTTAGCACAACTATGCCAGTCTTAATTATTCTCCAATACGCATAACACAACCCAGCAGACTGTGTAGTTTTTCAATCCACTATGATGAATCTTTTTCTGACCATTAATAAAAATATTCCTGTGATTTATGCAATTTATCACATCTGTGAATTGTCAAAATCTGTTGCATGTATATTTGGCTTCGTTGGCAGCTTGCGACTGGAGTTGTTAAAGTTGGTCATGGGAGGATTTTACCTTCTATTCCAGTAATACCCAAAACACAATGTTGCAACTGTTGGTCAGAAGGGCCTCAAAAGCCCTTCTGTTTTCTTCCATTTTTTTTACATGATATAAAGCTCATCGTGGAGCTGTCACACACAAACACACATACACACACGACTGTTAGACGAGACAAACCAGCTATGACGGATTAATCTTTTAAAATCATTGTTGAATGACAAATTAAGTTTTGAACACCATTCAACCAGAAACACAAACAAAAACACCCATTTCTAAAGACTAAAAGGTACGAGTTGAGCCACAACTTCATAAAACGTGGTTACATGGTAGTGAATGAAAAGCCATCAATGGTATTTCAGTGTATGACAGGCCGCAATGTACCTTGGTTCTCTCAAATTCTCCCAGGAAATTGAAAATTCATTCAGCTAATTGAAAATCCCTTGGCTTATTAATGGAATGATGCAATACCATTTACTGCGCTGAAAATATCAATAAACGGCGATGATAGAGTAGTCTGTAATTTTGCAGTACATTTACAGCATAATTCCACATATTAATGATGGAAAGAGGAATGTTCAATACTCACAATTAAATATTTAACCGATTTGCAACTAAATCGGTCCACAGGTTCAGGAATAATATATGCAACAGTTTTCAAGCTTAAACGCAACCTGACGAAGGCAGTTTGATTTGAATCACCATTGCAAGAAGGAGGTCGACACTGTGTTATATTGTTGCATGTACTGCCCCACGCCATAATAGCTTCAACCAACAACATCGCCAGCAGCTGATGTGGGAATTGTACATGCTAGAGATCCCTCAACAGGATGACAATGCTTCTGATATAAAACTGCAAAATTCACCCCAGTGGAGAATGAAAAAAGGAGGGGTAAAAGACCCCGCCCCCCCCCACCTCCTCATCCTGTTTTGTATTGGTCTCTCCCCCACCCCCTAAGCCCCCCTCCCACCTCCCCCCGAATTTGTGACGAAGGAATGGCAGATCATCAGCTGAGCTGAGCCGGCCAATTGTGGGCCCCCAACGCTGATGATCGAAGGTACTAGGTCCACCAATCTCACCTCCCCGCGAAGTCAACCATGGGTCTGCACACCAAAAAGGGTGCTGCCCTTCTTCTCCAACCTTGTATAAGATGACGAGATGGCCGGTCCCAGTGCGCATACACTTCAATCCGTGATCATCCTCACTTACCTGGCATTACCTGGTTCAGAACATGGAGGAACAAGACAACTCAATTTCACATGACAATCTAAGAATTAATGACCAGCAACATGGAAACAGACATCTTATCCAAATCATAAATCTATCTATAATTCCAGTAATCTCTGTATGTCTGTGTGTCTGTGTGTCTGTGTGTTTGTCTGTGACCGCTGTTTCTCGACAACTACCGGTCCGATATACTTGAAACTTGCCAGGTATATTGCTGGGGACCTGAGGATGTGCCTTTTCAAGGTTTGAAATTAATCGGACAAGTAGTTACCGAGCTATGGCGATTTAGCCGTTCGCCGTTCGCTTTGGCTTTGCGAATGGACCAAACCATTTCATGTAAATAGAGGGGGGGGGGGGGGTTCTACCGTACTCGCAAGCCGTTCGCTTTGGCTTTGCGAATGGACCAAACCATTTCATGTAAATAGAGGGGGGGGATTGTCACCGTACTCGCAAGCCGTTCGCTTTGGCTTTGCGAATGGACCAAACCATTTCATGTAAATAGAGGGGGGGGATATAATTTTAGATATATATATAGTACGGGCATGCCCTAGTACTTAAAACACGGTCATAATATTCCGGTGGTGGAGTTGCGGTTTATGTCAAGAACACCACCTCCTACTGCCCGTGTACTGACCTTCTCTTTCCTACCCCTAAGGAGTACCTTTGGCCGTGATTTTCACTCAGTAACCACTTCTCGTTTGGCTGTGTGCTGTACCATCCTCCTAACAGGGATGACTCTCTTTACATCTCCCTCTCTGCCTTCATGGACCAACCTATAACCACCCATCACAACCCTCTTCCTCATATGTGGCAGTTTCAACTGTCACGCATGCCATGGCTGGGTGTTGGTGCCTTTTCAACCACTGATGGCATTATAGCAATGGACTTCTGTGACTCCATGGGCCTCACACAATCGGTGAACTTTCCGACCCGAATTTCTCCCAGTGGTATGTCCTTCCTTCTGAGCTTGGTAATGATTAATTTTCCTCCTACTATCTCCTGTTCCTCTTCTCTTCCGATAGCTTCAAATGATCATATGCTTGTGAGAGTCAACATCTGTCTGGCTATTGTCTGTATTGCCTCAGCTCCGCAGAGTCCTGCAGTTCATTCAAACGGACTGCCAGGGACTGCAAGCTATTCTCTCATGTTAAGACTGGTCCACCATTTCCACATCTCCTGATATTAATACTGTCTGGCATTCATTCCACACAAGCTTGCTTTACCTTTTATACAGATTTATAACATCTTGTCTGCAGCTATCATACCGATCCTCTCGTCCTTGGTACACATAATCCTGTGGTGAGGCAGTTGCCTTCAAACAAATGTGTATCCACTCTCAGGAAAGCCAAAAAACAATATCTGGATAACCTAAAGACTGATATCTCAAATCTGTCTCCTTCTTCAAAGACCTGGTGGCACCTTGTCAAGTCTGTTTGATATATGCTTTCCATTCATCGCTTCCCTCACTTCAAATGGCACCACAGTGCTTGTGAGAAGGCTGAATGTCTCAATTCTGTGTTTGCTTCCAAATCTTTATGCACCCTGCCAACAATATATGGAAGCGCTCAACCTCAAATATGAAATCAGGACCTTCTCTGTGGACATGTCTAGACCAATTGATATTGTCCAGCACTCCATCTTGATCTCCAAACTCTGTGCTTAGGGCATCCAAGACCTCCTCCTATTATGGATCACTGACTTATTCCACTCCCATAGTCAGCAAGAAGCTCTTAAGAGGATCCTCTCATATTCTCTACTGTTCAAGCCTGGCGTACCCCAATACATTGTCTTGGGCCCAGTCTTATTCCTCATTTTCATCGATGATCTTTCCAATTCCTAAAAATCATACATATCCATTTGATGATGATTCCTTCCTCTGCTAGAAACAACAACAACAACAACAGGCATTTTAAGGCCATTTTCCCTGCTAGAGTGGGGGCAAGGTAGCCTTGCGGTCCCCATGACAATCTTCTCCATTTTGCCCTATTTTCTGCATCTCCCCTTGTTAACCCCCTGGCCCACATTTCTTCTTCCACCATCTTTAGCCAAGTCTTTCTCGGTCTTCCCCATCCTCTACTTCCTTCGACATTCATTTCCATCACTTTTCGCAACCAGTCACCTTGCGGTCCCCATGACAATCTCTCCATTTTGCCCTATTTTCTGCATCTCCCCTTGTTAACCCCCTGGCCCACATTTCTTCTTCCACCATCTTTAGCCAAGTCTTTCTCGGTCTTCCCCGTCCTCTACTTCCTTCGACATTCATTTCCATCACTTTTCGCAACCAGTCACCTTGCGGTCCCCATGACAATCTTTTCCATTTTGCCCTATTGTCTGCATCTCTCCTTGTTAACCCCCTGGCCCACATTTCTTCTTCCACCATCTTTAGCCAAGTCTTTCTCGGTCTTCCCCGTCCTCTACTTCCTTCGACATTCATTTCCATCACTTTTCGCAACCAGTCACTTTCATCCTTCCTCAACACATGACCAAACCATCTCAACCTGTTTCTCTTCACAGCATCAATCACAGGCTCTATTCCCATCATTTTTCACAATTCATCATTTGGCTTCCTCTCTCTCAACAACACTCCACACATCCACCGAACCATTCGCATTGCCACCCTTTCCAGCATTAGTTGCTGCTCTATGTTCATTACCCATGTCTCACTCCCATAAATCATAACACTTCTCACACATGCAGCATACACCTTTCCCTTCAGCTTCAACGACACTCCCCTCCTCGTCAGCACGCCACTCAGTTCCCGAAACTTCTTCCATGCATATCTCACTCCAGAAACCATTGCCGAGTCTGATCCACCTTCTCCATTCAGCATGTCTCCTAGGTTGCAAAATGTTTTCACACGTTCCAGCTTCACGCCGTCTCCAAGATCCAACTCAACATTTCCTCCATCTGCAGCTCTCTCTGTGCACACCTTACACTTGAATGCAGCTGCCACACTGGTTAATGACCCTCTCAAACCACTACATTTTTGGTGAAACCACTCAGGGCACATTGTACATTGAATGGAGTTCACTCCGACACCCTTCCTGCACACAGCACACGGCCACTTCCCAGTTCTTTCCACCTCGCCACATGCTTTACCACTTGCCATCACCTTCGTCTTTCCGATATTCACCTTCAGACCTTTTGTCTCCATACATTCCTTCCACTTGTTCATCTTCTCCTTCAGTCCATCCATAGTTTCTGCAATCAACACCAAATCATCTGCATACAACAACTCCCATGGCAAACCCTCCTTTACATTCCAAGCCAGCACCTCCATCACAGCTACAAATAGTAGTGGACTTAGTACCGACCCCAAATGCACTCCAACCTTCAACTCAAACTCACCACTGTTCCCGTCCTTCATCCTTACAGCTGTGTGCGCACTCTCGTACATTGCCATCACTACTCTGATCAACCATTCCTCCACTCCTAACTTCCTCATTGCCCATGTCACTACTTCGCGTGGTACCCTATTGAATGCTTTCTCCAGATCAAAAAACCCAAGAAACAACTTCTTCCTCTTCTCCATGTACTTCTCCTGCAACTGCCTTGCAATAAAAAGCATGTCTGTCATTCCTCTTCCTGGCATAAATCCAAACTGCATTTCGTCAATCTTCACTTTCTTCCTTATCCTCCTCTCCAACACCCTTTCCAATACCTTCATTCCATGCTCCAATAACTTTGTCGCTCGATACGAGCCACAGTCCAGAGGGTCACCTTTCCCCTTGTATCGAGGGACGAGGGTACTCAGTTCCCAATTCAATGGAATGCGGCCTTCTTTCACCACCAGATTACAGATCTCTGTCATTCTCTTCACACCCCAACTTCCTGCTGCCTTCAACATATCTCCCACAACTCCTTTCAGCCCTCCCGCTTTTCTACTACTTCATTGCTTTTATCGCTTCCTCAACTTCCTTCTCAGTTATCTTCTCTGCCGGTCCTAAAACTGGGTTACTCTCTATGTTGCCATCCCATTCATTCTCTGCATTCAACAGCATTTCCATATTCCTCTTCGATCTTCCTTTAATTCCATCTGGGTCCACAACGATTTGTCCCACTTCATCCTTCAAGCAACTCACACCCATCACATTACACCTCTCTTTTGCTATCTGCTTTGCAATCCTGAATACCGCTCTCTGACCCTCTTCCGAATCCAAGCGGTCTCCGAACATTTTCCTACATGCCTCCTGCACCTTTAGTACCTCTTTCTTTGCAGCCTTCTTGGCTGCCTAATAACTTTCATGCTCTGCCTTTTCTGCTCCCATGCCCCTCGCCTTCTGCCACTCCTTGAACTTCTTCCTCTTCTCGTCAATCCTCTTTCCAACTTCATCATCCCACCACCATGTTTCCGAGTGCCTCGGTGGTCCTTTTATCCATCCACATACCTCACCAATGGCTCCCAACAGACTATCTTTCATTGACATCCAACCACTTTAAAGCTAAACCACATCATCCTCTGCCATACTCAGCCTCTCTTTTAATGCCTCCCTCACTGTCACCTCTTTCAACCTCCACACCTTCATTCTTGGTTGGTACTTCACCCGCCGAACTCTCCTTGCACCTTTCACCATTATGTCGCAGACAACCAAGTGGTGCTGTGAAATAGCCTCCTCCCCCGGGACCACCTTTGTGTCCTGGAGGTGCCCCCTATCTCGCGTACGCACCATCAGGTAGTCAAGGGTTGTTGTTGACCCACCTGACGTGTATGTAACAAGCTTATTATCCTCTTTCTGGAACTGAGTATTACAAATCAACAAATCAGCTCCATCAGCAAACTCCAAAATCCTTTCACCTTCTCCATTTCTCACACCATATCGGTAACCCCCATGAACTCCCTCAAAACCGTCCATACTCCTTCCCACATGTCCATTTAGGTCTCCTCCTTTCACAACAACTTCCTCATCTTTCACGTTTTCCATCAGCTTCTCTATTGCACACCAGAAGTTGTCCTCTTCATCGCTCCGACCAACCTGCGGAGCATATCCCGAGATGACGTTCACCAAGAGCTTTCCAATCATCATTTTCACAATCATCAACCTTTCACTCACTCTCATTACACTCACCACACTGTCTACAAACTCCTCATAAAACAGGGCACCAACACCATGCACACCTTCTGGGCACTTTTGCCACACAAACTTGTATTTCTGTCCCTGCCTACCCTTCACCATTCTCACACCACTTCCCTTCCATCTCGCCTCCTGCACACAACATATGTCCACTCTTCTTCCGACCAATACTTCCACTACTTCTCCTGATCTCTCTCATTGTCCCTACATTCCATGTCCCAAACCTCAGAAACCGATCTCCACGTCAGGCATCAGACGTTTCATTGTCATAAATGGAGTGATTTCCACCCTTGCTTCCAGCGGGTTCCCCACCTTGAGTTTTGACGAGGGGGAGTGGGGTCCCCCACGGGGTACTTCGGGCTGTACCCTGCCCATATGTAGTTGTAATTGTCATGGTCCCCTTTTTGAGGCAATGTTTTTATGGCCGGATGCCCTTCCTGACGCCAACACTTTTAGTCGCCTCTTAGGACACGCAGGGATACGGTGTACCTATTCTAAACCACGGTACACACTGGGGGTTACACACTCTGCTGTAACATCTCTCATTTTTCAGACATGCAAATTTGAGTGGCCTCTGACATCTCTACAGACCTTGACATAATCAGAGGTTGGTCCAACAATTGGAATGTCGTTTTTCAACCCTGACAAATCCCACACACCTAGTCTGTCTCTCAGAAAGGATCGTCTGGCAAATCATCCCTCCTATTTCCTAAACAAACCACTTGAAGACCTTAAGTCATTCAAACTTTTGGGTCTCACCATCAACCATGATCTTTCTTGGGCAGACCATATTTCCAAGATGGCCTCCAAAGCCAGCTGCTGTCCTGGCATCCTCTCTCATGCAAGATCTTTCCTTGACCAATCTGAACTTTTGACAACTTACAAGGCCATCTTTTGCAGCTTTATGGAGTACTTCCCTCCCCTTTAGGCTGGTGCCCCTGCCTTACACATTACCCTTCTTGATGCCATTGAAAACAAGGCCCTCAAAATCATAGGGATCTCAAAGTTGGGTGTCTAGGCCTGTTACTTTGGCATCACAGGCAGGTTGATGGCCTCTCTGTATTCTACTGCTTCCTTTTTGGTTTTGCACCCTCTGCCCTCCCTTGGCTCTGTCTCTCCCCAATATTCTACAGGGTGTATACGGTCTAGCAGTAATCCTCTTATTATTAAACTCCCAAAGTTCAGGCTCACTGCTCACCTCCACTCTTTTGTTCCTCTCTTCTCTCACCTGTGGAACAAACTTCCAGTCTGTTTAGTCCAACTCTTCCCTCCAGGGCTTCAAGCAAGCAGTGCACTGATATCTCTTGTTATCCCCAATTCTAACCCATGATATCTATTACCCCAACTAACCTTCCCTAACCCAACCCTTATACTTGCTCATTTTAGTGTTTCCTCCCCTTCTTTCTCTCTCTCCCTCATTTTCTTCCTGTTTGTTTATTCCCTAGCTGGTTGTGTTGAATTGTTTCCCCTATATTGTACTGTCAATTTAACCTTGCTCTTCAATGACCCTTTCTCTTGCAGAGAGAAAAAGGAAAAAAAAATTGAGATGTTTGTACCTATGAAAAAGCCCAGTCATCAGAAGTGTTTTACATTTTCTTACAAAGAAAACTTTCTGAGAAAGTTATTTTTAGAGATCACCACTGGAAGGATGTTAGAAAGTGATGGTATGACAGATAATGACTTTGTAGATTACTGCTTGGAGCATATGACTTTGTAGATTACTGCTACGACACCAGCTGAAAGATTATGTAACACAAGTTGCAGGTAGAATTGGCAAACATGATGACAGGAAATACCTCACCACCCTGTTTTGTGTTGTCTAATGTAAAACAACAAAAGTTTGATAAATCACATGGCACTTTCTTTATCAAATAAACGAGCTCAAGGTGGACGGAACATTGGTATTCCTTAAAGACCGTATTTGTCATATGTTGGCATCCAGCATCATAAAATAAAGGTCTTTTAAGATTTTCAATTAACCTAATTAAAATTACAAAGGTCACAGTTAGTGTCGGTTGGTAATCTGTGATGATAATATTAGTGTTTAGTTTGGTAAAAATGTCAGTGCATAAATTTGTAGGCCTACGTTTGTGTCCAAATGTCCCCATGCTGTGTAACTGTATTTTGGATGAGGCAGACTCTGCCTTATGCCAAATGATAGCATTATTTCCCCCATTTCTGACCGCCAAGTAATCCTTTGCATTTTGAAATGACGTGGGTTGAAGCCCGACCCAAAGTTCTTTACTTTATCCCCCTGAACCCAAATTTTCTCCACAAATCAGAGGAATTTCAGCCTTATAATGAGCAAAGCTTTGTGCGTGGAGACTTGTTGAACTAGTGCAGAACCAGGGGTGGATTTAAAAAGAAAGTATCGGGCTCACAACATGTGTTGGACTAAATTGTCTTCGCTATGGATGTGATCGTAAAAATCAATGGCGACATCATATTAATTAGGAACATCACATGGCTGAAAATAAACAACAAACAAGCGTTATGCCTAGGTCCCCCGTCGTTGAAGTGATGTGAGTTGACAAAGTGGAAGACGCAAGGCGGCCATCTTAGATTTTGACGTGGCGAGCCAATTTTCAATAGCGTTCTCCCTTATGCGTAGATACACCCACACACCAGATTAGAAGTTAGTAGTTCATTTATTTTTGAAAATATTCCGCTCACAAGGTTCAGACATACAAGGCGGCGGCAATCTTGGATTTTGACGTGGCGAACCAATTTTCAACAGCGTTCTGCCTTATTCGTAGATGCACCCACACAGCAGATTAGAAGTTAGAGGTTCGTCTATTTTTCAAGATATTTCGCTCACAAGGTTCAGACATGTATATGGTGGCGGCCATCTTGGATTTTGACCTGGCGACCCAATTTTCAATAGCGTTCTTCCTTATGCCTAGATACACCCACACACCAGATTAGAAGTTGGTACTTCGCTTATTTTTCAAGATATTCCGCTCACAAGGTTCAGACATACATGGCGGTGGCCATCTTGGATTTTGACGTGGCGACCCAATTTTCAACAGCTTTCTTCCTTATGCGTAGATACACCAACACACCAGATAATAAGTTAGTAGTTCGTTTATTTTTCAAGATATTTCGCTCACAATGTTCAGACATATATATGGTGGCGGCCATCTTGGATTTTGACGTGGCGACCCAATTTTCAATAGCCTTCTTCCTTATGCCTAGATACACCTACACACCAGATTAGAAGTTGGTACTTCGCTTATTTTTCAAGATATTTCGCTCACAATGTTCAGACATATATATGGTGGCGGCCATCTTGGATTTTGACGTGGCGACCCAATTTTCAATAGCGTTCTTCTTTATGCCTAGATACACCCACACACCAGATTAGAAGTTCGTACTTCGCTTATTTTTCAGGATATTCCGCTCACAAGTTTCAGACATACATGGCATCAGACATACATGGCGGCGGCCATCTTGGATTTTGACGTGGGTTGCACCCACACACCAAATTAGAATTCGGTCCTTCGCTTATGCACGCACGGATGCACGCACGGACGCACGCACACACGGATGGAGGGCAAAACCATAGTCCCCCTTTCGCTCCGTGGTGCGACGTGGGACAATAAAACAACTGTTTCATAAGAGGGACAAAGTGTGAATTATATTGAACAAGCGTTACGCCTAGTGTTACGGATTCGTCACTTCCGTCGTTGTGGTTTTCATCCACTGTAAGCATTTTTGGTTCCATGTACTATTATTGTTATCGTTTAAGTGAAATGGAGATAACTGTTTGCAAAAGGTAAAAAAAATTAGTGTTTTAAAAGAAACCGGAAACTGGATCGAGAGAAAAACTGGACGAAGAAGAGGAGGAAGAAGCGGAGCAAGTGAGGTCGAGAAGAAGCCGGGCTGCTTTGAGGTCTTGAGCAAACGCTGGCGAACGGGGGTCACGAGCGAACTTTGGGTTTCCTGGGAAAGGGATTCCTGTGACAGAGTGGTTATCGCTGTGACAGATAAACCTGCGTGACTGGTTTTGCGGTTGATTCTGAAGAGAATCGTTTGAGTGCAGGTACGCCTCCAGTATGGGCCCGTCGGCCATTTTGCCTCGCTCCCGCCATTTCGCATCGATCCAGCCTTTTCACCTCGCTCCAGCCATTTCACCGCACCCAGTCGTTAACCTGGTTTGCATGTGTAACGTGGATTTCGAGTGGGAATTTGCGGTTCGCTGTTTGGGAGCCGTTGAACGTTCATACCCGAAGGTGTGATTTCCCAGTCGCCTTTTGAGGGCATCTTTGCGCATCTTTGGCAGTGTGACTGTCAGCCGAACTGGATTCTGGTCTCGATATGACATAGTTCTTACGATCACGGGAGCGTGGATCGACTTTGGCTTGATGCAGGGACAGAGACTTTGGGAATGTTCTTTTCGCTCACTTGGAGCACAGTGAGTTATATTGTAAGAAACTGATGGTACCATCATAGGAATGATATAATATTTGTTGTACAATTGATTAATATTGTTCTTGTGCTGTTCTTCTTGTGTGACCTTAATACAATACTTGTTTGTTGATAACAATTGGTGTGGTTTCACCATTGGTCATTGACACCCAGAATAACACATCTTTCTGCCGTGACTCCTTTCGGGGCTCGGAGGTACACCGTGACCAGGGTTTGGGGAGGAGCACGTAACACTAGGTCCCCCATCGGTGAAGTGATGCGAGTTGACAAAGTGGAAGACGCAAGGCGACCATCTTGGATTTTGACGTGGCGACCCAATTTTCAATAGCGTTCTTCCTTATGCGTCGATACACCCACACACCAGATTAGAAGTTAGTAGTTCATTTATTTTTCAAGATATTGTGCTCACAAGGTTCAGACATATAGTATATGGTGGCGGCCATCTTGGATTTTGACGTGGCGACCCAATTTTCAATTGCATTCTTCCTTATGCCTAGGCACACACACGCAGCAGATTAGACGTTGGTATTTTGCTTATTTTTCAAGATATTCCGCTCACAAGGTTCAGACATACATGGCGGCAGCCATCTTGGATTTTGACGTGGCGACCCAATTTTCAATAGCGTTCTTACTTATGCCTAGATACACCCACACACCAGATTAGAAGTTAGTCGTTCGTTTATTTTTCAAGATATTTCGCTCACAAGGTTGACATATATATGGTGGCGCCCATCTTAGATTTTGACCTGGCGACCCAATTTTCAATAGCGTTCTCCCTTATGCGTAGGTACACCCACACACCAGATTAGAAGTTAGTCGTTCGTTTATTTTTCAAGATATTCCGCTCACTAGGTTCAGACATACATGGCGGTGGCCATCTTGGATTTTGACGTGGCGACCTAATTTTCAACAGGGTTCTTCCATATGCCTACTTGCACCGACACACCAAATTAGAATTCGGTCCTTCGCTTACGCACGTAAGCACGTCCGCACGGACGCACGCACGGACGCACACACTGACGGAGGAGAAAACCATTGTCAACTTTTCGCTCCGCGGTGCGACAATAGATGAATCACAACTGTAGCAAGAGCAGAGCCTGGGCTTATGAAAGAATAGCAGAAGTACCCGGCATTGGGGGAGGGGAGGGGACAGTGGGGGGAGGCAGGAGAGGGAGGCATGAGGTAGGGAGTGGGGGGAGTGGAAGGGGGAGGGGAGGGGAGGTAAGAGGCGACGGAGGAGAAAGATATACTACATATACATCTTTTGGGGGGTGGGCACTTGACAGGCCACTCCGTTTTAGGGGAGGGGGGAAAGGGAAGGAGGAAATTTTTTCCCGTGCAAAGAGTGCTTCATAACCTCAGAGTTGCACAGGTAAAGAAGGAAATTGTAATACCCTCTGCCATCATCACCAAGTGGCGCTACATGGTACACATTTACATGGAGCATTCATGTCCTTCCTCCGGCCTCCCACACCTCCGCATTAGGTCGCGGCGACATAGCCTAAGTTACCCCCCAGACAAAGGTGTATTTGTATCCCAAGTAAAGAATATAAGCGTTTATAGCTGGAGTACCCGGCGTTGCTCAAGCGAAAAAGAAACATTAACATATTTGAAATGGGGGCAAATATAATGGAAAAGCAATTACATCCAAATCAGATTCCATCACAAATGTCAAATCATCATTTTACCTTTTCGTTCAATATGTTGTTGAATGTACCGTTGATCACATTTCTGAGTTAAGTATGATGACGTTCAGGAAGAAGAAGAAGAAGAAGAAGCCTTACCACCAACTTCAACCGCTTCTGGAATTGTTTGATTATTTGTCTTCAAATGTCTGGTAATTGTTTTGTATTTATTTATGCAAATGTGTACTTGTATATAACTGTCATTAATCAAAAAAGCTTTGGCACTATAGAGTGATGTTATTTTTTTAACTCCAAAAAAACAAACTTTTTTTGTTTAAAACACCCCCAGGCACTCACTGATGAACCTCTGAAAGTTTGACGAAGATCGGTTCCGCCATCTCTGAGAAAAATGGCGACACACAGACAGACAGACCAACGGCTCTCTTATATCGTAGATCAGCAAATGCTTACGACAACGGGCAGAAGGTAAGCAGCAGGCAATAAGCCGTTTGTCGTGCTTGTTTCCCAAAAGCAAAACTTACACTTGCAAGTTACAAATTTTTAATCTCATCTCATTTTATTCAGCACAAACATTAGTATTCAAAATGGCAACCAGGCAACTTACTGGAGCTTCCACTCAAACATTTAAATTCCATCATCCTCAAAAATAGCTCGTTTTTGATTGGCACTATTGTACTTGTTCGTCAGATCATGTAGGCCTACTAGTCAGGGCCCTTAGGGATATTTTGGTTCAAATTCTTCCAAAAGCATCAAATTTGGCGCAGATGTTGCCCATGCCATACTCTTTCGATTTTTGACGGGCGCCAAGGGTGGTATGATCCGGGAACCGTACCGGTCCATCCCGCCATGTCACCTGACCTATGACGTCATAATTAGGATATGCATCCAATCACATGGCGTACTATAAGCGGTCAAAGTTCAAAATGAATCGATCGAAAAATGAAGGCAGGGATCCATTTTTAAGGTTTTCATAAAATCCAATATGGCCGCCAGGTCACATGACCTATGACGTCATATTTATGACATGTATACAATCATGTATACATGAACCCGGGTCATGATCGCAAAAAAATTAAACACAAGGATATGGCATACAGTTCATAAAACATCAAAATCCGTACCTTTGTAATTAGACTGATGAACGGCATATGCCTGAAAATTAGGAAATAGACATGTAAATATTTCCTCTAATTGTCAAAAATAAGGTCAGAGTTCGATTACCCAACCCAGAAACATAAAATGGTGAACCTCGCGTAAATCTTGACAAAAAACTCAAAAACCGACATGTTTGACTCAAAAATGACCTTTAAGATGACCTTGGGGGTTGACCTTGACCTCGAATCATCAAAATAACATCATAATTGGATACCTCGACCTCCAAAACCCCTGAAAAGTGGCATCATACATGATTCCAACCCTTTTGGTTATTTAACTGATTTTCCTCTAATCCGGGTGGCGGCCATTTAGTATTTTTTTTTTTTTTTTTTTTTTGTATACAAGATCGAGGCTCGTGAAGGAGCGAACATTTATCACACAGAAAGACAAACCGACAAACCGACACATAACCGACAAACCGACACATAAAACAAAAAGCATCGGGAGCAGTAGACAAGATGGGGAGAGAGGGGGAAGGACACAAACACAACATTTGAGAGCAGGAACCGAGAGACATGGAGACATCGAGAGAACTGTGGGAGGGAGACGGCTTTGGGGGGGAGGCATGGGAAAGGGGGTGGGAGAGGCATAAAACATATGGACACTGCCAGGACTACCGGGAAAGAAGTTGGAATTACAAACAAGGTGGATCTGGGGTGAATTAGTGGGGGTAGAAAAGATCAAGGTTTTGGATGGGGGAAGATAAGAGATGGTGGTGAACAGCTGTTTTAAAGATCTGGAGGGAGGAGTGGGATTGAAGGGAGTGAGGGAGTTTGTTCCAGAGGCGGGAGAAAAGAGGAATGAAGGAGTGAAGGTGAGCAGAGAGCCGAGATTTTGGCAGTTTAACCATCAGAGGCTTGCTGGCAGATCTTGTGCGACCTGTAGGAATATTTGGGGGACAGAGCACAGAGAGAGCTGGGGGAGCAAGGCCGGAGAGGAGTCGGTAGAAGACAGAAAGACCACCTACCTGCCTGCGGTGAGTGAGTGAAAGGCCCTCAGAGATAGCTTCATCGCGGGAGATTCCAATGATTCTGAAAGCTTTGGTTTCAACAGCGTGAAGCCGAGCTAGGTGTGAGGCAGGAGCACCAGCCCATAGGGGAGAACAGTATTCCATTGAGCTGCGGATGAAAGCCTTGTATGTGGTGAGGAGCTCAGGTGTGCCTAGGAAGGACTTCGCACGACGGAGGATGCCCAGTCGGCGACTGGCTTTGGAGGCCAGCTTGGAAATGTGGTTTTCCCAAGAAAGATCATGGCAGATAGTGAGACCCAAAAGCTTGAGCGACAGAACTTCTTGGAGAGGATTGTTGAGAAAGTAGATGGGAGGGTTGTCCAGTCGATCTTTTCGGAGAGACATAGTAAGAGTGTGAGATTTGTCAGGATTGAAAGACATGTTCCACTTGTTTGACCAGTCTGTGATTTTGTCCAGGTCTTCAGAGAGTGAGGAGGCTGCAGACTGCCGATCTGAGGGAAGAGGAATGGAGCGGCAGAGAGTGGAGTCATCAGCAAAGAGATAGAGAGGAAGAGATAGAGAGGAAGAGATAGAGAGGTATTTCGCCAATATGGGCCCCCCGGGGGGGGGGGCGCCCGTCTTGGCGCTCGTCAAAAATCGAAAGAGTATGGCATGGGCAACATCTGGGCCAAATTTGGTGCTTTTGGAAGAATTAGAACCAAACGGCCCCAAAATATCCCTAAGGGCCCTGACTAAACTCTTGAATGTGTCCATCTTCCTGGTGGATCTTCAGGAATCCACTAAGGTGTCAGCGTATCTGGTTGTTTCATCAGGCGGATTGATCTGGCCTGCAGTTCACTTCCTCTTACCCTGAATGGTCCATTAATGATCTCTTTTATATCGGGATGTGGGAAGTAATGCCAGGGACTCGTTTCTCAATGAACTACTTTCTCATGACATCACTCCTCAATCAATTTATACCTTCACACCTCCCGCTATCCTCTACCCAACAACTTATCCCAGGTAGAATGATTGATGTGGCGAGACAACTGCCCGAAAGCAGCTTTGCCTTTTTCCTCCTGAAAAGTTAACCCCTGTGATGAGAACCTGTAGTTTGTCTACAAAGTTCACAACCATTGTGTTTCTGTTCTCAGACACACACACACACACACACACACACACATACACATTGGGTATCAGGTACACCTGAGCACTGAACTCATGGGTCTTTCAGCATATACACAAAAACTTTGTGACAGTTGGTCAAGTCTTTCTCCAACTTTGTTTCTTCACCCTTGAAGGATGGACACTGCTCACAATAAGTCTGTCTGCCTTTGCAGAAAAGATCAATTTTTTTTTTCCTTGAAGTCGTAGCAGTGTCCATTTGTTTTAACCACTACCTCCCCCCCCCCCTCCTTTCCACTGCCCGCTCCCCCAAAGCCCTCTCCCTCCCACAGATCTCCCGAGGTCCCTGTTCTCTGCTGTTGTACTTGTGTGTTTCCCTCTCCCTTCCCCATCTTGTCTCCCGCTCCCTTTATTATATGTCTTATGTGTCCGTTTATGTTTTCTGAGATTAATGTTAGCTCTTACATGAGCCTCGATGTTGTATACCAAAAAAAAAAAAAAAAACCCCTTCACCTCCCTCGTCCACCTGTTAAACCGTCCCACCTTTAAGTGAAACAGTCTCTGTATTTTACTCGAAGAGACGTGACGTCATCGCGTTTTATTGTGATAAACTGCGTCCTGGAATCGAGGGAAGCAGCGACCTCCATCTTACAGCACCTTTGGCAGCGGCTGCGCTTTTGGCGCGCATTTCGCACGCGATTGTGCGAGCGGGAAACTAAGCGTCCGGCGCGCTCCCGACGGACACGCACGGCTGAGTAACAACGCCATAGCTCACTCACAAAGAACGGTCCAGTTTATTCAAAAAATGCGATATATAAACGAGTACACCTTAAGCACACGATCATGGTTGTTATTATTGTGCACGACGGAGAATGGTGCGATAAACGGTTCGCCTTATGTATTACGGAGTGCGTGGAGTGCGTGTGGTGCCATTTACCTCATCAACCAGATAATTCCTCGATCATGGGAGGACATTTACCTCACCGGTGCTTTAATTTACACCTGTATTCCTGTATGGAGGTAATTTCGACTACTGTGGAAAATGCGGAACGGGAAGGCAAACGCACCGAGTGGAACGACTTGTGGACACGATTCGCTCGCTTCACAATTGGTACAAACGGGACAACAAGCACGACGGAAATGTCGAGCGACAGATACAGTAAATGCCTTACCGTGCTCGGTGGTGGTGACGCTGCGGCGAGCCACAGGGGTCGGGTCTTCGTTCCGATGCTTCTCCATGTTCCTCGGACGGGGACGAAGGAGCACAGCAGAGGTGACAATGAGAGCACGACCGAGCAGCGAGCCGGATCACCGTCCTGTTGGGATGTTTTAAACACGTCCGCTGGAATGCTGACGTAAAGACCTGATGCTTCGCGCCTTGAATCCACGCGGTCGATGTTCGCGACGTCGTCGACCTTCCCTCATCACTTTTACCTCACAATCTCCCCAATAACACCTCCCACCCCCTCCCCCCATTATATCCACTCAACCATTGCGTCGAAACGAATCGATGATTTCCCTCAAAGGTAAAGGATTTGAAAGGCAGCCATATATAATTATTACGTACTCACAGGAAGGCATCTCGACGGACAAGGTCACAGACAGAAGGGTCGACTTGGCAGCAGTTCTGGGTCGACGAAAGCGTTTGTCCTATTAAACGTACGTTTTGATTCTTTCTTTTTTTTCAAAAAATTTTCCTCAATAATAATTAGATGGACACTAAAAAGAAACTTCAGATGCCTTAATTATCATCTTTACGATTCCTGTACAAGAAGACCTACGTGTGAACCCATTCGGTGAAAGGAGGTGTGTACCCAACCCATTCAGTGAAAAGATTTGCACACCCAATTGGTGAGAGGTAGAGCGCACCCATTCTGTCGGTCAAAGGAGGGGCGCACCCATTCAGTGAAAGGATTCGTGCACCCATTCGGTGAAAGGAGGTGCACACCCATTCGGTGAAAGGAGGCGCACACCCATTCGGTGAAAGGAGGCACACACCCATTCGGTGAAAGGAGGGGCACACCCATTCGGTGAAAGGAGGAGCACACCCATTCGGTGAAAGGAGGGGCACACCCATTCGGTGAAAGGAGGAGCACACCCATTCGATGAAAGGAGGAGCACACCCATTCGGTGAAAGGAGGGGCACACCCATTCGGTGAAAGGAGGGGCACACCCATTCGGTGAAAGGAGGAGCACACCCATTCGGTGAAAGGAGGCGCACACCCATTCGGTGAAAGGAGGGGCACACCCATTCGGTGAAAGGAGGGGCACACCCATTCGGTGAAAGGAGGCGCACACCCATTCGGTGAAAGGAGGTGCACACCCATTCGGTGAAAGGAGGTGCACACCCATTCAATGAAAGGAGGCGCACACCCATTCGGTGAAAGGAGGCGCACACCCATTCAATGAAAGGAGGCGCACACCCATTCGGTGAAAGGAGGCGCACACCCATTCAGTGAAAGGAGGTGTGCTTCCACTTGGTGAAAGGTGACATGCACCCATTTGGTGAAAGGAGGAGCACACCCATTCGGTGAAAAGAGGAGCACACCCATTCGGTGAAAGGAGGGGCACACCCATTCGGTGAAAGGAGGGGCACACCCATTCGGTGAAAGGAGGAGCACACCCATTCGGCGAAAGGAGGCGCACACCCATTCGGCGAAAGGAGGCGCACACCCATTCGGTGAAAGGAGGCGCACACCCATTCAATGAAAGGAGGCGCACACCCATTCGGTGAAAGGAGGCGCACACCCATTCAGTGAAAGGAAGCGCACACCCATTCGGCGAAAGGAGGCGCACACCCATTCGGTGAAAGGAGGCGCACACCCATTCAATGAAAGGAGGCGCACACCCATTCGGTGAAAGGAGGCGCACACGCATTCAGTGAAAGGAGGTGTGCTTCCACTTGGTGAAAGGTGACATGCACCCATTTGGTGAAAAGACTTTGACTTGCGCTTCCGGTTGCTCCGGCGAGGCTGTGTCCTTCTGAGCTCTCCACGTCATCAAATATTGAAAAAAATTCCGGATCGTATTTTTGTCTAATCCCGTGGTTCTTAACCTGGGTTCGACCGCACCAGAGCGGTTCAGTGAGCCAGTCTCAGGGGTTCGGCGAAGGTCCTCCGAAACGCATTGCAATTTTTTTTTTTTGTATCAATTTTGAATCTATGTGTAATTACGCTTATTATTAATATTATTATTATTTTGCTACGTATGTTACGAACGAATGGAAATGTTATTTGTAATTGTATTCCTATCCCATTCATGGTTTCTCTGGTCTGTGTTTAAGATAAGTTGTTTCACACTGACTGTAGTAAGTTGAATCAATGAGCAACTTGCTAATTATTCTGTTGATGGTGCTTACTTGCTTACTTACTTAATGAGATTTTGGACTTTGCAGGTGTTCGGAAATTCCAGTGAATAGCCTCGATTAGCTTGCCGTGTGCCGTGCGTCATTGGTCGCGCCTTACTTTGGAGTTACTGATTAATTGAAAAGTAAGTTGGAAATGTTTGTGGATATGCAGGGCGGGTTACATTTACCCGCCCTGGGTTCAGAGATATATTAAAGTCAAAAGTGGATGGTGATTATAAAATATGATTGAATTACTCAGAAAATTAGGTGGAGGTGATATAACTCCTTTGGTCGCAATTCAAAACTAACAATTCACAGTTTTCTATGTAATATTATAATGGGATTTGAGGTGACATAGAGTTGAGTAGATAATAAATCCCGTCATCGTAACTGTAAGTTATGTTTTCTTCGTTAAAATTTCTCAGTTTTCAGAGGGGTACTGATTAGGCCGAGAAAAATATATTTCCGGGTTCTGGTCAGCGCGCGCATCGATTTTGACCCTGCGCATCAACAATTTTTTTTCCCAACTTTGGTATGGACGTTCGCGCACGGTTCTCCCCTACAAAACTGCATTTAGGTTGTCCAAATCCAACGAGCCGTTCCAAAGATATGAGTAGTTTTGTGTGCCGTGACGTCATGAATCCAATCGGGAAGTTGTATGTGACGTCATGAATCCAATCGGGAAGTTGTATGTGACGTCATCGTCATAGTCACGTGACCGCTTGGGTGGCAAAACATTGCTTCTGCCACCATACTAATGGCGGCAATTTGAAACTCGTCTCACATATAAATTGCCCCCTACACAATGGTAAAGAGTTGTTGTGCTGTCGGATGTACAGCCCGATTTCATAAGGGATCGGGCTTGTCATTCTACCGTTTTCCGGACGACACAACACGCTAAAACGGATTCATGGCTGCCTTGACTGCAGCTCTCAGCTGAGAATATGGCTCGTGACGTTGTTACCTTCGCTCGCGAAGCGAAAAGCAGGATTAGGCATTTGGTTACGTACATGTGGAGTGCGTATGGCGTACGTGTGGAGTACTTGTGTACGTGTGGAGTGTGTGTGGCGTACGTGTGGTGTGTGTGTGTGGCGTATGTGTGGCGTATGTGTGGCGTACGTGTGGAGTGTGTGTGGCGTACGTGTGGCGTACTTGTGGAGTGTGTGTGGAGTGTGTGTGGAGTGTGTGTGGCGTACGTGTGGCATACTTGTGGAGTGTGTGTGGTGTACGTGTGCAGTGTGTGTGGCGTACTTGTAGAGTGCGTGTGGCGTACTTGTGGATCCACACGGGTCCACAGGCAGATGACACAGCCTCAGTTTCTCGCAATACCGCGAAAACGCCTCAACGGGCAAGGTACGGGCGTAAACTGACAGGTCCGTCTGATCAAACGACAGCTTTCCGGCCATGTTGTTTATGCCATCCAAGATGGCGGCCGGAACCGGTTGCCATGGACGACGCTCACGCGATGCTAGGCCTCTATCGGCTGGATATTGTCATTTATTGAAACGAAGACGTTCTTTGTCGGGTTCGTGTGAAGCAACCAGAAGGCATAAAGAGCTGCGGGTGGTCTCGTTAGTTAGGCCTGGATCCTATCTCGTTTGTCATGAAGTTGTAAGTGTCTGTGATAATCTGGTGGACGGGGAGAAGAGATCGTGGGAGACCATCGGCCTGTTAGACCACTTGCGCATGCGCAGTGTTGACGCGATCGACGCATTGGAACGTTTAACGATACGGCGAGGCGATCTCGAGAACGAAATGGCAGTCTATAATATGCTTGAAGAACTTAATAATTTTCAGAATAAATACATTTTAAAATAACTTAAGTTTGTGTTCATTATTTCAAAAAAAAAGGCCTACAAGTCCCATTGGCTGTCTTTAATTTCTCTCTGGACGGCGCCACAGCAGATGAGGAGGATCGCAAGGCATGAGGGCACAAAAAAAACCTCTATATGTGCAATCCACGCTTTTCAAAAAAAAAAAAAAAAAAAAAAACCGCATCGCCGCATCAATTCTGGAACTTTGGTCTGACCAGAGACCAGAAATATTTTTTTTTTGGCCTTATATTTAAGCATGTTCCTTTTTTAATTTTTATCATATAATTATTTGAATTCTGGGTCGACGAATTATAATATTTGAACTCAATTAAGATCAGTTTGTTACTTTTTTTCTTTTTTTTTGCAGTATGTCGAGCAAAAAAAGGAAGTGGTCGGAGGATTACCTGCGGCATGGGTTCACGTGTTTGACGGAACGGGACAGAAGTCAGCGTCCTCAATGCATGCTTTGCAATGTCAAGTTGAGCAACTCCAGCCCAGCACCAGCAAAACGACGAGGACACTTCAAAAAACTGCACGGCGAGGGGCAGTACAAAGACGCAACACTGGATGAATTCAAATTGAAGAGAGCAAGTGCTACCTTGCCCACTCTCGGCTTCGTTCCAATTGACAAACCGATCCTCACCGCGTCGTATGAAGTTGCGTACCTGATCGCAAGGCAGGGCAAACCGCACACCGTTGGCGAGACACTAATCAAACCCGCCACGTTGAAGATGGCCAACATCATGCTGGGAAAAGCTGCTGAAAATAAGTTGTCTCTCGTTCCACTCTCAAATGACACCATCAGATGCACAATCGACGACATGAGCGACGACATCCTCGCCCAGGTAGTTGCAGATTTAGTCGCCAGCCCGACGAAATTCATCCTTCAACTCGACGAGGCCACCGACGTTTCGAATTTGAGCCAGGTCATCTTATTTGTGCGTTATGTCAAAGGAGACGAGATCAAGGAAGACGTTCTGTTCTGCAAGCCTCTCACAACAACGACGAAGGCAGCTGATGTGAAGAAGCTTATGGACGACTTCTTCAGAAGCAACGGCCTCTCGTGGAACATGGTGTCTGCAGTTTGCTTGGATGGAGCTCCAGCCATGCTGGGATGCAACTCCGGTTTTGGAGCGCTGGTGAAGGCTGATGCACCACACATCATCGTCATGCACTGCGTCCTGCACAGACACGCGCTGGCATCAAAAACGCTGCCTCCAAAACTGGCCAATGTTCTGAAAATCGTCGTTGAAACTGTGAATTATGTGCGAAGCCGTGCTCTGAATCATCACATCTTCAAAGAGCTGTGCAATGAAATCGGCTCTGAATTCGAAGTCCTTCTCTACCACTCCAACGTTCGATGGTTATCACGAGGGAAGGTAGTGAGCCGTGTTTTTGCGAGAACACCAGCATTGCCATGCAACGCACTTCCAAGAGTCAGAGTTCACCCCCGCCTTAGCGTACTTGGCAAACATCTTCGACGCCATCAATCATCTCAATTGCCATATGCAGGGCGGTGGAGTTAATGTCATCGAATCTGAAGAAACGCTGAGCGCTTTCCGAAAGAAGTTACCCTTGTGGGGGCGGCGAACAGAGAACGACAACTTCGCGAACTTTTCGCTACTGGACGAGTGCGTGAGCGGGATCGAAGATGAGTCTGAAGTTGGAGGCACTGCTGTACCGCGGGAGCTGAAGCAAGCAATTGCCACGCACTTGGATGAGCTGCGAAAGTCATTCGACAGCTACTTCCCTGACCAAGAGCAATACCCAGCATGGGTGCGGCAGCCGTTTACTTTCGACGTTGCAACGGCAGATGTCAACGACCAATACCTCGACGACCTCATCGAACTTCAGCAGAGCCAGACTCAACAACAACTCTTTGGCACAACAACGCTCTCAACGTTTTGGTTCCGCCAAATGGAAGGGTATCCTCACATCACTAAAATTGCCCTCGAGATCCTCACGCCGTTCGTTACAACGTATCTCTGCGAGCATGCGTTTTCGAAACTGGTGGACATTAAAACAAAGAAATGGAGCAGGCTTGCATGCGAAAATGATTTGAGGGTGGCCCTTGCCAAAACAAAACAACGCATTTCCCAGATTGCCTCCCGAAAATAAGAACAGAAAACGCATTAAGATGCAATTCTTCTTAATTTCTTTGTCAAATTTGAGGGGTTCCGCGAGTGTTCGGTGGGTTTCGTTAGGGTTCAGCGCCTTTAAAAAGGTTAAGAACCACTGGTCTAATTTCTGCTGTTTCTTTTGTTGTGTATGTGTTTACTGTGTGTTTCTAGTTAGATCTTGTTTGTAAATCATGCAAATTTGTGTTTAATAGACGGTTTTGTTTATGCTGCGTTTGGGGCCTGGTTCCCTCGATGCTTCCGCATCTCCTTGTCTGTCCTTTATTTATTTACATTCATTCTTTCGCTGTATTGCTTTTTTCTTTGTTTTTCTTTTCACCCCCTACTTTCCCCCATCCTCCTTGCCTTTGTTTAATGTCTTAAATACAAAAATAAAAGAATAAAACAAGAATCCTAATAATTTCCTTCTCACCCCGCGGCTCCCCTTCCCCCGTCCACGACCACAAGTTCTCTTGCCCCGCCCCTTTTCTCTCTTTTTTTCTCCTACCTCTCCAGCCGATACTCACCTTTCCAATTCTAGTTTTCACCATGCTTCTTCAACCTTTCTCCTTCTTTCTCAGATCCACTTTCACCTCACCTTCAAAAAATAAATATATTAACGAAGATATTCAAAAGGAGGCCCCGCCGCCCATACTAACAAATTGCTTATACACCTCCCTGTTCCTTCGTTCTCTGCTCACCTGGCTGTTAATCTCCTATTCTTCTGTTCCTCCTTCTGAACCTGTTCTGGAATCCTTCATCCCTCTTAGCCTCCATGCCCTTACATCAGGGAATTCCCCAGATAGTTTGCACAGTTTTGTTTTATGTTTAAACTTCCCCTGCAGTGTTGTATTCAGTTGTATATTAAAACTTGCTCTTCTTCTTCCTCTTTCAAAGGCTGTCTTCAATTTGCTCGTTAAATCATTCCATTTCAAAAAATAATTCAATCTCTTCCCTTCTACATTCTCTAAACTCACCTTCATTCCACCCCTTCTCTAACGTATTCAAATGGATCTCTGACCTGAAAATCACAAGAAATTCAGTTTGTAATAATTGTTCTTTTTTCATGAATCGTCCAAAATTTTCAAAACTCCCAACTCACCCCTCACCTCCGAAACTCCCCCCTCACTCCTCCCCTTCAAATCTCCCACCTCGCTCCTCCCCTCCAAAATCCCTCCTCGTTCCTCCCCTTCAAATCTCCCCCCCCCCCCACCTTCAAATCTCCCTCCACCCCTTAAAATCCCTCCCCTCGCCCCTCCCCTTCAAATCTTCCCCCTTCCCTCACTTCTCCCCTTCAAAACTCCCCCCTCACCCTTCCCATTCAAAACTCCCTCCTCACCCCTCCCCTTCAAAACTCCCCCCTTACCCCTCCCCTTCAAATCACTCCTCACTCCTCCCCTTCAAATCTCCGCCCTCACCCCTCCCCTTCAAATCTCCCTCCTCACCCCTCCCCTTCAAATCTCCCCCCTCACCCCTTACCTTCAAATCTCCCCCCTCACCATCTTTTTCAAATTTCCCCTCTCACCCTTCCTCCTCAAAGCTTCCCTCCCCCCCTTCCTCTCCCTTCTCCTCTGATTCCTTTAATATCTCTCCCTGGTTACTCCCTCCTCCAGTATGATAGACCTGAGTCTAGTCCTGGTGGTGGGGTTGCTATCTTTATCAAAAACTTTCTTCCTCACTCTCCTTGCACTGCCCTCTCTCCACAACTTCCCCAGGAGTACCTCTGGCTACGGCTTCCCCTCCTCTCCCACCTTTTGTTCAGATGTGTATTGTACCGTCCACCAAACAATGATGACTCCATTTACATCTCGCTGTCTGACAACATTGACCAACTTCTATCCACTCATCCCAACTCTCTCTTCCTCATATGTGGCGACTTCAACTGTCATCATGCTAGCTGGCTGGATGTTGGTACCTCTCGCTCCAGTCATGGCACATCAGCAAAATACTTCTGCGACTCTTTGGGACTGACACAATCTGTCAATTTCCTGACCAATCTCAGTCAATGGAGCATTTTCTCTTCTTGACTTGGTTATGACTTCTGCTCCAATCGGTTCATCTGACCATATGCTTGTTAAAGTGGACATCTCTCTGGCCATTCTCAGAGAGCCTCCTCAGCGTCGACGAGTCTGGCATTTCACTCAGGCCGACTGGCATGGTCTTCAAGTAGCCATCAAACTTCTGGACTGATCTCCCATCTCTACTGTATCTGACATCAACTCATCCTGGGAATTCTTCCAAAGAAATTTTCTCTCTATCTCATGCACAGATTTATTCCATCTTGTCTGCAGTTGTCATACCCTACCTCCCGTCCATGTTACACTGAAGCTTGTGGTGAGGAAGTTGCCATGAAACAACTTGCCTTCGCCTCATGGAAGGCTAATCCAACTGAAGGCAATCTCAGTTCCTTCCACAAAGCTCGAAACAAGTGTGTGTCTCCCTCGGGAGAGCCAGGAAACAATATCTCTCTATTATCAAGACTGAACGCTCAAACCTGTCTCCCTCCTCCAAATCCTGGTGGTGTCTGGTCAAATCTGTTTCTGGTGTTCGTTCCCCCTCCATCCCCTCCCTTACCTCAAACAGCGACACAGCCAACACCGCACATGAAAAAGCTGAATGCCTCAACTCTGTGTTTGCCTCCATATCTTGTGTACCTAAGCCATCGCTTTCTGTACCCACCTTACCAGTCAACCCCAGCTGCTCCTGGACTCTATGTCCTCTCCTGACAAGTTGGGAGAAGTTTCTGTCAAACCTTGAATCCGATTCTGCAACTGGACCAGACGTCATCAGCCCACGGGTCCAAAAATCCTGCTCTGCAGCTCTATCTCACCCTCTCTCTGTTATCTTCACCCTCTCTTTCGCTCAAGGTCATATACCTTCTGCTTGGAAATCAGCCAACATCACCGCTTCACATAAAAAGGTGCAAAAACAGATCCTTGCAACTACAGACCAATCAGCCTGCTCCCAATATTCAGCAAGGTCATGGATCCATCATCGCTTCTGATATTAAATCCTTCCTCTTCTCCAATGGCTTAATCTCCGATCATCAATTTGGATTCAGACAAGTTCACTCTACTCTGAACATGCTGCTTCTGCTGTCGCAACAATGGATGGAGGTCCTCAATGCCAATTAGAGCCGTCTCCCTTGACATAGCTCATGCCTTCGATACAGTATGTCACCCCGCCCTGCTCACCAAACTCTCCTCCAATGGTATCCATCGAAACCTCCATGCATGGCTTGTGGACTTCCTCTCTGGTCGCAGTCAACATGTGGCCCTGAATATAATTATTTCATGCCCCCTTCCTGTCCAGGCTGAAGTTCGTCAGGGCAGTGTTCTGGGCCCTGTGCTTTTTCTACTCTTCATTGATGAACTCTTCGACTCTGGAAAATCCTCTCTGTCTCTTTGCTGATGACTCCACTCTCTGCTGCTCCACATCTAAACCCTCAGATCAGTAGGCAGCAGCCTCTTTACTCTCTGCAGACCTGGAAAAAATTCACAAATTGGTCAAACTAGTGGAAAATGTCTTTAAATCCTGCAAAATGTCATGCTCTCACTATGTCTCTCTGAAAAGACTGCCTGGAAAACCCTCCCATCTACTTTCTCATCAATCCTATCGTAGAAGTTCTGTCACTAAAGCTTTCGAGTCTCACTATCTGCCGTGATCTTTCCTGGAAAAACTACATTTCCAAGCTGGCCTTCAAAGCCAGTCGCCGACTGGGCATCCTCCGTCGTGTGAAGTCCTTTCTGGGCACTTCTGAGGTCCTCACCACATACAAAGCTTTCATTCGCAGCTCGATGGATTACTGCTCTCCCCTGTGGGCTGGTGCCCCTGCTTCACACCTAGCTCGGCTTCACGCTGTAGAAACCAAAGTTTTCAGAATCATTGGTATCTCCAGCGATGAAGCTAACTCCGAGGGCCTTTCACTCACTCACCGCAGGCAGATTGGTGGTCTTTCTGTCCTCTACCGACTCCTCTCTGGCCTAGCTCCCCCAGCTCTGTCTGTGCTCTATCCCCCAAGTTTTCCTTCAGGATGCACAAGATCTGCCAGCAACCCTCTTCTGGTGAAATGGCTAAAATCAAGACTCTCTGCTCACCTTCACTCTTTCAGTAATCTTTTTTCCCACCTCTGGAACAAACTCCCACTCTCTCTTTAATCCCACTCCTCCCTCCAGGTCTTTAAAACGGCTGTTCACCACCAACTCTTATCTTCCCCAATCCAAAACCTTGATCTTTTCTACCCCCGCTAATTTCACCCCAAATCCACTTTTTTGAGGTGACTTTTGACTTCTTTCCTGGAAGTCCTTGGTGTCCTTGCGTTTTATACCTATCCTGCCTCCCCCAGGCCCTCTCCCTCCAAAAACATCTCCCGATGTCCCTGCTCTCAAATGTTGTTTGTGTGCTTCCTCCCCTTCTCTCCCCATCTTGTCGACCGCTCCCCTTTTTATATACTTTGTTTGCTTGTTTGTTTGATTTGTTTGTTTGATAAATGTTAGCTCTTTCACGGGCCTCGACTCTGTACACACACAAAAAAAAAAAAATCCCTCCAGGTCTTTGAAATACCTGTTCACCACCATCTCTTACCTTCCCCCATCCAAAACCTTGATCTTTTCTACCCCCGTTAATGCACCCCAAATCCACCTCTTTCAATCTCCAACTTATTTCCTGAAATTCCTAGTAGTGTTAGTTTGCTTTATACCATGTACCCCTCTCACTCCTCCCTCCCCCCTCATCCCCCAGCCCTCTCCCTTTCTGCCGACGTCCCTGTGCTTTACTGTTGTTGTGCTTGTATGCTTTCCTCTTTCTCCCCCTCTTGTCTCACGCTCATTTTATTGTATGTTTAATGTATCTGTGCATGTTTTCGTGTTTAACGTGTTAGCTCTTACACGTGCCTTAACTTTGTATACAAAAAGAAAGAAAAAAGAGCCGAGCACCTTCAGGGGTGGATCCAGGAATTTCAAGAAACATAGTGCCAAACTGGGGGGGAGAGGAGAGGGGTTTGGAGGGTGGGGGTCCTCCCCCTGGATATTTTAAAAATTGATCGTCGGAACCGACATTTCCAGCGTTATTGGAAGTTTCTGCAGGTCCTTGCCTGGCCCAACAGTCACCTCATCGCCTATGATGGTTGGTGAAAAATCCTCCCTCCTTTAAACACTTGGTCAGCCGGTCTCTAATCTGGCCACCAATGATCTCTATCACCTTGTTCTGGAAGGTCTTAGAGGTACAGCAAGCATTCTTGTTGCTACTTAGCAGATGCTCCCATAAGATTTCATTCTTTTCTGCAATGTGTCTCAAAATAGCTACGAAATTTCCTTTGCTGGAGACATCATTACATTTCAGTCACTTTATTTTCCCTTCCAGTAATCTTTAAAATCAACATGAACATCTGGATTAAAATAGATTTAATGCAGATATTGATGGAACAACACACGATTTTTATTACATGGAATACAGTGCATTCAGAAAGTATTCAGACCCCTTCACTTTTTTCACATTTTGTTATGTTGCAGCCTTATGCTGAAATCGCTTAAAATCATTTTTTCCCTCATCAATCTACACTCAATACCCGATAATGACAAAGAGAAAACAGGATTTTAGAAAGTTTTGCAAATTTATTTTAAAAAAAAAACTGAAATATCACATTGACATAAGTATTCATACCCTTAACTCAGTACTTAGTTGAAGCACCTTTTGCAGCGATTACAGCCTCGAGTCTTCTTGGGTATGATGCGACAAGCTTTGCACACCTGGATTTGTGGATTTTCTGCCATTCTTCTCTGCAGATCCTCTCAAGCTCTGTCAGGTTGGATAGGGACCGTCGGTGGACAGCCATTTTCAGGTCTCTCCAGAGATGTTCGATTGGGTTCAAGTCAGGGCTCTGGCTGGGCCACTCAAGGACCTTCACAGAGTCTTCACAGACTCTCTTTTTCGACAAATCCAACCTCCACCACCTGATATTGCACCATCATTTTGCAGTGTGCGGTTTAAGGAGTAAAACGAAGAGTGCAACACAATGAACCTTTTTATTAACCAATATTAAAAAGTTAACCAACATTTATTTTATTTTATTAATTTTATTAATTTTATTTTATTATATTATATTTTATATTTTATTTTATTAATTAACAAGTTTTATTAATTAACCAACACAAGTGCAACACAAGTCCATGAAATAATTTAAATTGATAGATTAACTTTTAAACTTTTCATTGTTATTGGGGATGGGTACATTTGCTCGTCACAATTAATTTCTGGAGATGGATTAGTCGATTCCCTTAATGATTTTGAAGATCTGGAAGAGTTCAGCCCGTTGTCTTCTATAGACGCATGGAGGAACTTTAATGGTCTCAATCTGTCCCAAGTATTTTAAGTATCAAAGGTCAGATTGCAGTCTGGAAACCGTCTGTTGGACTTTATCAAGTAAGATCCTTATCCTTCGTACACATGGGGCACCATACCGAATTGCAATATTCCAATGTTAAACGTACTGTTACGTGACTGCTCTTAGTTAAGACCGAGAGTGAGCCACGGATGGAAACGAGCGTTAATGGAGGCGTTCAACTCAAATTGATGGCGGATGATACGCGAGGAGGAATAAGAGTACCAACTTACCTGGCTGATGTCTTCACCCTGCAAATTAACTCAGCCGGGACGGGTTGTAAAATTGTTTAAAAATAAAAAAATAATTCAAGGGTTTATTAAATAAATATTGGGACAGGAAAAACGCGACGGTAACTAAAACCCCCCTAATGAGCGCTCCTACGCACCGAACCAGACACAGACAAAGGGATGCCAGAACGGGAATGAAAATAAAGAGGTGTGATTTTTATGTGTGCTTAGCTCAATCAGATGGCGTCGCCACGATGGTCAGGCCCCGAGCGTGCAGTCCGGACTTCCACGTGAGGCGAATGAGCAGGTGCGCTGCCGGTTCCCCTGGTGTGTCCATCCTCAGGTGTTGGGCGCACGAACTGCGATGCACCCAACGTCTGTATCAGAAAGGAGAGAGAGTCGAGGGTGAAGGAAGGCATGAGGGCAAGAGGTCGAGGTAGAGGAATCGCGAGGACAGTAGAGACCGAGGTCCGGGCATGAAGGGATCCAAAAACGAGAGGGACAAAATGCCGGCCAGCCGTGGTTTTTATGTCGGGTCTTGACATACTTGGTGCCTCTCCTCCAATCCCTGCCGGCCAACACCACAGGCTTAGGTCTCCACCAATGGCCGCGTCGCTTCTCCCTCATGCCATCGGTCCGTGGCCAATCAGTGCGTCGCTTCTCCTTCATGCCTCCCTCTACCAATTGGCGGGCTTCTTCCTGCCTCGTGTCTTCGTATTGGTCAACTCCCACCCAATGGGGTCCTTCTGGGCGTGGCTCTCGGCCTGCCTGTTTCGATGTTGCCATACAAGTTGGTGATGTAGCTGACCGCGGTTTCATTGGCAGTGCTCCGAACTGACTTCCGGTAGGTTTTATTGTGGGGGGGAATGAATTAGTGTACTAGGGCCATTCTATTGAAATATGTCTAAAGTACGATGCCATAAAGGACAATGGATAAATCACAAGGTCTCACGCACAGGGGAATTAACATAATCCCTACACTAGTTAACACACCCCATTCCTCGTAACAAAGACAGATATACAAGCTTACTCCGAACACACGGTCTACACAGGTCCCTGACTTATGTACATTGAAGTGGTTCTTTCTACCCACGATCATCGGAGCACCTGCCTATGCAGATCTACCTGAATCTATATATCACTCTACCCCGCCGACATAACAGTACTATATGGTTTTATTTAGTCAGAGTAGTCATTTACTCTCTAATGCTGAGAACGACCTCTTGATCTTCTTCGATTATATGCAGCACAAGGCTGTGAGGTAGCATCATTGGCTGAGGGTGCGGCTGTCCCGCTAACGCAGTGCCCTCTGTAGGTTAGTACAGGAATTTGTAATTTGTTCAGACTGCCGGTGATAGCTTGCCTACTCTTCGAGAAGGACACCATGGGATATTTAACGTCCACCATTGAATGCTGGTAGACGGGACGCCCGTTTAACATCCATCTAAACTCTAAAGGAAGGCACACACATTGATGAATCACTCTGCCTTTGAAACACAGGGCTGACAGTTTATAGCTGGGTCAGGATTCAAACCCAGTTTAGACAGCTTAACAGCAAATGTGTGTACATCTAAGACATTCTGTCACCCCGACCTCTTGATGATCACAAGTTTGGCATTTTCTATCTTATATATGTCTGCAAACATGCAAGCTGAAGCATCAAACAGAATACCCAAATATCTTTCATCATTCTCGTATTTCACTTTTTTCATTCCAGAGTCTCCTTCCATTCTATAGGCAAACTTTTGGTTGCTCCTTCCATAATGGACCACTTAAATTTTTTCTTTGTTGAATGGATTCTGCCATTTGCGAGTCCACGAACGCTTTCATATCTCTCTGTAGGGCTTCTGCTTCAGCTTCAATATCTTGACAACTCTACATAGCTCTGTGTCATCTGCAAACTCTTTTAGCTCAGAGTAAACAGCAGCCTCAGTTGGAAGGTCATTGATGAAAACGATGATATACAGTACTGGACCCAGGACACTTCTCTGTGGGATTCCACATTCTGACATCCTACCATTGACCACAACCATCTGTTTTCACTCTGGCAGGTATGCCTTTATACATCTCATTATGTGACCATATATTTTATAGATTTTAGTTTGCACAAGAGGTGTTGATGCGGCATACTGTGAAATGCTTTGTAGTCTAAATACATGCAGTCAATATTGTAACCATCATCTAGCTCTCTTGACCTGGACCCTGGTGTTGGCTTAGCGGTTATGGTGCCGGCTTGGGATCCTACGATCCTGGGTTCGCAATCCCGGTCGATCGCTGCATTAATGCCAGGGGGGTTGACTCAGCCTGTCATCCTTCCGAGGTCGACTAACAGGGTTGGCGGCAGGAATGGCATCCAGCCATAAAACATTGCTTCAAAAAGGGGACCATGGTGCCCAAAAGAGGCCAACCCCTGCTCTGCGGGGAAAAATGGCCTCTAACGGTGGTTCGTCTAGCTCTCAAGACCTGGACCCTGGTGTTGGCTTAGCGGTTAGGGTGCCGGCTTGGGATCCTAGGATCCTGGGTTCGCAATCCCGGTCGATCGCTGAATTAATGCCAGGGGGGTTGACTCAGCCTGTCATCCTTCCGAGGTCGACTAACAGGGTTGGCGGCAGGAATGGCATCCGGCCATAAAACATTGCTTCAAAAAGGGGACCATGGTGCCCAAAAAAGGCCAGCCCCTGCTCTGCGGGGAAAAATGGCCTCTAACGGTGGTTCGTCTAGCCCTCTTGACCATTAGTACTCAATCAATTCAAGTGATTTTATAACTATATGAGTGATGTAAATCCTTTTCATCTCATTCCTGTACGTTTTAATCATGCTTCGATGGCAGGAATTAACGTTGCGATTACGTTGGTGATTATGTTCATTAAAACCTTCCCAGACAACACACAGAAGCAGGCCCAGTGTTGGCCCATTGTCACAGCATGTTTTCCACAAGGAATTCTGGGGAAATATTGGGGGTTTGATCCATCATCTTGAATTCCAGATGCTGTTCGCAAGACAAAATGACCAGGCGCAGCACCAATATTTACTCCTTGAAAACATGCCAGGCGCACCAGGTAAACACCAGGCGCATGGTGCCAAAGGTAAACTGCTGCAACCACCAAGAGAACTCCATCATTATATTTACCTCCGCCACCGCGAAGGTGGATGGAGGTTATGTGTTCACCCCTGTTTGCCTGCATGTTTGTTTGTTTGTGAGCACAGGATATTTCAAAAGGTGTGAAGGGATTCAGCCGCATTTTGGGAGAGAGGTTGGATGTGTGACAAGGACGAAATGATCAAATTTTGGTGAAGTTCCGGTTCCGGATCCAGATACGATAATTTTTAAAGTGATCGTTAATCATTGAGAGATGGGCCAAAACTATATATAGCATTATTTTTTTTTTCAATTGGGGACGGATTGTGACAAAACCTTGAGGTAGATGTGTTGCGTCGGTGATAAGAATAAGCCCATTCAATTTTGGTGAAGGAACGGACGCAGATCTGGCCTATCAGTGGGATCCAAAACGTAAGCTGTTCAGCTTGGCAGAGGTATCCTTTTACTGAGTGCTGTTCTAGTTTTATCTGTTACCTACTGGAGGTGATGGGTGAGCTTGAGTAAAGAGGTCAGCTAAAATGATCTGTCTGTCTTTCACTTCCTTGATTTGCTTCCAGCCATCTGATTCTCCCAAGTTATTTCCAGATGCATGCATTCTTCCATAAACCCCCTCCTGGTTGAATGCCTATAATCCAGGCTTTCTGCCTGCCTCCACTCTTTTATTCCCCTTTTCTCCCATTTGTGGAACCGCCTTCCTGAAACTGTTCCATCACCCTCCTCCATCCAGGACGTCAAACAAGCAGTGTGCCTCAATCTCCTGTTAAACCCCATCCCTACCAATGGTATTGGTATTGCTAAAAGTGCTTCCAAACGAGTTGGTTGTCTTTGTCGGGTGCAGAGGTATTTACCTCCTGAGGCTGTTTTGTACCTGTATACATCCCCTCATGGAGTACTGTTGCCACATTTTGGCTGGAGCACCAGCCTGACACTTATCTTTACTTGATAGGCTCCAGAAACATAGTCAACTTTTATTGTTACGGAGATGGGTTCAACTCTTCAACCACTCTCTCACCATAATTGCCAAATTGCAACCATGGCCCGTGTTTCCACTCTTGGTTTGTTCTACAGATATTTTTTATGGTAAATGTTCTGTTGGACTTTCGAACTTGGTTCCTCCCGTACGAGTGTTTGGATGCAAGACTCGATTTGCCATCTATGCACACCCATACACTACAGCTGATCCAAAGTGCAAAACGAAAAGCTACGCAGATAGTTATCCCTCATGCTGTCTTTCTCTGGAATTCACGAACTGTAACGTGCTTCCCAATATCCTACGATCTAATCAGCTTCAAGAGGAATGCCAATTCCTACTTCCTACATCTTTGAGGTTTAATCACATTTTACCTGACCTGCTACTTCCTGTGTCTTGGATGTTTTCCTGTTATTTTTTCTTGTATTTATTTATTAGTTTGAGGGAGTAGTTCAGTGACAACACAACACAGACACTGCATATATATATATATATATATATATATATATATATATATACATATATATATACATATATATATACATATATATATATATATATATATATATATATATATATATATATATATATATATATATATATATATATATATATATATATATATATATATATATATATACTAGCTTGGCTCACCTCGCTGCACTCGCCTCACCATGCGTCGTTACAGAGGAACGGGCTAAATTTATTTATTTGTTTTTCTTGTTTTGCTTTATCCTTATATTTTTCTAACTTTCTCTTAGCCCCTTACCAAGAGTGGGTTTAGGCCTTGTTTGGGTTGATTTCTATTAAAAAAAAAAATTCTACCCTCACTCACCTGCCTTCAAGCAAGAAGTGCACCACCATCTCCTGTTAAACCCCATCCCTACCCATGATATATTCTATCCCCACTAAGAATAATATTGATTACTCTTACTTACAGAGTACTGTTTCCTCCTTTAACCCCTCCCCTCCCCACATCCCACATCCATATTTTACCGTTTGTTGATTTCCTTGCTTGGCCAGTCCATCTGTGACCCCACTGCCCGACTGTCAATTTGTTGCCTTTTACCCCCTGTCACCTCGCTTTTCCATTAGGCTAGATTTTGTATTCAAAATAAGGCCATTCACACATGGCTAAAGCTCAATACAGTATATTGCACTTCATATCCCTCAAAGCCTCTGTAGTATCACAATGGCATGGAAATAATAATAGCATAATCCCACCATAATAACTTGGGTTTTTTTAAAATCCCAAGACAATGATTAATTGTTTAATTTTCACTCGAGCAAAGGAACCACTTGATTGCTTTAATAACACTAGGGCATGCCCGTACTATATATAAGCTAGGACGTGCCCGTACGTGGGTGCCCGTTCCTTGCCAAAAAAAAAAAAAAAAAAAATTTGTGTAGGGGTGTGTGTGTGTAAACATCCTAGGGCGTGCCCGTACGTGGGTGCAAAAAAACATGCGTGCAAACAACAACAACAAAAAAAAACTTTGAAACCACGTGGCAGTAACGACCACAGAACCCCCCCCTCTATTTACATGAATGGTTTGGTCCATTCGCAACGACCACAGAACCCCCCCCTCTATTTACATGCAATGGTTTGGTCCATTCGCAACGCCAAAGCGAACGGCGAACGGCTAAATCGCCATAGCTCGGTAAGTACTTCTCCGATTAATATGAAACCTTGAAAAGGCACATCCTCGGGTCCCCAGCAATATACCTGGCAAGTTTAAAGTATATCGGACCGGTAGTTGTCGAGAAACAGCGGTCACAGACAAACAAACAAACGTACAAACGTACAAACAAACACACAGAGATTACTGGAATTATAGATAGACTAGGGCATGCCCGTACTATATCTATATCTAAAATTATATCCCCCCCCCCCTCTATTTACATGAAATGGTTTGGTCCAAAGCGAACGGCTTGCGAGTGGTGACAATCCCCCCCCCTCTATTTACATGCAATGGTTTGGTCCAAAGCGAACGGCTTCCGGAGTTTGGTAAAGAAATCGCCATCGCGTGCACAAACGCGCAGGAAAGCGAATGAATCGCAAATTCGTTTTTATTAGTTGTAAAACATAGTTTAACGCCAACATAGTTTGCAAACGTGAAATAAATGAATACGCTCTCAAATGTGCCATCCGAGGCAGAGTGTGCCCGCCACGTTCGGCACACGCGATCGTTCGCTGCTCTCTGATTGGTTGAATCGTTTTTTGGACATAGCTCGGTAAGTAATTGTCCGATTAATATGAAACCTTGAAAAGGCACATCCTCGGGTCCCCAGCAATATACCTGGCAAGTTAAAAGTATATCGGACCCGTGGTTTTCGAGAAACAGCGGTCACAGACAAACGTACAGACAGACAGAGATTACTGGAATTATAGATAGACTAGGGCATGCCCGTACTATATATATGCCCGTACTATATATCTATCTAAAATTATATCCCCCCCCTCTATTTACATGAAATGGTTTGGTCCATTCGCAACGCCAAAGCGAACGGCGAACGGCTTGCGAGTACAGTGACAATCCCCCCCCTCTATTTACATGAAATGGTTTCGTCCATTCGCAACGACCACAGAACCCCCCCCTCTATTTACATGGAATGGTTTGGTCCATTCGCAACGCCGGCACACGCGATCGTTCGCTGCTCTCTGATTGGTTGAATCGTTTTTTGGACATAGCTCGGTAAGTAATTGTCCGATTAATATGAAACCTTGAAAAG
This sequence comes from Myxine glutinosa, assembly GCF_964187855.1. NCBI lineage: Eukaryota > Metazoa > Chordata > Myxini > Myxiniformes > Myxinidae > Myxine > Myxine glutinosa. Next base: position 40,356,892 of record NC_136263.1, read on the forward strand.
GCACATCCTCGGGTCCCCAGCAATATACCTGGCAAGTTAAAAGTATATCGGACCCGTGGTTGTCGAGAAACAGCGGTCACAGACAGACAAACGTACAAACGTACAAACGTACAGAGATTACTGGAATTATAGATAGATGAACATTTGCTTCACGAATTGTCTCTGTCTCTCTTGAAGTCTCATGGCAAGGATTTTGGTGGGTAGTTTGTCAATGCCTTCCCAGCAGGAATTAGAATTTTACGGGGAAGCATTTAATAACTTGTCAACTCTATGTTTAAAGATACCCTACAATATTTTACGCCCACCAGCTATGCATGCTAACAGACACGTCCACAGCTTAAGTCCATCCAAGCTCATTTATGCAACACCCTGCCTGTGAATCATCAATCTGACGATTTTATAGTCGAGTTGAAAATGAAAGCCAGACCAGATAGCTACCTTTGTGCTATCCTATCAGTCTTCATTAATACAGGTATCCTCAAATCTCTCCATTGAAGGGTTTGTTGATGTAGTCTTTATAAAGCGTTTCCATGAAATATTACCCCGTGCAAATAGCGCAAAGTGGGGTTAAGCAATTGGGTAACTCTGTCGGTCTGTCTGACAGGCTTCAATCGATGATCGAGGAACTATTTAATTTAAATTGTAAATTGATCGAGGAATTTAATATATTTTGAACACTGTAGAATACGAATCTGAATACGAGCATGCAGTTTAGCAGAACATCGACTTTGAATTTGGCAAATTGTATGGATTGTCGTCCTAAGGGCTCATGCGCACTTGCGGTATAACAATATAGCTTCAATCTTTCTGGTAGTCAAAAATAGAAAAGAAAATCATTCCAAACAGGAAACTTACTGTTTTCAGGGACGTCATAAAGGACACAAACAACAGGCATGGAGAACTAATGTCTAATGTAATGTGTTAATCAAGGTGGTGAACAGATAATGCATCAACGCGGTAAAATTCCAAATAAAGGGTTTGTTTTTTGTTTTCTGCAGCCTTTAAAAGTTATATTTTATTTTAATGGAATGATATTGTCGTGTCCCCGGGTTTAAGACCCCTGGGTGACGGATGGCCAACCGAGCTTTAACTCCAAGACGTATGACCGAATTGATGGCGGTACCATTTTCACATGCGGGGGGTGGGGGGTGGCAAGGGCTTACCTGAATGGAGTTCACTGGGCGTCATCGAACCCGCCACGGATAAACAAGAAAGAACACAAGGGATTGAAAATGCACCAATAATGATTGAATGAAAATAATGCCAGGATAACAAAAATGAATGTACGGTAAACTAATCCTTTTTGGAATTTGAATTTTTTTTTTAACTTAAATCTTAAACTTATATTGTTTATAAAATGTAACATCACGTATATTACAAATACATTGTGCACAATAATTGTTTGTATTACGATTGGTGTCGTAACACCAATCGATTGGTGTTACTGGACAGCGCACAGGACAACGTAACGATTGGTGTCATGACAAAACAGCAACTCAGGTACAGTCATCTATCTATATATCTACATATGTGGGCAGTGTCTATGTTGTCACTGAACTACTCCCTCAAACTTTTATTTCCGTGGTTGTGAAGTATTTTTAATAACGTTGTTGGTGAGGTGGTTTGAATCACGTGGTGGTGAGGTGTTATGAATTATGTGGTGGTGAGGTATTTTGAATTACTTGGTGGTGAGGTGTTTTGAATTATAATATCACAAACACGACAAATAAATTGTGCAAAACAATTGTTTGTACTAGTGAGATACCCGTGCTACACACGGGTGGGAGGCCAGGAGCAAACAGGCAATGCAGATACGGCGAATGCGAAAACATGAAACCAATAAATTCCACATTCCTGTAGCACCTTCAGTCGCACGTCAGACATGGACAGCAAGTTCGTGAAGGACTTCCATGAAAAACGTACCCATTCGCAAACAAACGGGTACGTTCACGTAGAGAAACATCGATCGTGGGACCGTGGCGAATCTGCATATGGCGATCCGCAAAGTTCACGTTTAGAAAGTAGAACCCATCACGGCATGTCGTCATCAGCCGTTTGTGCGGCACCCCAGAAAATAACGTTATGCGGGAGTCCAAACCTGAAAATGCTGGAGACCAAAGCTGAAATTGGAAAAACAATATAGCCTATTTTACTCCAGGGGGTCCCAGGATTACCCACCCAAAATATCGTTGCGATCGGTTTAGTCTGCAGCCTCCTCACTCTCTGCAGACCTGGACAAAATCACAGACTGGTCAAACAAGTGGAACATGTCTTTCAATCCTGACAAACCTCACACTCTAACGATGTCTCTCCGAAAAGACCGAATGGACAACCCTCCCATCCACTTTCTGAATAATCCTCTCCAAGAAGTTCTGTCACTCAAGCTTTTGGGTCTCACTATCTGCCATGATCTTTCCTGGGAAAACCACATTTCAAATCTGGCCTCCAAAGCCAGTCGCCGACTGGGCATCCTCCGTCGTGCGAAGTCCTTCCTTGGCACACCTGAGCTCCTCACCAGATACACGGCTGTCATCCGCAGGTCAATGGAAAACTGCTCTCCCCTCTGGGCTGGTGCTCCTGCCTCACACCTAGCTCGTCTTCACGCTGTTGAAACCAAAGCATTCAGAATCATTGGAATCTCCCGCGATGAAGCTATCTCCGAGGGACTTTCACTTACTCACCGTAGGCAGGTTGGTGGTCTTTCCATCTTCTACCAACTCCCCTCTGGCCTTGCTCCCCCAGCTCTCTCTGGGCTCTGTCCCCCAAATATTCCTACAGGTCGCACAAGATCTGCCTGCAACCCTCTTATGGTTAAACTGCCAAAATCAAGACTCTCTGCTCACCTTCACTCCTTCATTCCTCTTTTCTCCCGCCTCTGGAACAAACTCCCTCACTCTCTACAATCCCACTCCTCCCTCCAGGTCTTTAAAACAGCTGTTCACCACCATCTCTTATCATTCCCCAACCTTGATCTTTTCTACCCCCGCTAATGTCACCCCAAATCCACTTTTTTGAAATACCAACTTCTTTCCTGGAAGTCCTTGGTGTCTTTGTGTTTTATACTTCTTCCCCCCCCCCCTTTCCAACGCCTCCTCCCCCCAAGCCCTCTCCCTCCTACACATCTCCCGATGTCCTTGCTCTCAAATGGTGTGTTTGTGTGCTTCCCATTCTCTCCCCATCTTGTCTACCGCTCCCCTTTTTATATACTTTGTTTGTCTGTTTGATTTGTTCGTGTGATAAATGTTAGCTCTTTCACGAGACTCGATTCTGTATACAATTTTTTTTTTTTTTAAACAAAAAAAAAAACAAGAAGACGTCATGCGGAGCACGATACTTGCAAAATACGCCCCCCGCCCCAAAGTTTTCCATTGACACAGCAAATTGTCCATTTCATGAAAATTAAAAATTGCAATATTGATCAAAGTTTGGGTCAACAGGATGAAAAGTGACGATTTTTCAGATGAAAAACGATGATTTTAGGAGTTTGACCTTGAGTTGACCTTTGACCTTTTGACCTCAAAAATAGTTGGTTTCCCAATTCATTGACACAATGTGCAAATGCTGTTTAATTTTCAAGTCAATCAGATGTAAATTGAGGATTTTAAAAACTTGGCCTATGTTGACCTTTTGGCCTATGTTCACCTTAAACATAATACGTGGTTAAATTCAGTGACCAGATATGCAAGTCCTCTTCAGATTTCAAGTCAATCGGATGAAAATTGAGGATTTTAGAAATTTGGCCTACGTTGACCTCAAAAATACTTGGTGGTTGAATTCAGTGATGAGATATGCAAGTTCTCTTCAAATTTCAAGTCAATTAGATGAAAATTGAGGATTTTAGAAATTTGGCCTATGTTGACCTATTGGCCTATGTTGACCTAAAATATAATACGTGGTTGAATTCAGTCACCGGATCTGCAAGTCCTCTTCAAATTTCAAGTCAATTGGATGAAAATTGAGGATTTTAGAAATGTGGCCTATGTTGACCTTTTGGCCTATGTTGACCTCAAAAATACTTGGTGGTTGAATTAATTGATGAGATATGCAAGTTCTCTTCAAATTTCAAGTCAATTAGATGAAAATTGAGGATTTTAGAAATTTGGCCTATGTTGACCTTTTGGCCTATGTTGACCTCAAGAATACTTGGTGGTTGAATTCACTGACCAGTAGTAAGGGCATTTAATGAGATATTTCACAAATCTGTTAACTAAATTGTTACCAAAAAATTTCTTCACCAATATGTTTGTAAAGGTGTGTATTAACATGACTGTGTTAAAATGTTGAAGTTCAACTCCCGTGGGAAACCCAGAAAAAAAGCTGTTGAATTCGGGTACCGAAAAATTATTTTCGAGAATTTTTATTTTTTTAAATCGGCCCTGAAGTAACTTATGAGGGGTCAAATAAGGGTTTTTCATGATTCTGAGTTGATTGTTAACATTTATATTTTCACTTTTACATTTACACACAAAGTAGCTTTTATTTCACATACATATATAATACTCAAGAGTTATTTCTCATTCACAATGTCAGAAGTTTCAACAGTCATTGTCTATGTCTTCTTCAGACTCAACAACATCATGACTGCAGTTTCTGCATGTAATGCCATTACAGACTCCACAGGCCGAGATGCACGTGACCACATTCTTCTTGCAGCTGCATCGCCGGTTGCTGCAATCTCCATGACAATTACAGCTCGTGAACTGCAATAGCTCCTCAGGAGCCGTGGGGTCCAGTGTTGGAACTGGCTCATAGCCATGCACACCTATTGTCCATCCATAGTCACTGGGGTTCAGAGACATGCTCTGCAGAAGGATCCGTGTATCCCAGCCGGTGGAACTTGTTGAGCATCCATTTTGACCCAAATCTATGATCAAGTTGATGGATCAAGATCAAAATGGATCCCCCCCCTTCACATGCCTCCCCCCCTTCACATGCCTCCCCCCCAAAGCCCTCTCCCTCCCACAGATCTCTCGATGTCTCCATGTCTCTCGGTCCCTGCTCTCAAATGTTGTGTTTGTCCTTCCCCCTCTCTCCCCATCTTGTCTACCGCTCCCGATGTTATTTGTCTTATGTGTCTGTTTGTCTTTCTGTGTGATTAATGTTCGCTCTTTCACGAGCCTCGATCTTGTATACAAAAAAAAAAAAAAAAAAAAAAAAAAAAAAAAAGTTGTATGGCAAGCCCCATTTGGTGTGGCAATACTCCAGACCGAGGTCGACAGGCCTTAATAAAATTCTGCCCCCAAACGGCAACTCTTTCGTCTGTCTTGACAATCGGTCTCAAGAACATCTGAAGGCTTGCAGGAACAAGTGTCAGCTGACTATCGATGTCAGTCATACTGTGTGTGGTGGGGTATGACTTTGGACCTAAATCAATCAAGGCAATATCATTGGATATGAACTTGAGTGCCGTCTTTATGATCTGAGTCTTCTCATCTCCATGGTCAAGATTAGCATGATGCCCTCGCAGAATATTGTCGGTGCCATCTTTGAGACAGAGTACATCTGCCCTTCTTTCCTGTGTTGTGAAATACAAGGTGTCTTCGTATTTCTCTAGAAGTTTTATCTTTAGCCAATGCTTTGAATAAGAAAGGCTCTTCTCTGGTGACTGATCAAACTCCTGCAGCTTTTCATGGACTTGGTCCATGTTCATTACCCCATGCTCTAATTCTGAGTCTAACCATTCGCAGAATTCAATAAAAACTGCCTCTCGCTCCTCATCAATACTCCTCTGTCCTCTCTTCCTTTTCCCTTCCTCATCAGTCTTGGACAAACTGTCACCTCTCGCAAACATAAGTTTGCATCGCAAATGGTACAGTGTTTCTTCTGCTACCAAGTCGTTGATCCCTTCCAGGCGTCCAGTGACTTCAGTGCCCCAGTCATCCCCGCGACTCCGAGCTGTCTTCAGCAAGCTTGCCTTCAGTGTATCTGCAGTCAAATTATCTGGCACTCTGTATTTCTTTCTAGCTTGTGCTGGATTATTTTTGTAGAGCTGGGCTGGTTGGTTGCAAAGAATGCATACATCCTTATACAGGAGGTCAACTGACTGTGATCTTCTCGAACTGCAGCCAGTTGATGAACTGAACTCACAAGTAGTGCATCTTCTCTTCAACTTTGATGACTCTTTCTCTGCCTTTGATGCTTGAGCTGACTTCTTGGTGGTTGCAACAAAGTTGTTGTACAGATCATTTTTACACTTCTGGTGGTACCTCAGTTTTCCTTCCTTTTGAGCCTCCTTCATACGTTCCACAACAGTAACATTTTCGACAGTTTCTGCTTGTTTCAATAAAGTTGAGTATCCCTTTGGAGTTGCCTGTATGAGCCTTTCAGCTGGTGTATCCGAGCGTGCACAGATGAAGCAATTGAGCACAGGTGGAGTAACGTCTTCATCCATATTGCTAGACTCCATGTCCTGCAAAGTAGAAAATGAGATATATTTAGAAATTATTTTTCCACAAAGGAGTGTCTGTGGTGAAATATAAATGTAAACAATCAACTCAGAATCATGAAAAACCCTTATTTGACCCCTCATAAGTTACTTAAGGGCCGATTAAAAAAATAAAAATTCTCGAAAATAATTTTTCGGTACCCGAATTCAACAGCTTTTTTTCTGGGTTTCCCACGGGAGTTGACCTTCAACATTTTAACACATGTTATTACACACCTTTACAAACATATTGGTGAAGAAATTTTTTTGTAACAATTTAGTTAACAGATTTTCATATGTTTCCCTTACTACAGATATGAAAGTCCTCTTCAAATTTCAAGTCAATTGGATGAAAATTGAGGATTTTAGAAATTTGGCCTATGTTGACCATTTGGCCTATGTTGACCTCAAATATACTTGGTGGTTGAATTCAGTGACCAGATATGCAAGTCCTCTTCAAATTTCAAGTCAATCGGATGAAAATTGAGGATTTTAGAAATTTAGCAAAGTTGGTGACCTTTGACCTATGTTGACCTTTTGACCTATTGACCCCAAAACAATAGGCTTCTTGCTTTTGACCAACTCTACCATTTGGTGAAGTTTCGTGAAGATCAGTTGAAAATTGTGACCTGTAGGCCGGTGACAAACAAACAGACAAACAGACAGACAAACAAACAGACAGACAGAACCACAAACACAACCGACCAATATACCTAAAAAATCTTCGATTTTGCAAGTAATAAAGCCGTTTTTGCAGTACCTTCGAAAGGGCGGACAGACAGACGGATGGGCATTTGGTGAATTATAGTAAGACTAGCAGAAGTACCCGGCATTGCCGGGCGGGGGATGGGAGGGGGAAGGGGAGGGGAAAGGGGAAAGGGGGGGGGGGAGGAGAAGGGGGGAGGGGTAGGTGGGGAGGGGGAGGGGGAGGGGGGAGGGGAAGGGGGAGGGGGAGGGCGAAGGGGGTGGGGAGGGGGGAAGGGGTAGGGGGGAAAGGGAGGTGGAGGGGGAGGGGAGGGGAGGGGGAGGGAGAGGGGGGAAGGGGAGGGGGTAGGGTGGAGGGGGAAGGGGGGAGGGTAGGGGGAGGGGGGAGGGGAAGGGGGAGGGGGGAAAGGGAGGAGAAGGGGGAGGGGAGGGGGAGGGGGAGGGGGAGGATGGGAGGGGAGGGGGAGGGGGAGGGGAGGGGGGGGATGGGAGGGGAGGGGGAAGGGGAGGAGGGAGGAGAAGGGGATGATGGAGGGGGAGGGGCAGGGGAGGGGGAGGGGGGAGGGAGAGGGGAGAGGGGGAAGGGGAGGGGGGAAGGGTAGGGGAGAGGGAAGGGGATGATGGAGGGGGGAGGGGGAGAGGGGAGAGGGGGAAGGGGAGGGGAGGAAGGGGAGGGCCAGTCAACAATGACATTGCAGTTCTCATGGGAGGAGAGCAGCACAACAATCACTACATCGTCCTGCATCTTCGCAACAACAGCACGAAGCGGATTTTGGAGACTCACTGATCCTGTGACGCCCTCCAGTACTGGCGTTGCCGGCGGGGGAACGGAGACCCATACATTCCCAACACCAACAACGTACATTCGCCCTCTCGACTCAAGCTCACTCGGACAAAAGCCTCGCACAAATTACACCATGAAGGCCCAATGGCCACGTCTATGCCACAAATCAAGTACGTGAGCGAGTCTGGTGCACTGAATTGAAAATATATAGAACGCTCATACTCCGTGAAAAGTGTAGCCGCCGTGTCGCCATCTTGGTTAGCACGACTCGACCAACTCGCTTCACGGATCTCGTTTGTTTTGAACGTGTCCCAGATTTTAAAAGCGAGACAACTGTTAAAATGCCATTTTGTGTGGCAATAAACTGCTGCAATCGGTCAATGAAGGGTTGTGGAAAGACGTTTCACAGCTGTTTCAAAGACGTTTAATTCATATCGCACAAAATCGACAAAAATCGACATAAAACACGATCGCACAAAAGGTGAAAAAACGCAATCTCTTTTCGCTCTGAATTACGTGCAAACGTGTGACGGAAATCACCATCGCCCAGCATCAAGTGCCAACCAAGATAGCGCCCGGTAGCTGCATCTCCACCTATGTGGTGTGAATGGCAATGGTCATTCTATATATTTTCCGTTCAGTGGTCTGGCAGCGAGGATGGAACATCACGTGATCACTCTGAGCGAATCAGCGAGCTGCTCTGGCACCGGCTGAGATTCCGTGTATAATGTTCCTCGCTGAAATGCGCTGAGGTAAATATTAATAAAAAATATGGATCTCGTCAAATATTTTTAGGTAGGCCAGGTCCTTCCCAGGCTCAATGGCCATGTCTATGCCAAATATCAAGCATGTGAGCCTCTCCGTTTAGGAGTCTATCGGTAACACACACACATACACACACACACAAACTTGGTTTTATTTATATAGATAGATAATTATGATTGGTCTCAATCATGACAACACAGAAACTCAGGTACAGTCATTATCCTCAGCTAAAACAAGCCAGTTCCTCTGTAACGACGCGTGGTGAGGCGAGCGTAGCGAGCCGAGCCAAGCTAATATATATATATATATATATATATATATATATATATATATATATATATATATAATCGTTAGATTAAATAAGACGCGGACGTAGCTTCAGGACGTCGATCTTTAATTGTCGACAAGCTTTCGACCAACAAAGGTCTTCTTCTGAGTCTACAAAAACAGCAGGCATGTATATCAGTCAAGTGTGTATGGTGATGTCTGTGTGAGATGTGTGATGTGAGTAAAAAATTGCATACAGAAGGGAGAGCCACGCCAAAGTTCACTCACCAGCCCCAAGTTCGACGGAAGTGACCGTTGGTTCAACCAATATATATATATATATATATATATATATATATATATATATATATATATATATATATATACAGTGGAACCTTGACTTACGAGTTTAATTCGTTCTGTGACCGAGCTCGTAACTCAATTTGCTCGTTTCTCAAATTAAATTTCCCCATTAAAATGCATTGAAATGCTATTAATCCGTTCCAGCCCGCCAAAAACCACACCAATTTTTTTTTAAATATACAGTATATATAAAAATATCTCGCGCTTTATATTTCACCTGTATGCAGCATACAAGTTGGCAGGATGGCCTGGACTGGAGGTACGCACACCTGACTCTAAACTGTCCAGCCTGGGTTTGAATCCCGACCCAGCTATAACCTGTCATGGGTGAATCACAGGCAGGGTGATTCATCAATGTGTGTACCGCTAAACTGGGCGCCCCGTTTGCGTCCCATTAGTTGTTGGATGTTAAGGATCTCACCGTGTTTTCCACAAAGAGAAGGCGAGCTATCGCCGGCACTCTGAACAAGTTGTGGCCTGGCATGCTCTTCTCCTCTGCCGTTATATACGTCCTCCTCAGCATCTTTTTCCAGAAGAGCCCTGTCTCGTCACAGTTGAAGATTTGCTGGGGGATGTATCGTTCGGCTTCTATCAGTTCGGCAAAAGTTATAATAAAATCTTCAGCTGCCTTCACATCCGCCTCACCAAGTCGACAACACGCACACCTCGCTCATGTTTTTCGACGATTGCGTGTTTTATATCCAAGCACATCATCCTCTTCTTCTTCTCAGTACTGCCCTTGGCACTCAATTACTTAGGACCCATGGTTAAAACTAAGAAATTTTCCAAAATAACCAAAATGCGAAAACAAAGCAGCAGCTATATACGGCAGAGCTGCTTGCACGGCAAGATAACCACGTGACCGGAACCCACCTGGTGGCGGGTGACGTAAGCTCCAAAATAACCAAAATGCGAAAACAAAGCAGCAGCTATATACGGCAGAGCTGCTTGCACGGCAAGATAACCACGTGACCGGAACCCACCTGGTGGCGGGTGACGTAAGCTCCAAAATAACCAAAATGCGAAAACAAAGCAGCAGCTATATACGGCAGAGCTGCTTGCACGGCAAGATAACCACGTGACCGGAACCCACCTGGTGGCGGGTGACGTAAGCTCCAAAATAACCAAAATGCGAAAACAAAGCAGCAGCTATATACGGCAGAGCTGCTTGCACGGCAAGATAACCACGTGACCGGAACCCACCTGGTGGCGGGTGACGTAAGCTCGTAACTCAGATCTCGGCTCGCATCTCAAAGCAATAAACCGCCCGAGCGACGGCTCGTATCTCGGAAAACTCGTAAGTTGGTGCACTCGTAAGTCAAGGTTCCACTGTATATTATATATATATATATATATATATATATATATATATATATATATATATATATATATATATATATATATACAGTATATATATATATATATATATATATATATATATATATATATATATATATATATATATATATATATATATATATACAGACTTTGCATTTAATATGGAATATATTTTTTTCTTGACTTGGGTTACCTTTCTGAACTCAGAATATCAATCTGGTGAGTTTCTTTGACGCTTCAGTGATTTCTTTGTCAAAAGAACCATGTCACTGTCTGTCGCAGCAAGAAGTCAATAACAGGATTATATCACAGGTGGCCTGGCAAAAAGTACGGACAGGTACATTTGACGATTGGCTTCACAATCGGGTATATAAGGGTTGTTGCATTCTGTATTAGTGGAAAACAACTGCTGCACGTCTACAAAAGTTATTGCCACTTCCTCTGGAGATGGTCCGTCAACTCGACAATGCTGTTTGTCATGGAGTGGTGGCTTTACGAAATTCCGGCATGAAACAGTGTGCTATTGCTCGGCAGTATGGCATCACTCAAGGTCAGGTGTCAAAGATCCCGAAACAAAATGCTCAGAGGGGTGTCCCTCCTCCAATATCGAGGCCAGGACGTCCCCACAGAACCACAAGGAGGAATGATCGCCAGCTGCACCGGTTAGTCCGCAATGGCCGTACCAACTCAGCTAATCGGCTTAGGGCTGAGTGGCAGCAACTGACAAATGTGCCTGTATCCAGAAGGCTAGTCAACCAACGACTGGTTCAAGCAGGCTATCGTGCCAGGCGTCCCCTGAGAAAGCCATGCCTGACAAGACAACACCGCCAGCGCCGATTGCAGTGGGCCAGAGAGCACCGTCAATGGCAGCCAGGACACTGGAATCATGTGTTCTTCAGTGACGAGTCTTGATTTCTGGTCTATCATCAAGATGGCCATGTCCGAGTGCGCAGACAAGTGCATGAAGCCTACAACGAAGATTGTATAGTGCCAAGAGTCCAAGCTGGAGGTGGTGGGGTGACCGTTTGGGGTGCTTTTCATGCAGGGGGCAAAACTGACCTGGTTGCTCTGAATGGAAACCTGAACCAGTTCAAGTACAGGGCCATTCTGGAAGAAACATTGCTTCCATTTGCTCGTGTAGCCTTTCGAGGAAACTTTGTCTTCCAAGATGACAATGCATGGCCTCATCATGCTCGCATGATCCAACACTTTCTTGCTGACCGTGGTGTAGAGCATATGGAGTGGCCTGCCATGTCCCCGGATATGAATCCGATAGAGAACTTGTGGGCAGAATGAACGCGTCAAATCGACCACTTGGACCAGCAGCCGACCTCTGTGCGTGAATTGCAGCAGGCTATTGTCACTGCATGGCGAGCGATTCCTGTCCAAAACTTGGCAAATCTCGTGAACAGCATGCCTCAACGTGTACGTGCTCTCCTGAATGCTCGTGGGGGTTACACGATGTACTGAACTGTAATTTTACTATCCGTAATCCCAGTTGTAATTTAACTTTTGTTTTTGTTAAAAAAATTTTTGGCTAATGTGCAAAATAAAGAAATACTTCTGGAAAACGTACAAAAGTTTAACACAGTACTGTCCGTGAACTGAGTTCAATATCAGTTTACATCACTTTCAAGGATCAATTTATTTGCTTCGAAATGTCAAATGTGGTTTTTGTTTCTTTTAAAGGTCACATTAACAAAATCTAGAATAATTTCAACATAATTCCAATGAACTTTTGGTTCCAAGTCAACTTGAAAAGTAAGTTCACCCCCACAAAAAAAATATTCCATATTAAATGCCAAGTCTGTATATGCAGTATATAGTGTAAAGCTGGGATCCCTATAATCCTGAGCTCTGTGCTAAGAATGGAGCACCAAGCAGGCCAACTTTTTTTTTTTAATCAAAGGAACAGGACTTGTCATATTTGGTGAATTCCTGCTTTCTTTAGCAATACAAAATAATATTTCTTTCATTTACATTGGTTATAATCAAGAGTTAAATAATGCTGATTTTATACCTTTCATTGCAACTTCCTCTAATATTTATAGAGACAATAATAAAGATATCAAATCTATCTTAAAACTTCCATCATCGGGTAATGGTAGGGGTATGATGGTGGCTTCATGGGAAGGACACTGGTTGGTAATCTCAGAGGTTTGCTTGTTCCTATCCGACTGAAGGCAGCAGTATTAAGAATCTGGATTCTATATCTTCTGGAAACCGAGCTCGTCTCGGGAAAATTGCCATTTAATTTTGGGATATTTCGGTAAAATCGCAGCTGGGGCATGAACAGCCTTCAACAAGGGGGTATTTTACCTGTCTTGTATGCTTTTTCTGTGATGCCAGTCTACACAGTGCAGTTGTGCGGTTGATTATTAAAGCCCCCAGAGCTAATTAGGAATGGGCACTAACCCAAAGATCCCTCTCCCTAAAGAGCAAAGATAAAAGAACCATTGTAAAATCCTTACCTGCAAACCATCTAAAGACTAACTTTCAATTACCATTAACCTTTCAGTACAAGAGCTAATTACAAGAGCTAATGGTTGTAACCTCTTTTAATCAAAAAACAATAATTTAAAAACCAAACTATGTTTGAGCAGGCTGCTTGGATAAAGTGATGAAAGACTTGGGTTGTTTTTTTCCCCTCCTACTGGCTGTTGTGAGTTGGATAACCATGGCTGCATACACTCTCAACAACTTTATCTTGGTAATTGTGGAGAGGATGCCAAAGACCTTTTGGCAAGAGTTGTGGGAGGCCTTCGTCCTGCAGTGGATCAAAATATGTTGGTTCCCAATCTTTATGGTTTCACTGTTTTATTGTGTTTAATCTTCAATTCCTATATGAGGATCTGTTGTGATGTCACAGCAAATAAATAAAATTTCAATTTCTCGACTACAGCAGAGCCTTGGAGTCAGGGCAGTCGTGTTCATAGCCAGAGTGAAAAGCCAAGCAATAGCCAAATGGGTCGGTGTTTGTTTAGTATTGAACCCCTTCTTCCCTTCCCCTCTTTCATCCTACGCTTTTGTTGTACTTTGCCATCCCAAACTAATCCCACTTGTGCTCATCTTAATTTGTGAAGGAATTGCAATTTAAATGCCTTTAATAATGCCAATCATTTTGATCCATTCACAACTCCACCTCACCCCCTCTCACAAACAATATGTTCTCCCACAAACCCCATAACAAACAGTATCTTCGAATTTCCACCTTGTCAACATCAGCAAGCATCCTGGAATATAAATGACATTAATGAATACTAGCAACGGTACCCACCCTACGGGCGGGGCTTCAATTGGGAGGCCCAAATGAAAAGGCAAAATATCAGAAATTGAAGGCTTTTTTATTTTAAACGATTCATATAAACATCCGTAAATCGTGTCACATGCAAATCATCAAAATCTAAACAGTATTTGTAGAATTTAAATAAAAGCCACATCACTGTTCATATCGGTAAATATTATTCCATCGTGTTTCAAATTTGGGCAATGGGCTCTACAATATTCGATGTGTTCACGGTTTGAATTACGTAATGTAACGTTTGTGACGATGTTTTCATTGTGATGATGTTGTGACGATGTTTGTGTTCACGGTAGTGTTTGATGTGACGGTGTGAACGTAATTTCGCAATGTTTTTCGTTTCTATTTTCGCAATCGTTTAATGACCATTTAATGTTTAATGAACGTTTAATGAGCGTAAGAATGAGCGTATTGATCATTAAATGAATGAATGAATGTAATGAATAATTCGATGCGAAGTGAAAGACACCTCAGAGCTGTCACATTCACAATCACTATGTCGTATGTACTCCCCATACTTGTTTCCTTCATTGTAAAAACTACCAAGTCAACAGTTAAAAGGATTTTGAGCCGATAGGTGTTATGGCCTTGGCAAGATCGATGGAGACAGCGATCTGTTAGCTTATACACCGCCCAAATAGCTATGTGGAATTCTCTCATGAAGAGATTAAACTCATGTCGTTTGGACTTTGGCCGAGGTCATTATTTACTTTTAATGATGTTTATATACGAATCAAAAAGAAGATAATTGGTTTTGGGTCGTCCTTTCCGCACATCTCGTGGGATTGTGAGTTGGAGAGATGACCGTGATGGCGGGGAGGGGGTTGGCATTCTCTCAAGCAGGGATTCAACCCATGTCCTTCGAAAAAGTTTTTTCCCGAGGTCACCGATTCCGATCGGTGCAGCTGTGCAGCAATCGGTGCAGCCGTTTGTGCGGCACCCGGGAAAATAACGTTATGCGGGAGTCCAAACCTGAAAATGCTGGAGGCCAAAGCTGAAATTGGAAAAACAATATAGCCTATTTTACTCCAGGAGATCCCAGGATTACCCACCCAAAATATCATTGCGATCAGTTCAGCCGTTTTTCAGCAGATCGGTACCTTCGAACGGCCGGACGGACAGACGGACGGACAGACAGACGGACGGACATTTGGTGAGTTATAGTAAGATTAAAGTCGAATTCGATGAAATTAACATTTGTGCTAAAAATACATTTTTTTGCATTTTCTGATCATGCATCAACATATTGTTTGCAGGATGTTTTTAACATCGATTATTTAGAAGATGGGACTGAATGAACAACAAACTAAATGATCAGATGGTTCATCAAAATAATTTTGCAATAAAACCTCATTGCCCATTTATTATTACAATTATTTTATCATACATTCAGTACTAGTACTACCCCTCAATGTCATGTATTTTCTGAATGTTTACTTTGTTTGGATTTAGGGATGATATTGTCAAAAAGAAATGTAATTTAAAAAACAATTTTGTTAGGCACTCAATAGACATTGTACAAGTCGAGTAGCTGGCCTAGCATCCACCAAGTTTTGTCATAGTCTGTCCACAACTTTTTGAGATATCTTGTTCACAAACGGACAAACGGGCAAACAGACAGGGGTGAAAACATAACCTCCATCCACCTTTGGTGGCGGAGGTATGATATTTCAAAAAGTTGTGGACAGACTATGACAAAACTTGGTGGATGTGTTGGGTAGTTGACAAAACGAAGATGATTAGATTTTGGTTAAGATACGAATGCAGATCCGGCCTATCATTGGGATACAAAGTGTAAACTGTTCAGCCTTGTGGAGGTACTGAGTGCCGTTCTTGTTGGCTTACTTATCGGCTTGCAGGATATCTCAAGTATGCCCTCCTAGTATTTGTATATAATAGCAGTGTTAGAAATAAGCGCTGGGCCGGGTACCAAATGCCACCAAAAACTCAGTTTGACTACTTGTCAAAATCGTCAATGTATTCGGTGGGTTTTTTTAATGTATACAAGATCGAGGCTCGTGTAAGAGCTAACATTAATCACAAAAAAAACGAACGCATAAAAAAACATATAATAAAAGGAGCGGGAGACAAGATGGGGAGAGAGAGGGAAGCACACAAGTACAACAGCAGAGAACAGGGACAACGGAAGATCTGTCGGAGGGAGAGGGCTTGGGGGGGGGGGAAGCATGGGACGGTGGGTGGGGGGGGGGGGGGCGGGGGTGGTAAAGTATAAAACACATGGACACTGCTAGAGCTTCCAGGAAAGAAAGAAGTCGGTATTTAAAAAAAAAAAGTGGATTTGGGATGAATTAATGGGGGTAGAAGAGATCAAGGTTTTTGGATGGGGGAAGATAAGAGATGGTGGTGAACAGCTGTTTTAAAGACCTGGCGGGAGGAGTGGGATTGAAGAGAGTGAGGGAGTTTGTTCCAGAGGCAGGAGAAAAGAGGAATGAAGGAGTGATGGTGAGCAGAGTCTTGATTTTGGCAGTTTCACCAGAAGAGGGTTGCTGGCAGTTCTTGTGCAGGCATTTTTCTCTGGCCACTTCGAAAGGTAAAATAATTGGCAGTAATATAAAGCATAAAGTGATACGGAAAGTCAATGGAACCAGAGAAAGTTCATATGCGTTCATGATTATCACACTCTCAGCTATGCCTGTACCTGTCGCCTTCTTGCGAGGGAAGGGTATTCCAACATGGCTGCTGCTTGACCTGTGAATACGTGCTGCAGCTGCGCTCCAGTTGTATATACAGCTTGGTGAACACCCCCCGGCACATGTATGAGACCGAGCTTGGTTTGCATGCCCTAAAACTGCCTCAAGATATAGAAGCAAGGCCATGAGCTTGCAATAAGCATGCATCACATAGTTAGCCACATGCTGGTCACGCAAATTTACACTGTGTAAAAAGAACAAAATCACAGACTGGGCAAACAAATGGAACATGTCTTTCAATCCTGATAAATCTCACACTCTTACGATGTCTCTCCGAAATGACCGACTGGAAAACCCTCCCATCCACTTTCTGAATAATCCTCTCCAAGAAGTTCTGTCACTCAAGCTTTTGGGTCTCACTATTTGCCATGATCTTTCCTGGGAAAACCACATTTCAAATCTGGCCTCCAAAGCCAGTCGCCGACTGGGCATCCTCCGTCGTGCGAAGTCCGTCTTTGGCACACCTGAGCTCCTCACCACATACAAGGCTTTCATCCGCAGCTCTATGGAATACTGCTCTCCCCTCTGGTCTGGTGCTCCTGCCTCACACCTAGCCCGTCTTCACGCTGTTGAAACCAAAGCGTTCAGAATCATTGGAATCTCCCGCGATGAAGCTAACTCCAAGGGCCTTTCACTCACTCACCGCAGGCAGGTTGGTGGTCTTTCCGTCTTCTACCGACTCCTCTCTGGCCTTGCCCCCCCAGCTCTCTCTGGGCTCTGTCCCCCAAATATTCCTACAGGTCGCACAAGATCTGCCTGCAACCCTCTTATGGTTAAACTGCCAAAATCAAGACTTTCTGCTCACCTTCACTCCTTCATTCCTCTTTTCTCCGCCTCTGGAACAAACTCCCTCACTCTCTTCAATCCCACTCCACCCTCCAGGTCTTTAAAACAGCTGTTCACCACCATCTCTTATCCTCCTCCATCCAAATCTTGATCTTTTCTACCCCCGCTAATTTCGGTCCCCTTGTGTTTTATACTTCCCCCCCCCCCCCCTTCCCACGCCTCCTGCCCCCAAGCCCTCTCCCTCCCACACTTCTACCTGCTCTCAAATGTTGTGGTTGTGTGCTTCCCCTTCTCTCCCCATCTTGTGTTCCGCTCCCTCTTTTTGTATATTTTGTTTGTCTGGTTGATTTGTTTGTGAAATAAATGTTAGCTCTTTCACGAGCCTCGATTCAGTATCCAAAAAAAAACAAAAAAAAACAAAAAAAAACTGTTCTTTATGTCAAATTTTGACCCAATATTTTTTGAAACTGAATGTTCATCAAATTAATATACTCAGGTTTACAGTGATGTGTTTTAGTACTATTTTGTACTGTTTTGTGAGGTCTTTGGTATGAAAAGCCCTGAAATTTGATCTCTTGGTGTCATGAGAAGTAGTAATTTAAACATGGATACTGATTTTTATGAAGTTTTATTCCCCAGCAAATAATATATGGCCGGGCCACCAAAAATGCTGGCAGGCGACCATAAAACCTATTTATGTGGCCCGGCCAACCACGAAAAAAAACAATTGAGCGTGTCGCCTGAATAGTTATGCAGACAGGCGCATGCAACCAAAAAAACCAGTTTTAAGACCTGCCCTGCCAATTTATTAACCAACAAGCGAGTGTGCACCGAGTCTATGGTGGTGGACATGTGCTAATGCCATGGAATCCCTCAGATGAAAAGACCCCAGTAATCAATACGTGTCCATGAAATTTTATACTCAAGAAACAGTCATTTCCGGCCACATATTGGTGCGAGGGGAAAATGAAGGAGTGGTTTTCATTCCGACTTTAACTCTGGAGGTCTGTTCCTAACTCAGGCAGGCACATATGAAGTCTGGTAAACTGTGAAATATTGAAGCATGTCTTGTGTTTTGTGCATGGTGATAGTGCATATTGGATATGTATATTTATAGACGTCTTTAAATCCACACTCTAGAGTAGTTTTGAAGCATATCAGTTTGCACACATTTGAATTGGTGGCCATTTTTGTCCTGTGCCATCCCTACATATGGAGAACGATTGTATGATATCATCAGTAAAGTATGTAAGTTTCACCCACAAACATTCATAGATGTGAGTTGGTAAAATTCTTATGATAAAGAAATATACTGTGTGCTCAGATGGGAATTCCAAGTATGCCAAAGTAGACGTGTGCAGTTTGTCACTCTAACCCTCAAAATAGATAACTACAGCAATATACTGCATATATATTTCCTGACAAATACAGCAAGGTCTCCTTTTGGGCAAGAGTTTGAGCCTGTCCAGTGAGAATTATGGCTCAGGAAGAGAGATGAATCCCAGATTGTACTTGTACTACATCCAATTTGAATATCAGTGAGAAGGAGATGAGCGCAGTTCTTTGTCCTCACAAGATGACAATTCATCTGAGCTTTTTGAGCCAGGCGTGAAAGTGAAATTTGCCCACGCGTGATAATCACACACGCAAATGAAATATTTCTGTATATGAGGCAACTGACCAGAATGAATTTGCTTTAAAAAGGATGGGTAAGAATACTGTATTTTCTTTCAATTTTGGAATTTAATGCTTTTTGATATGAGATGCAAAAAAAATCCCATTGGAAAGCCATAATATGATTTTACACAGACAGATTTTTTTTGTTAAATAAATCTTCCATGATAGGATAGAAAGGTCCTCAGCCCAATGACAACATAATTAAGGTGGAAATGATAGCTCAGAGATTATATACTTGCATTGTGCTCCATAGTTTATACTTCACTCTGTATTGTACCAATTTGTTACCAGCAGAGAGCGCTGTATCTCCAAGCTGTTCATTAAGCTGGCTGTCCCTGCAGATCTTTGAGTTATCACATGCCAAAATTAACACTGCTTATAATGGACACGGGGCTGGCATAATAGTCTTGATGGATTATATGCACTCGCCTCTGAGTTGTCAAACCTGGGATTGAATCATGGCCCAGCTATAAACTGTCACTCAGATGTTTTACAGGCAGGGGGATACAAGATGTGCCATCCCTTGCTAGCACTAGTTGGTGGACGTCAAATATCCCTTTGTGTTCTTCATGCAAAGTAGGTGAGTTATTGCCACAATCCTAGCATAATTCCAAATTCCTGCCCAGGTATATAATTATATATTACAAGAAGTTGTTTCTTGGGTTTGTTGATCTGGAGAAAGCATTCGATAGGGTTCCACGTGAAGTAGTGACATGGGCGTTGAGGAAGTTAGGAGTGGAGGAATGGTTGATCAGAGTAGTGATGGCAATGTACAAAAGAGCGCGCACAGCTGTAAGGATGAAGGACGGGAACAGTGGTGAGTTTGAGGTGAAGGTGGGAGTGCATCAGGGGTCGGTACTAAGTCCACTACTATTTGTAGCTGTGATGGAGGTGCTGGCTTGGAATGTAAAGGAGGGTTTACCGTGGGAGTTCTTGTATGCAGATGATCTGGTGTTGATTGCAGAAAGTATGGATGGACTGAAGGAAAAGAAGAACAAGTGGAAGGAATGTATGGAGACAAAAGGTCTGAAGGTGAATATCGGAAAAACGAAGGTGATGGCAAGTGGTAAAGCATGTGGCGAGGTGGAAAGAACTGGGAAGTGGCCATGTGCTGTGTGCAGGAAGGGTGGCGGAGTGAACTCCATTCAATGTAAAATGTGCGCTGAGTGGGTTCATCAAAAATGTAGTGGTTTGAGAGGGTCATTAACCAGTGTGGCAGCTACATTCAAGTGTAAGGTGTGCACAGAGGGAGCTGCAGATGGAGGAAATGTTGAGTTGGATCTTGGAGATGGCATGAAGCTGGAAGGTGTGAAAACATTTTGTTACCTAGGACACATGCTGAATGGAGAAGGTGGATCAAACTCGGCAACGGTTGCTAGAGAGATGTGCATGGAAGAAGTTTCGGGAACTGAGTGGCGTGCTGATGAGGAGGGGAGTGTCATTGAAGCTGAAGGGAAAGGTGTATGCTGCATGTGTGAGAAGTGTTGTGATTTATGTGAGCGAGACATGGGTAATGAACGTATAGCAGCAACGAAGGCTGGAAAGGGTGGAAATGCGAATGGTTTGGTGGATGTGTGGAGTATCGTTGAGAGAGAGGAAGACAAATGATTTGCCAAAGATGATGGGAATAGAGCCTGTGATGGATGCTGTGAAGAGAAACAGTTTGAGATGTTTTGGTCATGTGTTGAGGAAGGATGAAAGTGACTGGTTGAGAAGAGTGATGGAAATGAATGTAGATGGCAGTAGAGGACGGGGAAGATCGAGATAGACTTGGCTAAAGATGGTCGAAGAAGAAATGTGGTCAAGGGGGTTAACAAGGGGAGATGCAGAAAATAGGGCAAAATGGAGGAGATTGTCATGGGGACGACAAGGCTAACCCCCACTCTTGCAGGGAAAATGGCCTTAAAATGGCTGTTGTTGTTTTTTGTACAAGTATATGATTGTATTGAAATACAATAAAGATTTTAAAAGTCATAAAAAAAAATCCAGAAGTTTAGCACCGTTGATGCAGTGTCTTATACACCACCTTATTTAACACGTTATATTAGTTTTTCGTGCCTATTGTTTATGTCCCTTATGACGTCCTTAAAAACAGCAAGTTTTCTGTTTGGAAGGATTTTCAATTTTGTTTGACTGCCAGACAGGTAAATAGAGTAAAAAAAATCATCTCACTCCTCTCGACATGCACATCAGGGCAAATTCAGAGTCAAAGTACTGTTAAACTACAGGCTTGTCTTCTGATTCATATTCCGATTCGTGTTCAAAATATAACATTCAATTAGAATTAAGTTTAATTGAAATCAAATTGTTCTTCGATAATAAATGAACATTTGTAGACAGAAGGACAGACAGAAAGACACTTCAAATGATCTAATTGCTTATCCCCTCTTTTCGCTTCATTATTTTTGTTGACGACTGCAGTTTGCGTAATCGAGAAATCTGCCTTTCCTTTTATGTGAAATTTGTATTCCAAAGCATTCAAAAAAATTTCCAATAAAAACTGCAATTAATATCTGCTTGTTAACTTTATTTTGACACAAATTATTATTTCAATTTCGGTTTCATATCCTTTTTAAAGCATATTGTCATTTGTCAGTCCTTTCAAACCAGCTGTGGGATGTCTGAGTGCTGTCCTTGGTGGAAGAGAACATGTGCATTACAATTAAACACCACTACATACTGATTGTACTTCTTTGATATGCAAACAACATACATTTTCAGAGATATTCATAATGTCACGCATTGTGTGTGTTGGAAAAGACTTGGATGAATGCTTTTCAGGTCTCCATGCTTATGCTTTCACCTTATCGTGCTTATGGGGAAAATTACATTATGCAATGATGTCAATGATGTTACGACATAATATCGAAAATAAATACATATTCAACAAATTTCATTTTGGCAAACTTTTGATTATCGATTGTCGGTGTCGATTTTGATTATCGGTGTTTCACAGGCAGGGTGATTCATCAATGTGTGTGCCGTCCCTCGGTTAGACGCTAAACTGGTGCCCCATCAGCTGACATTAGTTGGTGGACGTTAAAGATCCCACGCACGGTGTCCTTCATGAAGAGTCGGTGAGCCATCGCCGGCACCATTTCCAAGTTCCAGATCCTGCCCTAACGACTGCTGGAAGAACGATGGCAAATCACCCAGCATGACCATGGACTGGAAACTTCAGCAGAACCAATGCTCCCTAACCGAGTATGGTACGTCAGATCAGAAACTTTTGATATGTTGTTAAGGGAAATTGACAGAAAATAATACAAGTGAAATATATTTTGTTGCAATTAGTGGTGGGTTAACCATACTTTCACCATTTGGCTACTGGATTAATATGTATGTATATATAGCATTAGTTGGTGGACTATAGCATTAGTTGGTGGATTTTTTTTCTTTCCTTTGCAGTTGACTGAAATGGCAAAGACATTGACTTTGGAGCAAAGAAGAAAGGTTGCTGCATGGATAGACGTCTTCTAGTCACCCACGGTGGTTCGCAACAAATACAGAGAGCATTTCAACTGCGATCCACCCTCGAGATTGGCCATTTATCGCGTTTACAAGAAGTTCATCAACACAGGCTCAGTTGCTGATAATTACAAAGGGAACAGCAATCGACCACGAAAAGGCTCTTCCCCTGTAAACATAGCTGTTACACAAGAAGCTTTCTTGCATAGCCCAGGGAAATCAACCAGACGATTCAGCATAGAATGTGGTCTTCCCTGGACAACGGTGTGGAGAACCTTGAACAAGGACCTGGGAATGCACCCATATCATTTGCAGATTGTGCAAGCCTTATGTCCTGCAGATGAAGCCGCTCGTGTTGAGGCTTGCAAAGTTTTCTTGGAGATGAAGAATTTGGAACCTGACATTCACAGGCTGGTGGCATTGAGCGACGAGACAACCTTTCACATAAGCGGACGCGTGAACAAACACAACTGTCTTTTTTTTTTTTTTTTTTTGTATACAAGATTGAGGCTCGTGAAAGAGCGAACATTAATCACACAGAAAGACAAACCGACACATAAAACATATAACATCGGGAGTGGTAGACAAGATGGGGAGAGAGGGGGAAGGACACAAACACAACATTATTTTGAGAGCAGGGACCGAGAGACATGGAGACATCGAGAGATCTGTGAGAGGGAGAGGGCATTGGGGGGGGGGGCATGGGAAGGGGGGGGGGGGGGGTGGGAGAGGTATAAAACATAACTGCCAGGACTTCCAGGAAAGAAGTTGGAATTTCAAACAAGGTGGATCTGGGGTGAATTCGCGGGGGTAGAAAAGATCAAGGTTTTGGATGGGGGAAGATAAGAGATGGTGGTGAACAGCTGTTTTAAAGACCTGGAGGGACGAGAGTGGGATTGAAGGGATTGAGGGAGTTTGTTCCAGAGGCGGGAGAAAAGAGGAATGAAAGAGTGAAGGTGAGCAGAGAGCCGAGATTTCGGCAGTTTAACCATCAGAGGGTTGCTGGCAGATCTTGTGCGACCTGTAGGAATATTTGGGGGACAGAGCACAGAGAGAGCTGGGGGTGCAAGGCCGGAGAGGAGTCGGTAGAAGACAGAAAACCACCTACCTGCCTGCGGTGAGTGAGTGAAAGGCCCTCAGAGATAGCTTCATCGCGGGAGATTCCAATAATTCTGAAAGCTTTGGTTTCGACAGCGTGAAGCCGAGCTAGGTGTGAGGCAGGAGCACCGGCCCATAGGGGAGAACAGTATTCCATTGAGCTGCGGATGAAAGCCTTGTATGTGGTGAGAAGCTCAGGTGTGCCGAGGAAGGACTTCGCACGACGGAGGATGCCCAGTCGGCGACTGGCTTTGGAGGCCAGCTTGGAAATGTGGTTTTCCCAAGAAAGATCATGGCAGATAGTGAGACCCAAAAGCTTGAGCGACAGAACTTCTTGGAGAGGATTGTTGAGAAAGTAGATGGGAGGGTTGTCCAGTCGATCTTTTCGGAGAGACATAGTAAGAGTGAGAGATTTGTCAGGATTGAAAGACATGTTCCACTTGTTTGACCAGTCTGTGATTTTGTCCAAGTCTTCAGAGAGTGAGGAGGCTGCAGACTGCCGATCTGAGGGCAGAGGAATGGAGCGGCAGAGAGTGGAGTCATCAGCAAAGAGATAGAGAGGATTTTCCAGAGAGTCGGAGAGATCATTGATAAAGACCAGAAAAAGCACAGGGCCCAGAACACTGCCTTGGGGAACTCCAGCCTGAACAGGAAGGGGAGTTGAGAGAAATCCATTCAGGGCCACACGTTGACTACGACCAGAGAAGAAGTCCGCAAGCCATGCATGGAGATTTCCATGGATACCATAGGAGGAGAGTTTGGTGAGCAGAGCGGGGTGCCAGACCGTATCGAAGGCACGTGATATGTCGAGGGAGACAGCTCTGATTTCCTGTTTGGCATTGAGGACCTCCATCCATTGTTGAGACAGCAGAAGCAGCATGTCCAGAGTAGAGTGACCTGGGATACTGAGAATCTGAGACCTGCTCTGGGATACTGAGAAACCTGCTCAGTCTTCTGGGATACTGAGAATCCTCGTGTTAGGCGTGAGCAAGAATGAGACAGTCCCAAGGTGAACATCTGGTTTGCAGTCTTTGGAACAGGAGTGGTAGGGCCGTATTATTTTGAAAACACCACA
This sequence comes from Myxine glutinosa, assembly GCF_964187855.1. Taxonomy (NCBI): domain Eukaryota; kingdom Metazoa; phylum Chordata; class Myxini; order Myxiniformes; family Myxinidae; genus Myxine; species Myxine glutinosa. The sequence goes on from NC_136263.1 coordinate 40,381,654, forward strand.
ATCAATGGTGGTGACTTCTTACACATGATGGAGAATTACGCAGAGGACAACCTGCCACTACAAATCCAGCTTACCAGATACTTTCAGTTGGATGGTGCTCCACCCCACTTTGCATCGAACTCCACTCCACCTTTGACGTTTTGAAGCTATTATCATACATTTGTTATCGTGTTACAGTGTATTATCCATTATTAACGCACAGGTTGTAAACCTGGTGCGTTATAGCGTTTGCCTGCGAATTTCTGTCGCTCCAAAAGTGAAGCACGTTTCTGTCGCTCCAAAAGTGAAGCACGTTTCTGTCGCTCAGATGTGTAAACATGACGTCATCAAATCTATATTTAGGCTAACCATGGGCTACCCCTTTGGCTGGTACGCGGCCGCTCGCTAGTACATAATATAGGATATATTTGTTATATGTTATGTTATAGGATATATAGGATATATGTTATATGATATAGGATATATATAGGACAGGTTATAGGATATATATGTTATAGGATAGGAATATAGGACCCAAATGACCCAGAGGACCCAAATGACCCAGAGGACCCAAATGACCCAGAGGACCCAAATGACCCAGAGGACCCAAATGACCCAAATGACCCAAATGACCCAGAGGACCCAAATGACCCAGAGGACCCAAATGACCCAGAGGACCCAAATGACCCAGAGGACCCAAATGACCCAGAGGACCCAAATGACCCAGAGGACCCAAATGACCCAGAGGACCCAAATGACCCAGAGGACCCAAATGACCCAGAGGACCCAAATGACCCAGAGGACCCAAATGACCCAGAGGACCCAAATGACCCAGAGGACCCAAATGACCCAGAGGACCCAGAGGACCCAAATGACCCAGAGGACCCAAATGACCCAGAGGACCCAAATGACCCAGAGGACCCAAATGACCCAGAGGACCCAAATGACCCAGAGGACCCAAATGACCCAGAGGACCCAAATGACCCAGAGGACCCAAATGACCCAGAGGACCCAAATGACCCAGAGGACCCAAATGACCCAGAGGACCCAAATGACCCAGAGGACCCAAATGACCCAAATGACCCAGAGGACCCAAATGACCCAGAGGACCCAAATGACCCAGAGGACCCAAATGACCCAGAGGACCCAAATGACCCAGAGGACCCAAATGACCCAAATGACCCAAATGACCCAAATGACCCAGAGGACCCAAATGACCCAGAGGACCCAAATGACCCAAATGACCCAGAGGACCCAAATGACCCAGAGGACCCAAATGACCCAGAGGACCCAAATGACCCAGAGGACCCAAATGACCCAGAGGACCCAAATGACCCTCTGGGTCAATAAAAGTTGAAACTGGGCAAATGTCAATGAAAATTTGCCAGACCCAGACCAGAAAATGACCCAGAGGACCCAAATGCCCAGAGGACCCAGAGGACCCTGTGAATGTGAATGAATGTGAACATAATGTGAATACTAGTAGCAATTTTACAAAAACCATGGCATAATTTCAAATCTTGACCCGAGATGATAATTATGCTACATCATAATTTCCATGTGCCAACCTGGGCGGAATCCAAGTGGATTCACTTGACTTGTTATTTTTCCATTAAAAACCATAGTCCCATATAAGTGTTGACATTTTTTGAAGCACCCTCTGTGTGTGTGTGTGTGTGTGTGTGTGTGTGTGTGTGTGTGTGTGTGTGTGTGTGTGTATATATAATTTTTTATGAACAGGAACCAAATTCCTGCAAGGGGCTAAGTGTGAAAAAATTCTGACTCAATGCGGGGCTCGAACCACGGACGTCCGTTGATAACGCGTCAACAGCCCACTGCAACAACAGCCCACTCCTATATATATATATATATGTATATATATGTATATATATGTATATATATGTATATATATGTATATATATGTATATGTATATATATGTATATATATGTATATGTATATATATGTATATGTATATATATATATATATATATATATATATATATATATATATATATATATATATATATATAGATATATATATATATATATATATATATATATATATATATATATATATATATATAGATATATATATATATATATATATATATATATATATATATATATATATATATATATATATATATATATATAGTGTAACGGATTTGAGAAGTGTAACGGAATTGAGAAGTGTAACAATTTTGAGAAAGTGTAACGAATGTGAAAAGTATGGTTTTGTTGTGTGTAACACCCTCGTAAAGTAAAGAATGGTCGCAGCTCGTCCTCTTAGTTAATTCCATAAACCTACACACAGGACACGATATATCCTTTTAAATAGTTAGTCCCTTATTCTCTGTGTAGGCTAAGGATGTGTTTCCCACTAGTTTGACTCTTCATTGCACCGAATTAAATAAGAGTAGGCCCTCCGACGCCCCATGGCAGCTTCCAAGTGCCAGGTTTGCACTTTGCTGCATTTTCATCTGCCGTCCACTTTGCAGCAGTTGACTCCATTACGCACGAGGTAACTCTATGACGAGGTGGGGAGTGAGTCAGCCCCACTCAACCAACCACGAACAAGGGGTTGGACTTGGAGAGGGTGTGGAGAGAAACATCGAGGAGGTTCGCGAAGGTTGAGGGGCGGGGCCTATATAACCCGCAGGCAGGGCGTGTCCAAGGCAGAGGAGCTTTTACCGGCAGACGAAAGGGAGCCCAAGCCGTTGAGACGAGTACAAAGGAAAGAGCTGGGTCGTCAGAGCAAGAGCGCGTAGAGAAGTCCATGACAAGAGCTGAGTTGGTCGTCAGGGGTGGTCAGTGGTTGCGTTCAGTGGTTGCGTTGAGTGGTTGCGTTGGAGAAAGAGTGGTTGGACAAACAAAAGAGAGAGGAGAGAACCCGTCACGCCAGACCCCCCACGAGCGCGTCGGCTCTGACCGTGATCCGACCCATGATCCGACCCGTGATCCGACCCGTGATCCCGCGCACACGACAGGATCGGTGGCATCAGCGGCCGTCGAGGTCCAGCCCGACGTCCCATGCGGGATCAAGCTCCAGCCAGCTCCGTGCCATCCTCCCCCTCCAGCCACACACCTCCTTCCAGCCAATCCACTCTGCAATTCCCCGTGTGAGTCGTCTTTGTTTGTTCTGTCCTGGGTAGGTAATTAAGCTTGTATAAGGAATTCACTGTGTCACCTGCGTCTCGTGTCCCTGTACATAATCGTGACTGCTCCTTCTTGATTATATGTGTAAATAATAAATCCCATTACTCTTCTGTCTGTCTTCTCGTCTTATTCCTTTTCCTCTTTGCATTCGGTCATTTTAGAGTTTTCCAGATTGGGCAGCTGCGGTGTGATACGGCCAAAGTTTGGGGTGAATCGGGTGAGTTGGGGAAGAATCGGGGGAACTGTACGAACACGGCGGCCATTCCGCTCGGTCAAGCAACATCTTTAGCCGTGTCTGTAACAATTGGTGTCAGGAGTGGGATTGAAGGGAATCTATCTCTTTCACTGGTGCAATGGAGTATTTCAATTAATGGGAGACACAGCCTTACCCTAAAACACAGAATAAGATATAACTATTGAACAGGGGTATTCTATGATTGGCTGTGGTGTGGATGCTTTATGGACTAATTATGGGATGCCCCTTTGACCTTTACACAGCTCCGGAGGCAGGAGGCGCAGAATAACAATAATAATAATAATAAAGCACACAATCAAAAAAATATATACAGTCCTCATATCCGCAACAATATATATATATATATATATATATATATATATATATATATATGTATATATATATATATATATATATATATATATATATATATATTATATACAGTGCATTAAGAAAGTATTCAGACCCTTTCACTTCTTTCACATTTTGTTATATTGCAGCCTTATGCTGAAATCGTTTAAATTCATTTTTTCCCTCATCAATCTCCACTCAATACCCCATAATGACAAAGAGAAAACAGGATTTTAGAAAGTTTTGCAAATTTATTAAAAAGAAAAAACTGAAATATCACATTGACATAAGTATTCAGACCCTTAACTCAGGACTTAGTTGAAGCACCTTTGGCAGCGATTACAGCCTCGAGTCTTCTTGGGTATGATGCGACAAGCTTTGCACACCTGGATTTGTGGATTTTCTGCCATTCTTCTCTGCAGATCCTCTGAAGCTCTGTCAGGTTAGATGGGGACCGTTGGTGGACAGCCATTTTCAGGTCTCTCCAGAGATGTTCGATTTGGTTCAAGTCAGGGCTCTGGCTGGGCCACTCAAGGACCTTCACAGAGTTGTCCCTAAGCCACTCCTGCATTGTCTTGGCTGTGTGCTTAGGGTCATTATCCTATTGGAAGGTGAACCTTCAGCCCAGTCTGAGGTCATGAGCGCTCTGTTTCAGGTTTTCATTAAGGATATCTCTGTACTTTGCTCCGTTCATTGTTCCCTCAACCCTGACCAGTCCCCCAGTCCCTGTTGCTGAAAAACACACCCACAGCATGATGCTGCCACCACCATGCTTCACCGTTGGGATGGTATTGGACAGGTGATGAGCGGTGCCTGGTTTCCTCCAGACATGACGCTTAGAATTTAGGGCAAACAGTTCAATATTGGTTTCATCAGACCACAGAATCATGTTTCTCACAGTCTGAGAGTCCTTCACGTGCTTTTTTGCAAACTCCGAGCGGGCTTTCATGTGTCTTTCACTGTGGAGAGGCTTCCGTCTGGCCACTCTGCCATAAAGCCCAGATCGGTGGAGTGTTGCAGTGATGGTTGTCCTTCTGGAAGTTTCTCCCATCTCCACACAGGATCTCTGGAGCTCAGCCAGAGTGACAATCGGGTTCTTGGTCACCTCTTTTACCAAGGCCCTTCTCCCCCGATTGCTCAGTTTGGCCGGGTGGCCAGCTCTAGGAAGAGTCCTGGTTGTTCCAAACTTCTTCCATTTAAGAATTATGGAGGACACTGTGCTCTTGGGAACCTTCAATGCAGCAGAACTTTTTTGTAGGCTTCCCCAGATCTGTGCCTCGACACAATCCTGTCCCTGAGCTCTGCAGGCAGTTCCTTCGACCTCATGGCTTGGTTTTTGCACTGATATGCATTGTCAGCTGTGAGACTTCATATAGACAGGTGTGTGCCTTTCCAAATCATGCCCAATCAATTGAATTTACCACAGGTGGACTCCAATCAAGGTGTAGAAACATCTCAAAGATGATCAAGAGAAATGGGAGGCACCTGAGCTAAACTTCAAGTGTCATAGCAAAGGGTCTGAAACTTATGTAAGTGTGATATTTCAGTTTTTTCTTTTTAATAAATTTGCAAAAACTTTCGAAAATCCTGTTTTCTCTTTGTCATTATGGGGCATTGAGTGTAGATTGATGAGGGGAAAAAATGAATTTAAACGATTTCAGCATGAGGATGCAACATAAGCAAATGTGAAAAAAGTTAAGGGGTGAAGTGAAGTATAAATATATTGTTGCGGTTTTGAGAACCCACACTTGTAAATATAACATCATTAAAGGTTAAAGGTAGCACCCCATAGGTAGGCTACAAGCAACACGTAGGTCACCATAGGACATCAGTTATTTCTTAGTATGTGTTTAGATAAGGCCATTCCCAATAGTTGCATCTGCATTGTGTCAATCAAATAAGAGTAGGCCCCTCGTCCATTTTTGCAGCCTCCTGCAAAACGCCATTAACGCCATTAAGCGCTCTCCAGTCTGTGCCTCCCAATTTGTTACGCTCCTTGGCCAGCAGCCTTCGCTGCCCTTGGGCTCGCTCAACCCAGCCTAATTGTCACAAGGTAAAGCCCGAAAAAGGGGGCAGAGCGCCAGGATGAAGGTGCGGCCACGTCAACCAACCATCAAGGCGGAGCCGGTAAGCCAACACCAGCCAACCAGGGCTGAGGTGAGATCGCCTGACCAGGCGTGGTTTGGGCTTCGAGAGCGTTCGCTGGCTTGACTTATAAAGCCAGCGCACAAAGCCCTTAAACAGGACTTACGGAGCAGCGCTCATTACCGAGGACTGATGCGATTTGAAGGACTGTGCACAGAGGACTGATGAGAAAAGCTTGTGCTAAAGAGGGCTGACTGGGCGAGCGCGTTGTGCAAAAGAACTGGTACGAGAGTTGATTACGAGAGGGAGAGATGCGCTGTGGCAACCAGCTTTACAACGGGCGAGTGCGCGGCACGCATTTCCGAGAACTGCAGCATGCCGAAGGACATTGGGGAAGGGGCGCTTGGAGCGGGTAATACCGGTAGCACATGTCAAAGCGCCGGTATGCATATTACGTACGCCAATAGCCCAGCTTACCTTTCCCCGTCACGATAATTGTCTGCTCGCTCTACACTACGTGGAGAGCTGCCTGCCGGGTTTCGTCTGCTGGTACGGGTCGAGGAATGGAGCCGGACCGGAGCCTGGACGCCATCGCCGAACCTTCCACCCTACCATCTACATCCCCGCGTGAGTCTGAAGTCTGAGACCGAATCTGAGAGCGATCGGGCCCGTGTCCAGGGAATAGAATAAGACTGTTTAAGACTGCCCTGTGTACTTTTCCTTCCTCTTTCTTTCTTGTACATTCTTTCGTTTCTTCTTCTTCTTTGTACATTGTAAATAAATTGCCTTGTTCTTTCTGGTTTCTCCTTAATCCAATCGTCCTAGTCTTTTCTCCATTGGGTAAACGTGGCATGATCCCAACCGCTATAATCGGGTTAGCCATTGTTAACAGCTCAGATCACGGATCGCTATCCGCTTGGCATTTCCACCTGATATCCATGATTCGAGTGGGAGTTATCTCCTTGTTTCCGGTCAGCGTTAGTACTTAGGTAATAGCGAATCCCTAGTCCTAAAAACCCTGCCTAATGCTGCCCGGGAAGGACGTTATAACCCCCAGCATCGCGTCGGCCTGATAAAAGGACAAGGGGATTAACCCCCCCCCTCCTTGATAAGGGGAGAGCTGACGTCGGAGATCCGCAACAATTGGTGGCTGGGAGTGGGATTTGGAACCCGAACCAAATTTTCTGTCGTTGGACAAATTTGGTCAAAATTACGAGCGGCAGAAATTTTTATTAACACCTAAATTTTAATTCGTGCCACGGATAGCCAAGGCGATCGTATGCTGGTGGGAGTAGAAGAAGAGGAAGGGTTAGAGTCAATCCAGGACCCCCGGGAAGAAGTGGAACAATTGGCAATGGAGGAGGATGCAGTTAATGAGGGTGCAGCAGTAGGAGATGCAGGTGAGCAAAATGGCGGCGCCTCGCACATGGCGATGAGGGCTGCGCCCGCTGCACAAATGGGGGTGGGCGACATGCAAGCCTTCATGGCGCAATTCATGGTGCAAATACAGGCATCCATAGAACTGGAGGGGGACAGAGCCACGCGGGAAAAGAAAGAAATGGGGGACAAATCAAGGGCAGAAATGAAGGAATTGGAAAACAAAATGGGAAACCAAATTGGGGGATTGAGAAATGATATGGGAAACCAAATTGGGGGGTTGAGAAATGATGTGGGAAATCAAATTGGGGGGTTAGAAAGCAAATTGGGGGGATTGGGAAGCAAATTGGGGGGATTAGGAAGCAAATTGGGGGGCCAGTTGAAGGACGTGAATGGCCGAGCCAGAGAAATAAACGAGGGGTTAACGGGGTTTGAAAACAGAATGGGTGGCCACATAAAAGAATATGGGAAGGACATAGACCGCAGGTCGAGCGGGAAAGGCACAATGGTATGCAACGGGGTAGTGCGACTTGAGAAGCGCGGGGAAAGCGAGGTGGACCAAAGCACAGCCGGGTGGACCGGGATAGAAATCACGACACGGGGAATAGCAGAACCGACGGCCGCTGAATTAGAAAATTTTATTGTATTAGCACCAGCGGTCGTCGAGCTTAATTAGGAAATAAAAGAAATAGTGGAAATTGGGGTTGAAAAGACGGCGGACTTAGAAAAGCAATCACGGGAGGAAAAGATGAAAATTGTGCAAAGTCTGTATTCACATCATGATGCCGTACTTGTTAACCCAAATGAAAGTTTGCAGCTGCGTGTGGAGAAAAGGATCCAGAAGGTAAGCAGGATTGTATATGGTGCGAAAAGGTTTGGCGCGAAAGGATTTTTCGTGCACTTGGGATCCCGGCGTCACCCGGGCGCTTGTGGAAGGCCCAAGATGCGCTGTACGAAAGAGAATGGCGCGAGTGTGAGGAAAAGGTATGCGCCGAAGAGTGAGTGTGATACAGAGAGTGATATGGATGGAGAGAGTGTGCGAGGATGCACACCGGAGATGGATGAGGAGCGTGTGCGGGGATGCACACCAGAGCACGTGATGGTGTGTGCAGCAGGAGATTGCACACCCATGGGTAGTTGTGTGCTGAGTTGGTGGATGCAAGAGTGCACACCCGTGGTGGTTACTGAGTACGTAACGGGGGAGAGTGCATGGGTGGAGTGCGTGGAAGAAAGGTGTGTAACAGAGGAGTGTGTGATAATGGAGTGTGCGAGTAGAATGAGTGCGCAAGAATGTGCATGAGAGTGTGTAAGAAAAGAGAGTGCATGGAGAGAAAGTGCAATAACGACGTGTATGGAGACGCCTCGATTTGTGAGTATGGGAAGAGTCGCGTGTGGATGGGAGAATGCGACTTGAGCATCAACGCTGACCGGGGCAGCGCTTAGGCCAATGTACAGCCGACGCGAGCTCTCGGGGTGTGGTGCGCTTTGTGTGCTGTGGGGGCCGGCGGGGATCGTTGCCGCGGCGCTCTTGCAAGGAGCGCCATGCACGATTCGGGCCGGGTCCCGCCCTGTATGGTCGGTGCCGCGGCGTAGCGGCAAACGGCACGGTTTGGGGGGAGAAAGGCCAGGTCTGACCTTCGTCCCCTGGCAGGGGCGGTGCTCCGACCGGGGGAGGTTGGGTCATCGGGCCGGAGACCGAAGGACTCCGCGCCTGGATGGACCCTGTAACCTCGGTCCAAGTATGCCTCCTCACCAGAATCGAAAATGCCGGACGGACCCAACCAACAGGAGACTGACCATCCGTATGCATTGCTCGGCTTTCACAAGTGTGCCGCACTGACCGGATCCTCAGTCGAGGTCCTCAGCATCATCCCGTTTCGGCCCTTCAACCTCGATACGGTCAGCTAAGGTGGGCCAGCAGGGGCACATACGCCTCCACATGCAGCAGCCACACCTGGATGCGTACATACCCCCACCCCCAGCCATTGAGAACACAGACTACAACAACAAAACCGCCTCCACTCCCAGTAGCCACAGCCCCTTACCCACTCACTCACACATAAAAAAAAAAAAACCAACTGACCACCTACCCTTACAACATGCACCTCTCAAAGAAAAACACATTAATGCAAAACCACACCCACTCTTGCAACACACACACACACACACGCACACACACACACACACACACACACACACACACACACACACACACACTTCACACATCTCCATTTCTCTTCCAGCTCAGTCACTACCCCTTTAGGCTGAAATGAACCACCACCCACAATCTCAACCTACACCGTTCGACGTGCCTCCATAAACTTCCTCCAAATCCAAAGTGAGCCTTTCAAGGCAACCTTGGCTACTCTTTTTTTTTTTTTTTTTTTTTTTTTTGTTGTATACTGAATCGAGGCTCGTGAAAGAGCTGAAATTTACTTCACAAACAAATCAACCAGACAAACAAATTATATAAAAAGAGGGAGCGGAAGACAAGAGAAGGGGAAGCACACAAACACTTGAGAGCACACAACATTTAAGAGCAGGGAGATGTGTGGGAGGGAGAGGGCTTGGGGGGAGGAGGCGTGGGAAGGGGGGGGGGGGTCTCACACCCTCCTTCTTTCTGTCCCAAACACTTCAAGCCGAGCAAGAAATGCAGAAAAAGAATTGCCATTATACCCTCTACACCCCACCTCAAATGGCTAAAAAGAAACTCGCCAACCCTTCTCCCGACACTATGCCTCCAGCTCACTGTACTTTCCTCTCTTCCTCTCGTGCACCTCCTCCATGTTCTCTTCCCAATGTACAGCCAATTCCCCAAATATGACCTGTCTTGTTGTACCTGACCAGATGACAATGTCAGGCCGCAACCTTGTCACACAGATCTCCTCTGGGAATACCAATTGTGGCTTTACATCTGCCACCACCTGCAAATCACAAGCCTCTGACAACCCTCTTGTCTTCCACCTCCTCTTTCCACCTCTTACCACTTGGCCCTCTTTGACAAACAACACCTCTCCTCCATCATATATCGTGTATATAACCACTGACTGACTGATATTAATGTTCGGTACCTTCCGGGTGTCATCGTAGAAAGCTGAAATTTTAGGTGCCCACGGATATCGAAGCTAGTAAACCGGGAAAATTCCCAGAACCGTCGGAAAGCGTCTGCCAATGAAACTTCATGTAAAAAAAGATGTAAACGCATAAAAAAGCCTCAAGCATTATCTAGCATTAGAAAATTGTAATTTTTATAACTATAAGCTGTGAAATAAAAATCTCAATGAAAATTTACGTAAAAACTGTAAATGCCTCCGTAAAATAAATAAATAAATAAACAAACCTGAATTTATATCTTGCCGCAGGTCGGCGATGCTTGCCTATAATCATAAAGCTTCTATTTATTATGTAACTACGTACTGAGCACGGTTTGTTATTGCTTACACAATGCGTAAGCATACCCCACTAGTAAATATATTGTTTTGATGGATGAGGAATATAGGGCTGGGTTTGTGGTCTTCTTGAATCAGTAGCAACATATAGCATGTGTCAAGCAGCCATGCTGACTGCATTTAATGGTTTGCATCATTTTATTTTCGCTGTTTTGTTGCTGATGTTGTTTCAACAAAAAATAAATGTCTGCTTGTTCTGATGCAATCGTTCAAAAACAGCACTCTCCTCACCTGCTTCCTTCACCTTCACCTTCTTCTAAATACTCCCATGCATTATTCATGCAATACATGAATGGCCATATGCTTCTTTGTCTCTGCCATTGTCTGTTTATGTCTTTGTGGCATGACCCACAATAACCGACCGTCTACCTTTTACCAATGTAAATAAATGAGGGGTTTTTTTCCCCCATTGCTCCCCCAATTGTACCCACATTCCCATTGTACACCATTTTCCCCCTTTTCCACACACAATCTATCTCCACCCAACGTCTTTTCCCTTTTTTCTCCTTTGTTTAACCCTTACCTTCCACCCATTTGTGCCTGTTTATTCCCTTCCAACCACCCTCACCTTCCACCCATGTTCCTGTTTATTATGAAGATGGCCGAAGTATTAAGTGCTGGAAAGAAATTGCAATCCTGGCAAGGTGGTTCAAACAACCATTTCTTATAAGTTGGGTGGTTGACGATATTTGCTTTATATTTCCAGGCTGTGTCTATAAACTTCAACTATAAATGGATGCGTTGTGTGCGTGCGTGCGTGTGTGCGTGTGTGTGTGAGGCATACTTTTTGTGTCTATTAATTACATAGTCTATATATTAATTACATCTATATTGTAAAAGGAGCCGTGTCTGTCTGTTTGTTTGTCGTGTTATAACTTGAGAACGGATTGACGGATTTCAATAAATCCAACTACAGTGGAATCTGGTAACTCCCGGGAATGTTTGTGATCCCCCAAAAAACAATTTTTATTTTTAAATTTTTTTTATGGGAACATGGACAATGGACACGCGTGTCAAAATTGTAAATGCCAACATGTGACGTTGGTTATCCCTGCACTGAGAGCAGGATCTCCCAGGAATCCTTTGTTAACTTGAGATCGGATTTCAATGAAACCACTCTCAGAAAGTAAACATAACCACGTATCCATCTCCCTACAAAGTTGTTTTATCCATCAAGTTTATTCCAAATCTCCACGAAACTCCACAAATGGAAATCATACAAATCATACTCATTTACATGAAAACAGAAAAACTCTTCCTCCTTCATCATCTTCTTCACATATAATAATGCCGAGCCTCATTCGATCCCATTTCTCAAATCGATTAGATTCCGCAAACGCTTGCTATATTCAATAGTTTTTCTTTCAACATTTCCATTTTAATAGAGAGAAATTTTAATAGATAAAGCCCGGCTACGCCGCTTTTAGACTTTTGGTCTTGTTTCATTTTGATCTTCCTCTTCGTGTGTCGTATATTACTTGCAATTCAGCATCTAAAAAGGCTGTGATGAATATTCCTTTCACACTCTCCCTAGACACGTCCTAATTTTATGTTTCCCCATTTCTTTCATTTAATTTTTTTTTAACACCAAAGAACAACAACCGTTTTTTTTTTTCAATTACGCAAAGATTGGTGTTTCCGTCAGCGAAGTGACGGGTCTTATGTGTTAGTAACAATGAAATGTAGCTTTCAGCTCTTTAGATTACTGAGACCACTTCGACCTTCGAAGACCCTTTAACACCACTAAGATCCTTAAGACTCCAAAGATCCCTAAAGATCCAGAGGACCCAAAGTCCCCGAGGACCTAAAGGACCACGAAGACTCAAAAGTTCCCGAGGACACAAAAGACCCAAAAGTCCCGGAGCACCCAAAGCACCCAGAGGACCCAAAAGTTCTCGAGCACCCAAGGGACCTTTGAGTCCACCCGGCAAGTATGCTGTGGGTGGTTCATGTGCAGCCACCCGATTGCTGGTTGCATCATTTCTGTGGGCGCATCTGCTGATGATGCAATGCCTCTGTATAACCAGTTATCTGGTACTCATTTTACCGACCTTCTGGCGTTGATTCAACGGGATCTGGCGTTGATTCAACGGGATTCTAACTCAGGACCTTAGGATCCCAAGCCCGCCACCCTAACCATGACACCAACACCAGGTATGCTACAAGGTAGTGAAGACCAAAGAAAATTTGGTCCCATGGACCAACGGGCTCCCTAGTTAGTCCCCTACCGGTGTACACCAGAGGGGACTATAGGTTTGCACTCCGTCCCTCCGTCTGTCAGTCTGTCAGTCTGTCAGTCCGTCACGCAAATAACAGTTTTCTGGACTTTTTTTCTAAACTCTTAATGCTAATGATTTCAAACTTGGCACATGGTTTCCTCATGATAAGTTACAGATCAAGTTCGAACTTCACGACGTTTTGATCATTTTTGACAAAGTTATGGCACTTTGAACTTTGGTAATTTCCCCAACAGTTTTCCAGACGACAGACTGCCGGTAGGGGACATGTATTGCAGCGCAATACTCAGAATGCTTGTTCGTCCCCTACTGGTGTACACCGGAGGGGACTATAGGTTTGCACTCCGTCCCTCCGTCTGTCAGTCTGTCAGTCCGTCATGCAAAGAACAGTTTTCCGGACTTTTTTTTTCTAAACTCTGAATGCTAATGATTTCAAACTTGGTACATGGTTTCCTCATGATAAGTTACAGATCAAGTTCGAACTTCACGACGTTTCGATCATTTTTGACAAAGTTATGGCACTTTGAACTTTGGTAATTTCCCCAACAGTTTTCCGGACGACAGACTGCCGGTAGGGGACATGTATTGCAGCGCAATGCACAGAATGCTTGTTAGTCCCCTACTGGTGTACACCAGAGGGGACTATAGGTTTGCACTCCGTCCCTCCGTCTGTCCGTCTGTCAGTCCGTCATGCAAAGAACAGCTTCCCGGACCTTTTTCCTAAACTCTGAATGCTAATGATTTCAAACTTGGTGCATGGTTTCGTCATGATAAGTTACAGATCAAGTTCGAACTTCACGACATTTGGATCATCTTTGACAAAGTTATGGCACTTTAAACTTTGGTAATTTCCCTAACAGTTTTCTGGACTATAATTTGGAGTGCGGTAAGTCATAGCTGTTAATATTCCTTGTTTTAACTCCAATTAACATTCTGTTTCCACTTTTAGTGAGAAGTAGGGGTCTGTGCAACCATTCATAAACTTTATTTGGTGCAAATTGGATAATTTTTGGCCGAGTTACCTCAGACCGTGAGTTGGTAATTATATAATTCACACCTAGTGCAATACGTGCAGGCTGCTCCATGGAGCGACCTTGCAGGCTTATTTTAACTCCGATTTACATTCTTTTCCCCCTTTTAGTGAGAAGTAGGGGTCTGTGCAACCATTCATGAACTTTATTGACAAAGTTATGGCACTTTTAACTTTGGTAATTTCCCCCAACAGTTTTCCAGATTACAGACTGCCGGTAGGGGACATGTATTGCAGCACAATACTCAGAATGCTTGTTTATTTACATTCATTCTTTCGCTGTATTGCTTTTTTCTTTGTTTTTCTTTTCACCCCCTACTTTCCCCCATCCTCCTTGCCTTTGTTTAAAGTCTTAAATACAAAAATAAAAGAATAAAAAAAGAATCCTAATAATTTCCTTCTCACTTCGCGGCTCCCCTTCCCCCGTCCGCGACCACAAGTTGTCTCACCCCACCCCTTTTCTCTCTTTTTTTCTCCAACCTCTCCTGCCGATACTCACCTTTCCAATTTTAGTTTTCACCATACTCCTTCAACCTTTCTCCTTCTTTCTCAGATCCACTTTCACCTCACCTTCGAAAAATAAATATATTAACGAAGAAATTCAAAAGGAGGCCCCTCCGCCTGTACTAACAAATTGCTTATACACCTCCCTGTTCCTTCGTTCTCTGCTCACCTGGCTGTTAATCTCCTATTCTTCTGTTCCTCCTTCTGAACCTGTTCTGGCATCCTTCATCCCCCTTAGCCTCCATGCCCTTACTTCAGGGAATTCCCCAGATAGTTTTCACAGTTTTGTTTAATGTGTGTCTACCGGCAGTCTGTCGTCCGGAAAACTGTTGGGGAAATTACCAAAGTTCAAAGTGCCATAACTTTGTCAAAAATGATCCAAACGTCGTGAAGTTCGAACTTGATCTGTGACTTATCATGAGGAAACCATGTACCAAGTTTGAAATCATTAGCCTTAAGAGTTTAGAAAAAAAAGCCCGGAAAACTGTTCTTTGCCTGACGGACAGACAGACTGCCAGACTGACAGACGGAGGGACGGAGTGCAAACCTATAGTCCCCTCCGGTGTACACCCGTAGGGGACTAACAAGCATTCTGAGTATTGCGCTGCAATACATGTCCCCGACCGGCAGTCTGTCATCCGGAAAACTGTTGGGGAAATTACCAAAGTTCAAAGTGCCATAACTTTGTCAAAAATGATCAAAACGTCGTGAAGTTCGAACTTGATCTGTAGCTTATCATGAGGAAACCATGTGCCAAGTTTGAAATCATTAGCATTAAGAGTTTAGAAAAAAAGTCCAGAAAACTGTTCTTTGTGTGACGGACTGACTGACAGACTGACAGACTGACAGACGGAGGGACGGAGTAAAAACCTATAGTCCCCTCCGGTGTACACCGGCAGGGGACTAACAAGCATTCTGATTATTGCGCTGCAATACATGTCCCCTACCGGCAGTCTGTCGTCCGGAAAACTGTTGGGGAAATTCCCAAAGTTCAAAGTGCCATAACTTTGCCAAAAATGATCGAAACGTCGTGAAGTTAGAACTTGATCTGTAACTTATCATGAGGAAACCATGTACCAAGTTTGAAATCATTAGCATTAAGAGTTTAGACAAAATGTCCGGAAAACTGTTCTTTGCATGACGGACTGACAGACAGACAGACTGACAGACGGAGGGACGGAGTAAAAACCTGTAGTCCCCTCCGGTGTACACCGGTAGGGGACTAATAAAGAACCAGTCAAACTCGTCAAAGATTAGTAGATGAAAGCAAGACATTGGGTTTTATTAAACTTTAAAAATTAGCCAATCTGCAGTCGTGATATGACATTTATAAAACAGATTTTGCTTTATTGATAAAAGATGCAAACATCAAATTGAAAGGCATATTCTGATTACACAGACACATTCATTTATTGACTTTGTTCAAACGTCGCTTTTAATACAATGATTTGTGTTTTCATACACATTTATGAAACTGTAGTTAATCTCAAGTCCGAAAATTATGTCCATCATGGAGGGCGTGGATTAAAAATACATGACATGTGCCTGTTACATTGAATTATAATTATTATGCTTTGAAGTTAAGGCTTCTTCCTGAAGGTGCAATTAATTGTCAGGCAGGAGTATAATTAACAGAGGCAACATCAAGTGAAACGTCAGAGCCAGTAAATCTACACGATCACGATTCGAAATATATACAGTGCCTGAAGAAAGTATTCACACCCCTTGACCTTTTTCACATTTTGCTGTTTTACAAGATTAATTTAAAATGGATTAAATTGAGATTTTTGTCACTGATCTACACATAATGCCCCATAATGTGAAAGTGGATTTTTTTTTAGAATTCTCGACAAAAGAATTTAAAATGAAATACGCAAATATCTAATTTACATAAGTATTCAACTGTCTGAGTCAATACTTCGTAGAAGTGCTTTTGGCAGCAATGGCAGCTTTGAGTCTTCTTGGGTATGTCTGTATCAGCTTTGCACATCTATATTTGAGGAGTTTATCCAACGATTGCAGATTTGTTCAAGCTCTATCAAGTTGGATGGGGAGCATCGGAGAACAGCAATCTTTAAGTCTTTCCACAAATTCACAATGGGATTCAAGTCTGCACTTTGTCCAAGCCACTCAAAGATTTTCACGTTCTTGTTCTGAACCCATTCCAGTGTTGCTACGGCTGTATATTTGGGGTGATTGTCCTGTTGGAACGTAAATCTTCGCCGTGGTCTCAGGTCTTTTGCACTCTGAAGCAGGTTCTCCTCAAGGATTTGCTTGTATTTGGCTCCATTCATTGCTCTCTCTGTTCTTACAAGTCTCCCAGTCACTATTGCTGAAAAGCATCCCCATAACATGATGTTGCCAATACCATACTTCATAGTAGGGATGGTGTTCGATGGGTGGCGAGCTATGCTCAGTTTCCGCCAGAAGTAGTGCTTTGCATTTAGGCCAAAGAGTTCAATTTTCGTCTCATCAGACCACAGAATATTTTGCCTCCTATGAAATGCTACAGAGACCGTTGTCCTTTCGGCAGGTTTTTCCATCTCTGCCAAAAAACTCTGTAGTTTTGTCAGAGTGGTCATTTGGTTCTTGGTCACCTCCCTGATCAAGATCCGTCTTTCATGGCTGCTTAGTTTGGTCAGATGGCCAGCTCGAGTAAGAGTCTGGGTGGTTCAGTATTCTTTTCATTTCCTAATGATAGAGCTGTCTGTGCTCCTGGGAACTTTCAACACTCTAGAAATTGTTTTATGCCCTTCACCAGATCTATTCCTCCTCACAATTATATCTCAGAGTTCTACGGACTGTTCCTTGGACTTAATTCTGCTTTGACATGCACTGTCAACTGTGGGACCTTGTATAGAAAGGTGTGTTTCTTTCTAAGTAATGTCCAGTCAATTGAATTTGACACAGGTGGACACCAATCAAGTTGTAGAGACATCTCAAGGATGATCAATGGAAATTAGATGCACCTGAGCTCAATTTTAAATGTCATAGCAAAGAGGTTGAATACCAATTGAGTCAAGACTCAATTCTACCCTCAGGAGAGCCAGGAAGCACTATCTCTCTACTCTCAAGATGGAACTCTCAAACCTGTCTCCTTCTTCCGAATCCTGGTAGCGCCTGGTAAAATCTGTTTCTGGTGTTTGTTCCCCCTCCATCCCTTCCCTTACCTCAAATAGCTACACAGTTGACACCGCACGTGACAAAGCCGAATGCCTCAACTCTGTGTTTGCCTCAAAATCTTGTGTCCCAAACCCATCTCTCTCTGTACCCATCTTACCCAGTAAAACCCAGCTGCTCCTGGACTCTGTGTCCTTCTCTCCTGACAAGGTGGAGAAGTTTCTGTCAAACCGCGACTCTGATTCTGCAACTAGACCAGACGGCATCAGCCCACGGGTCCTAAAATCTTGCTCTCCCACTCTATCTCACCCTCCCTCTATTCTCTTCACCCTCTCTTTCGCTCAAGGTCATCTGCCATCAGTTTGTAAATCAGCCAACATTATCCCCTTTACACAAAAAGGTGCAAAAACAGATCCTTGCAACTACAGACCAATCAGCCTGCTCCCAATTATCACCAAAGTCATGGAATCCATCAATGCTTCGGATATCAAATCCTTCCTCTTCTCCAATGGCTTGATCTCTGATCATCAATTTGGTTTCAGACAAGGTCATTCTACTCTGGACATGCTGATTTTGCTGTCTCAACAATGGATGGAGGTCCTCAATGCCAAACAGCAAATCAAAGCTGTCTCCCTTGACATATCACGTGCCTTCGATATGGTCTGGCACCCCGCTCTGCTCACCAAACTCTCCTCCTATGATATCCATGGAAATCTCCACGCATGGCTTGCGGACTTCCTCTCTGGTCATAGTCAACGTGTGGCCCTGAATGGATTTCTCTCATGTCCCCTTCCTGTTCAGGCTGGAGTTCCCCCAGGCAGTGTTCTGTGCCCTGTGCTTTTTCTGGTCTTCATCAATGATCTCTCAGACTCACTGAAAAATCCTCTCTATCTCTTTGCTGATGGCTCCACTCTCTGCCGCTCCATTCCTCATCCCTCAGATCGGCAGTCTGCAGCCTCATCACTCTCTGCAGACCTGGACAAAATCACAGACTGGTTAAACACGTGGAACATGTCTTTCAATCCTGACAAATCTCACACTCTCACTATTTCTCTCCGAAAAGACCGACTGGACAACCCTTCCATCTACTTTCTCAACAATCCTCTCCAATAAGTTCTGTCACTCAAGCTTTTGGGTCTCACTATCTGCCATGATCCTTCCTGGGAAACCACATTTCCAAGCTGGCCCTCCAAAGCCAGCCGCCGACTGGGCATCCTCCATCGTGCAAAGTCCTTCCTTGGCACACCTGAGCTCCTCACGACATACAAGGCTTTCATCCACAGCTCAATGGAATACTGTTCTCCCCTCTGGGCTGGTGCTCCTGCCTCCCACCTAGCTATTCTTCACGCTGTTGAAACCAAAGCTTTCATAATCATTTGAATCTCCCGTGTTAAAGCTAACTCTGAGGGCCTTTCACTCACTCACCGCAGGCAGGTAGGTGGTCTTTCTGTCTTCGACCGACTCCTATCCGGCCTAGCTCCAACAGCTCCATCTGTGCTCTGTCCCCCAAATATTCCTACAGGTCGCACAAGATCTGCCAGCAACCCTTTTCTGGTGAAATTGCCAAAATCAAGACTCACCTTCACTCTTTCATTCCTCTTACCTCCTGCCTCTGGAACAAACTCCCTCACTCTCTTCAATCCCACTCCTCCCTCCAGGTCTTGAAAACAGCTGTTCATCACCATCTCTTATCTTCCCCCATCCAAAACCGTGATCTTTTCTAACCTTGCTAATTCACCCCAGATACACTTTTTTGAAATACCAACTTCTTTCCTGGAAGTCCTTGGTGTCTCTGTTTTTTTATACTCCCCCCCCCCCCCCCCCGCCCTTCCCACGCTCTCCTCCCCCCAAGCACTCTCCCTCCCACACATCTCCCGATGTCCCTGCTCCCAAATGTTGTGTTTGTGTGCTTCCCAAACGGAAGCCAATCAGTTCAATCTTGGTTTCATCAGACCACAGAATCTTGTTTCTCAGTCTGAGAGTCCTTTAGGTGCTTTTTTGCAAACTCCAAGCGGGTTTTCATGTGTCTTTCACTGTGGAGAGGCTTCCGTCTGGCCACTCTGCCATAAAGCCCAAATCGGTGGAGTGTTGCAGTGTTGGTTGTCCTTCTGGAAGTTTCTTCCATCTCCACACAGGATCTCTGGAGCTCAGCCAGAGTGACCATCGGGTTCTTGGTCACCTCTTTTACCAAGGCCCTTCTCCCCCGATTGCTCAGTTTGCTGGACGGCCAGCTCTCGAAAGAGTCCTGGTTGTTCCAAACTTCTTCCATTTAAGAATTATGGAGGACACTGTGCTCTTGGGAACCTTCAATGCAGCAGAAATTTTTTTGTAGGCTTCCCCAGATCTGTGCCTCGACACAATCCTGTCTCTGAGCTCTGCAGGCAGTTCCTTCGACATCCTGGCTTGGTTTTTGCTCTGATATGCATTTTCAGCTGTGAGACTTTGTATAGACAGGTGTGTGCCTTTCCAAATCATGTCCAATCAATTGAATTTACCACAGGTGGACTCCAATCAAGGTGTAGAAACATCTCAAAGATGATCAAGAGAAATGGGAGGCACCTGAGCTAAATTTCAAGTGTCATCGTAAAGGGGCTGAATACTTATGTCAATGTGATATTTCAGTTTTTTCTTTTTAATAAATTTGCAAAACTTTCTAAAATCCTGTTTTCTCTTTGTCATTATGGGGTATTGAGTGGAGATTGATGAGGGAAAAAATGAATTTAAACGATTTCAGCATAAGGCTGCAACATAACAAAATGTGAAAAAAGTGAAGGGGTCTGAATACAGTTTGATAATTTCCTGAATTACATTGAATTGTGCAGAACAACAAAAACGACAGGAATCTAGCTTAAGGCATAGAAACAGCGTGTGGGATGTGCATCTCTGGATGGCTGTTGCAATCAGCCCAGGCATGAATCCTCTCATAAGAGAGTTAAACGTACTCAGAAAACGTCATTGACGTCTTGAAATGCAGCCCGAAGCATCAGTCTGTCCAACATAATGAGATCTGTCTCATATCTACGGGAGATGTACAGTGGGAAAAGAATTTTGACATCCGATGTAAACATCTGCATGTCCGTGCATTCTGTTGTCAACATCTCTGTTCGTTCACTGGATGGTGTTACTCCTGGTGAAAGGTCGTTCCTTGGCAGAGCTTCTTTTTACCATCTGGGTCTAATCACTAGCAGCATGTACATAGGGTTATGCTTTATAATTGGGTAGGTCTTGTGTTAATTTCAATGTTCGAGCCTCATTTTGTTACTTGCGAAAATCAATGATCTTTCAAGTATATTGGTTGGTCTTGTGCATTATTCTTTCTGTCTGTCTGTCTGTCTGTCTGTCTGTCTGTTTGTCTGTTTGTATGTCAATCGCCTGCAGGTCACAATTTGAAACCGATCTTTACGAAACTTCATCAAACGATGGAGTTGGTCATCAGGAAAAAGTCTCTTCATTTTAAAGTGAAAAAGTAAAAAAAGGTCACCATAGGCCAAAGGTCAACAACTCAGGTGAAATTTCTAAAATCCTCAATTTTCATCCAATTGACTTGACATTTGAACAGGATTTGCATGTCTGGTCACTGAATTCAACCACCAATTATTTTTGAGGTCTAAAGGTGAAAGGATCAACATAGGCTGAATTTCTAAAATCGTCACTTTTCATCTGCTTGACTTGAAATTTGAGGACTATCTGCATCCTTGATCATTGAATTCAAGCACCAATAATTTTATGTCAATATATGCCACAAGGTCAACCAACGTAGGCCAAAGGTCAACAGCTTAGGTGCAATTTCTAAAATCCTCAATTTTTATCCGATTTACTTTGAATTTGAAGAGGATTTGCATCCTTGATCATTGAATTCAACCACCAATAATTTTATGTCAACATATGCCACAAGGTCAACCAACATAGGCCAAAGGTCAACAGCTTAGGTGCAATTTCTAAAATCCTCAATTTTTATCCGATTTACTTTAAATTTGAAGAGGATCTGCATCCTTGATCATTGAATTCAAGCACCAATAATTTTATGTCAACATATGCCACAAGATCAACCAACATAGGCCAAAGGTCAACAGCTTAGGTGCAATTTCTAAAATCCTCAATTTTTATCCGATTTACTTTGAATTTGAAGAGGATTTGCATCCTTGATCATTAAATTCAACCACCAATAATTTTAGGTCAACATATGCCACAAGGTCAACCAACATAGGCCAAAGGTCAACAGCTTAGGTGCAATTTCTAAAATCCTCAATTTTTATCCGATTTACTTTAAATTTGAAGAGGATCTGCATCCTTGATCATTGAATTCAAGCACCAATAATTTTATGTCAACATATGCCACAAGATCAACCAACATAGGCCAAAGGTCAACAGCTTAGGTGCAATTTCTAAAATCCTCAATTTTTATCCGATTTACTTTGAATTTGAAGAGGATTTGCATCCTTGATCATTAAATTCAACCACCAATAATTTTAGGTCAACATATGCCACAAGGTCAACCAACATAGGCCAAAGGTCAACAGCTTAGGTGCAATTTCTAAAATCCTCAATTTTTATCCGATTTACTTTGAATTTGAAGAGGATTTGCATCCTTGATCATTGAATTCAACCACCAATAATTTTATGTCAACATATGCCACAAGGTCAACCAACATAGGCCAAAGGTCAACAGCTTAGGTGCAATTTCTAAAATCCTCAATTTTTATCTGATTTACTTTGAATTTGAAGAGGATTTGCATCCTTGATCATTGAATTCAAGCACCAATAATTTTATGTCAACATATGCCACAAGGTCAACCAACATAGGCCAAAGGTCAACAGCTTAGGTGCAATTTCTAAAATCCTCAATTTTTATCCGATTTACTTTGAATTTGAAGAGGATTTGCATCCTTGATCATTGAATTCAACCACCAATAATTTTATGTCAACATATGCCACAAGGTCAACCAACATAGGCCAAAGGTCAACAGCTTAGGTGCAATTTCTAAAATCCTCAATTTTTATCCGATTTACTTTGAATTTGAAGAGGATTTGCATCCTTGATCATTGAATTCAACCACCAATAATTTTAGGTCAACATATGCCACAAGGTCAACCAACATAGGCCAAAGGTCAACAACTTAGGTGCAATTTCTAAAATCGTCAATTTTTATCCGATTTACTTTAAATTTGAAGAGGATTTGCATATCGGACTACTGAATTCAACCACCAATTAATTTTGAAGTCAACATAGGCCAAAGGTCAACAACTTAGGTGCAATTTCTAAAATCCTCAATTTTTATCCGATTTACTTTGAATTTGAAGAGGATTTGCATATCGGACTACTGAATTCAACCACCAATTAATTTTGAAGTCAACATAGGCCAAAGGTCAACAACTCATTTTAGGGATTTCGCAAGTATTGCGCTATGCACGACATATTTCTTGTTATTTATTTTATTTGAAGAGTTGTTCAAGCTCCATCTGTTTGCAATAATTATTTGCAATAAAGCAAATAGAGCCAGTCTGTCCCCCAAATATTCCTACAGGTCGCACAAGATCTGCCAGCAACCCTCTGATGGTTAAACTGCCGAAATCTCGGCTCTCCGCTCACCTTCACTCTTTCATTCCTCTTTTCTCCCGCCTCTGGAACAAACTCCCTCACTCCCTTCAATCCCACTCCTCCCTCCAGGTCTTTAAAACAGCTGTTCACCACCATCTCTTATCTTCCCCCATCCAAAACCTTGATCTTTTCTACCCCCGCTAATTCACCCCAGATCCACCTTGTTTGAAATTCCAACTTCTTTCCTGGAAGTCCTGGCAGTGTCCATATGTTTTATACCTCTCCCACTGCCCCCTTCCCACGCCCCCCCCCCCCCCCAAAGCCCTCGCCCTCTCTCAGATCTCTCGATTGTCTCCATGTCTCTCGGTCCCTGCTCTCAAATGTTGTGTTGTGTCCTTCCCCCTCTCTCCCCATCTTGTCTACCGCTCCCTATGTTATATGTTTTATGTGTCGGTTTGTCTTTCTGTGTGATTAATGTTCGCTCTTTCACGAGCCTCGATCTTGTATACAAAAAAAAAAAAAAAAAAAAAAAAAAAAAATTCTTTGTTGAGGAAGGAGTCTTTTGATATCCATGGTGAGGGCTATTGAATGATCCATATTATGCATTTTATTTTCAAAAATTGTTGTTACATTAACAGAGCCAGTGTTAAATTGCATTCTTTAAATGTAGGAAAGAATATCCACATCATAAACATTATAATGTAGTACCTGAAGCCGCTGACGTTCAAAATCGTTATCAGAACAGGGGATTTGTAGTCCCACTGTGGATACATTTGTGCTAAAAATAGAATAATTACATGGCTGGAGTGCTAGGTTGATCAGATTCTGGAGATGAAATCAGAGCCAGTGAATAGAGCTTTGCACGTGTGCAGGAGGTTGATAATAAGTGACGTGCAGCATGGTAGCGACTTTACCTTGGTGATGAAAGAGAAATGAATTGATGCCATCAAAATATTTGAGCTGCAACTGGGAATTCGGATTGAGGCTGTGCCAGCCAAAGTCCACGTGAATCTTATAGAATATGACAGATGGTCCGTTGCCTTTTGTGGATCGTATGGCCCATGAGACGGTTGCAACTCATGCATCCTGCTGCTCTTATGAAATGAGACCGCAGTTCTCGCATGTTCCTTTGAGGACACCCAATTGTGCGCTCACAGTTGGAATTGGCCACCTGCAAAATCGCCTTTTTATAGTGGCAAAAATGTGGCTAGAGAGGCTTGGACTTTATTGCAATGATTCCACTGGCAAGACACATGCAGACTCCTTGTGGATACGTATCATATAATATAATATAATATTTACCTCCGCCACCAAAGGTGGATGGAGGTTATGTTTTCACCCCTGTCTGTCCGTTTGTCTGTTTGTTTGTGAACAAAATATCTCAAAAGATTGTGGACGGATTCGGACGGAATTTGGCAGAGATGTAGCGTATGTGACAAGGATGAAATGATTACATTTTGGTGAAGATTCGGATTCGGATCCGGCTACTAGAATTTTTAAGTTATTCTTCACCATTGGGAGATAGGGCCAAAAACGATACATAGCAGGATATCTCAAAAAATTGTGGACGGATTTGGACAAAACTTGGTGGAGAGGTTGGGTGTCTGACAAGGACAAACAGGTTCGATTTCGGTGAAGATCTGAATATGGATTCGGATATGAGAATTATTAAATTTTTAAAGTGATTCTTCACCATTGGGAGATAGGGCCAAAAACTATACATAGCAGGATATCTCAAAGGGTCATGGATATATTTGGACGAAACTTGTTGGACAGGTTGTGTGTGTGACTAGGAAGAATCGATTCAATTTTGGTGAGGATCCGGATCCGAATCCAGCAAGTAGAATTTTTTAAAGTGATTCTTCACCATTGAGTGATATGGCCAACCAGGTGGAGGTATGCTCTCTACTGAGTGCCGTTCTAATTGTGATTGTGATGATACATATCATATCCTTCTAACACAGGATCTTGATTTTCTTTTCCTCAAACTCATTATTGTCAATCATTGTGCCAATAATTAATGGCCACATGAATTCAAATTGTACTTGAAACACTTGTTGCATTGTCTTTTTGTCTTTCACAAATGTGTGTTCAGCCTTTGCATGTTACATTTGTTGACAAAATAAGACAAACAGTATGTTATGCCTGTTTTTTATTCCTTTTCATTTATTATTCATTCACTATTGCACTCATTACTTCCACCACCTAAAGTGGACGGAGGTTATGTTTAAACCCCTTTTTAGCCCCGTTGGACTTGGTCTGAAAAGGGGGCTCATGGATTGAGTCTCATCTGTCTGTCCATCCGTCCATCCGTCCGTGCGTGCATTTGTGTGTCCGCAACCAAATCTTGGAGATGTAGTTACCGATTTTGTTCATACTTGGCACGAAGACAATACATGATGGTGTACATATGAGCCTCATTTTGTTTCGTGATGCGATTAAAGATGGCCGACTGACGGCCATTTTAGTTGTAAAAAATAACCAATATTGAACATGTCCTCAACAACCAATTCTCGGACATGCATTCACCGATGTTGTTCAAACTTGGCATACAGATAAGGAATGATGGCTTACATATGCACTTCGTTTTCTTTCGACATCAGATCCAATATGGCCGACTGGTGCCCATTTTGTTACTTAAACGTATGCCCAACCATTTCTTGAACATGCATGGTCCGATTTTGTTGAAACCTGGCACAAGCAAAGTACATGATGGCATACATATGCACCTCACTTTATTTTGCGATCTCATCAAATATGGCAGACTGGCAGCCATTTTAGTTGTAAAAAAACAACGATATTGAACACGTCCTCAACCATTTCCTGGACCAGCATTTACTGAAGTTGTTCAAACTTTGTACACAGACAATGAATGATGGTCTACTTATGCACATCATTTTTAAAATCACTTCCTTCATATGCAGAAGTCTTTTTTTTTGTAATGCGACCAAAGATTGCTGACTTATGGCCTTTAGCTCCGTACAGCAAAATTACTAAAATCACGTGGATTATATGTCTTTTTCTTGTTGTTTGTTTGTTTGTTTGAATGTCTGTGAGCAGGATATCTTGAAAAGGTATGCACAGATTCTGTCTGAATCCTGTACGAGAAAATTTTAATTTCATAAAAAGTCATTCTTACTCATAGACGGATAGGGCTAAAAAGATACATAGCATGATATTTCAAAAATAAATAAATAAATAAATTGGGTGCGTGACAAGGACAAAGTGATTAGATTTTAGTATGGATCTGGATACTATAATTTTGAACGGATTCTCCACCATTGAGAGATCAGGCCAAAAACAACATATATCACGATATATTTTAAAAGGTTGTGGACGGGTTATGACAAAACTTGGTGGATGAGTTCCATAAGTGACAAGAACAATCCGAACAGATTTTGGTTAAAATCTGGATGCAGATTCGTACTATCATAAAAAGTAAACCGTTTCCGTCTGTCCCCCAAATATTCCTGCAGAACGCACAAGATCTGCCAGCAACCCTCTTCTGGTGAAACTTCCAAAATCAAGACTCTCTGCTCACCTTCACTCTTTGATTCCTCTTTTCTCCCGCCTCTGGAACAAACTCCCTCACTCTCCTCAATCCCACTCCTCCCTCCAGGTCTTTAAAACAGCTGTTCACCACCATCTCTTATCTTCCCCCATCCAAAACCTTGATCTTTTCTACCCCCGTTAATTCACCCCAGATCTACCTCCTTTAAATTCTGTTTTCTTTCCTCAAAGTCCTTGTAGTGTCCATCTTGTTTATCCTGTGTGTCCCGCCACAGTCCTCTCTCTTCCACAGATGTCCCTTTTCTTTACTATTGTTGTAATTCCTTATCTCTCCCCCTCTTGTCTCCTGCTCTCTTTATTATATATGTTCTTTGTGTTAGCTCTCATATGAGCCTCCACCAAGTATACCAAAAAAATCAATGAAATGAAAAGGCTGATTGTTAAAAAAAATGAAGAATGGAAAGAGGAAGGATGATGTAAAAAAACCCAAAAAAAACCCTCAAACTGTATACCAGAAGAGAACCAGATTAGACGAAAAACAATCGTTAACGATGCTTGTCACTAATGTGCCGAGTTTGAAAATAAAGTTTTTATTTTTTTGTTATTTGTTCCTTTGAGTGCCTGATGTAGAGAAATAGCTGAAATAGTCATCTGGTTTGTTGAATACCCAGGAAGATTGAAGTGTCTATTGATTGAGAGCTATTGATTGAGAGTTCAGTGCTATTACATTTTATCTCAAGTATATGTCCACAGTAGCAATCACCCTGATGTATAGTTTGTTGCAAAGAGTAAGTTTGATTATAAAACTTTGCAACGTTAGTGGAAGTGTCGCCAAAGTGGTCAGTAACTCTGAAGGAGTTGAGGTACTGAAATTGAGAATTTTTTTATTGATTATAAGTAGAGGTGTTACAGCATTCCCTGGAGGATTTTTATGTTCCTGGCTGAAAGTCAGAGGGAAACAGTTCTTTAACTAGGGAATTACTCAAATTATTTGTCCTGGTTGAAAGAAATGATGCAGATGTGAGAAAAATCAAGGTGGTTTCAGAATCATTCTCTGAACAACTTGAAATTGCTCTGAATGGTGTTTTTGAATGACAGGTTAATCTGATGATAAGTCAATTTGAGTGGAATTCGGTCTTTGGCTCGGACATTTGTAAAGTCATATGACTCTCAATGTTGCTGGTTCAATGTACAAGCTATATTGGTGATGGGATAACTGATTAGGAGACTGTTGCAATGAACCCGTCTGGCTTGATGTGAAATGTAACAGGACAGATCTCTCGAAATCAATAGCCCAACACTTCAATCTTACTGCTCATTCTACCAATCACATGACTATTTGTGGCATTTCTCTTCATCACGGCACAACAGATGGTTATTGCAAACAAGCATTCTGAGTATTGCGCTGCAATACATGTCCCCTACCAAAGTTCATAGTGCCATAACTTTGTCAAAAATATTCGAATATGCAAATTTATGCACGGTTGATGCTGGTTTTCAAACTTGATCTGAGGTATGCTGAGACACATGTGTGTCACGCCTCGCCTCGTTGATAAGCCCGCAATGTTGCTCCGTGGAGCGGCCTGCACGTATTGCACTGTGTGAATTATATAATTACCAACTCACGGTCTGAGGTACTAGCGATTCAAGAGATATCCATTTTTTAAATATTTCCATTTAATTAACGATATCTGCCAAACCACGTACCCTATCGCAAATTCCAAAAGGATATTTTAGTAGACTGACATGCTGAACAGATCTGTGAAGTTTCCCCTCGATTGGATCAAAAATGAGGGAGGGCCTCGGTTTTAAAGGTTCATGCTTAAAAACGTCATAACTCTGAAACCATGTGACGCATGACGTCATGCTCGTTGACTTTTTTGTTCGTCATGGGTATGCGATTGTACCTGCAAAGTTTGGCCTCGATCTGTTCAGCCATTGCAGAGAAAAAGGGGGTTTCGTGTTTTCACGAAAAACAATATGGCGGCCGAACCACGTGACCTGTGACGTCATAATTACCATTAAAATATTCTACCGACCGAGTCCCCCACGGTGAAAATTTGATCTCAATCGGTCCTATTATTGCAGAGAAAATGGTTTTTAAAGGAAATTAAAACTTAAAATGGCACTGAGTTAAGGATCATCAGAATTATCAGAATTCCCAAAGTTTAAAATGCCATAACTTTGTCAAAAATGACCGAAACGTCGTGAAGTTCGAACTCCATATGTAACATATCATGAGGAAACCATGTGCCAAGTTTGAAATCATTAGCGTTAAGCGTTTAGAAAAAAAGTCCGGAAAACTGTTCTTTGCGCGACGGACTGACGGACTGACAGACAGACAGACTGACAGACTGACAGACTGATGGATGGAGGGACGGCGTGCAAACCTATAGTCCCCTACGGTGTACACCGGTAGGAGACTAATAACAAAACTAGAAAGCATCTGAAAATGCAATGCCTATCTACATCTGTTTGTATTCAAATGTCTTCTTATTCTTCTTATGTATGCTCAAAATAACGAAAACAGTTTAAAAAATACAAAATTGAAATTGACGATTTTATGCAACCTTGACCTTTGACCTTTTGATCTAAAAACCAATCGGCTTGTAGCCTTTGATTAATGAACCAATTAAGTGACCCAATATGCAAATTCTTAAAATTTCAGGTCAATCGGAAAAAAATTGATGATTTTATGTGATGCTGACCTCTGACCTTTTGACCTTTTCACCAAATTATTAATTTGTCTTCTCCATATTCTCATAATAAAGCTTTGTTGAAAATTTGATGACAAAACTCAAATGGTAAATTGTAATTTCAGGTCAATTGAATGAAAATTGATGATTTTAGGTGGCGCTGACCTTTAACCTTTTGACCTTTTGACAAAATTATTTCCCTTGTCGGTATTATCATAATAAAGCTTTGGTGAAATTTTAATGACAATATCTCAAATGGTAAAAAAAAAAAGCTCTGTGTGTCTGTGTGGACAGACACACAGACACACAGAAGTGATTACAAAACCCCGTCTCCTGCTGTGCAGGGGACGGCCTAACAACCTTCGATATCCCGCACAGTCTAAGATAACTTGTCCCTGCCGGAAACATACTTGACCATAATTTTTGTTAAATGTCATTCCATTTGTTACAAAATTGGGTATCCAGGACCAGGGAGCTCAGAAATGACTGGATTATCCCTGAGCTGTCCTGAAAATGTCATTATTATTGTTGTTGTCACTATACTGTGGGTCTTTTTTTTAACCAAGCCCAATTGCAGCTCGGAATTACAAAAGATTTACATAACTAAAATCGGTATTCTTTTATAATAAAAAGACATTCACATTTCTTTCAATTTCTAACTCTAATTAGACGTTAGAACTTATGATGCGATGAACATCGTGCACACATTTTATCTGTGCAGCTATCGATTGAACATATGCTTACTGTTACTTGTGTAATGCATGTTCAGGCAATACCAATATTTTTTCAGTGATATTCAGCATTGTAAGGCAGACACAACTGATTAAAGCATGGATGGACCATGGCTTAGACAAAAGTTTGGCTAACTTGTACGTCTGTCTCAAAAAATAAGTATGTTAATGTTCCTAGCTAAACACAATCTCCGCAAATAGTAAGGGAAACATGAAAATCTGTTAACTAAATTGTTACCAAAACATTTCTTCACCAATATGTTTGTAAAGGTGTGTAATAACATGTGTTAAAATGTTGAAGGTCAACTCCCGTGGGAAACCCAGAAAAAAAGGTGTTGAATTCGGGTACCGAAAAATTATTTTCGAGGATTTTTATTTTTTTTAATCGGCCCTTAAGTAACTTATGAGGGGTCAAATAAGGGTTTTTCATGATTCTGAGTTGATTGTTAACATTTATATTTCACCACAGACACTCCTTTGTGGAAAAATAATTTCTAAATATATCTCATTTTCTACTTTGCAGGACATGGAGTCTAGCAATATGGATGAAGACGTTACTCCCTCCACCTGTGCTCAATTGCTTCATCTGTGCACGCTCGGATACACCAGCTGAAAGGCTCATACAGGCAACTCCAAAGGGATACTCAACTTTATTGAAACAAGCAGAAACTGTCGAAAATGTTACTGTTGTGGAACGTATGAAGGAGGCTCAAAAGGAAGGAAAACTGAGGTACCACCAGAAGTGTAAAAATGATCTGTACAACAACTTTGTTGCAACCACCAAGAAGTCAGCTCAAGCATCAAAGGCAGAGAAAGAGTCATCAAAGTTGAAGAGAAGACGCACTACTTGTGAGTTCAGTTCATCAACTGGCTGCAGTTCTAGAAGATCACAGTCAGTTGACCTCCTGTATAAGGATGTATGCATTCTTTGCAACCAACCAGCCCAGCTCTACAAAAATAATCCAGCACAAGCTAGAAAGAAATACAGAGTGCCAGATAATTTGACTGCAGATACACTGAAGGCAAGCTTGCTGAAGACAGCACGGAGTCGCGGGGATGACTGGGGCACTGAAGTCACTGGACGCCTGGAAGGGATCAACGACTTGGTAGCAGAAGAAACACTGTACCATTTGCGATGCAAACTTATGTTTGCGAGAGGTGACAGTTTGTCCAAGACTGATGAGGAAGGAAAAAGGAAGAGAGGACAGAGGAGTATTGATGAGGAGCGAGAGGCAGTTTTTATTGAATTCTGCGAATGGTTAGACTCAGAATTAGAGCATGGGGTAATGAACATGGACCAAGTCCATGAAAAGCTGCAGGAGTTTGATCAGTCACCAGAGAAGAGCCTTTCTTATTCAAAGCATTGGCTAAAGATAAAACTTCTAGAGAAATACGAAGACACCTTGTATTTCACAACACAGGAAAGAATGGCAGATGTACTCTGTCTCAAAGATGGCACCGACAATATTCTGCGAGGGCATCATGCTAATCTTGACCATGGAGATGAGAAGACTCAGATCATAAAGACGGCACTCACGTTCATATCCAATGATATTGCCTTGATTGATTTAGGTCCAAAGTCATACCCCACCACACACAGTATGACTGACATCGATAGTCAGCTGACACTTGTTCCTGCAAGCCTTCAGATGTTCTTGAGACCGATTGTCAAGACAGACGAAAGAGTTGCCGTTTGGGGGCAGAATTTTATTCAGGCCTGTCGACCTCGGTCTGGAGTATTGCCACACCAAATGGGGCTTGCCATACAACTTGATCATAGATTTGGGTCAAAATGGATGCTCAACAAGTTCCACCGGCTGGGATACACTGAGTCTTACACGGAGACACAAAACTACAAATACTGCTTCCTTAATAGTAGGAGTGGAGATGATGTTCCAGATACTTCTGGCACTCTTGACACCATTGTGGAGGAAACCGATGAACAGATCAATGATGAGGTTGCGGTTGATGCTGCGCTTGAGGATCAATCAGTGATGACAGCCAAAGTGCCAGCCAGTGAAAGTGAATTGTCAAGTAATGATCAGGTGGTCTTTATGGAGGTTGGGGAAACAAACAATGCAGTCACTCAGTTTGTTGGAGACAATATAGATTTAAACATTGTCTCTATTCACGGAAACACTCCCTTTCACTCAATGGGTTGGATCGAAGTCACCTCTCCGGCACCACCTTTGCCAGATCCACAGACAACAGCAGCTTTCCCCCGGGTGAAGTTGAAGGCACTCGACAAAGCTAAGATCCTGAGAGGAACTGAAGTAAAGATTATTCCATTTACGAACAGGAAACAGATAGGAACGAACGCGATCATGTTTCTCCCCCTCGCTGAGCTTTCCTCCTCCCTGGCTCATGATCAGCCACTCCTCACTCCAGGTGACACACTCTGGGCAGTTCTCTCTCTCGTTCATTCGTTGACTCTCGTGAACTCTCGTTCATTATTTTTCCACAAAGGAGTGTCTGTGGTGAAATATAAATGTTAAGAATCAACTCAGAATCATGAAAAACCCTTATTTGACCCCTCATAAGTTACTCAAGGGCCGATTTAAAAAAATAAAAATTCTCGAAAATAATTTTTCGGTACCCGAATTCAACAGCTTTTTTTCTGGGTTTCCCACGGGAGTTGAACTTCAACATTTTAACACATGTTATTACACACCTTTGCAAACATATTGGTGAAGAAATTTTTTGGGAACAATTTAGTTAATAGATTTGTGAAATATCTCATAAAATGCCCTTACTAAAAAGCCCTTTGAATGCTGCCTTAAGTTATTGGTGAATTTGTGGAACTTGGCATCTAACATTATAAACATTAACATCACCTTCTCCCTTTTTTTTTTTTGTATACAAGATCGAGGCTCGTGAAAGAGCTAACATTAATCACACAAAAAGTCAAACCGACATACAAAACACAAAAAACAAGGGGAGCGGCAGACAAGATGGGGAGAGAGGGGGAAGGACACAAACACAACATTTGAGAGCAGGGACATCGGGAGGACTTGGGGGGAGGTGGGAGAGGTATAAAACATATGAACACTGCAAGGACTCTGGGGTGAATTAGCGGGAGTAGAAAAGATCAAGGTTTTGGATGGGGGAAGATAAGAGATGGTGGTGAACAGCTGTTTTAAAGACCTGGAGGGAGGAGTGGGATTGAAGGGAGTGGGGGTGTTTGTTCCAGAGGCGGGAGAAAAGAGGAATGAAAGAGTGAAGGTGAGCAGAGAGCCGAGATTTTGGCAGTTTAACCATAAGAGGGTTGCAGGCAGATCTTGTGCGACCTGAAGGAATATTGGGGGGACAGAGCACAGAGAGAGCTGGGGGAGCAAGGCCGGAGAGGAGTCGGTAGAAGACAGACCACCAACCTGCCTGCGGTGAGTGAGTGAAAGGCCTTCGGAGTTAACTTCATCACAGGAGATTCCAATGATTCTGAAATCTTTGGCCTCAACAGCGTGAAGCCGAGCTGGGTGTGAGGCAGGAGCACCAGCCCAGAGGGGGGAACAGTATTCCATTGAGCTGCGGATGAAAGCCTTGTATGTGGTGAGGAGCTCAGGTGTGCCAAGGAAGGACTTCGCACGATGGAGGATGCCCAGTCGGCGACTGGCTTTGGAGGCCAGCTTGGAAATGTGGTTTTCCCAAGAAAGATCATGGCAGATGGTGAGACCCAAAAGCTTGAGCGACAGAACTTCTTGGAGAGGATTGTTGAGAAAGTAGATGGGAGGGTTTTCCAGTCGGTCCTTTCGGAGAGACATTGCAAGAGTGTGAGGAGGACAGGGTTTGGTGGATAGTGGGTGAAGTGGGGCAAATATATTTGTGCCGTTGCTAATAATACCCTCTGTCTGCAGCAGAGGTCAGTGAACCACTTGCGCTGTGGCACGTGTGCAGGCTAAAATTGTAAATTGTCCCCCCTCCCCCTCACTCGCTGAGAGGGAGATTTTTTTTTGTGCCCACGACCTGACTGGGTACTACCAACACATGCAATTTATTTTATTATGCTCTAACAGGAACACAAACAACACGGATGAACACTTTATTTATTACGTCATAAAAGATGCCATTGGCAGCTGGACATAGATACACTTGCCCCATCATCTATAGATTTCATCCAAATGTCACGTCCAGTTTGGTGCAGTATCTTGACCATGCTGCTGGGACAGTATCATGTCCAATTTTGTGCAGTATCATGTCCAATTTGGTTCAGTATCATGTCCAATTTGGTTCAGTATCATGTCCAATTTGGTGCAGTATCATGTCCAATTTGGTGCAGTATCATGGCCATGCTGCTGGGACAGTATCATGTCCAATTTTGTGCAGTATCATGTCCAATTTGGTTCAGTATCATGTCCAATTTGGTTCAGTATCATGGCCAATTTGGTGTAGTATCATGGCCAATTTGGTGCAGTATAATGGCCAATTTGGTGCAGTATAATGGCTTATTTTGTGCAGTACCATGGCAATGCTGCTGGGACAGTGTCATGTCCAATTTGACGCAGTATCATGGCCATGCCGCTGGGACAGTATCATGGCCAATTTCTGATCTCTACACTCTGGCCAAAAACTTATTTAGATGACCTAAATGGTATCAGAAGATAAAGTTTTATCTTATCAGTATGGGCTACACAGACTGCAACAACCTCCAAGAACATTGTCTCAGGAGTAGAAACAAAGAAGAATGCTTTTATCAAAGGCGAAATGAATTTCCGTGCGGTCTAAAATCTTTAAGTTTGTTGTTTTCATCACATTTTCTCCATTCATCCTGTCGAGGCATATTAAAGAAAAGAAATTCCAACGTCAAAATTCGTAAAAGTTTTACTTCCCTGTGTGTTGAGAAAATTTGAATTTATAACGAGTGGGTATGAACGGAAACAAGAAGTGTGAATTTGTTGAAAAAATTAATACAAAAGAAAAAGTTTTCCTTGTCTAACAAGTTCCGCATTAATGTCTACTATCTATAATTAGTGAGTATGTGTGGGTTTGGCTCGTTTCTCATTGTTTGACTATTTCATCTGATTCATCTTTTTCAAACTTGCCTGTTGTCATCATATTCACGCTCTTTAATGCGCGAGTGCTCCATTCCATCGCCACCAGCCTTGTGCATACATCATTGTGCAAAAATGATGTAAATTCGAGAGAGGCTGGGAACATCTTTCCCATTCAATACGACGCCGGAGTGAATCGAAGGAAAAGATAGATTGCAGGCATTTCTTGTCAAATAAGCAATGGGATACAGCTTGGCAAAGTCATTAACTCTTTTCATATTCTGGGTCGTTTGGCTAAGTGTCAAAGCATTCCTTGATGGGAGGAAACGAAATTCAGACAAATGTGTTGATTTTCTCTCTCCAGAAACAAAAACATGTATCAGCATTGCATTTGGACATCTCCTGCAATCGTTGCAGCGCATATTTGCAGTGATGCTTGCAATCTGCGCCGTAGGTTAGACTTGCATTCTGTTTTGTTGTTCTCTTTGTGCTGGAGCTTGTGGTCACATGCCATCCAGATGGTACAAGTTGCCAAAAGGGGACAGGAGATTTTGGCGGCCTTGTTAGACGCCCACATGTCCCTGTAGCCCATGTGACATTTCACTACATAGTTATTTGCTTTCTTCCTTGTCGATTTCAAATGAGAAACCCCATGTCTGTGGACATTGTTATGGATCAGGATGATCAATATAAGAGAAGTCCTCTGAAAATTAACTCCACTTGACAGGCCATGTGATGACTATTTGACGAGCCCCAACATTCGTGAGGTTCACGAAGTTTTTTCGTTCAAAATTTTTGGAGATTAGCAAAACGATACATTTTTGGAATATTCAGAGCATGAGGAATCCAAAAATTAATGTTTACATTTGCGTAGACACCTTTGCGAAAATGACACTCAGGACAGTGATGAAGATCTGTAAAAGCATATTCCTGAACGGTATAGACCTCCTCGTAGATCCTGTTTATAGGACTTATAGTTCAATCTGATACTAACAATGCTGCTTTCTTGCTTTATAAACCCATACCTATAACTTCAAAGGACTTGCAATATCATGTATTATGTAATACAGTTATATCACAAATGAAAAGACAATGGTTTTCAATTACCTTTGTTTGTTGCTTTTCTATAATCCTGAGCACTATTTTTAGGCCTTTATTGGATTCCTTGACCCAGAAAACATAGGATTAGCATATTTAATTAAGTCTCTAGGTTGACTAGAAGCCGAGATAGCGCAAAATATGTATTTGATGGCGGCCATTTTGAAAATCCAAAATGGCGGCCATGCAGGTGTCTGTGCAAATGCCAACATTGATTTTCGGATTCTCCATGCCCTGATGATTCCAAAAATGTACAGGTTTGCTAATCCCAAAATTTTGAACGAAATTCTATTTGTTAACATAGTGAACCAGACTACATGTACAGCTCTTTTAAGCCAAGTTAATGGCACGCACAGCTAAACTATTTCAAAACAAACCAAGCTATAAAGCATTTGAAAATGCAAAGCCCGTCCACGTCCGTTTATATTCAGACGTCTTCTTTTTTTCTTCTTCTTCTTCTTCTTCTTTTCTTCTTCTTTTTGCTCAAAATAACGAAAACAGTTTAAAAAAAATGCAAAATGAAAATTGATGATTTTATGCAACCTAGACATTTGAGCTTTAGATCTTAAAATATATATATATATAAGCTTCTAGCCTTTGATTGGTGAACCAATCCAGTGACCCAATATGCGTGTTCTTAAAATTTCAGGTCAATCAGATGAAAATTGATGATTTTATGTGATGCTGACCTTTGATTTTTTTTTACCTTTTGACGAAATTATTAATTTGCCTTCTCCATATTCTCGTAATAAAGGTTTGTCTGAGAATTTGATGACAAAACTCAAATGGTAAATTTAAATTTCAGGTCAATTGGATGAAAATTTATGATTTTATGTAACGCTGACCTACAAAAACATGTCTCCTGCTGTGCAGGGTCGGGCTAAAAAGAGAAGTTGGGCCGTTCCTAATTGATGTCCATAAACCAAGCCACAAAACAGCCTTCCAAAACATACTCCATATTCGAAATCCCAATAGACATGCTCAGTCACATTTACACAAACACATTTACACAAGTCACATTTAAAGCTCTTCCACGAGCCTCGACTTTGCATACAAAAAACCCCACATCTCTACAAAATGGAAAAATACAATTCCTTCCTAGAAAGAGAGATCTGAAGAATTCCTTCACACGAGCCTCGACTCTGTATACAAAAAAAAAAAAAAAAAAATATTATTGATTGCCTGCTTCAATGATCATCAACTGGGCACCATCCATTACTGCGGTTTAAGAGAGAAAAGGATTTAGCAGAAAAATTATTTAGGCTTATTGAGTGTCCGTTATTAAGAATGGGATATAGTGCCTAGCGCTGTAAGTTTCCTGCTGTTCATAAGAATAATGTGCCATTGGACGCTTTGCATCCCTGTTTCTGGGATGTGAGCCAGTTATATTGATTTTCACATGGCATCACTTTTACAGTCAACTTCCTGTCTCACCAAATACATCAATATCCCAGTGAGATAGAAATGGAACCACCACAATGAAAACAACTTTAACAATGCATGACATGCACTGTCACCAAATTAGAAGTTATTGATGATGGCTCCCTGTGATACCCCCAGGAATATGGTGCATTGAGCTGCAGTCCATCACAAAAAAACAAAACCCATACACTTGCGTTCATTATAACAGACCTTGACTTTAAGACAATGTTTTTTTAAAAAGCAATATTCATTATTTAATTATTTATCTGGACGTTCAATGTTCTTTTACTTACAGGAACTGTGTTAATGCATTAGAACCCATCAGAGCTCACAAGGAAAGCAGAGTCGAGCCGAGATAGCATTTCAATGGGAGAACGTCACAGAAGGTTGCCGTGTTGTTGTCGAGCAGCAGGATAGCTCATTTGGTAACATGTTTGCTTCTGAGATATCTGGTCCTGGATTTATTTTTCTGTAGAGTTAAGTCAGACTAAACCCTCCGTCTTGTCGCAGTGTCTGCAGGGGGTTCTGAATATTGGGGCATACTACC
Source organism: Myxine glutinosa (assembly GCF_964187855.1). Taxonomy (NCBI): domain Eukaryota; kingdom Metazoa; phylum Chordata; class Myxini; order Myxiniformes; family Myxinidae; genus Myxine; species Myxine glutinosa. The sequence goes on from NC_136263.1 coordinate 40,419,706, forward strand.
CATTGGTTGTGGGCATTAAGCTGGCTGTCTTGTCAACGTTTCGGTCGTTGATGTTAATGATCTCAAAGTATCTCTTGAAGAGAGTAGGCATTTTGTGGCTATGTTCCATGGCTAAATATCGGTTCATTATAAAAGGGATGTAAACATTAAATTTCGATTTATTGTTGTTTCCCGTGTCCACGGCCATGTTACTACCATTATTCATGGCCATGTTTATTCCAGTGTTCATGGCCATGTTCTTTCCAGTGTTCATGGCCATGTTCTTTCCAGTGTTCATGGCATGTTCTATCCAGTGTTCATGGCCATGTTCTTTCCAGTGTTCATGGCATGTTCTATCCAGTATTCATGGTCATGTTCTTTCCAGTGTTCATGGCCATGTTCTTTCCAGTGTCATGGCCATGTTCTTTCCAGTGTTCATGGCGTGTTCTTTCCAGTGTTCATGGCGTGTTCTTTCCAGTGTTCATGGCGTGTTCTTTCCAGTGTTCATGACCATGTTCTTTCCAGTGTCATGGCCATGTTCTTTCCAGTGTCATGGCCATGTTATTTCCAGTGTTCATGGCCATGTTCTTTCCGGCGTTCATGGCCATGTTCTTTCCAGTGTTCATGGCATGTTCTTTCCAGTGTTCATGGCCATGTTCTTTCCAGTGTTCATGGCCATGTTCTTTCCAGTGTTCATGGCCATGTTCTTTCAATTGTTTATGGCCATGTTCTTTCCAGTGTTCATGGCCATGTTCTTTCCATTGTTTATGGCCATGTTCTTTCCAGTGTTCATGGCATGTTCTTTCCAGTGTTCATGGCCATGTTCTTTCTAGTGTTCATGGCCATGTTCTTTCCATTGTTTATGGCCATGTTCTTTCCATTGTTTATGGCCATGTTCTTTCCAGTGTTCATGGCCATGTTCTTTCCAGTGTTCATGGCCATGTTCTTTCCAGTGTTCATTGCCATGTTCTTTCCATTGTTTATGGCCATGTTCTTTCCAGTGTTTATGGCCATGTTCTTTACAGTGTTCATGGCCATGTTCTTTCCAGTGTTCATGGCCATGTTCTTTCCAGTGTCATGGCCATGTTCTATCCAGTGTTCATGGCCATGTTCTATCCAGTGTTCATGGCCATGTTCTTTCCAGTATTTCTGGCATGTTCTTTCCAGTGTTCATGGCCATGTTCTTTCCAGTGTTTATGGCCATGTTCTTTCCAGTGTCATGGCCATGTTCTATCCAGTGTTTATGGCCATGTTTATTCCAGTGTTCATGGCATGTTCTTTCCAGTGTTCATGGCATGTTCTATCCAGTGTTCATGGCCATGTTCTTTCCAGTGTTTATGGCCATGTTCTTTACAGTGTTCATGGCCATGTTCTTTCCAGTGTTCATGGCCATGTTCTTTCCAGTGTTCATGGCCATGTTCTTTCCAGTGTTTATGGCCATGTTCTTTACAGTGTTCATGGCCATGTTCTTTCCAGTGTTCATGGCCACGTTCTTTCCATTGTTTATGGCCATGTTCTTTTCAGTGTTCATGGCCATGTTCTTTCCAGTGTTTATGGCCATGTTCTTTCCAGTGTTCATGCCATGTTCTTTCCATTGTTTATGGCCATGTTCTTTTCAGTGTTCATGGCCATGTTCTTTCCAGTGTTTATGGCCATGTTCTTTCCAGTGTTCATGGCCATGTTCTTTCCAGTGTTCATTGCCATGCTCTTTCCAGTGTCATGGCCATGTTCTTTCCAGTGTCACGGCCATGTTTATTCCAGTGTTCATGGCATGTTCTTTCCAGTGTTCATGGCATGTTCTTTCCAGTGTTCATGGCATGTTCTTTCCAGTGTCATGGCCATGTTCTTTCCAGTGTCATGGCCATGTTCTTTCCAGTGTTCATGGCGTGTTCTTTCCAGTGTTCATGACCATGTTCTTTCCAGTGTCATGGCCATGTTCTTTCCAGTGTCATGGCCATGTTCTTTCCAGTGTTCATGGCATGTTCTTTCCAGTGTTCATGGCATGTTCTTTCCAGTGTTCATGGCATGTTCTTTCCAGTGTCATGGCCATGTTCTTTCCAGTGTCATGGCCATGTTCTTTCCAGTGTTCATGGCGTGTTCTTTCCAGTGTTCATGACCATGTTCTTTCCAGTGTCATGGCCATGTTCTTTCCGGCGTTCATGGCCATGTTCTTTCCAGTGTTCGTGGGCATGTTCTTTCCAGTGTCATGGCCATGTTCTTTCCAGTGTCATGGCCATGTTCTTTCCAGTGTCATGGCCATGTTCTTTCCGGCGTTCATGGCCATGTTCTTTCCGGCGTTCATGGCCATGTTCTTTCCAGTGTTCGTGGCCATGTTCTTTCCAGTGTTTATGGCCATGTTCTTTCCAGTGTTTATGGCCATGTTCTTTCCAGTGTTCATGGCCATGTTCTTTCCAGTGTTTATGGCCATGTTCTTTCCAGTGTTCATGGCCATGTTCTTTCCGGCGTTCATGGCCATGTTATTTCCAGTGTTCATGGCATGTTCTTTCCAGTGTTCATGGCCATGTTCTTTCCATTGTTTATGGCCATGTTCTTTCCAGTGTTCATGGCATGTTCTTTCCAGTGTTTATGGCCATGTTCTTTCCAGTGTTCATGGCCATGTTCTTTCCGGCGTTCATGGCCATGTTCTTTCCAGTGTCCATGGCATGTTCTTTCCAGTGTTCATGGCCATGTTCTTTCCAGTGTTCATGGCCATGTTCTTTCCAGTGTTCATGGCCATGTTCTTTCCATTGTTTATGGCCATGTTCTTTCCAGTGTTCATGGCATGTTCTTTCCAGTGTTTATGGCCATGTTCTTTCCAGTGTCATGGCCATGTTCTTTCCAGTGTCATGGCCATATTTATTCCAGTGTTCATGGCATGTTCTTTCCAGTGTTCATGGCATGTTCTATCCAGTGTTCATGGCCATGTTCTTTCCAGTGTTAATGGCCATGTTCTTTCCAGTGTTCATGGCCATGTTCTTTCCAGTGTTCATGGCCAGGTTCTTTCCAGTGTTCATGGCCATGTTCTTTCCAGTGTTCATGGCCATGTTCTTTCTAGTGTTCATGGCCATGTTTATTCCAGTGTCATGGCCATGTTCTTTCCAGTGTTCATGGCCATGTTCTTTCCAGTGTTCGTGGCCATGTTCTTTCCAGTGTTTATGACCATGTTCTTTCCAGTGTTTATGACCATGTTCTTTCCGGCGTTCATGGCCATGTTCTTTCTTGTGTTCATGGCCATGTTTATTCCAGTGTCATGGCCATGTTCTTTCCAGTGTTCATGGCCATGTTCTTTCCAGTGACATGGCCATGTTTTTTCCAGTGTTCATGGCATGTTCTTTCCAGTGTTCATGGCCATGTTCTTTCCATTGTGTATGGCCATGTTCTTTCCAGTGTTCATGGCCATGTTCTTTCCAGTGTTCATGGCCATGTTCTTTCCAGTGTCATGGCCATGTTCTTTCCAGTGTCATGGCCATGTTTATTCCAGCGTTCATGGCCATGTTCTTTCCAGTGTTCATGGCCATGTTCTTTCCAGTGTTCATGGCCATGTTCTTCCCAGTGTTCATGGCCATGTTCTTTCCAGTGTTCGTGGCCATGTTCTTTCCAGTGTTTATGACCATGTTCTTTCCAGTGTTTATGACCATGTTCTTTCCGGCGTTCATGGCCATGTTCTTTCTTGTGTTCATGGCCATGTTTATTCCAGTGTCATGGCCATGTTCTTTCCAGTGTTCATGGCCATGTTGTTTCCAGTGACATGGCCATGTTTTTTCCAGTGTTCATGGCATGTGCTTTCCAGTGTTCATGGCCATGTTCTTTCCATTGTTTATGGCCATGTTCTTTCCAGTGTTCATGGCCATGTTCTTTCCAGTGTTCATGGCCATGTTCTTTCCAGTGTCATGGCCATGTTCTTTCCAGTGTTCATGGCCATGTTCTTTCCAGTGTTCATGGCCATGTTCTTTCCAGTGTTCATGGCATGTTCTATCCAGTATTCATGGCCATGTTCTTTTCAGTGTTCATGGCCATGTTCTTTCCAGTGTTTATGGCCATGTTCTTTCCAGTGTTCATGCCATGTTCTTTCCATTGTTTATGGCCATGTTCTTTTCAGTGTTCATGGCCATGTTCTTTCCAGTGTTTATGGCCATGTTCTTTCCAGTGTTCATGGCCATGTTCTTTCCAGTGTTCATTGCCATGCTCTTTCCAGTGTCATGGCCATGTTCTTTCCAGTGTCACGGCCATGTTTATTCCAGTGTTCATGGCATGTTCTTTCCAGTGTTCATGGCATGTTCTTTCCAGTGTTCATGGCATGTTCTTTCCAGTGTCATGGCCATGTTCTTTCCAGTGTCATGGCCATGTTCTTTCCAGTGTTCATGGCGTGTTCTTTCCAGTGTTCATGACCATGTTCTTTCCAGTGTCATGGCCATGTTCTTTCCAGTGTCATGGCCATGTTCTTTCCAGTGTTCATGGCATGTTCTTTCCAGTGTTCATGGCATGTTCTTTCCAGTGTTCATGGCATGTTCTTTCCAGTGTCATGGCCATGTTCTTTCCAGTGTCATGGCCATGTTCTTTCCAGTGTTCATGGCGTGTTCTTTCCAGTGTTCATGACCATGTTCTTTCCAGTGTCATGGCCATGTTCTTTCCGGCGTTCATGGCCATGTTCTTTCCAGTGTTCGTGGGCATGTTCTTTCCAGTGTCATGGCCATGTTCTTTCCAGTGTCATGGCCATGTTCTTTCCAGTGTCATGGCCATGTTCTTTCCGGCGTTCATGGCCATGTTCTTTCCGGCGTTCATGGCCATGTTCTTTCCAGTGTTCGTGGCCATGTTCTTTCCAGTGTTTATGGCCATGTTCTTTCCAGTGTTTATGGCCATGTTCTTTCCAGTGTTCATGGCCATGTTCTTTCCAGTGTTTATGGCCATGTTCTTTCCAGTGTTCATGGCCATGTTCTTTCCGGCGTTCATGGCCATGTTATTTCCAGTGTTCATGGCATGTTCTTTCCAGTGTTCATGGCCATGTTCTTTCCATTGTTTATGGCCATGTTCTTTCCAGTGTTCATGGCATGTTCTTTCCAGTGTTTATGGCCATGTTCTTTCCAGTGTTCATGGCCATGTTCTTTCCGGCGTTCATGGCCATGTTCTTTCCAGTGTTCATGGCATGTTCTTTCCAGTGTTCATGGCCATGTTCTTTCCAGTGTTCATGGCCATGTTCTTTCCAGTGTTCATGGCCATGTTCTTTCCATTGTTTATGGCCATGTTCTTTCCAGTGTTCATGGCATGTTCTTTCCAGTGTTTATGGCCATGTTCTTTCCAGTGTCATGGCCATGTTCTTTCCAGTGTCATGGCCATGTTTATTCCAGTGTTCATGGCATGTTCTTTCCAGTGTTCATGGCATGTTCTATCCAGTGTTCATGGCCATGTTCTTTCCAGTGTTAATGGCCATGATCTTTCCAGTGTTCATGGCCATGTTCTTTCCAGTGTTCATGGCCAGGTTCTTTCCAGTGTTCATGGCCATGTTCTTTCCAGTGTTCATGGCCATGTTCTTTCTAGTGTTCATGGCCATGTTTATTCCAGTGTCATGGCCATGTTCTTTCCAGTGTTCATGGCCATGTTCTTTCCAGTGTTCGTGGCCATGTTCTTTCCAGTGTTTATGACCATGTTCTTTCCAGTGTTTATGACCATGTTCTTTCCGGCGTTCATGGCCATGTTCTTTCTTGTGTTCATGGCCATGTTTATTCCAGTGTCATGGCCATGTTCTTTCCAGTGTTCATGGCCATGTTCTTTCCAGTGACATGGCCATGTTTTTTCCAGTGTTCATGGCATGTTCTTTCCAGTGTTCATGGCCATGTTCTTTCCATTGTTTATGGCCATGTTCTTTCCAGTGTTCATGGCCATGTTCTTTCCAGTGTTCATGGCCATGTTCTTTCCAGTGTCATGGCCATGTTCTTTCCAGTGTCATGGCCATGTTTATTCCAGCGTTCATGGCCATGTTCTTTCCAGTGTTCATGGCCATGTTCTTTCCAGTGTTCATGGCCATGTTCTTCCCAGTGTTCATGGCCATGTTCTTTCCAGTGTTCGTGGCCATGTTCTTTCCAGTGTTTATGACCATGTTCTTTCCAATGTTTATGACCATGTTCTTTCCGGCGTTCATGGCCATGTTCTTTCTTGTGTTCATGGCCATGTTTATTCCAGTGTCATGGCCATGTTCTTTCCAGTGTTCATGGCCATGTTGTTTCCAGTGACATGGCCATGTTTTTTCCAGTGTTCATGGCATGTGCTTTCCAGTGTTCATGGCCATGTTCTTTCCATTGTTTATGGCCATGTTCTTTCCAGTGTTCATGGCCATGTTCTTTCCAGTGTTCATGACTGTAGTGAAATCGTATCCGTACTGAACCCGGGTGGGGATGCTCGCTGCTCGCTGTCATTGTTGTCCCCACTAGGGGCGTGACTATAAGACCCATTGCTGTGTCAGTGCTCCGAGACTTCTCCCTTGTGACATGTTACATCGGTAGCCTCGTTAATGGTACGCCTTTATAGAATATCTAGCTTGCTTGCATTGACTGATATGAATGGCTTTATGAGATGTCGCATCGTATGCTTATTGTGTATTTCTACTTACAGGAATGATGTGATGATCTAAATGCAATTAAACCAAACCGTTGGACTAAAAGTTGTGCGGACCTGAATGGTTTTCCACAACACTTAATTGCATTTATGATCTGCTGACATGGCTGGCAACAAGACGTTGACGGTGTCCATTTTCAGCGCCGACCCACAAGCCACGGACGGAGGCTTGCAACTCAAGCACTGGCTCAAGCAACTGGAGCATCTCTTTAATGAGCCTGATACCGCTCCGACGCCTGCCGCGAAGCTGGCAATATTACACTCAAAAATCGACTACCGGGTCTACCACTCGGTCGCTCAATGCACGACGTATGATCTTACCGTCGCGGAGCTCAAGCGGCTTTATATAAAAGAAAAAAGCCCTGTGTATGCGCGTTATTTGCTGCAGACGCGACGGCAGCAACCCAACGAGCCTATGGATCATTACGCCCAGGAGCTCCGGCAGCTCATGCTGGACAGCGCCCAGCCACGGACTCCCGAGCAGGCTAAAGATGATCGACTTTTAGATGCCTTCATAGCAGGGGTCTCCTCTCAGGAACTACGTCTCAAACTCTTGGAGAAGACCGACCTGACCTTCGCTACGGCGGTTGAGCAAGCGACGGTGTATACTGAAGCGCGGATGCAATCGAACGCCTATGATCGCACGCGCCTTTTGGCGGGCACCTCACTACACGCCCGGCCGGAGAGGACCGCTGACGAGGACGTGGATCCGCCTGCTGAACTCCGGGATGCTCCGGAGGATGACCCTACCCTGACAGCTGCCGTTACGACCAGCAGACCCAAGGCCTTGCGCGGGGCCGCATGTTTTTTTTGTGGAGGGCCTCGTCATGCCCGAGTCGTGTGTCCGGCACGTGACGCTATTTGCCATTTGTGCTCGCTAAAGGGACATTACGCGAAAGTGTGCAAGAAATCGGCACGCGGCTCGCGGCCCTTCGACGCGCGCAGCCGCGGTCGCGCAGGCGCGGCAACCTTGAACGGGCTTGTAGCAGAACCCACGAGCCCAGCGCCTTACCCGTCTTCGATGGGGAGGGCCTCTCGCTGCGGCCCGCTGGGCGCTCAGACAACCTTGACTGGCGCCACCGGAAAGCCACCACCGTCTCATTCTCCATCGGGGACAAAGGCCGCGTCCTTGGCCAAACCTCGAGCCACGCAAGGGAAGAAACAGCTTTCGAATACTACGGAAGCCCTTTGTCAAAGCGACCAAACGAAAAAGGCGATTTCGAATACTACTACGGAAGCCTTATGTCAAAGCGACCAAACGAAAAAGGCGATTTCGAATACTACGGAAGCCTTTTGTCAAAGCGACCAAACGAAAAAGGCGATTTCGGCTACAACGGAAGCCTTTATCTGCCAGGAGTGTCAAAAGGCGATGTCAAATACTACTGAGGCCTTTTCTCATCGGATTTTGAATCGCGAAACACCGGAATGCTGGGGAAAGCCCTCTGATGACGATAATGGATTCCCCATGGTCAACGCAGACTCCGGCCACGATCGCAAAACTGCTGCTGGTGTAGGATCCACCCGCGAGGCTGGTCCGACCCATTCGGGGGGCTCAGTCCCGCTCCCAGCTGCCTCGTCTGGCCTGGCTCAAGCCCTTATTCCCCTTATGGTTGAGGGCCATTGTGTTCAGGCCTTGGTGGACACCGGATCTACGGATAGTTTTATCGACCAGCGACTTGTGCTCAGGCATGGATGGCGGATCGGGCGGTCTACACGACGGATCTTCATGGCATCCCAGGGACTCCGGCTTAGCACAAAAGGGGAATGCCGATTGAAACTAGTGCTAAAGGGACGGGTTTTCCCTGATGTACACCTTATGGTTTTACCCGCATTATGTGCTGATATTCTGCTAGGACACGATTTTCTTAAGCTGCATGGACGTCTGGTAATGGAGTTCGGTGGGCCTGACACTCTTGTTGTGGGGGCGGACGATGCGCTAACGGTGTGCGCCCTAGCGCAAATGGACGTCCGTCCGCTTTCGCTGTTCCCCAATCTAACCTCCGACTGTACCCCTGTCGCGGTAAAATCGAGACGCTACTCCCGCGCGGACATGCAATTCATTGCGGACGAAACGACTCAGCTCTTGAAAGACGGCATCATAGAACCTAGTAGGTCACCGTGGCGTGCCCAGGTCTTAGTGGTGCGCAGTGAGGCCCATCGCAAACGCATGGTAATCGACTATTCCCAAACGATTAACCGCTTTACACAGCTGGATGCCTACCCCCTTCCGGGGATGGACGCGCTAGTGCAACAGGTGTCCCAGTATTCGGTCTATAGTACTCTCGATCTCCGTAGTGCGTACCACCAGATCCCTATCTCTAGGGCGGATCGTATCTATACCGCTTTCGAGTCGGGGCAGCGGTTGTACCAATTTACACGATTGCCCTTTGGGGTGACGAACGGGGTCGCTTGTTTTCAGAGGGCCATGGATGACCTCGTTGCGCGGGAGCACTTAACCGATGTTTTCGTCTACCTCGATAACCTTACGGTTTGTGGATATGACCAAGGGCACCATGACGCTAATCTGAAGCGCTTCCTTGAGGTCGCGCAACGGTATCACTTAACTATGAACGAGGATAAGTGCCGATACTCCCTACGCACAATAGATCTTCTGGGGTACACCGTGACCCATGGCTCTGTCTCTCCGGATAAGGAACGTCTGCGACCTTTGCTCGACATGGCCCCTCCCTGCGATCGGGCTTCCTTGAAACGCGCCCTTGGGCTGTTCGCCCATTACTCCAAATGGGTGCAAAATTTCTCCGCGAAACTTCGCCCCCTTGTGGCCTGCGACACCTTTCCCCTGAGTTCGGCCGCATTGACGGCCTTTGAAGGACTTAAGACCGACATCGCCCGAGCCGCCGTAGCAACCATTGACGAGAGCGGCTCGTTCGTCCTCGAAAGTGACGCCTCGGATCAGGCCATCGCGGCGACCCTCTCCCAAGGGGGACGTCCCGTGGCTTTCTTTTCACGGACTCTTACCTCCGCTGAGCGGCGGCACTCGTCCGTTGAAAAGGAAGCGTATGCGATCGTCGAGTCTATTCGGCGATGGCGCCCGTACCTACTCGGGCGGAGCTTCCAAATCATCACGGACCAGCAAAGCGTGGTCCGTGACACGCCCAGCGCATTTAGAACGAGAAAATCACTCGCTGGCGTATCGAACTCGCCGACTTCTGTTACACCATCAAATATCGCCCAGGGAAGGATAACCAGGCCGCCGATGCCTTATCGCGCCCCACTACATGTGCTGGTATCACCTCGTTGGAGGGCCTACGGGTGCTGCATGCTACTGCGGGCCATCCCGGCGTAACGCGTTTCGCTCATTTCGTGCGGAGTGGGAATCTCCCTTACTCGATTGACGATATCCGCCGTATCTGTCGCGACTGCGCTATCTGCGCGGAAATCAAACCGCGTTTCTATAACCCCCCTATGGGGACTCTGGTGAAGGCTACACGCCCGTGGGAACGCTTGGCGATGGATTTCAAGGGCCCTTTGCCGGTGTCGAGCGGCTCTCGCTATCTGCTCACTATCGTTGATGAGTACTCACGATTCCCCTTTGCTTATATGTGCGCGGACATGACTGCTGCCACGGTGATGCGTTGCTTACAGAACTTGTTCTCAATGTTCGGTTACCCGGCCTATGTCCATACCGACCGGGGTGCAGTCTTCTTGTCTCAGGAGGTGCGCGGCTATCTGCTCCAAAACAACGTTGCGTCTAGTTACACCACGCCGTATAGACCCCAGGCTAATGGGCAGATCGAACGCTTCAACGGGATTATCTGGAGGGCCGTCATGCTCCATCTCCGGACCCACGGCCGGGGCCTCGATAAATGGGCTTGGTCGTTACCTGCGGCGTTGAACTCAATCCGGGCACTCCTGAGTACGGCAACTAACCAAACTCCCCACGAGCGTCTTTTCCACCACCCCAGGAGCTCGGGGTGTATACGGTCTTTGCCCAGTTGGCTCGCTGGGCCCGGGCCGGCCTACCTTAAACGGGCAGTTCGCGCGAGCAAGTACGACCCCCTTGTGGACAAAGTGCAGATTCTCCAGGCTAATCCTGAGCATGCTCGTGTGATGACGTCTGATGGTCGTGAGACTACTGTCTCCGTTCGTCATCTTGCCCCTTGCGGGGTCGACGACCTTAGTAGGGAATCGGACGGACCAGTCGAACCCGTCTATGAGACTATGACCTCTCCCGACGCTCCCATCGCCGACAGTCCACCGACCCTCCCCCCGTCGAGACTGCCCGGGTCCGACGACTTGGCGTTACCCCCTTCATCACCCGACCCTGTTGACGCCTCTGACACCGGGGATACAGGGTTACGAGACGCCGTACCCGGGGAATTTCGAACGCGTGCTGGCAGAGAAATTCGCCGCCCGGCCCGCTACGGTTGGGCCGACTAATACTCCGCGCCCATGCTGACGCTCACTCGCTTTTAGCCACGCGGCCGTATAATTCTGACGGGGGGGGGGGGTGAATGTAGTGAAATCGTATCCGTACTGAACCCGGGTGGGGATGCTCGCTGCTCGCTGTCATTGTTGTCCCCACTAGGGGCGTGACTATAAGACCCATTGCTGTGTCAGTGCTCCGAGACTTCTCCCTTGTGACATGTTACATCGGTAGCCTCGTTAATGGTACGCCTTTATAGAATATCTAGCTTGCTTGCATTGACTGATATGAATGGCTTTATGAGATGTCGCATCGTATGCTTATTGTGTATTTCTACTTACAGGAATGATGTGATGATCTAAATGCAATTAAACCAAACCGTTGGACTAAAAGTTGTGCGGACCTGAATGGTTTTCCACAACAATGACCATGTTCTTTCCAGTGTCATGGCCATGTTCTTTCCAGTGTTCATGGCCATGTTCTTTCCAGTGTTCATGGCCATGTTCTTTCCAGTGTTCATGGCCATGTTCTTTCCAGTGTTCATGGCCATGTTCTTCCCAGTGTTCATGGCCATGTTCTTTCCAGTGTTCATGGCCATGTTCTTTCCAGTGTTCATGGCCATGTTCTTTCCAGTGTCATGGCCATGTTCTTTCCAGTGTCATGGCCATGTTTATTCCAGTGTTCATGGCATGTTCTTTCCAGTGTTCATGGCATGTTCTTTCCAGTGTTCATGGCATGTTCTTTCCAGTGTTTATGGCCATGTTCTTTCCAGTGTTCATGGCCATGTTCTTTCCAGTGTTCATGGCCATGTTCTTTCCAGTGTTCATGGCCATGTTCTTTCCATTGTTTATGGCCATGTTCTTTACAGTGTTCATGGCCATGTTCTTTCCAGTGTTCATGGCCATGTTCTTTCCAGTGTTCATGGCCATGTCTTTCCAGTGTTCATGGCCATGTTTTTTCCAGTGTTCATGGCCATGTTCTTTCCAGTGTTCATGGCCATGTTCTTTCCATTGTTTATGGCCATGTTCTTTACAGTGTTCATGGCCATGTTCTTTCCAGTGTTCATGGCCATGTTCTTTCCAGTGTTCATGGCCATGTTCTTTCCAGTGTTTATGGCCATGTTCTTTCCAGTGTTCATGGCCATGTTCTTTCCAGTGTTCATGGCCATGTTCTTTCCAGTGTTCATGCCATGTTCTTTCCAGTGTTTATGGCCATGTTCTTTCCAGTGTTCATGGCCATGTTCTTTCCAGTGTTCATGGCCATGTTCTTTCCAGTGTTCATGGCCATTTTCTTTCCAGTGTTCATGGCCATGTTCTTTCCAGTGTTCATGGCCAGGTTCTTTCTAGTGTTCATGGCCATGTTCTTTCCAGTATTCATGGTCATGTTCTTTCCAGTGTTCATGGCCATGTTCTTTCCAGTGTTTATGGCCAGGTTATTTCCAGTGTTTATGTCCAGGTTCTTTCTCGTGTTTATGGTTCTTTCCAGAGCATTGGCGTTCCTGAAGTAGTCTCCCCATGGAAAGTTCTTTACAATGAGCCATGTCTCAATTTTTTCGATGCAGCACTTTCGGAGATATAGAGGTGCAAAGTTTTTCGGTTTTTACAATTTGGCGCCCATCACACGTGACCTATGACGCCATAATTATTGTAAAAAATTATACGGTGGGAGTTGCACCTGTGGTGAAAATGTACTGTCAATCGGACCAATGGTTGCAGAGAAAATCATATTTATTCTGTGCGGACAAACAAACAGACAGACAGACAGATGAAAAATCACTCATAGAGCGACACTCGGCAAAACAGAACAAAGTAGCATGGCACTCAGTGGAGCATCCTTTTGACCTCAAAAATAATTAGTGGTTGAATTCAGTGACCTGATATGCAAAACTTCTTCAAAGTTAGTTAATCTGATGAAAATTGACAATTTTAGAAATTCGGCCTATGTTGACCTTTTGGTCTATGTTGACCTCAAAAATAGTTGGTGGTTTGTTTCAGTAAGCTGATATGCAAATCCTATTCAGATTTAAAATCAATTGGATGAAAATTGAGGATTTTAGAAAAAAGTAAAAAGTGGTTGACCTTTTGGCCTATATTGACCTTATTACCTATGTTAATCTCAAAAATAGTTGGTGGTTGAATTCAGTTAGCTGATATGACAATGCTTTTAAAATTTCAAGTCAATCGGATGAAAATTGAGGATTTAAATATTTTTTTTTAAATGGTTGACCTTTGGCCTATGTTGACCTTATGACCTATGTTGATCTCAAAAATAGTTGGTGGTTGAATTCAGATCGCTGATATGACAATCCTTTTCAAATTTCAAGTCAATCGAATGAAAATTGAGGATTTTAGAAATTTGAAATTGTTGTTGACCTTTGGACTACGTTGACCTTTTGGCTTACGCTGATCTCAAAAATATAGTCGGTGGTTGAATATAGTCGGTGGTGTTGAATATAGTCTCAAAAATATAGTCGGTGGTTGAATTCAATTAGCCGATATGTACATCCTATTCAAATTTCAAGTCAATCGGATGAAAATTGTGGATTTTAGAAGTTTGAAAAAAGTGGTTAACCTTTGACTTATGTTGACCTTTTGACCTTTTGATCTCAAAAATATATAGGATTTTGTCGAACCACAAACTCTACCATTTGGTGAAGTTTCGTGAAGATTGGTTTATAATTGTGACCTGTGGGCAAGTATAATTGAGCGGACAGACAAACACACACCATGTTCTTTCACCAATGATCAACCAATGACCAATTGGTGCACCAATGATCAACACATTTGTGAAAAAATTTTTTTTTTGCCAAATAACAAACAAACGGACTCAAATGCAATACCCTCTCCTCTGGCGATGGTAAACAGGCCAATAATAGCCATAAATCTGGACAACATGAGTTAAAATCCTCAGTTATTTCTGGAAAGGATTCTAAATCTGTAAGAAGTGTTAATGCCGAGCTTAATTTATGCAGGCATTAATAACTAAGAGAATGGAAGAGAGGTTGAAGGTTTCAAGTTAGTTTTGTTGAGCAATCCAATTATCATGAAAATTGTTGCAACAGCATCATAACAAAAATAGTGAAGATCATTAGGACTAATGAGGAGTTTGCTTTATTTGATTCCTCCAACGAAACACCAAAAATGTGCACATTCTTAACTCATCAGACCATGCAACACCTTACTGTGCCATCACAATTCAATCCTGAAAGTTTGGCACTGATGTATGTTGCAGGTAGAGATGTGTTACAGATGGTGCACAGCCTGCAAATCTCATTCAATGCACTTGATAAAGCATGCTTCTTGATAAAATGAACGTCCCTGGTCTCTGAGTCATTAGCTTACTATTAATTTGCAATTGGAGCACCTCGCCACCATTAGATGTAGCAATAAATGTGAATTGATGCTCCCAGCTTGCTGGCTTGATGACAGAATACACCATTTGCATTTTTGCCACCACCATCCATTCCCCGCTTATAATCCCGTTCGGGCATGTGGAACTTGCTACTATATAGAAAGTCACATGTATAAAAGGCATTGACTAATAGTGTAGGCTGTTATGTCATTTCGTGTTTTTTTTTTGTTAAAAGCAAAATTCCACTTGATTCCTTGTCTTTGGGGTGTCACATGTTCGAAAAAATAGGTTGTTAATTTTTTAAAACGGATTAAGGGTGTCAAATCCAAGATGGCCGCCAAAATATATAAATTCCATTAAAACTGGTATTCTGAACACAGTATGAGGTCCAAATTAATGATAATACCCATAATTTCAATACCAAGGAGTTCAAAAACAATTAATTTCAATATGGCAGTCAAATTCAAAATGGTGGAAAAATCCAAGATGGCCGCCACTTCTTAAATAACCACAGTACAAAAACTTAATGTTCTTGATAACACAAATTGTGAATGATGAAATAGGTCCATTTTGGTGGTAATGCCCACATAAGTAATGCTAGGCCGTTGGGGAAACATGTTACTGATTCGTTGAAATCGGTGGATGCCAGCCATAGTGAGAAATAGTGAGAAAATCCAATATGGCTACCACTGTTTTACACAAAGGTCCACATTGCTATAACAATGATAGCGTAATGTAATTTCCTGTTTGACCATATTTAAATATTCCTGTCTCACAATCATCCGTTTTACCTTACAAGTCCTCGTGTTCATCTCCCACAATGTTCTGAGCCGATTGTTCATTGTTGCTACAGCCGTAGTTCAAACAGCTACAGACCTCTGTGCATGGGAGTTTATTGCTGCGGCAACTACAGGAGTTTCCTTTGCATCCTGATTTGCAGCCACATTTTACCAGCTTAGTCACGGCCTCTGGTGCTGGAGGGTTCAAACACATCACCGGAAGAAATCTATTTTCCTCTGACTTCCATCCGTAGTCAGTGGGAGAAGGAAGGGACGGTTGACTTTCGCATGCCTGCATCCATATCATTGCAATATAATGTGCTCGCAGAATGTGTGGTGTCAATGATCCAGAGGTTGGAGGCAGACTCTCTCCCTCGGCCTGTCGATTTGAGTACAAGAACCATCGTAGTGCATTTACTTTGGTGTGTGTTTTGGATCTGTACAACAAGCAAACGAACCTTTCCAGTTGGTCAATTGCGTTTGGAGAGGGTGTAGCAGCAGATTTGCCAAGTGAAGCAAGTGAATCCAGTATCATATCATCGCAGGACATGAACACCTTCATACACCAGTCCTTTGTCCTGCCGGCGAACCTGCCACACATATCTGATCCTGTGAAAGAATGAAACCCGAGAATAGCTGAGGCGCGGTTAACTCCTAACTTTTCAAAGATAGGTTTGACTGCAATTTTCCTATTCAGTTTTCCTTTTCCGGTAAGGAAATATGTCTCAGCAGGTAGCTGTGGATACATGTGGATCATCAGCAAGAAGACATCGGTATCTGGAGAGTCTATTACAAGTTCTACATCACCGTTAACTGTTAGGGCATGGAGCAAGAGTAACGTATCCGCTTCTTCATGACCGTGTTTTACCAATTCATCAGGCACACTTACATTGCCTTTTGTTTCAGTGCCGAAGGTTACCATGGACTTCTTCAATTTGCTGGCAGAGCTGTTGCTGTGATCCAGAGTCTTTGCAGCTAAATACTCTACAAGTTCTGCCTTGGTTTTGACACTTGAAAGGAAGTCCTTCAAGGAAATATTCTGGATCAGTGTACTATCTTGGATGTGATAGTAGGTCGAGTTTCCCTTTGTTCTCTTTTTGCTCATTTGCTCTTTCAGAGAACTTTCGACGTATCTGTCAAATACCAGTCTTACTTCGTCGTAGTTAGCTGCAATCCTGATAAGCTTTTCAAGAAATGACATGGCAAAATCACTGCATGTTTTCATTTTGTCTGTCTTGGAGATGGAGTTAACGAGGGCCTTGCCATCTATGACTACAACTTTAAATTTCTCAGACATGTCGGACATGTCAGTTGAAGCTTCTTGCTCAGGCTGCGCTTCTTGTACTTCAGGCGCCTCGGCTTGGGGTGGTACTTCAGTTTGGGAGTTTTCACTCAATACTTGGTCGCCAGAAACACTCGGTATGGCATTAGCTGGATCGCTTGTGGCTTCTGTTGGGCTAGGTTGCTCCTTGGTAACTAGCGCTTCAAGATGATGAAGGACCTTAGCCTTGTCATATGCTAGGAGAAGTGACCCATCCGAAGCGAAAAGGGCACGTGGAACAATTCCAAATTCATACTTCCCAATACAGTCCTTTAGATCAAGGTCTGGACGGCTTCTTGATGCTACTATAAACCTCTGTAGGAGTCCTCGTTCTTCTTTGACTTTAATGAGTTTGTCACCTGCTTTCACTTTCTTCACTGTGTTGGCACTTTTGAAAGTGCCTATGTTCTTTCTCTTCATTGGATCCCACACTGAAAGTTTTCCTTCTGTAAGGCGTTCTTTGACAAATGTCTGGAACAACTGTTGTCCGATGGCATCGCGGTCTACTATGTCCTTTGTTACCTCTTCATCAATTACTTTCTTGGTAAGAAGGTTACACAGGTCACTCTCATAGGTTACGAATGGGTCTCCATGAACAACAAATACCTCTGTCAATCTAGCGGAATTTCTCATTACTCGGGTGGACTTTCCCCCTGTGATCTCGTGGTGTTGGTCTCTGGTATCAGCACCTTCCATGCCATATTCTCTTTGAAACTCCTCTACTAGATTAGACAAGTCAGGTGCAATCAGGAAGAAACGGTCTAGAGCTCTCTCAATTTGGGTTATTCCAGTAATGCCTCCAATGACCTTGAGTTTGCGGTTCTCCTGCTCAATTCCGTGATCTGGACCTATTGAAGTGAATGCAGCAATCCCCTTCGTCACACAGAAATTTCCTTTCAGGAGTTCTGCCCAGACATCTGGAAAAACTTGTTCTGTTTGCTGCATTGTTGACAGGTACAAAGGGAGCAAACGTGCGTACTTCAGGTGGTCGTGAGCAAAGAAGTACTTGATAAGAGCTTCAGTAAGATAAGCTTGATAAGAGCTTGATATTTTGAATTTGACTGCCATATTGAAATTAATTGTTTTTGAACTCCTTGGTATTGAAATTATGGGTATTATCATTAATTTGGACCTCATACTGTGTTCAGAATACCAGTTTTAATGGAATTTATATATTTTGGCGGCCATCTTGGATTTGACACCCTTAATCCGTTTTAAAAAATTAACAACCTATTTTTTCGAACATGTGACACCCCAAAGACAAGGAATCAAGTGGAATTTTGCTTTTAACAAAAAAAAAACACGACAGCCATTTTTAAGACATAGCAGCCTACACTATAATGTGAAGTCTTTTGTGAGGTTTGAGTCTTGCAGGATGTAAATTCTAAACCGGAAGACAGAGAGAGTTGGACCTGCTCAACAATTCAGCTTGCCTTTCCTGCACCACGCTCCTGCAGTACTGCATTGCATTTTGGTGCACCAATGAATTTGCTACTTATTTGCCTTTTTCAGAAAGCATATAGAGGTGGATATGAAGGAAAATAAAAGAGAACAGAGTCTGTGTTTTCATTTTTTTCTGGGAAATTCAAGGAACCTTTTGGAAGTCTCTTACAAGGAACTTAAATGCAGGAGGAAGCCATTTGGCCCATCAAGCCTGCTATGATTGCCAGCCAATGGTTGTTTGTCCGAGCTCTGTCTTTTTTAAATGCTGAGCGTCAAGCAAAGAAGCATCACATACCTTTTTTTAAGTCTTTGGTATGACTCAGCCCGGGATTCAAACCACGGGCCTCACAGTCTCAGAGCGGTTGTTCCGACAAACTGAGTCTGAATATAAACTAGAGTGACATCTCTATGAAACATCTTTGTGATGGTTTGTTTCCCAGTTGTCTAAATATTACTTGACATGAGTTCAAGAGATGAAAACGTGTTTCTTTCAAATCTTTGACAATATTTTTTCATTGTTTTCATATTTTCAAAGCATAGAAATTTGATTGAATATTGTTTTTAAAACAACTCATTCTCTCTCTCTACTTATTTGTGCACTCTCTTGATCCCATCTGTCTGCAGTTTTCCAGGAAAAATCAGAATACTTTTGTTCCTACAAAATAATTCCTGATTTGTGTTTACCTGTAATACTACAAGAAAACACAACTGCATATTTTCTGCTAGGCAAAATCCAAATGCAAAGCCCCTCCACGTCTGTCCGCTTTGTATTCAGATTTATTCTTCTTCCAAATGCTAAACATGTCAAAACCAGGTAAAAAAAGAACATGAAAAAATGGACGATTTTAGGGGACTTTGACCTTTTGACCTCAAAAGCAATAGGCTTTAGTGACACAAGATGCAAACCCTGCTGAAATTTCAATTCAATCAGATGAAAATTGGAAATTTTGTGACCTTGACCTTTGACCTTTTAACCTCAAAACAAGCCGCTTGTAGCGTTTTATTGGTGAACCAATTCAGTGACCCAATATGCCAAATCTTTAAATTTCAGGTCTATTGAATGAAAATTTACCATTTTTTTGTGACTTTGACCTTTTCACTAAGTTATTAATAATTAATAACACTAAGTTATCACTAAGTTATTAATACGGAAAGATTCCGGCAAGTATGTTGGTTGGTTGGTTTGTCTGTCTGTCTGTTTGTCTGTTTGTTACTTGCCGGAAAAGATTCCGGCAAGTGTGTTGTTGGTTGGTTGGTTGGTTTGTCTGTTTATGGAGAAATCGATCCAATGTCCACTTCGATAAAGGAGTAACAAGAATTTATTGAAGAACCAACACGGCCGTGGAGATGTCAGAGAAAGGTCAGAGCTCATAAGAGCTTAGAGAATCCCAAGACACTCTAAGTAACTGAGCAAAAGGCAGGCCTTATATACAATCAAGGCAAGATGTTTATCATAGCCATTCCCAGCAAGCTAAGCAATTTCAGAGAAAGGGGGAAGTTGAACAACTGCCCCCTCCCTTATCCTATCCTGTCAGAACTGCTGAAGTGGGACAAACCCAAGGACGATTTCCACACATTTTTTTTTTTTTTTTTTTTTTTTTGTATACAAGATCGAGGCTCGTGAAAGAGCGAACATTAATCACACAGAAAGACAAACCGACACATAAAACATATAACATCGGGAGCGGTAGACAAGATGGGGAGAGAGGGGGAAGGACACAAACACAACATTTAAGAGCAGGGACCGAGAGACATGGAGACATCGAGAGATCTGAGAGAGGGCGAGGGCTTTGGGGGGGGGGGGGGGCATGGGAAGGGGGCGGTGGGAGAGGTATAAAACATATGGACACTGCCAGGACTTCCAGGAAAGAGGTTGGAATTTCAAACAAGGTGGATCTGGGGTGAATTAGCGGGGGTAGAAAAGATCAAGGTTTTGGATGGGGGAAGATAAGAGATGGTGGTGAACAGCTGTTTTAAAGACCTGGAGGGAGGAGTGGGATTGAAGGGAGTGAGGGAGTTTGTTCCAGAGGCGGGAGAAAAGAGGAATGAAAGAGTGATGGTGAGCAGAGAGCCGAGATTTCGGCAGTTTAACCATCAGAGGGTTGCTGGCAGATCTTGTGCGACCTGTAGGAATATTTGGGGGACAGAGCACAGAGAGAGCTGGGGGTGCAAGGCCGGAGAGGAGTCGGTAGAAGACAGAAAGACCACCTACCTGCCTGCGGTGAGTGAGTGAAAGGCCCTCAGAGATAGCTTCATCGCGGGAGATTCCAATAATTCTGAAAGCTTTGGTTTCAACAGCGTGAAGCTGAGCTAGGTGTGAGGCAGGAGCACCGGCCCATAGGGGAGAACAGTATTCCATTGAGCTGCGGATGAAAGCCTTGTATGTGGTGAGGAGCTCAGGTGTGCCGAGGAAGGACTTCGCATGACGGAGGATGCCCAGTCGGCGACTGGCTTTGGAGGCCAGCTTGGAAATGTGGTTTTCCCAAGAAAGATCATGGCAGATAGTGAGACCCAAAATCTTGAGCGACAGAACTTCTTGGAGAGGATTGTTGAGAAAGTAGATGGGAGGGTTGTCCAGTCGATCTTTTCGGAGAAACATAGTAAGAGTGTGAGATTTGTCAGGATTGAAAGACATGTTCCACTTGTTTGACCAGTCTGTGATTTTGTCCAGGTCTTCAGAGAGTGAGGAGGCAGCAGACTGCCGATCTGAGGGAAGAGGAATGGAGCGGCAGAGAGTGGAGTCATCAGCAAAGAGATAGAGAGGATTTTCGAGAGAGTCAGAGAGATCATTGATGAAGACCAGAAAAAGCACGGGGCCCAGAACACTGCCTTGGGGAACTCCAGCCTGAACAGGAAGAGGAGATGAGAGAAACCCATTCAGGGCCACACGTTGACGACGACTAGAGAGGAATTCCGCCAGCCATGCGTGGAGATTTCCATGGATACCAAAGGAGGAGAGTTTGGTGAGCAGAGCGGGGTGCCAGACCGTGTCGAAGGCACGTGATATATCGAGGGAGACAGCTCTAATTTCCTGTTTGGCATTGAGGACCTCCATCCATTGTTGAGACAGCAGAAGCAGCATGTCCAGAGTAGAGTGACCTGGTCTGAAACCAAATTGATGATCAGAGATCAAGCCATTGGAGAAGAGGAAAGATTTCATATCCGAAGCAATGATGGATTCCATGACTTTGCTGATAATTGGGAGAAGGCTGATTGGTCTGTAGTTGCTAGGATCTGTTTTTGCACCTTTTTTGTGCAAAGCGGTGATGTTGGCTGATTTCCAAGCAGATGGCAGTTGACCTTGAGCAAAAGAGAGGGTGAAGAGAACAGAGAGAGGGTGAGATAGAGCAGCAGAGCAGGATTTTAGGACCCGTGGGCTGATGCCGTCGGGTCCAGTTGCAGAATCAGAGTCGAGGGTTGACAGAAACTTTTCCACCTTGTCAGGAGGAAAGGACACGGAGTCCAGGAGCAGCAGGGTACGACTGGGTATGGTGGGTACAGAGAGGGATGGGTTTGGGACACAGGATTTAGAGGCAAACACAGAGTTGAGGCATTCAGCTTTTTCACGTGCGGAGTCAGCTGTGTAGCCGTTTGAGGTAAGGGAGGGGATGGAGGGGGAACAAACACCAGAAACGGCTTTGCCAAGTCGCCACCAGGATTTGGAAGAGGGAGACAAATAAGAGAGTTCGGTCTTGAGAACGGAGAGATATTGTTTCCTGGCTCTCCTGAGGGTGGACACACACTTGTTTCGGGCTTTGTGAAAGGAAATGAGATTTCCTTCCGTTGGATTTGCTTTCCAGGAGACGAAGGCAAGTTGTTTCTGGGCAACAGCCTCACCACAAGATTCCGTGTACCATGGACGGGAGGAAGGGTATGACAACTGAAGACGAGATGGGATAAATCTGTGCATGAGAGAGAGCAATTTACTTTGGAAGAATTCCCAGGATGAGTTGATGTCAGAGGTGGTAGAGATGGGAGACCAGTCCAGATGATTGATGGCTGCTTGAAGACCGTGCCAGTTGGCCTGAGTGAAATGCCAGACTCGTCGACGCTGAGCAGGCTCCCTGAGGATGCTCAGAGAGATGTCCACTTTAACAAGGACATGATCAGATGATCCGATCGGAGCAGAAGAAGAGCAGCAGACATTTTCAGGGAAGTTAGTCATAACCAAGTCCAGAAGAGAAGATGTTCCGTTGACTGAGATCCGGGTCGGGAAATTGACAGATTGTGTCAGTCCCAGTGAGTCGCAGAAGTCCTTTGCTGAGGAGCCATGGCTGATGAGAGAGGTACCCACACCCAGCCAACTGGCATGATGACAGTTGAAATCACCACATATGAGGAAGAGAGAGTTGGGATGAGTAGATAGAAGTTGGTCCATATCATCAGACAGCGAGATGTAGATGGAGTCATCACTGTTTGGTGGACAGTACAACACACATATGAACAAGAGGTGGGAGCGAAGGGGAAGCCGTAGCCAGAGGTATTCCTGGGGGTGAGGTGGAGAGAGTGCAGTGCAGGGCGAGTGAGGAAGAGAGTTTTTGATAAAGATAGCAACCCCGCCTCCAGGACGAGGCTCAGGTCTATCATACCGGAGGAGGGAGTAGCCCGGGAGAGATACTATGGAATCAGAGACATCATAAAGGAGGAAAGTTTCTGTTAAGCAGATCACGTCTGGTTTGACAGAAGCAACCTGTATGGAGAGATCAGTTAAGTTTGAACGAAGGCCCCGGATGTTTGAGGTCCATACCGTTAATGAAGAGGAAGGGGGAGCATCAGATACAGAACAGGGGGGAGGAGGGGTAGGTTAAGATGTGGAAGAGGTGGAAGAGGTAGGGAGAACTGTTGAAGGTGTGTCAGAGATTTCAGAATAGCTCGGAGAAAGGGAAGGATGGGGCGGACAAAAGGTTTGATGGTGATTGGGTGAGCCACAATGAGGTGTTATTTGAGGAGGGGGAAGAGCGAGGCAGAAGGTTGGGGGAGATGGAGGTGAGAGTTTGAAGGGGGAAGAAGCGGGGAGGATGCTTTGAGGAGGGGGAGTGAGAGGGGGGAAATTGAGAAGCAATGAGGGTGGGGAGATTTGAAGGGGAGGGGTGAGGGGGGAGTTTGGGAGGGAAGGGACAAGGGGAGGGATTTGAAAGGGATGGGATATGGGGGAGATTTGGAGGGGAGGGGTGAGGCAGGAGTCTAGGAGGGGAGGGGCGAGGGGGCGTCTTGGCGGGGAGGGGTGAGGGGGTAGTTTAGGAGGGAGGGGGCAAGGGGGGAGATTTGAAAGGGATGGGTGATGGGGAAGATTTGGAGGGGAGGGGTGATGGGGAAGATTTGGAGGGGAGGGGTTATGGGGAAGATTTGGAGGGGAGGGGTGAGATTGGATTTTTGAAAGTGTACGATTTATGGGAAACGAACATTTATTGCAAAATGAGTTTCTTGTGACCTTCGAGTTAAAAATACGTTTAAGGACGCTGGATGGAGGATGGAGTGCAGGAGAGTTTAGAGAATGTAGAAAAAAGGCACTATAGGAGATGGATATTTTTTTTGGGATGAATTGATTTGGTGAGCAAGTCGAAAGCAGCCTTTTAAAGAAGAAGAAGAAAAAGGTGTTATAAAATATGACGGAATACATAACTTGAGGGGAAAGTGTAAACATTGAAGGTTAATGAGTGAAAACATTGTTCAATGAGCAATGAGCAATGAGCAATGAGCATTGAGCATTGTTCTTCTGAGCTCTTATCTCTTCTGGCAGATGTACACCAGACCTTAGGGCTCCCACATGGAAAGGAATTGTGAAAGTTGTTTTCCAAGTGCAGTTTGAACTGGGGATGAACTCAGCATTATTGAAGCATAAATGAATTAAATGTTTAAAGCAAATTACATTTAAAAGCATGATCTCCACAGCCCCTCCTTTTGTTTCTATTGAGACAATGTATTAAAGAAACAATTTAACAAAAGCATGCAGGCACCTCTTCGTACTCCGCAGTCCATCTTCTCACGCCCACTGTGTGCGCCCGGGGAAGCTTCCAGCTCACCCTTGACCCAACGTCGGCCTCTTGCCTTAGTCAACCCCAATCTTTGGACTGAGATTGCAAGACTATGGAAAACCGAGACAAAGCTACACCTACAATGCTCAATCTAATGGTGGTAAATTGTCACCAATCAAACCCTCGTGATCAGCCTCTCCTTTCTCTGAACCTCCATGTTGTAACAGCAACTCGTTGGGAGCCAGACCCAAAGCTAAATCGATGGGGATTAGACTCGCACTGAGAGCTTGTAATACATCGGAAGAAACAGGAACAGACAAATCCCGCACCCACAGGGGATTTTGTAAAAAGTCATCACAATCATAAAAATCATAAAAATCATCAAAAGGGAGCAGTAGGGAAGGGGTGTGCAAGGGCAATTGGGAATCATATATGGTCAAGCAATCACTATTAGGTATGGATGAAGTATCCAAGGCATCGGTTTGAACGGCAACAAGAGCCATTCCTTTCACTGGCGCATCCTTCGACGTCCATCCTGTAAAGTATTTCTTCACACACATAAGCACGAAGGCTTTCATTAGTGGCCCCCATGTTACTACCCCAATTACCACCGCAGGTGCGGTCAGCAACCTTTTGACAATCGTGCCTGTCCATCCTTTGAACCAATTGGTGATTCAGTCGGCATTCAAAGAGTTTTCACGCGAGATGCGATCAATAGTCAGCGCGTGACTAGTCTTTCTTTGTCTTACTATCGCAGCTGACAAGCCCTCGGATGGGTCCAGTATCCACGTGCAACACTTTCCTTCTATTACCCCACATACCCCTCCTTTTTCTGCCAGTAGCAAAGCCGGCCGCTGGTATAAACACTCTATGTGGTTGTTTAGGGCCACAACCACTAGGGGGAGGGGGGAGGCACACACGGCTAACTCAGTGTGTAGCCATGTAACGCTGGGGTAACGTTGCCATCACCGTTTTGTTGTTATGTAGCAGCGCCATCGCCAGCACCTGCCTTCTCTCTCCCAATCTCCCATTCGCAACTTATTTTGACCAACAAAGTACACAAATGGCTCCGAAAAGAAAATTTACGTCTGGCGCTCAGGGTGGAAGAAGAGAAAATTACAGATGGTAAAAAGAACACAGGATAAAGGTACAATATGTGATTGTTTGTTTGTTTGTTCTGATTGAATAAATCTGTCAGTCGTTTTTCTTGCAACATTAAAATCGTCTTTTAAAATAACGAGTGCAGTGTCCGTTCAAAACATGCCTGTTCCAAATAGGCATTATTTGGATAAACTGACTACATATAAATAGGCCTGCAAGATACATATAACATACCCATGTAATGTCTTCCAGCCTATATTTAAATAATAATAATGATCTAATGCATAATATTTTCAGGGGCATTATTGAAATATTTTGGAGCAACCTCCGCAGCACTAAGACCATCTACCTCGTCAGCTGACATGACTGCTGCAGAGGGATCATCGTCAGATTCAGAGACTTCAGGGGCATCTACTCCCTCCTCTGACGTGACTGCGTCTGCTGCAGAGATCGTAACTGAGGTACCACAGCCTTTCACATCATCCACTGATATTCCATCTGCCACCTCCCAATATCCAGTTGCAGCACAACCGCAAGATCCATTTGACTGGCCATCTATCCTGTCAGATGCAGACAGGACAGATATTGTACGCAGAGGGCCGTTTCAGGTTGCCCCAGCATTCACCTTTCCCAGAAGGCAGGATGGTAGACGTTTTCATCACCACTACACATACAGGACACTGGTAAATGAGGAAACAATTAAGCGGAGCTGGCTCATCTACTCCAGGAAAAACAATGCAGTTTACTGCTTCTGTTGCAAACTGTTCTCCAGCAAGACATACAAGTTGGTTAAAGAGGGACTGTCAGACTGGATGAACATTGGGGCCTTGTTCAAAACCCATGAAAACAACCATGATCACAGAAAGCATATGGTCACATGGAAGGAACTGGAGCTTCGACTCAAGAAAGGGAAGACAAATGACCAGGTAGAAATGTCCCTTATGGAAGCATCACAAAAACGCTGGAGGGAGGTTCTCAATCGCCTGGTCGCCATTATTCAGTCATTAGCAGAAAGAAACCTGGCTCTCAGGGGAACTGTTGACACTTTGTACAGTCAGAATAATGGCAACTTCTTGAAAGAGGTGGAACTTTTAGCCAAGTTTGACCCAGTAATGGGGCAACACGTCAGCCAAGTTGAAAGTGGAATGAATTCTCATGCCACCTACTTAGGCGAAACAATTCAAAATGAACTGATTACTTGCATCAGTGACAAAATGATGGAGAGAATGGTGGCTGAAATGAAACTGTCCAAATATTATGCCATAATTTTGGATTGTACCCCAGATCTCAGCCACCTGGATGAAATGTCTGTTGTGATCAGTACAGTTAAGCTGGAAGAAACACCTGAGATCAAGGAGCACTTTTTGGGCTTCCTGGTTGCACCCGAATCGACAGGTCTTGGGTTGTCTGATCTCATTTTGAGCAGCCTGGAAGAGCTGCACATTTCTTCAGTGATTGCAGAGGGCAATCATACGACAATGGTGGCAACATGAAGGGCAAAAACAAAGGAGTGCAGGCAAGGCTTTTGGTGAAGAACCCTCATGCCCTGTATGTCCCATGAGGGGCTCATACATTGAATCTTGTTGTGGCTGATTCTGCCAAGAACTCTATAGATGCTACCAGTTTCTTTGGCAATGTTCACAAGATGTACACTCTATTCTCAGCTGCTCCCCAGAGATTGGCCATTTTGAAACGGCATGTCACCATTACTGTAAAGTCCTGGAGTGAGACGAGGTGGGAGAGCCGTGTCAACAGCATCATCCCTTTGCGCTACCAGGCATCTGGCATAAGGGATGCATTGTTAGAAGTCAGGGAAAAGGCAACAGATGCCATCACAAAAATCGAGGCCCAATCTTTGGCAGAGGAGGTTGGGTCATTCAGATTCCAGATTTGCACAGTTGTGTGGCATGACGTCCTCCAAGATCAACACAGTCAGCAAGCTACTGCAGTCTTCCACTATGCAGTTGGATGTGGCAGTCAACCTCCTGGAGAGTACTAAGAGCCATCTGTTAAGCTACAGAAACGATGGCTTTGCTGCTGCACAAGCTTCTGCAAAAGATGCATGTGAGGAAATGCATGTGGAGACCGTACTCAAGGAGAAGAGACTGCGAAGCACGAAGACTCACTTTGCCTATGAAGCACCAGATGAGCCAGTCAGGGATGCCCTGAAGAGGCTAGATACCACATTTTTCAATGTGGACGTCGACTCTGCCATTGTATCTTTGGACGACCGGTTTGAAACACTTGGACAAGTTAAAAGCAAGTTTGGGGTACTGCAAAACTTCCCAACCTTGGATCATGAAGCGCTGGAGAAACAATGTGAGGAGCTTGAGAACACACTGCGGAGTGGAGAGGAAGCCGACATTGATGGGAGAGAGCTGGCGATGGAAATGAGGAACCTTCCTCAGTTACCCACAAACAGGATGACTGCATTTGAACTGCTGGACTTTGTCTACAAGAAGGAACTGACAGAGTTGTATCCAAATCTTTGGATATCCCTGAGGATTGCCTGTACCCTGTCAGTGACAGTGCCATCAGCTGAAAGAAGCTTTTCAAAGCTTAAGCTGATAAAGACATACCTGCGAGCATCTTATGGCACAAGACCGCCTCACTGGACTTGCCATCATTAGTATTAACGATGAGGTTGACAGGCAGGTGTCTTACGATGATGTCATTCACGATTTTGCTTCAAGAAAATCAAGGAGGCAAAGATTTTGAGGACTTTCTCACTGATGTTGGATGGTGGTGAAAGGATGGATAGCTATAGTTTCTACAGTAGCCTATAGCTGTTGTTTTGTACAATAGTTAACACTTTTGTAGTGTTCACTTTATTTATTTTGAATATTTTGCACACATATATGATTGTTCATTGCTATTTAATTGTCAAAATATTTTTGTTTTTATTGGTGTTCATTTGTCATTGTCTACTTAATTGTTTCGTAACTTCTCAAATTTTAATATATTTTTAATATACATTGTTTTCAAATAAAGTAAGAGATTTATTGTTAATTAATTTGTCCATCTCCATTGCGTGTGTGTGTGTGTGTGTGTGTGTGTGTGTGTGTGTGTCCATTCATTTATGAGCAGTGTGTGATTTGGTGGTTGCACTGGGAGTGTTTTGGGGCCACAAACAAAATCTTGTTTAGGGCCACCAAAATCCTAGGGCTGGCCCTGGCCAGTAGCATATCCAAAGCCACCCGGTTCTGCATCACCATCATGCGCATATGAACTACCGTGTCTAATAACTCGTCATGGGCTGTAGTGATATCGTTAGCTACCTTTTCCAAAGCTAAGGCCACCTGATCTATTCAGAAGCTATTCATAACTGTGCCTGCTCCCGGGAAAATAAAATCTAGCGCCTTCTCCCATCCTTGGCCATGTAAAATCGTCTGTTCCTCGTCGTTCCACATTGCTCTCTTGCTTCGCATATTTATGGGCTTTTGTTCTAAGTCATCTAGTATCTCGATATCGGGGAGTACTGATCCTAGATAACATGTGCCACCCCAATTATCCGGTAAATAGGGGTACGCTTTATCGTCGTATATGAACATCATCCCATGGGGTTGGATCATGTGAGCGGATAGACACTGAACTCCCGTAATCACCCCATTGGTCCTACTAACCCCCCTAGGGAATGTTATGAATGTTATGAATGATTCCATTCAAAATCCTGTGTTCGTTTTGAGTTCATTTCCTCCATGATCGGAGCTGCCGTCAGATCGCTACAGGTAAGGTGGTGCTGCTTCTTCCTCTTCCTTCTTCCCCCCGTGCTTTTATAGTCGAATCCGCATTGATCGTCGCCTCCAGTTAAAGCCGTTTGGTCATCCGCGATCCTACGGTATTAACCGAGGGATTCGTGCGACAATATGTTAATGATGATGTCATAGGGGCCTCCATTATGACATCATAATTCGACAAGTACAACACTTCGTCCGATCAAGATGAAATTTATTGAGCATAGTCTAGGAATAAATTATTTTAGAAAAAAAATACTGATGACGTCATCGGTCACGTGGTTCGGCCGCCATATTTGTTGTAACACAAAAGCCTTGAAAACCACTGAAAATACATCCTGGCGAGGGTTGGCAATCTCTGATTGCTCTTTCTTGTTCATTATTGCTTTGCGTTTCTGAGCACGATCTGTTAGCTTTGTGAACTTTGAATACCATGTACGATGGCAACCATACGAAGTCGATGAATCAAACAGATCAGACAAGAGCTCAACAATCTGCCAACTCTTCTCGGAGAAACTAAATATTTTGGAACAATCTTTGAGAAAGAGATGCACTTCAACAGATCTTTTGGAAGAAGTTGTCTCTGTCGTTGCATCTGTGGGTGCTGCAGACAAGGCACCAAGATTCAGTTGAATATGTTGAAGGGCATGGTAAAACAATACAGAAAACCACACTTGGAAAGGATGTAGAGCAAATATATAGTCCCCTCTGGGTAGGTAATAACATACCTAGAATCACATGAGTCTTTGCTTTTTCTATAGAGGGTACCTTGTAGAGCAACTAGATTGATTTTCAGCCGAGCTAGACTATATTATGAGGAGCTTCTGAAGCAGACAGAACTTTTTTACATTAGAAAGGAGGTGATTATGAGGGGATTTGATAAAGATGTTTATGATAATGAAATATACAGACAAAATAAGTGCTAATGAGTTTTTCAGCGGAATGGGCAGTGACAGGAACAGGGCTAGGGGCCGCAGTTTAAGAGTAAAGAAGAGGAGGGTTAGGATGGTAGTAAGGCAAGGATCATTCACTCAGAGAGTAATAAATGCATAGAACAGTTTCCCTGGAAATGTAGCGACAGCAGAAAGAGTATATAGTTTTAAAATTGGTTTAGGTATCGAGAAATCATGTGGATAAGGATATACTTAAATACTCGTATTATCAGGACTGTGCAGGCTTGATGGGTCTAATGGCCTCCTCATCCTCCTCCTGCCTTGGAGTCCCTTGTAATTACAGCCTGCTATGTGTTCCACCCACTGCACGGTGGCTTGTTCTCATGGTGCACGGTGTAGTAAGTTCTGATAGACGAATTACAAACTCCACATCACTTATTCTCCACAGTGATGAGCAAATGTTATCTTATAATATCACCTTTCACTTGCATCTTCATTAAAGTTTGAGTTCTCTTCTCATTAGTCATCAACGAAAGGATATATCACTGCCATCCTAGAATTAGATTCATGAGTAGATTAAAATATAATTTATGGGTTTTTTGTAATACAGCACCAAAGGCTCATGGAGGACCTTATATATACGGTGCCTAAATAAAGTCTAGACCCCCTTTCAAATTTTTCACCTTTTGTTGCCTTATAGCCTGGAATTAAAATGCATTAAATCAGACTTTTGCCACCTTTATCGTAACCCACATCGTTTTGCACATCGTAACCCACAACTTCCACGTGAAAAACAAATTCTACAAATTTCAGAAAATTGATTAAAAATACGAAACTAGAATATCTTGGTTGGGTAAGTGACCACCACCCCCTTATAATAGCAATTGTAAACTAGAAGGGCACTCTGTAGAGCGCATACCTCCACCAGCCGGAATAGTTTACGTTTTGTATCCCACAGATAGGCCGGATCTGGATTCGGACCTGAATCAAAATTGAATCGAGTCTATCTTGTCACACACACAACCTGTCCAACAAGTTTCGTCCAAATCCATCCATAACTTTTTGAGATATCCTGCAATATGTTGGTTTTAGCCCTATCTCCCAATGGTGAAGAATCACTTAAAAATTAAATAATTATCATATCTGAATCCATATTCCGATCTTCACCAAAATGGAATCTAGTTGTCCTTGTCATACATCCAACCGGTCCACCAAGTTTCGTCCAAATCCGTCCACAACTTTTTGAGATATCTTGTTCACAAACGGACAGACAGACAGGGGTGAAAACATAACCTCCATCCAGCTTAGGTGGCGGAGGTAATCAGGTGTTCCTGTAGGTTTCCTCTGCTGAGTAGTACATTTCACAGCAAAGACTCAACCATGAGCACCAAGGAGCTTTCAAAAGACCTCCAGGATAAAGTTGTGGAAAGGCACAGAACAAGGGATGGGTATAAAATAATTCAAAGGCCTTGAATATCCCTTGGAGCACAGCCAAGACAATCATTAAGAAGTGAATGGCTGATGGAACCACCAAGACCCTGCCTGCCTAGATCATGCCGTCCCTCCAAACTGGATGACCAACCAAGAAGGAGACTACTCAGAGGCCACCAAGAGGCCAATGGCAACTTTGAAAGAGGTACAGGGCTTTTTGGCAAAAATTGGTCACTGTGTGGATTTTTTTTTTTTTTTTTTTTTTTTGTATACAAGATCGAGGCTCGTGAAAGAGCGAACATTAATCACACAGAAAGACAAACAGACACACAAAACAAATAACATCGGGAGCGGTAGACAAGATGGGGAGAGAGGGGGAAGGACACAAACACAACATTTGAGAGCAGGGACCGAGAGACATGGAGACATCGAGAGAACTGTGGGAGGGAGAGGGCTTTGGGGGGGAGGCATGGGAAGGGGGGGGGGGGGGTGGGAGAGGTATAAAACATATGGACACTGTCAAGACTTCCAGGAAAGAAGTTGGAATTTCAAACAAGGTGGATCTGGGGTGAATTAGTGGGGGTAGAAAAGATCAAGGTTTTGGATGGGGGAAGATAAGAGATGGTGGTGAACAGCTGTTTTGAAGACCTGGAGGGAGGAGTGTGATTGAAGTGAGTGTGGGAGTTTGTTCCAGAGGCGGGAGAAAAGAGGAATGAAAGAGTGAAGGTGAGCAGAGAGCCGAGATTTCGGCAGTTTAACCATCAGAGGCTTGCTGGCAGATCTTGTGCGACCTGTAGGAATATTTGGGGGACAGAGCACAGAGAGAGCTGGGGGAGCAAGGCCGGAGAGGAGTCGGTAGAAGACAGAAAGACCACCTACCTGCCTGCGGTGAGTGAGTGAAAGGCCCTCAGAGATAGCTTCATCGCGGGAGATTCCAATGATTCTGAAAGCTTTGGATTCAACAGCGTGAAGCCGAAGCTTGACAATATGACAACAACATCCCAAGCACTCCACAACTCTGGCCTGTACAGTAGGGTGGCAAGAAGGAAGCCATTACTCAAAACAGCCCACCTTGTGTGCTGTTTGAGGTTTGCAAAAAAACACTTGAGATTCTGATGCCATATGGCAAAAAGTTTTGTGGTCTGACGAAACCAAGATGGAAGTTTTTGACCTCAATGAAAAAAATGTTACATTTGGCGCTAACCCAACACAGCACAGCACCCAAAATACACCATCCCTACAATGAAACATGGTAGTGGCAGCATCATTTTATGGGGATGTTTCTCATCATCAGGAACTGGGGCACTGTTCGGATAGAATGGAAAATGGATGGAGCAAAATACAGAAAAATCCCAAAGGAAAACCTGCTGCCCTCTGAAAGAAAGCTGAAATTGGGATAGATGTTCACCTTTCAGCATGAAAACGACCTGAAACATACAGCCAACGCTACACTGGAGGGGCTAAGGAACAAAAAGATAAATGCCCTTGAGTGGCCCAGTCAGAGCCCAGACCTAAATCCAATTTGGCGATCCGTTTCCGGTTTCCGGTCTTGCTGGCGAGGGTTCGTTTATTTCTCAGCTCTCCATGCTATCCATCGAAATCGAAGTTAAGTAATTGTTCCCATTTGTATTTTCGTTATAACTATTTATTTTATGGTGTATATATTGTCTCCCGACGAAGATTTTCGGTGCAAATCTTTCATACCTGTATTGATAATCGTGTTAATTCGGGTCGTGTTTTGAGGCCTTGTAGTTGTACAGTGAACACTGTACAACCTTGAGGCTTTGTTTTTCTCTCAGCGGTCCGTGTTTTTGTGATCCAATAACTTTCGTTCTCTGTTTTCCCAATCTTTTCACCCCATAGCCCTCTTCCTTGTGTAAATCACAACTCAAAAAAATCCCAAAAAAAAAAAAATTCCTTCTCAGTTCTCATTCGTTTATTCATTCTTATTCGTTCGTTCGTTCGTTCTTCGACCACGTGTTTCTCCCCCATTTCCCCAGATAGATTGTCAAATTTCAACTCGTTATTTTATCGTCCATGCGTTATTGTTTTGATTATAGTTACTTTTGGTTTGAATTTCCTGTAACTTGTAATTATTTAATCGTGTTCTGCTCCTCGTGTGCGGCCTTGTAGTTGTACCCCCGTCGGTGTTTGTTATCTTAATCGTGTTTTGCTTGGCTCTTAGTTTTTTTCCCTTCTACCCCGAACATAATACTCTGTCTAACGTTCT
The DNA here is from genome assembly GCF_964187855.1 of Myxine glutinosa. Taxonomy (NCBI): domain Eukaryota; kingdom Metazoa; phylum Chordata; class Myxini; order Myxiniformes; family Myxinidae; genus Myxine; species Myxine glutinosa. Next base: position 40,452,939 of record NC_136263.1, read on the forward strand.
AAATCCCCACCTCCCCCCCCCCCCCACCCCCAAAAACCAAACAAACAAAAAAAAAACCAAAAACATTTATTTTCCTTTCTCCACGTGTACTGTTGACTCATCCTGTATTTTCTGTCCAGGTGTGCTGTTCGCCCCGCCCCCATTAACTCCTTGCCATCCACCGTTTGCCCTTCACGTGACTCGTGGTGGTCCCTCTCGGCTCTCCCCCCGTTGGTATTTTTGTGCACATAAGATTGTTCACGGTTCTGTTTAAATATTATTTAAATATGTATAACCTTTCCCCTTCAGTGTTTTACTCAGTGGTATTTTACAACACGCTGTTTTTCTTCCTATTTAAAAGGCTTTTCTCAATTTCCTCTCCAACTCATTCCACCTCAAAAAAAAGAAATTCAATATCTTATACGTCTCCCTCACTACATGGTCTAAATTCACATTCATTCCATCCCTCCTCCATCATTCTGAACCGGATTGCTAACTTGAAAATCACAACAAACCCAATTTGTTTTCAATGTTCGTCTTTCATTAATCATCCACTTTCTAAACTCCCCTCTTGCCCCTCCCATCCAAATCCCTCCCCTTGCACCTACACTCCTAAACTCCCCCCTTGCCCTGCCACTCTTAAACTCCCCCCCTACCCCTCCACTCCTGAACTCCCCCCTTGCCCTTCCACTCCTGAACTCCCCCCTTGCCCTTCCCCTCCTAAACTCCCCCCTCACTCCTCCCCTTCAAAACTCCCCCCCAACCCCTCCCATTCAAATCTCCCCCCATACCATTCCTCTCCAATTCTCCCTCCTCTCCCCTCCTCCTCAAAGCTGCCTCCTCCCCACTTCGTCTCCCTTCTATCTCATACCTCCACCCCCCCCAAACCTTCTACTTTCCTCTGCCCCCCCTCAAACAACCCCTCACTGTGCCTCATCCCTTCACCTTCAAACCTTTCATCCTCCTCATCCTTCCCTTTCTTTGAACTCTTCTGCAATCGCTGACACACTAACAACTGCTCTCCCTACCTCCCCCTCTCATCCTTCATCTTACCCTACTCCTCCCCTCCCCTGTCCTGTACCCGATGCTCCCCCTCTCTCTTCATTAACGGTATGGACCTCAAACATCCGGGGCCTTCGCTCAAACCTGACTGATCTCTCCATACAGGTTGCTTCTGACAATCCAGACTTGATCTGCTTAACAGAGACTTTTCTCCTTCAAGATGTCTCTGATTCCTTAATATCTCTTCCTGGTTACTCCCTCCTCCGGTATGATAGACCTGAGCCTCGGCCTGGTGGTGGGGTGGCTATCTTTATCAAAAACTCTCTTCCTCACTCTCCTTGCACTGCCCTCTCTCCTCCTCACCCCCAGGAGTACCTCTGGCTACGGCTTCCTCTCCGCTCCCACCTTTTGTTCATATGTGTTCTGTACCGTCCCCCAAACAGTGATGACTCCATCTACATTTCACTGTCTGACAACATGGACCAACTTCTATCCACTCATCCCAACTCTCTCTTCCTCATATGTGGTGACTTCAATTGTCATCATGCCACCTGGTTGGGTGTGGGTTCCTCTCTCACCAGTCATGGCACCTCAGCAAAGGACTTCTGTGACTCACTGGGATTGACACAATCTGTCAATTTCCCGACCCGGATCTCAGCCAATGGAGTATCTTCTCTTCTAGACTTGGTTATGACCAACTTCCCTGCTAATGTCTGCTGCTCTTCTTCTGCTCCAATCGGTTCTTCTGATCATGTGCTTGTCAAAGTGGACATCTCTCTGGCCATTCTCAGAGAGCTTCCTCAGCGTCGACGAGTCTGGCATTTCACTCAGGCCGACTGGGACGGTCTTCAAGCAGCCATCAATCGTCTGGATTGGTCTCCCATCTCCACTGCCTCTGACATCAATTCTTCCTGGGAATTCTTCCAAAGCAAACTGATCTCTCTCATGCACAGATTTATCCCATCTCGCCTTCAGTTGTCTTACCCTTCCTCCCGTCCATGGTACACTGAATCTTGTGGTGAGGCAGTTGCCCTGAAACAACTTGCCTTTGCCTCTTGGAAGGCTAATCCAACTGAAGGAAATCTCAGTTCCTTCCACCAAGCTCGGAACAAGTGTGTGTCTACCCTCAGGAGTGCCAGGAAGCACTATCTCTCCTCACTCAAGAATGAACTCTCAAACCTGTCTCCTTCCTCCAAATCCTGGTGGCGTCTGGTCAAATCCGTTTCTGGTGTTTGTTCCCCCTCCATCCCCTCCCTTACCTCAAATGGCCACACAGTTGACATCGCACGTGACAAAGCCGAATGCCTCAACTCTGTGTTTGCCTAAAAATCCTTAGTCCCAAACCCATCTCTCTCTGTTCCCACCTTTCCCAGTCGAACCAAACTGCTCCTGGACTCTGTGACCTTCTCTCCTGACAAGGTGGAGGAGTTTTTGTCAAACCTCGACTCTGAATCTGCAACTGGACCAGATGGCATCAGCCCACGGGTCCTAAAATCCTGCGCTGCCGCTCTATCTCACCCTCTCTCTGTTCTTTTCACCCTATCTTTTGCTCAAGGTCATCTGCCAGCATCCTGGAAATCAGCAAACATTACCGCTTTACACAAAAAAGGTGCAAAAACAGATCCTTGCAACTACAGACCAATCAGCCTGCTCCCAATTATCAGCAAAGTCATGGAATCCATCATTGCTTCGGATATGAAATCTTTCCTCTTCTCCAATGGCTTGATCTCTGATCATCAATTTGGTTTCAGACCAGGTCACTCTACTCTGGACATGCTGCTTCTGCTGTCTCAACAATGGATGGAGGTCCTCAATGCCAAACAGGAAATCAGAGCTGTCTCCCTTGACATATCACGTGCCTTCGATACGGTCTGGCACCCAGCTCTGCTCACCAAACTCTCCTCCTATGGTATCCATGGAAATCTCCATGCATGGCTTGCGGACTTCCTCTCTGGTCGTAGTCAACGTGTGGCCCTGAATGGATTTCTCTCATCTCCCCTTCCCGTTCAGGCTGGAGTTCCCCAAGGCAGTGTGCTGGGTCCTGTGCTTTTTCTGGTCTTTATCAATGATCTCTCCGACTCTCTGGAAAATCCTCTGTATCTCTTTGCTGATGACTCCACTCTCTGCTGCTCCATTCCTCTTCCCTCAGATCGGCAGTCTGCAGCCTCCTCACTCTCTGAAGACCTGGACAAAATCACAGACTGGTCAAACATGTGGAACATGTCTTTCAATCCTGACAAATCTCACACTCTTACTATGTCTCTCCGAAAAGATCGACTGGACAACCCTCCCATCTACTTTCTCAACAATCCTCTCCAAGAAGTTCTGTCGCTCAAGCTTTTGGGTCTCACCTCACCATCTGCCATGATCTTTCTTGGGAAAACCACATTTCCAAGCTGGCCTCCAAAGCCAGTCGCCGACTGGGCATCCTCCATCGTGCGAAGTCCTTCCTAGGCACACCTGAGCTCCTCACCACATACAAGGCTTTCATCCGCAGCTCAATGGAATACTGTTCTCCCCTATGGGCTGGTGCTCCTGCCTCACACCTGGCTCGGCTTCACGCTGTTGAATCCAAAGCTTTCAGAATCATTGGAATCTCCCGCGATGAAGCTATCTCTGAGGGCCTTTCACTCACTCACCGCAGGCAGGTAGGTGGTCTTTCTGTCTTCTACCGACTCCTCTCCGGCCTTGCTCCCCCAGCTCTCTCTGTGCTCTGTCCCCCAAATATTCCTACAGGTTGCACGAGATCTGCCAGCCACCCTCTGATGGTTAAACTGCCGAAATCTCGGCTCTCTGCTCACCTTCACTCTTTCATTCCTCTTTTCTCCCGCCTCTGGAACAAACTCCCACACTCACTTCAATCACACTCCTCCCTCCAGGTCTTCAAAACAGCTGTTCACCACCATCTCTTATCTTCCCCCATCCAAAACCTTGATCTTTTCTACCCCCACTAATTCACCCCAGAGCCACCTTGTTTGAAATTCCAACTTCTTTCCTGGAAGTCTTGGCAGTGTCCATATGTTTTATACCTCTCCCACCCCCCCACCCCCTTCCCATGCCTTCCCCCCAAAGCCCTCTCCCTCCCACAGTTCTCTCGATGTCTCCATGTCTCTCGGTCCCTGCTCTCAAATGTTGTGTTTGTGTCCTTCCCCCTCTCTCCCCATCTTGTCTACCGCTCCCGATGTTATTTGTTTTGTGTGTCTGTTTGTCTTTCTGTGTGATTAATGTTCGCTCTTTCACGAGCCTCGATCTTGTATACAAAAAAAAAAATTAAAAAAAAAATTGAAAATCTGTGGCATGACTTGAAGATTGCTGTCCATCAATCCAACCCACGCAACTTGACTGAGCTTGAACAGTTTTGTACAGAACAATGGGCAAATATTGCTGAATAAAGGTGTGCAAAGTTGGTAGAGACCTATCCCAACAGACTCCCAGCTGTTAATGCTGTCAACGGTGCTTCCACGTAGTATTTACTCTGGGGGGTGGACACTTATCCAACCAAGATAATCTAGTTTTGTATTTTAATTAATTTTCTGAAATTTGTAGAATTTGATTTTCACTTGGAAGTTGTGGTTTACGATGTGCAAATAAAGGTGGAAAAAAAAATCTGCTTCAATGTAATTTAATTCCAGGTTATAAGGCAACAAAAGGTGAAAAAATTGAAAGGGGGTGTAGACTTTCTCTCGGCACTGCATATATACGAGTATATATGCAAAAAGGCACCTCCTGGCTTTAATGGTGAGCCCCAGCCACGAATTACATCTCACAAGGTCGAAACCGCATAATTGGCAAAGAACGAACATCCTGTCTGCCACCCAGACCATCTGACAACAATATTTATATATACATATTTATATATATTGTTGCGAATATGGAATTTGGCCTCCATATCCGCTTGTAAATATTCCCCTATTTTCTCCAATACTCCCCAACTTTCCCCGATCCCCCATTCCCTAGTCCCATTGCATGTAAATAACAATCAGTAGAGCCGACCTTCCCCTTATTCCCCCATTAAATGTCGTGCCCAGGTCCACCGCACCACACGTAGACAACTTTCGGACATCTTCCTAGTTATTCTTAATCTATGTCAGTTAAGGCCTCGTTTCCATTAATTATGACTCTTCGTTGCACCAGAATGTGATTATATGGCATCAGTAGTGAGTTTAGGACCTTTCCCATACCTCCTCCCATCTTCTTCCCCAAACAACAACAATAACAACAACTACAACAACAACTACAACAACAATTACAACTACAACTACGACTACAACAACAGAGGGGCGGGGAGTGTGCGTCCTCACACCGGCTCGGTTACCCGCCATGACCATGCGCTCCACGGCGTTACCCCGAAGGGGCTGGCTGTCAGCTCCTCGTCAGGGGCGGAGCCAGTAACCCCCCCACGCACCCAATGAGAAGCAACGTGCCGATTCCATCTGGGGCGGAGCTAACGAGCCGAGGGCGTGTCACTCCCCGCCGGATATACGCGGCCCCGCGCCGGATGTGACGTGAGATGCGCCCCCAGCCTGGAGAGAGAAGTCGCCACCCCTCGAGCGCTGCAATACCTCCACCGCATCTCTTAAACTGGACCGTACGTGATCCTGCCCTGAGCACAGGTGCACCTGGAGCGATCGCTACCCGCCTGTCCTTTCCATCAATCCCCGTGTGAGTGAGCCTTGTCCCGTTTATCTGTCGTCCGTTGGGGTTAATATAAGTGTGTTTAAGTGCCCACCTTCCTATGTTTCCCTCTTGTCCCTGTAATCTAAACCTTCCGCATTATTGTAATAACAACCTTTGAGAACCGTATCCCTGGTGTCGTGTCGTATTAATTCCAGCCGTGTGTCTTCTTTTTCCTTCATTGGTCTAGCATAGCGCGATTAGTCAACGTTCGGGCACAATCGGGTAACTTGTGCAGACGTGGTCATACCATAAAACCGCTCGGTAAATAACATCCAAGCCACGTCTGTAACAATTGGTGTCGAGGAGTGGAATTCGAACCCGGGACTAAATTAGTTAGGCCCAAATTTTGGGAGGGAAAATCGAGCCGGAGCGCGTACGGCGCTCGACCGAATCGATTCGGAGCGCGTTTCCCGCGCGAAATTATAACGGCGAAATTTCAATTTGTTTTACGAAAATAAAAAATAAAAACCGAATTTTGAAAGTCGCGCTATGGCGGATCAAGACAGCTGGGGTCCGGTAAAGGAGAGTGAGGTAGGGTCGATCCAGGACCAAAATGAGGGACAGGAGGAGAGCGAAGCAGTGAGGGCGGCAGGTTCGCAAAATAGCGCCGTCACGCACGAAGAAGCGGGCGCGCAAAATGGCGCCTCGCTGGTCACCGTGCCCGCGACCGAAGTAGCGCCGCTGGGAAGATTGGAACTTTTTTTTATACAAATGACGGCCCTTATGGAAAAGAATAGTGAGCGATTGGAAAACCAAATGGGGGTAATGGGGAACCGGATGGATGCTCAGGGTGAGCGATTGGAGGGCCAAATGAGGAGTACCGGTGAGGGATTAGAAAAGAAATTTGAGGGGTTAGACAACGGGATAAAAGAAGTAAAGAATGGGTTAACGGGGGTAGAAAACAGAATGGCCGCTCAAGAGAATCAGATAGAGGGAGTGAAACATGGGTTAACGGGGGTAGAAAACAGAATGGCCGCTCAAGAGAATCAAATAGAGGGAGTGAAAAATGGGTTAGAGGGGTTAGAAAACAGTATGGAAGGCAAATTGAGGGACATGAGGGACCAAGCGGAAAGGGAAGTTAAACAAATGGAGCAGCAGATAGAGGGGGTCAGAATGGGGGTAGAAACCAAACTGGATGCTCACAGGGAGGAAATGGAGCAGATGAGGGTGGCATCTGGGCAGGAGATGCAAGTGATGGGAGAGGAGATCAGAAGAGGAGTGAGTGAGGAGGTCGGAGGAGTGCGCGAGGAGGTGAGGCACTGTGAGGAGCACATGGAAAAGGAGGTGAGAAAGGGGACTGTAAAGTTACAAGGGGGCATAGAGGACCTGACGCAGGAGGTGGAGCAGCTGACGGTGGGACAGACGGAGTTAGTGGAGCAGGTTCAAAGGAACACTGCGGTATTAGGAGGTTTAAAGGCGACACAGAAAGAACTAAAAGATGACTTGGTAGCGACGAAGAGGGAATGTCAGATGGTACGTGAGGGACTGACAACGAGGTTGGACGAGGTGATAGAGGTAATGGAGACGAAGGACCGGCAGGTGAGGACGCACATGGAAACGGTCAAGGTAGCCTTGGAGGACGAGCTTGAGGAGACGTACCGGGGAATAAAAGAGGTGAGGCACAAATTAGAAGAAGTGGAAGAAGGGGTGAGCGAAATTAAGAAGCGACGGAGAGAGGATAAGAAAGAGATAAAGGAGGAAGTAAAAGAATTGGTCCAAAGTCTGTGTTTGGATCGTGATGATGTGCTCATTAACCGGATGAGGGATTCGCAGGTGATGGAGGAGAAGCGAAGAGGAAGAGGACCCGGTGTAAGTGGTGACCAATATGGTCGTGCGTATGATGCGCCAGGGGATTTAAGAGGCTTGGGGGTCGAGATAGACCCGGGTGTTCGTGAGAGGCCGTTGGTGAAGTGTGCGACAGGTCTGGTGTGCGAAAATGGAGGTGTGCAAGAAAGTCCGACTCGGGGGTGTGTGAGGAAAAAGTGCGTGCCAAGGAGTGAGTGTGCTGGCGAGAGTGAGTCGGTCGTAGCGCGTGTGCGAGGGAGCACGTGGAAGCGCGGGGTGGTGAGTGTTACAGAGGGTGTAACGGGAGAGTGTGCGCGAGAAAGGTGTGTGACGGACAGGTGCATGAGGAAAGAGTGCGCTGTCAGAAGTAAGGAAGAGTGTCCACCTGTGGTGAGTGTTACAGAGGGTGTAACGGGAGAGTGTGCGCGAGAAAGGTGTGTAACGGACAGGTGCATGAGGAAAGAGTGCGCTGTCGGGAGTAAGGGCGAGTGCGTTGTCAGGAATGGAGGTGGAAGTAGTGAGAGTGACAAGGAGAGGGAGTTGGTTGTGACAGGTGAGCGAGGATGTACACCTGGGATGGAAGGATGCACACCTGGAATGGTAGAGCGTGAGTGGGAATGCACGCTGGAGTTGGTGGTGAGGCACATGGTTGGGTGTGCGAATGAGGGCACACCTGTGATTGTCACAGAGGAGGTGACCGAGGAGGGGGCGCGAAGCGGTGTATTGGTGAGGTGTGCGAGCAACGAATGTGTGCCAAAGTGTTCGGTGGTCAGGTGTGTGACCAAGGCTGTGAGTGGAATGGGTGTACCGAGGTGTGTAAGGAACGGTACGAGGAGCATGGAAACGGCTGGATGTGTGAGCAAGGAACGGGCTGCGGGGTGTAAGCGTCCAGGTGAAGCATCGACGTTACACGGGTTAGAGGTTAGAGCGACTTTTAGCCGAAGCAGGCCCTCGGTGCGTGCCGGGCCTCGCTTTGAACGGCCGCGTCCAGGCTCCACTAGGCGGAGCTGGCAGCCCGATAGAAAGGGTCGTCATGGCGACCACGTTTTGTTGAGATGTGCCGGCAGGTCGAGATCGGGACATTGGATGGCTCCACGCCGAGGTGATGCATGGGATCTCGGCCCGGGTAAGCCCCCGTCCCTGCACCGAGTGCCGGACGCATCCAGCCGCAGGCACAAAACAACCAGCATCCATTGCTTGGCTTTACGAAGCCGGGCTTTGGACAGGGAGTGGCGCACCGAGAGGTATTAGTGAGTAGACTGGGTGATGAGGTTAGTGTTTTGGACCCAAAATTAGAGAAAAACAAAATTTGATGATTGGCAAGGGATTGGCAGTAGTGATTGGCAGATGATGGGCAGTGATTGGCAAATTTTTAATTTGTTGAAATTTGACGTGCAAAATTGATAGTGAGAGACCCCCGATGTGGTGGGATGGCAAATCCACCATCTTTCCCATGTGGGGGGCAAAGGAGCAATAGCTTATGGGGTGTATGGCAGTGAAAACTAGCCCGGGTGGGTTAGGATATTGTGTGTAGGGATCTAGAGAAGATGACATTAGGTGACGTTAAGTTTAGTTAGTGACTGATACCTGTAGTGGGGACGCAGGTAGATTAGTATGGATGATAATGACGTGGGAGCGCAATAGTTTAAAGGGACGACTGGGAAGCGCAAGTTTCAGAAGGGAGTAGTTAGCTGAGATGATGCTGTGTGTGTGAGGATTGAACAAGTGTGATTGCACAGGTGTGCAACTGGACAGGTGTGTGGAGCAGTGTATGAGTAGTGAGTGTGTGGATCAGCGCGAATGCGCTTGGGGAGAGAAGGGTGCAGGTGGCACCAGGGGTGAGAGCACAGGTGTGCAAGTACAGGTGTGTGGAGAGAGTTGGAGTAAGTGGTACGGAGTGGTGTGCATGGTGCGAAGGTGTGGATGGGGGAAGAGTGGACCCCCTTTCACGAGTACCCGGGGCGGATAGTGTAAGTGTTAGGTAGGGGGTACAGGTAAATTGTGGTTGGATATTGGCATTTGTGGTGCGGGTGAAAGAATGGTACATGGATGGGTGCATTAGTGTTGTGGAAATGGCTGGGCGTGTAGCCTGTTAGTGTGTGTAGTTGGTTGGGCACTCCACCACTGTGAGGATGTCGGCCAGGTGAGGCCGCAGGTGGGCTCTGGGAGCCGGTAGAGTTGTGGATGGGGCCCGAGGATCCGGAGGACGGACCCGGGTAGCCCAGTGCCAGAGAGGGCACCGAGTGGGGAGAGTGCCAGAGGGCCTTCCCCAGGTAGTTAGGTTAGGGCAAGGAGCAGGTAAGCTCGGAGGCAACTGCAGTGGTGGAGGTGTGCAGGTGGGTAGACCCACTGGGAGAGGTACACGTCGCAGCCCTGAAATTGTGCGAGGGCACCGGGAGATGAATCGGGGGAGTGAGACCCCAAATTGAAAAGCACCACAGTTTGGCCAATGGGAATTGGTTTTTAGAACCCATAGTGTAAGAGGGCCAATGGTTTGGCCGGAGAAAGACCCCGGGTAGTGTAAAGTTGTTTAAGTCATTTAGGAAATAGTTAGGATTGAAGAACCTGTCGCACCATACGCAGCCACTTACCTGTGGTGATGATGATGACTCCACACCTGTGTTTTCTTGGTTTGTAGCAGGAAATGAGATTGCTGTGGATTTGTGAGACGCATCACGACGTGGATGAGACATTGGGGTGATTCCATCTCTCCCTCCCTAGGAGGGACTGATGATGAATTGGTAATGGCAAATTTTGATGTTGAGTTGAAAATGGCAAATTTTGATGAGAGTTGAAAATGGCAAATTTGATTGGTTAGGAGGGAGAGAAGACGAATTTGGTTTATGGGAGGAACGGGGAAGACAGTAGGGATGTTTGTTGATTTGTAAAGTAGATGTTTATGGGTAGTGTTGTGTTGTGTGGATACAGTAAGGGGTAAGGGAGGGGCCATGTAGGTTACCTGGTGGGGGGGGGGCGTACGATAGGAACGTACCTGTCTCACCTGGTTCCCATGTGCCCCCAGTGTGCATCACCTTACATTGCGTGCACTTTTGCGCCCTTACCACCTTACTCACTTGTTTCTTCTTTTGTCTCCCACCTCCGAGGATCTGGCTTTGGGGTAGAGAGAGAGGAGAGAGAGGTGCTGGCTGCGCAGTTGTGGGCCTGCACTTTCGCTGTTTGCTGCCGGGATCGATACACCATATGGACCGCAATGGTTGTGGCCACCCACAATGGACCGCAGTTCGTTTGCGGCCAAGCACCACCCGGGGATGGACCTATGGGTCAACGTGGCACCTATGCCATAAAGGTGAACCACTGTTAATTAACACCACTGAAGGCCACACGAAGAGCAAGAGACACCTGCAGGGTTAGGGGTTGTCGAGTTTATTTTTATTCCAATGAACAATGGTGACTGCACCGATTGGCGGTGGGGTGGTGCTTTTGATGCTGGGACAGGGTGCTCTGCACGTTATTAAAGGCCGTCGGCCACAGAGCACTCGTGGGTTGGTGTATCGATGCTGGCAAGCGCGCTCTCTCTATGCATAACATCTGCATGTGTTCCTCCAAAAACAGGTCCTGGATCGTAGTGTAGATATCAGCGTAATCTTGTAAATAATGCTCCCTACCGGCTGTATGTTTAGTTTGAGAATTCTTTCCGGATTCGGTTATCCTGTGGGTGTGTTTCTGTGAGGAGAAGGGTGCAACGTCGCAGGGGGACATATTTACTCATTTGTGAATATCTGTAAAACTGTCGCACTCAGGGTAGAGTTAATAGTAGAGGGAACTACATTGCGTGCCACACTAAAGTAGGTAAAAATTTATCGGGTCGGGACGCCCCGAGGGTAGAGAAGGGTGCAATGTTGCGAATATGGAATTTGGCCTCCATATCCGCTTGTAAATATTCCCCTATTTTCTCCAATACTCCCCAACTTTCCCCGATCCCCCATTCCCTAGTCCCATTGCATGTAAATAACAATCAGTAGAGCCGACCTTCCCCTTATTCCCCCATTAAATGTCGTGCCCAGGTCCACCGCACCACACGTAGACAACTTTCGGACATCTTCCTAGTTATTCTTAATCTATGTCAGTTAAGGCCTCGTTTCCATTAATTATGACTCTTCGTTGCACCAGAATGTGATTATATGGCATCAGTAGTGAGTTTAGGACCTTTCCCATACCTCCTCCCATCTTCTTCCCCAAACAACAACAATAACAACAACTACAACAACAACTACAACAACAATTACAACTACAACTACGACTACAACAACAGAGGGGCGGGGAGTGTGCGTCCTCACACCGGCTCGGTTACCCGCCATGACCATGCGCTCCACGGCGTTACCCCGAAGGGGCTGGCTGTCAGCTCCTCGTCAGGGGCGGAGCCAGTAACCCCCCCACGCACCCAATGAGAAGCAACGTGCCGATTCCATCTGGGGCGGAGCTAACGAGCCGAGGGCGTGTCACTCCCCGCCGGATATACGCGGCCCCGCGCCGGATGTGACGTGAGATGCGCCCCCAGCCTGGAGAGAGAAGTCGCCACCCCTCGAGCGCTGCAATACCTCCACCGCATCTCTTAAACTGGACCGTACGTGATCCTGCCCTGAGCACAGGTGCACCTGGAGCGATCGCTACCCGCCTGTCCTTTCCATCAATCCCCGTGTGAGTGAGCCTTGTCCCGTTTATCTGTCGTCCGTTGGGGTTAATATAAGTGTGTTTAAGTGCCCACCTTCCTATGTTTCCCTCTTGTCCCTGTAATCTAAACCTTCCGCATTATTGTAATAACAACCTTTGAGAACCGTATCCCTGGTGTCGTGTCGTATTAATTCCAGCCGTGTGTCTTCTTTTTCCTTCATTGGTCTAGCATAGCGCGATTAGTCAACGTTCGGGCACAATCGGGTAACTTGTGCAGACGTGGTCATACCATAAAACCGCTCGGTAAATAACATCCAAGCCACGTCTGTAACAATATGTATAAATATATATATATATATATATTTATACATATTTATATATATGTATAAATATATATATATATATATATATATATTGTTACGTTTGTAGGGGGTTGGCAGTGATTACTTTAGACCAGGTAGATTTGCATAGATTAGTGTGCTCCGATTGTCGTGAAGAAGAACTACTATCTAATAAATAGGGATCCAGTAGACTGTGTGTTCGGATTAACGTGTATCTTCATCCCCATTACGAGGAGTGGGGCATGTTAACTAGCTTAGGGAATGAGGGTTAATTAATTCCTTGTATGTTCCCTCTGTGATTTATCCCTATGTCCCTTATGGCACCACATTAGACACTAGTTAGAATCGCGCATTTAATGGCACTAATTAATAATAAAACCTACCGGAAGCCAGGGCATTGAGCCCTACTGCTGACAACCCTGACTTGGGAGGCACACATAGAATCGGTAGGCCGAGGCCATTCCCCGAGGAGTCGTGATTTGTCATGGTTTTGATTGACACAAGGATGAGTAAGAAGCAACTCGCTGATTGGGAAAGCACGACAGATGACGTCAGAGCCTGGACATTAAAACAACGCTCTGACTGACATTTCCCCCTTTGTGCCTGCTCGTCCTTGTTTTGATCGCGAAAGGTCGCTTATTACTCTTTTCTGGACTCTCTGACTCTGAGTTTGGCATGATTGAAGTGGCGGACATTTTGGTCTTCTCGTGGTTGTTCTTCTTCTGGCTCTTCTCGCTGTGGATGCATCGCGAGTGGTTGCTTGTTGAGTTATTCGCTTTATTCTCGGGTTGATTTTCTTCACGAGCATGAAAACATTTAATAGCGATATTAACAAAGGATGTGGGTTTGGCGCCGATCGTGTGGCGAGGTGGTCGCAGCTCGTGGACTCTGTGCGAGTATCCCAGCTTCGTACAGCTGGGGGCCGTGCCGAGTGAACCAAGGAGGCAGCGGGACTTGAGCGGACCGCACAGTAAGGCGAATGAGGGCTTAGCGAGGCCTAATTCCCGTGCACGAGTTCTTGAGAAACAGTGTGCATTTCACGCCAATGGCGGATGATTCCTGATGAGGTTCAAGCCGCTCGCAGATAAGTGCCAACCAAACCTATTATTTTTGTTGCATTTATTTTATCCTTCATCTGTGTTTGTGTCTGTCTGTGCGGACGTCCCATTTAGGAGCATTATTTATTATCGCGCGTTTTATTTTGTATTACCGGCATTCCATTTAATAAAGCCGGCATTTTTGTACATTTTAATCTCGCCTCGGTTTGAGTTATTTTCCGCAGGTTTGAGGACTGCTGGTGGGATCCGTGCAGGTAAGCGCTCTTCAGCATCCTCCTCCTCCTCCCTCCTCCCCCACCCCCCCCCCCTCTCGCGTGTATTAACTCCGGCATATTTTTGAACCGAGTGCCTCGGAGTAAAGCTTGTTCGGCAATCCGTTTCCTTGGGAAGATTTTAATCGCAAGGAACGCGACAATATACAGTCACGTGAAAAAGTAAGTACACCCCATGTAAAGTTTTGACTTTTTCAACATATTTCAACATACAGCTATTTGATCTTTATTTCAACAACATTGATAGATAAAGGTGATATAATATAACAAATATCATGAAACATTTACATTTTGTACTCCATTGTATAACTTAAATAAACATAAATGCAAATCTCGCATGTGGAAAAAGTAAGTACACCCTTGGCTCTAATAGGTGGCATTGCCCCCTTTGGCAGAAACAACCTCAAGTAGGCGTTTCTTATAACTGTCTACCAGTCTCTGACATCGACTGGGAGAAATTTTTGCCCACTCCTCCATGCAGAATTCTTTCAGCTGTGCGATGTATGAGGGGTTTCTTGCATGCACAGCTCGTTTCAAATCCCCCCCACAACATCTCAATGGGATTTATATCCGGGCTTTGACTTGGCCATTCCAGAACCCTCCATTTCTTTCTTTTCAGCCATTCTTTGGTGGATTTACTGGTATGTTTAGGGTCATTGTCATGTTGCAAGGTCCACCTTCGGTTGAGCTTCAACTTTCCGACAGATGGCCTCAAATTATCCTCAAGCACCCTCTGGTACAATGAAGAATTCATAGTGGATTCTATGATGGTGAGCTGCCCAGGCTCTGATGCAGCAAAGCTGTCTCAAACCATAATATTTCCACCACCATGCTTTACAGATGGTATCAGGTTCTTGTGGTCAAATGCTGTCTTTGGTTTTCGCCAAACATATCTTCTGGTGCTGTGTACAAATAGCTCTACCGTTGACTCATCTGTCCAGAGCACATTGTTCCAGAAGTGCTGGTCTTTGCCTAGGTGTTCATTGGCAAACTTTAGTCTTGCCCTGATGTTCTTTCTGGACAGCAAAGGTTTCCTCCTGGCACACCTCCCATGTAGATCAAATTTGTGCAGCCTCTTTCTTATGGTAGACTCGTGCACTTTGACATCAACAGTGGCAAGAGCTACCTGTCGGTCCCGTGATGACATTCTGGGGTTCTTAGAGACTTCTTTCAGCATCTTGCGGTCTGCTCTCGGGCTGAACTTTCGGGGGCGGCCTGGCCTGAACAAGCTGGCAGTTGTTTGGAATCTTCTCCACTTGTAGATGATATTCCGGACAGTCGACTGATTGATTTCAAATTGTTTGGAGATCTTTTTATATCCCTTCCCAGACTCGTAGGCATCTATAACCTTCTTTCTGAAGGCCTCAGAGAGCTCTTTTGATCTAGGCATGGTGACGCCACACACTTCAACAACAAAGAGCAAACCAAACTAAATGTCTGAGGTTTAAATAAGACAGGTTCCTCCAAGATCCTCTTTAATGATGTTCTAATCATTTGCACCTGAGCTGGTGCACCTGATTCTAATTTTAGGTATTTGAAGTAGTGATAAATGTAGGGGTGAAGGAACTGCGCTCCAACGCGAGTCGAAAGAATTGACGCGACCAAAGACGGAATTCGTCCGAGTTGCTTTATTGAAACAAAACAGCTCAGGTATTCTGTCAAGCCCGTTTATCGGGCAGCAATATATATACACATTTATGTCGGGAAGTTTGCCCGGCAAAAGCTATACCGCACATGCCCGGGTGTCAAGGGCGAGCCTTGGAAAGGCGAGTCTGGACCTGCCCAGGCGTGTTTGGCTGCGGCCTGGCAAGTCGAGGCTGGGCGTGCCTGGGCGCTCTGGGCGAGCCCTGGAAAGGCGATAGCGGGCATGCCCGGACGCTCTGGGCGAGCCCTGGAAAGGCGAGAGCGGGCATGCCCGGGAAAGACGAGACCGGGCGTGCCCGGGAGGTTAGGGCGTGCCCGGGAACAGTGAGTCCGGGCATGCCCGGGAGAGGCGCGTCTGGCCGTGTTCTGGCCGGTGCAAGGCGATTGTGTGCATCCAGCGGTAACCGCTACACACGCCCCTCCAGAATCGACCTGCACCGGCAGGGTCAATTTAAGGGGGGTCCGGATGACCCGGCCGAAGCGACCCCTGGAGGGTCGTGGGGAGGGGTCCGACGTGGTGGTGGGTGGTCGAGCGGGGGGAACTGTGGACGGGGGGCGGCCTCGCCGCGGAGGAAGGGCCAACCGTGGTGGTCGGTCGACGTCCATGTGCGCCGGTTTGAGGCGGTCCACAGAAATCCGGTCCGGCCGGCCGCCGAAGTCGACGATGAAAGACTTGTCGCCCCGTCGCAGGACCCGGAAGGGCCCGTCGTACGGCGGCCGGAGTGGCCCCCGGTGCGCGTCATGACGCACAAAGACGTACTCCGCTGTGCGAAGCGCCGGGGGGACGTAGGACTGGGGGCCACCGTGGCGGGACGTCGGCACGGGGGCAAATCGTCGGGCGGCCTCCTGGAGGTCCGAGCGCTGGCGAGCGGCGGACCAGGGACTGGTAGCGTCGGGCACGAATTCGCCCGGGACGCGGAGCGGCTGGCCGTAGACGAGCTCGGCGGCGGACGCCTGGAGGTCTTCCTTGGGGGGCCGTGCGGAGGCCCAAAAGGACCCACGGCAGCCGGTCGGCCCAACCGTCGTCTTGAAGGCCGGCCATGAGCGCGGCCTTCATGGAGCGGTGGAATCGCTCGCACAACCCGTTTGCTTGGGGGTGGTAGGCTGTAGTACGGTGGAGCTTGACCCCCAGGTTGCGGGCGACCGCGCCCCACAGCTCGGAGGTGAACTGTGGTCCGCGGTCTGACGAGATGTCCGCCGGTGCGCCGAAGCGGGCGACCCAGGTGGCGATGAAAGCCTGCGCCACGTCGGCGGTGGTGGTGGAGACGAGGGGAACGGCCTCCGGCCACCTGGTGGTCCTGTCCACCATGGTGAGCAGGTGGGTGAACCCCCGCGAGGGGGGCAGGGGACCCACCAGGTCCACGTGGACGTGGTCGAAATGCCGTTCAGGCACGGCGAAAGGTGCCAGCGGGGCCTGGGTGTGGCGGTGGACCTTGACCCGCTGGCAGGCCGTGCAGGCATTGGCCCAGTCGCGGATGTTTCGTCGAAGGCCGTGCCAGACGAAACGCGCCGACACCAGCTTCTGAGAAGCTTTCCGGCCCGGGTGAGAAAGGCCGTGGATGGAGGCGAATATGCGGCGCTGCCAGGAAACGGGCACGATGGGGCGAGGCTGGCCCTGGGAGACGTCGCAGAGCAGGACGGTGCCTGCGAAGGGAATGTCGGCCAGGCGGAGGCCCGTGTCCGCCGCACGGAGTGCCTGCACCGAGGCGTCGGTGGTCTGGTCGGCCGCCATGAGCGCGAAGTCCACGCCGAGGTGGACCGCATTCGCGCTGGCCCGAGAAAGACAGTCGGCCACGGCGTTGTCTTTGCCGGCGACGTGCCGGATGTCCGTGGTGAACTCCGACACGGCGGAGAGGTGGCGCTGCTGGCGGGCCGACCACGGCTCCGTGACCTTAGCCATTGCGTAGACCAACGGCTTGTGGTCGACGAAAGCCGTGAACGGGCGGCCCTCCAGGAGGTGTCGGAAATGGCGAACGGCCAGGAATAGCCCGAGCAGCTCGCGGTCGAACGTGCTGTAGTTTAACTCGTTCGGCCGGAGTTGCCGGCTGAAAAAAGCGAGTGGCTGCCAAACCCCGTCCACCCATTGCTCATGGACGGCGCCTTCCGCGTAGTTGGAGGCGTCCGTAGTGAGGGCAATGGGCGCGTTGAGCACCGGGTGAGCCAGCAGCGTTGCGTCGGCGAGGGCCCGTTTGGTGCTGGCGAAGGCCGCGTCCATGGCCGCGGACCAAACAATGTCATGCTTGGCCGGCTTGCCCCGGAGGGCCTCGTAAAGGGGCCGCATGAGCTGAGCAGCGCGGGGCACGAATCGGTGATAAAAATTCACCATGCCGAGGAACTCTTGGAGGGCCTTGATGGAACGGGGACGCGGGAACGTGGTGATGGCCTCGACCTTGGTCGGCAGTGGCACGGCCCCGGTCTTGGTGATGCGGTGGCCCAAAAAGTCAACGGTCGTCGCGCCGAAGTGGCATTTGACCGGGTTGACAATTAAGCCATGCTCGCTGAGGCGACCGAACAGTGTTCGGAGGTGGAGGAGGTGCTCGGCGCGGGACGTGCTGGCGACGAGGATATCGTCCAGATAGACGAAAAGAAACCGCAGGTCGCGCAGCACGCCGTCCATCAAGCGCTGGAACGCCTGGGCCGCGTTCTTGAGGCCAAACGGCATCCGCAAAAATTCGAACAGGCCGAACGGCGTGATGACGGCCGTCTTCGGGACGTCAGCCGCCCGGACAGGTACCTGGTGGTAGCCCCGTATCAGGTCAATTTTCGAAAAGATGACCCGTCCCGCCAAACGGGCGGAAAAGTCCTGAATATGCGGGATCGGGTACCTGTCGGGGGTGGTAGCGTCGTTGAGACGGCGGTAGTCGCCACACGGGCGCCATCCACCCCCCGGCTTTGGCACGATGTGCAGTGGCGAGGCCCACGCGCTATCGGAGCGCCGCACGATGCCGAGGTGCTCCAACGCGTCGAACTCGGCCTTCGCCACGGCGAGCTTGGCCGGGTCGAGGCGGCGGGCCCTGGCGTAGACCGGCGGGCCCGTAGTGGGTATGTGGTGCTCGATCCCGTGCCGCACCGCGACGGCCGAAAACGTCGGCCGCGTGAGGGCCGGGAATTCCGCGAGCAGGCGAGCGAACTCGTTCGCTGCCGGGAGGGCGCACGCCAGTTCGGTCGGCGCGGAGCTGCTCATCGTGCACGCCAGGGAGCTGAAGGTCTCGGCGTTGACAAGGCGACGACGTTTGACGTCGACCAGCAGCCCGTGCGCGCAAAGGAAGTCGGCGCCCAGCAAAGCCATGGGGACGCAGGCGGTCACAAAAGTCCATTGAAAATGCTGGCTGCCGAAGCAGAGGGTGACGACGCGTGGGCCGAAAGTGCGTATGGCCGAGCCATTAGCAGCGACCAAAGAGGGGCCGCAAACGGCGTCCCGCCTGTCCTGCTCGGAGGCGGGTATGACGCTCAGTTGGGCGCCGGTGTCACACAGGAAACGCCGCCCAGACGCTTTGTCCCGAATAAACAGCAAGTTGCCCGAGTGGCCGGCGCTCATGGCTGGGAATGAACGCCGGCCCGGCCGTTTCCCGACCTGCCGAAAGTGCACGGGGGCCGGCACGTCCGAGCCTTGTGTCCGAACCTGGCGTGGTAATAACACCACGCACGGTCAGGTGGAGGCCCCGGCCGTCGTGTCGGAAGCGGGCGGTGCGGCGTGGCGGCCGCCAGTTGCACCGGCAGTTCGGCCTCCAACCGCGCAGGGCGCTCGGGCGTCGTGGGCATCGCCTCGGACGGCGGCGGGCTCCAGGTAACCGCGCCGATGTGCTGGCCTGCCGAGGAGATCTTATCGGCTTCCCTGGCGAGGGCGCGGGAATCCGTGATCAACGTGCCAGCCAGGGCGAGGCGTACCGGGTGAGGCAGCTGGCGAAGGAACAGCTCGCGGAACAGAAAATCCGGTGAGTGCTCACCGAGCAACGAGAGCATATAGTCCATGCGCTCTGATGGGCGCGTGTCCCCGAGCTCGGGCAGAGCGAGCAGGCGCCGTGCGCGTGCTGCCGGTGAGAGGGCGAAAGCGTCGAGGAGGAGCGTCTTCAGCGCGTCGTATTTGTCAGCAGCCGGCGGGTGCTCGAGGAGGCTCAAGGCGCGGGCCGCGGTGGCGGAACCGAGCGCCGCCACAACATGGTGGAAGCGGGTGTCGTCCGCGGTGATGCCTCGCAGGGCGAACTGAGAGGCCGCCTGAGCGAACCAAACAGCCGCGTGAGCCTCCCAGAAGGTAGGCAGCTTAAGCGTCACTGCCGTATCCATGTCGGTAGGTCACCAATGAAGGAACTGCGCTCCAACGCGAGTCGAAAGAATTGACGCGACCAAAGACGGAATTCGTCCGAGTTGCTTTATTGAAACAAAACAGCTCAGGTATTCTGTCAAGCCCGTTTATCGGGCAGCAATATATATACACATTTATGTCGGGAAGTTTGCCCGGCAAAAGCTATACCGGGCATGCCCGGGTGTCAAGGGCGAGCCTTGGAAAGGCGAGTCTGGACCTGCCCGGGCGTGTTTGGCTGCGGCCTGGCAAGTCGAGGCTGGGCGTGCCCGGGCGCTCTGGGCGAGCCCTGGAAAGGCGATAGCGGGCATGCCCGGACGCTCTGGGCGAGCCCTGGAAAGGCGATAGCGGGCATGCCCGGACGCTCTGGGCGAGCCCTGAAAAGGCGATAGCGGGCATGCCCGGACGCTCTGGGCGAGCCCTGGAAAGGCGAGAGCGGGCATGCCCGGGAAAGACGAGACCGGGCGTGCCCGGGAGGTTCGGGCGTGCCCGGGAACAGTGAGTCCGGGCATGCCCGGGAGAGGCGCGTCTGGCCGTGTTCTGGCCGGTGCAAGGCGATTGTGTGCATCCAGCGGTAACCGCTACAGGGGTGTACTTACTTTTTCCACATGCGAAATTTGCATTTATGTTCATTTAAATTATACAATGGATTACAAAATGTAAATGTTTCATGATATTTGTTATATTATATCACCTTTATCTATCAATATTGTTGAAATGAAGATCAAATAGCTGTATGTTGAATTATGTTGAAAAAGTCAAAACTTTACATGGGGTGTACTTACTTTTTCACGTGACTGTATATGTACAACATGTAGGACAAGAGCATTTGGCAATTTTTCCAGGAATGACAAGGACGTCGTGAGACTTTTTCTTTCACATTTACTTTTCTGAAGGATAGCTGCACTAAGATATAGCACTTAGCTTTGAACTGTCCAGCTTGGGCTCGATTCCTTACCCTCCACTATAAACTGTCAAATTCTTGCTTTGCACACCTAGTTTGAGCTGTCTAGCCTGGGTTTGATTCCCGACCCTGCTATAAACTGATTGCCTGGTGGTGATGGTGGTGATCATGATGAACTGATCTTGTCCTGAAAATTTGACAACGAACATGATTCACTTTCAAGTGAATTCTTCTCCCGTTCTCCACTCCCCACCCTCCCTCCTCCCACCCACCAATCACTGAATTCTCTATTATCTGTAAAAGCTCTATTATCTGTAAAAGCTCTATTTTATCTGTAAAAGCTCTATTATCTGTAAATTCTCTATTATCTGTAAAAGCTCTATTATCTGTAAAAGCTCTATTTTATCTGTAAAAGCTCTATTATCTGTAAATTCTCTATTATCTGTAAATTCTCTGTTATCTGTAAAAGCTCTATTTTATCTGTAAATTCTCTATTATCTGTAAAAGTTCTATTATCTGTAAATTCTCTATTATCTGTAAATTCTCTATTATCTGTAAAAGCTCTATTATAATCTGTAAATTCGCTATTATCTGTAAAAGCTCTATTATCTGTAAATTCTCTATTATCTGTAAATTCTCTATTATCTGTAAAAGCTCTATTATCTGTAAATTCTCTATTATCTGTAAAAGCTCTATTATCTGTAAATTCTCTATTATCTGTAAATTCTCTATTATCTGTAAAAGCTCTATTATCTGTAAATTCTCTATTATCTGTAAAAGCTCTATTATCTGTAAATTCTCTATTATCTGTAAATTCTCTATTATCTGTAAAAGCTCTATTATCTGTAAATTCTCTATTATCTGTAAAAGTTCTATTATCTGTAAATTCTCTATTATCTGTAAATTCTCTATTATCTGTAAAAGCTCTATTATCTGTAAATTCTCTATTATCTGTAAATTCTCTATTATCTGTAAAAGCTCTATTATCTGTAAATTCTCTATTATCTGTAAATTCTCTATTATCTGTAAAAGTTATATTATCTGTAAAAGCTCTATTATCTGTAAATTCTCTATTATCTGTAAATTCTCTATTATCTGTAAAAGCTCTATTATCTGTAAATTCTCTATTATCTGTAAAAGTTATATTATCTGTAAAAGCTCTATTATCTGTAAATTCTCTATTATCTGTAAATTCTCTATTATCTGTAAATTCTCTATTATCTATAAAAGCTCTATTATCTGTAAAAGTTCTATTATCTGTAAATTCTCTATTATCTGTAAAAGCTGTATTATCTGTAAATTCTCTATTATCTGTAAAAGCCAGCATATATGATGTGTTATGAAATCTGTAAAGTCATGAGACAACATGGTGCAAACACAATGCTATTTGTAGAGCGTAATACTGTATTGCTGTTTACCTTGCTGTTCATGAGGAAGGATGCTGGTTGATCGCCATTGTGTCATTGGCATCTAATTGCCTGTCTCAATTGGCTTGGCAGGCATTAATAAATCCTGATTTCTTCACTTACAGCTTGTGCTTTCTTCACAAAGGTGTCATCTGTGATAGTTCATTTCACATTTATTTTTATTTTTTTGGCACCTAACTCGTGCATTGGTGCAAAATCTGTAGCGAATTTCTTTACATTCATTTGACCAAATGAAGAGCTTGAACTTACCTTTCATCAAGCACCATCAAACAAAGAACAACGTATTTAGGATCCAAAGGGTATTCTTTGTGTAATCCATAAGCATAGTCTCCGAGATAGAAAGAGTCTCCAAGATAGGCCCCACAGGCAGAGTCTCCAAAATGAAACCAGTTTTCAAAGTCTCCAAGGCAAAACTCTTTTCCTGATTTTATTAAATTTAGTGAGTCTCCAAGGTAGGTATTGAAACCATTCAAGCAGAACTCATAATAAAACACTCCAATTTCTCCAGCACATTCACAAACTTGTGGGGCCATTTTAAAGGCGAATTTTGCAAAGGGCCTAATCATGTGAGAGTAATTTGCAATGCAGATGATCCCAGTGCTGCTGTCAGATATTACTTTGTATCCCACATCTAGCACAGGTCCATGTCAGGTAATTGCTGAGTTTTGGTATGTAGATGCATTCGAGTTCCAATGTGTAAGCGTATGAATGGCATGCTACCACTGCTGTTGCTATTACATGTGGTACATGCTAGGGAGTCTCGGTGATGCACGTTTCTCTATTTTCCTCTACGCTCGCTGATGATTCGCTAACAAGTGATGAAACTTACCCACTGGCTCAGGGGCATGCAGCATTGGGATTTTCATGTATATGCTACTTGTGAATGTCTGCTGCTGTGGAAGAACCCAGGTAGGGTTTGAAACAGGAAAGGACTTACCTTCTGTAGCTTTGTTTTGATTGTTTTATGTCGATTTCTTTGGTTGGAAGAGCAGAGGGTTTAATTTATGGAAATCCTAGTCACCTGGGGTAATTTATTCAGTGAGAGCTGATTGGTTATTCTTTCCAAATATGGGTGAGAGCTGTGATTGGGCCTTGCTTTTTGTATCTTAACTGCTATTGGCTTTGCATGTGGTACATGCTTGGGAGCCTCGGTGATGCACATTTCTCTCTATGCTCACTGATAATTCGCCAACAAATGATGAAACCGGTTGCTGGCTGAGGGGGGCATGTAGCATTGAAATTCTCATGTATGTGCTACTTGTGAATGTCTGTTGCTGTGGAAGAACCCAGGTAGGGTTTGAAACAGCATCATTCTGGAACCAACAAGTGATGGAACGTATTGGTTCCAGATATGATCTAGTATCATCACCAATCACAGTTAAAGGTGTAGTATTAACTTTGGATATACAGTAAGCCGAAAGAAGTTTACTATTAACCTTTGGCTCACTTCATCAACTCCAGGACACATGGATTCTTCCAGTAACCCCTCCTTGTTAAACATACAAAACCAGTGTCGAACATACAAAACCAAAACCCTCATATGAGTACCTCGTATTATGTTCATGAAAAAAATAATATTTTAGTTTACTATATTTAATTCATTAATTTATTAAACGGATAGCTCAATAGTTGCATGCATACATCAAAATTGGTGAGTGACAGTTCATTTTCCCAGGGAATGAGATTGAACTCCAAGTGGTTTGGGGCTGTGCTAAGGAAAATGGGTTTACCTCTCTGCCAAATTAGGATCCTTTACCTATTTGAGCTCTCAATTTATCATACTCGTGAGTCGTGACACTTGCACATATACATTCTGATGTAAATTATGAGTTTACAATAACTTGTTAATAGAGTTTATAAATGCACCAAATAGTTTTTTGATGTTTAAGGATGCTCAGAATATTTGTTTAATCCTATCACGCATTAACATTTTGGAAGAGCAACAAAAGTTCCCAGCTCCAAGTTAAGTAATTTTCCGAGTTGGACCTTTCTCTTAATTGTGTGACTTTCTTGGTACAACATTATCTGTGGGGGTTAACTAAGCCAGCTCTGTGTCTTCTTCTCACCCGAATTATTGACCAACCCAGGTTGTGGATCCTTTTCTCAATTGCATACTCACTGTGGAAAGTTCAGCTTGTGGTTTCATCCTGAATACTCACTGTGGAGAGTTCTGCTGATGGGTTTTATTGTTTCATCCTGCTCTGCTGCACACCTTCCCTTGGTATACCTGTAGTAAAAATATATTTTTGCTGCAAAAAAAATTCAGTACAAACTCTAGGCTCACGGAAGAGTGAGGCGGAACTGACAGTGGGACAACCATCAAGGGAAATAATTATCAGGCAGATAAGAGAGAGGATGGGAGAAAACACAGAAGAAACTACGAAGTAAGAGGTTTGGTGAGGAAAAGTTAATGGGGGTAATAAAGATATAATTGGTCAGAATTGGGGACGACAAGATATGGTGGTGCACTGCCGGCTTGAATCCCTGGAGGGAAGAGTGAGACAGAACAGCCTCTGGAAGGTGGTTCCACAGACGAGAGAAGCGAGGAATAGATTAGTAGGCCTAGATTTTGGAAGTTTAAGCAGTAGGGGTTCATAGAGGAACGTATGCATGCTGGAATAGATAGGGAGCATCAGAGGACTGGGAGACCAAAGGGAGCAACATCAAAGAATATGCGGTGGAAAACAGAGAGACCACTGACCTGCTTGTGATGTAAGAGCCCTGTATTTCACCCTCATTAAAGGATATTTGCAATGATTTTGAGAACTATAGATTCTAGATATAAACAACATTAACTTTGCAGTTCAACATGAAAAAAGCGAAAGAAAAGTTTTCATTTTTGCTGCTTTTATACCTTGTGAAAATTAGTTGTTGGGTAAGATGATTTGTCACACTTCCTGCAGAATGGAACGTACTTTTATAGTTATTTCATATTATTTGTTCAGTAAAGGGCACTGCATTGAATGTGAGTATATATGCGTTGTGAGCTTGTAAGATAGGTGTCCCATATACAGTCGTGGTCAAAAATATTGGCACCCTTGCACTTTTTTCAAATAACTCACAATTTTCTCTAAAAATACGTTGAAATTGTATTTGGTCTCCACAATTCTTTATTTCACTGTTGATATTGCAGAACCTTTGTTTTTTATTCAGAACTTAATATATACTTTTAAATCAGAAAGTCCCCAAGGACCCAAAAG
Source organism: Myxine glutinosa (assembly GCF_964187855.1). Lineage (NCBI taxonomy): Eukaryota > Metazoa > Chordata > Myxini > Myxiniformes > Myxinidae > Myxine > Myxine glutinosa. The sequence goes on from NC_136263.1 coordinate 40,478,160, forward strand.
TCCTTGATGACCGAAAAGACCCACATGATTCAAAAGGCCCAAAAGACCCTGAAGACCCAATTTTCCACCACCATCCCCTCATCACCATCCACCCCATCTCCCCACTTCCCTCCACGATCCCCAATCCACCATCACCACAACTAACACCCACCCACCATTCCCAACATCCCTCACTCCCTGAGAAAACAGACATGGTCAAAGATGCCTACCCATCCGAAGCAACGTGTGGTGAGACGTCCTGGTGGGTGCAAAGTGTGCCAGTGCATTTAATATTTCAATGATAAAGTAACTGTAATAAATTTGAAAGCATAATACTAGAAAGAAAGTAAATTTCTGCAGAGGTGACTCAAAATTTAATTGAAACTCATAAATGAAAGTACCAAACTGTATTCACACCAATTTTATAATTATAACAGCACTACCTTTAGAGGCCATTTTTCCCCACAGCGCAGGGGTTGTCCTTGTTTGGTCCCCTTTTTGGAGCAATGTTTTACGGTCAGATGCACATTCCTGCCACCAACCCTGGTGGTCGCCTCTTGCGACCTCAGTGAGCTGGTACTCAATTTGCCACCAACCCTGGTGGTCGCCTCTTGCGACCTCAGTGAGCTGGTACTCAATTTGCCGACTTCAGAAGGATGACAGGCTGAGTCAACCCCCCTGGTGTTAATTCAACGACCAACCAGGATTCAGAACCCAGGATCATTAGGATCCAAAGTCAGCATCCTAACCGTTAAGCCAGTACCAGGCTTAATTTTATGATAATAATAACAACTAGAAAGCATCTGAAAATACTAAGCCCATCCACATCCGTTTGTATTCAGACGTCTTTTTCTTCTTCTTCCATATGGTCAAAATAACGAAAACAGTTTTAAAAAATACAAAATGAAAATTTATGATTTTATACAGCCTTGATTATTGAGCTTTACATCGAAAAAAAAAATCAGCTTCTCGCTTTTGATTGGTGAACAAATTCTGGGACCAAATATGCAAATTCTTAAAATTTCAAGTTAATTGGACAAAACTTGATTTTATGCAACCTTGACCTTTTACCTTTCAATAACAAAGCCAATAAACTCCTACCTTTTGATTAGTCAACCAACTAAATGACCTGACATGCAAATTCTTAAAATTTCAGGTCAATCGGATGAAAATTGACAATTTATGTGACGCTGACCTTTGACCTTTTGACCAAATTATTAATTTGCCTTCTCGATCTATAATAATAAAAGGCAGTGTCCATCTGTCCGTCTGTCAGTCTGTCTCCTCCAATAACTCCAAAACCATGAAACCCAGCTGCCCCAAACTTTGCATGCATACACATGGACCTCCAACAGATTGCAAGGATGAAAACTAGGTGTTTGAGTGTTATAACATCCTTTTTGAAGATGATTAACGAGATACTAATAAGAAAACAAGACCAAAAGTCTAACGTAGCCGGGCTTGTAAAATATTATAAACCACAAACACATATTATTAGCTTTACAAACCGTCACTAATGCTGTTTATAACTGTTACATATTTATGTGAATGTATGTGAATTACTATTCAGGTCTTTGCTTATCAATGTGTAGTCGATTAAAGGTTGTTGTGATTAAAGGGTCAGGAGCCCTTCTGGGAAAAAGGAGACCGGAAACGGAAGAAGAAAAGACACGAGGTCCTGGAGAAGCGACGATCTTCTTCTTCCTCGCCGAGCTCGGACGGGAGCAGTATCGATTGAGCAACGTAACAGAATCGGCGTTTAAAAGCCTGTCAAGCGAGAGGAGTTACCGGGACGTGTAACTACCCTTTGACACGTCAAGTCACTGTGGGTTCGTGCACGGAACCAAGCAGCTGGCACAGTTCGCCTCGCCGTCTACAAGTACAAGGCCGCGTACGGGTCGCACCTTGGGCCGCGCGCGCTGGGCAAGCCGCGTGTTGCTTTGCCTGCTTTACATTACCGCTTTGCTTGGCCAGGAGGTGCGCGCTGCAGCCGTTGTTCCCGGTACGGGACGTGCCCGGTGAAAGCACGTCAGGAAGGGTCCGTTCAACCGCCCACGTGCGGAGATCGAACTACAGGAGTACGGAGACATTGTGAGAGACATTGACCACGGAGGGAGTCGGGAGTGGGGCTCACGTGAGGAATGTATAAGATGGCCATCTTAGAGTTAATGTAGATGAGTTTACATCTTTGTACTATTGATTGCTGATTGTTGATGGTTGATTGCTCGGGGAATATATCATTGATTATTCCGGATCCTTGGTGTGGGGTTTTTTCTTGGTTGGAATTCATATTGATTGCGTTACGAAAGCGCATACATAATAAATCTTTCTGGCGGAGTTCCTCTCACGGTCCGGGGGTCACCGAGACCAGGTAGTCACCGGAGGACCACGTAACAATAACATTAAACAAAGAAATTTGGAGGAATCTCGACATTCATGAGGTAAGTTTTACTTACAGAACTGAGTGAAGATCTACTGTAATCTATATTATACCCCACAAGGGTTGGAGGTGTGCTCATTTACCAAGCAGCTAGCTAGCGCTTGCCAAGCCAGCCGTTCCTTAACGGTTTTGAATGGAGTGCTTGCTCGAATAGACTAGACGGATTTCTGAGAAATGTGAATGTTCGGTGCATTTTTGGGTAAAAGTTGGGAACCTCACTTTTTAACATAATTAGTGTATGCTGAATTCGATTAACCTGGTTCCCAAGCCGAATTTTGAGGTTTTGACCTAATTAGCATAAACAAAATGGCCGCCAAATTGCCATTTTTGGACAATTTCTTTGAACAAGCATTTATATATCATGTATATACATGCAGCTCTTTTACTTTAACTTTACAACTTTTGCCCCAAAATGCACCTAGAAGCTTATACATGGCCTTTTTTCATAAATCAGTCTAGTCTATATTACTAGCGGGGTCACCCGTGGGAATCCCACGGGCATGGATGTGTGTGACGAATTTTAAATATATGTCGACTGTTATTTTAGGCGGTGTATTTTCGTTTATATCATCATGGCGCGATTTTAAAATATATATCTCTGCATTTTCCTCTCCAATACCTAATCACACTTTACACACACACCGGCCCATGTTTACATACATACACACACACACACACACACACACACACACACACACACACACACACACACACACACCCACACACACACACACATATATATACACACACACACACACACACACGCACGCACACACACACACACACACACACACGTACAGACACATATACACATTACACATATACACATATGTATCCACATATACACATATATGCACATTATACACATATATACATCTCCACACACACACACACACACACACACACACACACACACACACACACACACACACACACACACACAAAACACATACACACACACGTACAGACACATATACACACACACATATATATACACATACACACACACACAGACATATATATATACACATACACATACAACAACAACATGCATTTTAAGGCCATTTTCCCTGCTAGAGCGGGGGTTAGCCTACATACACATACACACACATATATGCACGCACGCACGCACACACACACACACACACACACACACACACACACACACACACACACACACACACACACATATACACATACACACATACACACGTACAGACACATACACACACACACACATATATATACACATACACACACACACAGACATATATATACACATACACATACAACAACATGCATTTTAAGGCCATTTTCCCTGCTAGAGCAGGGGTTAGCCTACATACACACACATATATGCACGCACACACACACACACACACACACACACACACACACACACATATATGCACGTGCACACACACACACACACACACACGTACATATGTATATATCCCACATCCCACATGTATATACATGTTTAAAGTGTACGTGCCCTTCCCCCCTCCCCCGCCCAGCAACGCTGGGTACTTCTGCTGGTAACTAATAAAATAAAAACGAAGAAATATCTCTCGGTAATTTCATGAAACTCGGTGGAATTGGATGGAATTCGCTCGGTGAATTCACTCGGTTTATTCGGTTCGGCTCGGTTCACTCGGTTTAAAGAAAAAGCGATAATGTCGACATGTTGCCGTCTGTGTCATGTTGGGCGGTGTATGATACTTGTTGGCGGTGTTGGGCGGTGATATGGTGTATTTTTAAAAAATATATCTCTGCGTTTTCCCGCGTTGCTGACACCGAGTCTAAAACCATCAATAAAAATGAAATCAGATGGTGAGTTAGATTGGAGATAAAGGCGTGAGAGAGACTCAAGATCCGAAGGATCGGATCGGATTTTCTTCCCGTTTATTTTCAACCGAGTCTAAAACTATGTTAGCGACTGCGAAAAATGAAATGATATATCGAATTAGAATTGAAATAAACCTGTGTGAGAGAGAAAGACAGCACGGGCCTAACTAAACAGGCCTCAAAGCTATTCGAGAAGGAGGAGTGGGTGGAGCTACTCTGCAAACCGAGTAAGCCACACCCCTGGACAGACGTCCAACAGACAGACAGAATCACCGTAGCCTATTATAATATAGACTAGCGGGGTCACCCGTGGGAATCCCACGGGCATGGATGTGTGTGACATTTCGACATATTGAGTTATATGCTGCACATTCATTTTTACAAAATGGTTACTGGCAAGTCAGTCATCAGATCCAGAAATGGTGTGAATTTAGTTATTTCACATAATATGTGACCCCTCACTCCTCTCCACCTGACACTCTCCTGTCTCCACCTGACACTCTCCTGTCTCCACCTGACACTCTCCTCTCTCCACCTAGCACTCCTCTCCTCTCCAAACCCTCACATCCCTCTCCTTTCCAATCCCTCACCTCTCCAATCCCTCACACTCCTCTCCTCTGCAATCCTTCACACGCCTCTCCAATCGCGCCTCACACTCCTCTCCAATCGCGCCTCACACTCCTCTCCAATCGCGCCTCACACTCCTCTCCAATCGTGCCTCACACTCCTCTCCAATCGTGCCTCACACTCCCCTCCAATCACTCCTCTCCAATCGTGCCTCACACTCCTCTCCAATCACGCCTCACACTCCTCTCCAATCGTGCCTCACACTCCTCTCCAATCGCGCCTCACTCGCCTCTCCAATCGGCTTTCCCCGTCTCGTTTCTCTCCTTTTTCTCCCGTCTCGTTCTTTTTCTTGCTCCAAATCGGCCCGTCGGAATCGGAAATCGGCCCGTCTCGCCCGTCGGCCCGTCGGAATCGGAAATCGGCCCGTCTTGCTTTTGTGCTTGTGCGTAAATAAATTGTGTTCATGACACCATTTCTGGTGTTGGGCTAGCGGCTAGGGTGCCGGCTTAGGATCCTGGGTTCGAATCTCGGTCGATCGCCGAATTAATGCCAGGGGGGTTGACTCAGCCTGTCATCCTTCCGAGGTCGGCTAATTGAGTACCAGTTCACTGGTAATTCCCTGTTTGTCGTTGAAGGCGGCAAAAAGGGTTGGCGTCAGGAAGGGCATCCGGCCGTAAAACATTGCTTCAAAAAGGGGACAAAAAAACAACAACTACCACGGTCCCCGAAAAGGCCAACCCCCGCTTTGCGGGGAAAAATGGCCTCTAAACGGTGGTTTTTACACCATTTCTGGATCTGATGACTTGCCAGTAACCATTTTGTAAAAATGAATGTGCAGCATCTAACTCAATATGTCGAAATGTGACATGTCACACACATCCATGCCCGTGGGATTCCCACGGGTGACCCCGCAAGTTTGCATTGACGTTCGTCGATGGACTCGTTCGCCCGTCTCATTCGTTTTCTTGCTGCATCCTGTTCAAGTCTGCGTTCTTCATCGATCGTCTCATTCATTTTGGAAATAGAAGTTTCCACGCAGCGCATGAATTGTCACGATCCTCAAGAGGAATTTGTCTCGTAATCATCAAATGATAAATGGCAAGTAAATTATATTGTGGAAAATTAAAGATTTCAAATAAACCTATTTAAAGTGTATTCGCACATAACTAATTTTAAAAAACGAAGAAATATCTCTCGGTAATTTCCTGAAACATATTTTACTTCCGGCTAATAATGTTGAATTAAATAAAAACGAAGAAATATATGTCGGCATCATTGTTGACGTTTTTGTGACGACTGTCATCAAACGAAAAAGTAATATATCTTAACGGAAAAGCAAAAGCGAATTTTTAATATATATCGACACGTTGCCGTCGGTGTCATGTTGGGCGGTGTATGATACACCATGACGCGATTTTTAAAAATATATCTCTGCATTTTCCCGCGTGTGTGGAATGTTCTCAATTATTGCTGACACCGAGTCCAAAACCATCGATAAAAATGAAATCATATGGTGAGTTAGATTGGAGATAAAGGCGTGAGAGAGACTCAATGGCCTTGAAGTTGAAGTTACAGGCGTTTGAGAATTCATTTCGTTCTATAAACGGCAACTTTCATTGGATTTCCTTCCCGTTTTTTTTCAACCGAGTCGAAAACTATGTTAGCGACTGTGAAAAATGAAATGATATATCGAATTTTTAATATGTATCGACACGTTGCCGTCGGTGTCATGTTAGGCGGTGTATGATACACCATGACGCGATTTTAAAAAATATATCTGCATTTTCCCGCGTGTGTGGAATGTTCTCAATTATTGCTGACACCGACTCTAAAACCATCGATAAAAATGAAATCATATGGTGAGTTAGATTGGAGATAAAGGCGTGAGAGAGACTCAATGGCCTTGAAGTTACAGGCATTTGAGAATTCATTTCGTTCTATAAACGGCAACTTTCATCGGATTTTCTTCTCGTTTTTTTTCAACCGAGTCTAAAACTATGTTAGCGACTGTGAAAAATGAAATGATATATCGAATTTAAAATAGATATCGACACATTGCCGTCGGTGTCATGTTGGGCGGTGTATGATACACCATGACGCGATTTTAAAAAATATATCTCTGCATTTTCCCGCGTGTGTGGAATGTTTGTGGAAAATTAAAGATTTCAAATAAACCTATTTAAAGTGTATGCGCACATAACTAATAAAAAAAACGAAGAAATATCTCTCGGTAATTTCCTGAAACATATTTTACTTCCGGCTAATATGTTGAATGAAATAAAAACGAAGAAATATATGTCGGCATCATTGTTGACGTTTTTGTGACGACTATCATCAAACGAAATAGTAATATATCATAACGGAAAAGCAAAAGCGAATTTTTAATATATATCGACACATTGCCGGCGGTGTCATGTTGGGCGGTGTATGATACACCATGACGCGATTTTAAAAAATATATCTCTGCATTTTCCCGCGTGTGTGGATTGTTCTCAATTATTGCTGACACCGAGTCTAAAAGTAAAACCATCGATAAAAATGAAATCATATGGTGAGTTAGATTGGAGATAAAGGCGTGAGAGAGACTCAATGGCCTTGAAGTTACAGGCCTTTGAGAATTCATTTCGTTCTATAAACGGCAACTTTCATCGGATTTTCTTCCCGTTTTTTTTCAACCGAGTCTAAAACTATGTTAGCGACTGTGAAAAATGAAATGATTTATCGAATTCGATTTGAAATAAAACTGGGGGAGAGCAAGACACCACGGGCCTACAAAACAGGACTCAAAGCTATGCGAGTTAATAAAATGGTGGATATTTGTTTATAGCCACTCCCAGAATGGGTGGAGCTATGGGTGGAGCTACTCTGCAAACCGAGTAAGCCACACCCCGGACAGACACCCAACAGATAGACAGACAGACAGACAGACAGAATCATCTACGGCTATTATAATATAGATGGTTGGCGACATATTGAAAGAGACATTCAAACTGATATTGAAATTGGACACTATAAAATGGGAAATGGTTTTAATAAGACAATGTTTCATACAACCATTTATTCTAAAATTAAGTATACATGGCCATGAAGCACAAACATTCAGGAATGTCACGCATGTTGTTTTTGCCAAACTACATCAAATTCTCACTCACTCACCGCAGGCAGGTTGGTGGTCTTTCCGTCTTCTACCGACTCCTCTCTGGCCTTGCCACCCCACCCCCCCCCCCCCCCCCCCAGCTCTCTTTGGGCTCTGTCCCGCAAATATTCCTACAGGTCGCACAAGATCTGCCTGCAACCCTCTTATGGTTAAAACTGCCAAAATCAAGACTCTCTGCTCACCTTCACTCCTTCATTCCTCTTTTCTCCCGCCTCTGGAACAAACTCCCTCACTCCCTTCAATCCCACTCCACCCTCCAAGTCTTTAAAACAGCTGTTCACCACCATCTCTTATCTTCCCCCATCCAAAACCTTGATCTTTTCTACCCCCGCTAATTTCACCCCAATTCCACTTTTTTGAAATACCAACTTCTGTCCAGGAAGTCCTTGGTGTCCTTGTGTTTTATACTTCTCCCTCCACCCCGCCCCCTTCCCATGCCTCCTCCCCCCGGGCCCTCTCCCTTCCACACATCTCCCTGCTCTCGGATGTTGTGTTTGTGTGCTTCCCCTTCTCCCCATCTTGTCTTCCGCTCCCTCTTTTTGGGTATTTTGTTTGTCTGGTTGATTTGTTTGTGAAGTAAATGTTAGCTCTTTCACGAGCCTCGATTCAGTATATATATAAATAAATAAAATCATACAAGGGGTCTAATCATCACTCTGTTGCTGACAGGCACACATTGATGTGCACCTCAACTCTAAATAGCGACATTTGCAGCGTGCTTGCATTGCTTCTGGCATGCACAACAAATCATCTCGAGGCAACTTTCTGGGATTGGACTCAGTGACATCAGAATAGGCTCTCGTCCTGAATCACTACGATCCCATCCCATTTCCACAGGTGCAGGAAGGTCAGGTATGGCACAATGAGCATTTCTCCATACCATGGCTTGATAGTGTACTCGCATCAAATGGAAATGAAGAGCATCACTTATCGGTGACATTGCTTCTGGTTTACCAGTCTTGGAGGACAACATATGTCGTGCTGAATCAACAGAGGTTGTTCTGTGCACATTATATATTCTGCAGACGAACGCTTCTGCAGGTTTGATTGTCCCCATCTGTGAGTTCACCAATGCCCAAGTTATTCAACAGTTTATGGTGCTCTTTGAAGACTTTCCATGATGTTCGTTGGGTGTGATTTACAAAATAGGAGGTGGTGTCACACCCAGTTAATGCGCGAAATGGTAGCAGCGCTGTGGACAAACTTCTCGGTAGATTGTTTAAAACAGCATCAATTGGTGTACAACGCCGTTTCTTTGATGTACCTGCCATCATCCATAGATGTTCACATTGTGCACGTGGGAAGTGGGAAATTCAAAACTCAAAAACTCAAAATTCAAAAACTCAAAATTCGGCTTGGGAACTGGGTTAATCGAATTCAGCATACCCTAATTGTTAAAAAGTGAGGTTCCCAACTTTTACCCAAAAATGCACCTAGAAGTTTATACAACAAGGTGGACTGTCCCAGCCTTTTTCCATAAATTCGTCTAGTCGAGAATGCTTAAACCACTTGGCGATCTCTCCACATGAAACTTGGTAAATGAACACACATCCAATGTTCTTGAGACCCGACAATAGATTGACTGCAATCCATATACCCCAGAGATGAATGGTCCTTTCTGCAGCTCCCGTAGTGAGCGGGTATAATTGCAAATTCAAATGTCGGTCGGTGCAGTTAGCCGACATAATGACGTAACGGACACAAAAATGTCGCTACTTTAATATGTAGAACTTGATATATTTTAACTTCCAATACGTTTGCAGTCACTATGAAGGGATTAGTGTTATGATTAGATTTACGATAATATTAACGTTACGTTATCATTATTTCGAAAATGATATTACTATAAAAAAACCGAGGTGAATTCCTTCCATCCTTGGATATTAATATTAGTGCCGAACACCTCTCATCATTGATCATGAACCGTACACCACTTCAATCCATTAACTTTCCATTCACGACATTGGGATTAAAGTGTACAGTTATATTTACTAGAATATTAACGTTATCTTATCATTTTTTCGAAAATGATATCAATATAAAAAAACTTAGGTGAATTCCTTACTTCCTCGGTTATTAATATTTGTGCCGAAAACGCTCATCACTGATCATGAACCATACACCACTTCAATCCATGAACTTTCCATTCACGACATTGGGATTAAAATATTATGGTTATATTTACTATATTATTATTACGAAAACGATACTACTGAAACAATAAACTACTGTATGAAGAAACCTGGGCTTAATTTGTCCGAAGCATTACAAAGGTGAGTCATCACGCATAAGGCCCACATGCACCCTATTGTTGGAGAGACCGTAACGCCGATGCTTTCGATATTTGATGGTCATTTTAACAATCGGTTTGTTTGTGTTTCACACTGAATGAAAAACGCAAAGGTAGAGCATGGCAATTGTGATACATGACAGGTTCGCCAATGTGTTTGGCATGAACAGCATATAAATCAAAATGGAGGAGTGTGGAGAGTCAGCCGCGTATGCCGTAATGACATCAGATGTACTCACATCACCCTGTCATGTGACCAGATCCTCAGCTCTGATTTTTATACGTTTGAGGGGACATACATACATACTGTACATAGATACATACATACATACATACATACATACATACATACATACATACATACATACATATGGACGGACAAACACTGTTATAGATGGCTCTGCCTGATGGGCTACGCCGTAACACCCCGATGTGGTGGTGCACCAATATGGCGGCCCACAATTTTGGTCAGCCCACTGCACCTCGCTAGGTTTTTAAGCCGCCATTTTGTTTTGGCCTACTCAAACGTACCTTGCCTTGGAAACACATTCGATTATCATGACATAATTGACGCATATCATCAAAATCTGGATTCAGATATGAGGATTGGATGCTGTAGACTGAATACTTTCCAAATCTGGAGTGAAATCTGACAAGATTTACCATATCTTGTGATTTTTGTATATATGCATTTATTTAAGCGAGGCTGGCATTCCCGTTCTGGTGTCATTTTTATTTTTATTTTTATTTTTTACTTTGTCAGGTAAAACGCATCTCGCCTGTCTCGCCAAGATTGGTGCCTGTGATAGATATACGCATCTCGCTTTTGAGATCGGTGCCGGTGATAGATAGACGCATCTCGCTACGAGATCATGTTTCTGCGGTGTGTGTGTTACTATTGTTACGTGCTCCTCCCCGAACCCCGGTCACGGTGTACCTCCGAGCCCCGAGACGAGTCACGGCAGAAAGATGTGTTATTCTGCGTGTTAAAGATCAATGGTGAAACCACACCAATTGTTACCAACAAACAAGTATTGTATTAAGGTCATACAAGAATAACAGTACAATAACAATATTAATCAATTGTACAACCAATATATCATTCCTATGATGGTACCATCAGTTTCGTACAATATAACTCACTGTGCTCCAAGTGAGCGAAAATAACATTCCCAATGTCTCTGTCCCACTGTCCCAGCTTCAAACCAAAGTCGATCCACGCTCTAGTGATCGTCAGAATGATGTTGTATCGAGACCAGAATGCCACTCGGTTGACAGTCACACTGCCAAAGATAGGCTAAAGTATCCTCAAGAGGCGGCTGGGAAATCACACCTTTGGGTATGGACGTTCAACGGCTCCCAATCGGCGAACCGCAAATTCACACTCAAAATCCACGTTACACACACACACACCAGGTTAACGTCTGGATGCGGTGAAATGGTTGAAGCGAGGTGAAAAACCTGGAGCGATGCGAAAATCCAGCGCGAGGCAAAATGGCCAACGGTCCGTTCTCGAGACGTAACGGCACTCCAATGATTCTCTTCGGAATCAACCGCAAAACCTGTCACACAGGTTTATCTGTCACAGCGATAACAACTCTGTCGCAGGAATCCCTTTCCCAGGAAACCCCAAAGTTCGCTAGTGACCCCCGTTCACCAGCGTTTGCTCAAAACCTCAACAGCCGAGCTCACCCGCTCCGCCTCTTTTTTCTCCTCTTCTTCTTCCTTTTCTTCGTCCGGTTCCCGATCCGGTTTCCGGTTTCTTTTAAAACACTAACTTTTTCTACCTTTTGAAAACAGCTATCTCTATATCACTTAAACGATAACAATAATAGTACATGCAACCAAAAATGTTTACAGTGGATGAGAACCACAACAACGGAAGTGACGAATCCGTAACACTATGTGTGTGTGTGTGTGTGTGTGTGTGTGTGTGTGTGTGTGTTACTGTGTGAGTGTGTGTTACTATGTGTATGTGTGTGTTACTATGTGTGTGTGTGTGTGTTACTATGTGTGTATGTGTTACTATGTGTGTGTGTGTGTGTGTGTTACTATGAGTTTGTGTTACTGTGTGTGTGTGTGTGTGTGTTACTATGTGTGTGTGTTAGTGTGTGTGTGTGTGTGTTACTGTGTGTGTGTGTGTTACTGTGTGTGTGTTACTATGTGTGTGTGTGTTATTATGTGTGTGTGTGTGTGTGTGTGTGTGTGTGTGTGTTACTTGTGTGTGTGTGTGTGTGTGTGTGTGTGTGTGTGTGTGTGTGTGTGTTGCTGTGTGTGTGTTGCTGTGTGTGTGTTGCTGTGTGTGTGTTACTATGTGTGTGTGTGTGTGTGTTACTATGTGTGTGTTACTGTGTGTGTGTGTGTGTGTGTGTGTGTGTGTGTGTGTGTGTGTGTGTGTGTGTGTGTGTGTGTGTGTTACTCTGTGTGATACTATGTGCGTGTGTGTTACTGAAACTGAACGAAACTGTCAGCTGAAGGAACAAAATAATGTCATTTGTCTTATACGAATGGTTTATTAAATTGCAGAAGCATAGCCTGGTACTTCGTCAGTTTGTGAGTGGAACTTCCATGGGATAGGGTGTCACTCCACTGCATCAGATTCCACTGTACCTGCGATCTATTTTTAAAATTCGCTTCAGATGATGGACCCAGATTGCGTATATATTATTCCCATTAAGAAGCGACTCATTTTTACCCGGCAACGCTGGATACTTTTGCTAGTATTCTCATAACCTTTGCTAGTATTCTAATTTCAGACAAAACTGAAATGGTAAATTAAAATTTCAGGTCAATTGAATGAAAATTTATGATTTTATGTCATGCTAACCTTTGAACTTTTGACAAAATTATTAATTTGCCTTCTCCATATAATATAGCTTTGTTGAAAATTTGATGATATAACTCAAATGGGAAAAACGTTACGGCCCAGACAGACACACACACCTACACAGAAGTTTATGCAAAACCGGCTTATCATCAAAATTCTTGATCTTACACAACCTTCCTGTTATTTGAAAATCAAAAATGTAAGACTCCATCTGGATTCATCAGGGCATTAGAGTTTGAAGGTAGTAATAAAAAGAGTGGTTTGATGTAAATGCAGTTTAACTGGACAACACCAAACTGGAGAACTATATCACTTTCAGGAGATTCATATTGTGATTTATTGTCAAATTTTATCGACATATAGATAGAGTCGATGTTTCCATGCAAATCATCAGGAATTGCATCGTTCAGGTACAGTGGTCTCGCTTGAAACATGGGAAGAACAAGGTCAGAGACATCATCAATTGTAATATGATCTAATATGATCTGCTCCACAACTTTCCACTCTTCACAAGAGCTTTCCATATCCACATTCTGACTTCTCAATTAGGGGACATCTATTTATTACCCCCACCACCGAAGGTGGACAGAGGTTGTGTTTTCAGCCCTGTTTGTCTGTTTGTTTTTCTGTGAGCCGAATATCTCAAAACGTTATGGACGGATTCAGACAAAACCTTTGTGGACAGATTGGGTGTGTGACAAGGATGAACTGATTCAATTCCAGTGAAGACCCGGACATTAAAAAAATATATCCGGATTGAATGATTTTTTTTATGTTATTTTTTTAACAGATTCTTCACAATTTAGAGACGGGGCCAAAAACGATGTTTAGCAAGATATTTCAAAACTAGAACAATGCGACTGTGTCAGCAATATGCCTCGGCTTAGTCCCACAATGGGTAGATGCCATCACTCTGCATGTGTATGGGTAGTGGATCACGTTTGTGAAGTTTTGTGTTGATCGGATAAGGTTCATTTTCTATCCAAGATGGCTGCCAAACCACTTCACCTATGACATCGTCATTTTCAAACTATATGCAACAGTGCTGTTAGATGATATTTGTAAAATTTCGCATTGATAGAGTGAGCGGTTTCAGAGATATAATTATTAAATATTTTCCTTCAATCCAAAATGGCTGCTAAACGATGTGACCTAAGATGTCATAAATTTAATATTTCAATACAAATGGGTCATAGATCATGTGCATGCAATTTCAGATTTTTAGGATAAGGGATTCGATTAAAACATTTTTGGCTGGTATACCACTTCCCCGAGGATGTCATCATTATCTTGCTTTTGTTCCCCATTGGGAGTACTTGACAATGTGCCAAGTTTCAAATTTTCCATTCGGCGGTTTCTGAGAAATAATTTTTTAATTTTTTTTTTTTTTTTTTTTTTTTTTTTTGTATACAAGATCGAGGCTCGTGAAAGAGCGAACATTAATCACACAGAAAGACAAACCGACACATAAAACATATAACATAGGGAGCGGTAGACAGGATGGGGAGAGAGGGGGAAGGACACAAACACAACATTTGAGAGCAGGGACCGAGAGACATGGAGACATCGAGAGATCTGAGAGAGGGCGAGGGCTTTGGGGGGGGGGGGGGGGGGCGTGGGAAGGGGGCAGTGGGAGAGGTATAAAACATATGGACACTGCCAGGACTTCCAGGAAAGAAGTTGGAATTTCAAACAAGGTGGATCTGGGGTGAATTAGCGGGGGTAGAAAAGATCAAGGTTTTGGATGGGGGAAGAAAGGAGATGGTGGTGAACAGCTGTTTTAAAGACCTGGAGGGAGGAGTGGGATTGAAGGGAGTGAGGGAGTTTGTTCCAGAGGCGGGAGAAAAGAGGAATGAAAGAGTGAAGGTGAGCGGAGAGCCGAGATTTCGGCAGTTTAACCATCAGAGGGTTGCTGGCAGATCTTGTGCGACCTGTAGGAATATTTGGGGGACAGAGCACAGAGAGAGCTGGGGTTGCAAGGCCGGAGAGGAGTCGGTAGAAGACAGAAAGACCACCTACCTGCCTGCGGTGAGTGAGTGAAAGGCCCTCAGAGATAGCTTCATCGCGGGAGATTCCAATAATTCTGAAAGCTTTGGTTTCAACAGCGTGAAGCCGAGCTAGGTGTGAGGCAGGAGCACCAGCCCATAGGGGAGAACAGTATTCCATTGAGCTGCGGATGAAAGCCTTGTATGTGGTGAGGAGCTCAGGTGTGCCGAGGAAGGACTTCGCACGACGGAGGATGCCCAGTCGGCGACTGGCTTTGGAGGCCAGCTTGGAAATGTGGTTTTCCCAAGAAAGATCATGGCAGATAGTGAGACCCAAAATCTTGAGCGACAGAACTTCTTGGAGAGGATTGTTGAGAAAGTAGATGGGAGGGTTGTCCAGTCGATCTTTTCGGAGAGACATAGTAAGAGTGTGAGATTTGTCAGGATTGAAAGACATGTTCCACTTGTTTGACCAGTCTGTGATTTTGTCCAGGTCTTCAGAGAGTGAGGAGGCAGCAGACTGCCGATCTGAGGGAAGAGGAATGGAGCGGCAGAGAGTGGAGTCATCAGCAAAGAGATAGAGAGGATTTTCGAGAGAGTCAGAGAGATCATTGATGAAGACCAGAAAAAGCACGGGGCCCAGAACACTGCCTTGGGGAACTCCAGCCTGAACAGGAAGAGGAGATGAGAGAAACCCATTCAGGGCCACACGTTGACGACGACTAGAGAGGAAGTCCGCCAGCCATGCGTGGAGATTTCCATGGATACCAAAGGAGGAGAGTTTGGTGAGCAGAGCGGGGTGCCAGACCGTGTCGAAGGCACGTGATATGTCGAGGGAGACAGCTCTAATTTCCTGTTTGGCATTGAGGACCTCCATCCATTGTTGAGACAATGCTATTAATTTGCTATTAATCGAAGATGGCTGCCATACCACGTGACCTACGGCATCACAATTATCACAAAAACATTCTGCATGGGTGTTACTCCTACCCTGAAAGTTTCGTCTCAATTGGACATATGGTTGCTGAGAAAAACGAGGTTTAGCCCGGACGGACGGACGGATGTACGGACGGACAACCTGAAAACATAATGTCTCCGGCGATTTTGTCGGCGGAGGCATAAAAAGTTGTGGGCGGATTATGACAAAACTTGGTGGATTAGTTGGGTGACAAGAATAATCCAAATATATTTTTGTTCAGGTCCGAATCCAGATCCGTGAGATATAAAATGTAAACTGTTTAGCCTGGCGGAGGTATGCGCTCTACCGAGTGGCATTCTCGTTTTTTTTTGCAAATATGGTCGATATACAGCATTTAGCCATAAAAGTACTAATTCAAATAGGTGATTGCCAATATACTGTGAAAATCAGAGGGTCTGACAAAACAAAAAAATTTCAATTTTTTTTTCATCATTAAAAAAAAAAAATCAATTTCGTCCTTTTGAAAGAAGTTAAACAAGCAACGTTTTTCTTTTCATCTTTTACATACTATATCCATCGTTTAGTTTTTTGCATTTATGCATTTTTAATTGTAACCATGTGCAAGGCTGATGACTTCATACAAAATTGCTTGAAATTGTCCAATTATATCCTCAGTAGAGTGTGAGATATCACGACATCAGAATAGCTCTGACCACAGAACTCCTAATGTAGTGTGAGATGAAGATAGAAACAGAAAAAGTAGAGAACGAAATACACTGAGTTTTCCTTAAAGTTGGAACAGCTACAACTCCAGGGATTCACATTGGAAGATTTCGGATTAACATCCACAGAATGAAGCACATTTCGAGGCTTTTAATGACAAACGAGGGGGCTCCTCACCTACTGTGGTCATGATCGATTGCAATCTGTGCACACCAGGCAGGATGGCAGACTTTCTAATGATATCTGCAGGAGCACTCTGTGTTGATGACACAGACACAGGAGGATTATTGATGGTGAGACAGGTCATTTCTATCGTGAATATAGGTCCTTCGCCAATGAAGGAGTGAAGAGAGTGAACAACAGGTGCATAGACACAAAGTAAGCCAGGTGCGTGGCTTACAGCACATGTTTTGACGTTCGTCTAAGTTTCCTTGGTTACTGTGTGAGAAAATCTGCTGGAGCTTAGTATGCACAGGTTGGGGAGTAAAAGGGAAAAGCTGTACAACCTGGCACTTTATTCCAAATGCAGAGATATAAATGTCATCTACTAATAATAAATAGCTAACTGTAATGAGCTTTCACCAAAAAAGAGCTTGTTATCAAAAGGTGTTCTTTACAATATATAGGCTACCTTGTTCTTTTACCTGCAAGTTGCATTTTACCCCTGTCTGTCTTTCTTTCTTTTTTTCTCTTTTTTTTTCGATCTCCCACTCTCCCACCCGACCTACATTCATTCCCTTGTTTATTGTGTCCCAAGAGTTGTCATGCTGCCCTATTGTCAGGTCATATCCTCTGTCGACGGGTGGAGTTTGAGTTTATTAATTTGCCTTAGGTCAGTGTGTACCTCCTCTTCCATGTGCCTCCTTCATTTGGTGAAATATAAGTACAAATGTAATGCATTCTTAAGTTAATGATTTAATAGAGCAGATGCAGCTAGAAATATTGTTGCACAAACAAATCAATGAACATTGTCTTGCCATCTGCCTACATATGGGGTTTGTGCCTCCTGCCAGCCAAGAGAAAGTATTCCCACTAACACTGAATTATCCTCTATCTCAATAGCACAGCTTCCCTAACTCTCATTTTGTCATTTCCTCTCCCTTTCTCCATGTACCATCCACACCACCTGTATGTCAACCTTCATTTTCATCACTGAATGAGTAAATGAGCAAGTTGCCATATGGGTATTCCCATCCCAGCACTCATTTCATAATGCTCTAAACCCAGGTTAAATCCCATATATGATAATACGTTTTCCTGTGCATTGTTGCCAAATGTTCTCATGAAACATTTAACAGTACACCGCTATTTCCTGGGGTCCTCAGCTGTGCAAACTCCCCTACGAGTCTTAGAAATTAACGTAAAATAAAAAATTGCAAAATTCCAATTGCTGAATTTAATGGCAACCACACAGCTTGCCAGCTATCCATGCCCAGCAGAACCACTGGCACAGTCATCATGGGATTTTGCATAACAATCATCGAAATTTATTTGACGATCACATTTCACAGATGACAATTGTTTGGCTGCACAATTCTCCAAATTTGATAATAGACATTCCGTTATGCTCACCTATCATTTAGCTATATGAAGCTTCTGTTTCAAATTCCATTTACCTGAACTGTATTGTATAATGGGCAAGCATGTGTTAAAGAATACAGTGCAGGTATTGATACAACTGAATATGTTACACAACACCTCTGCAAAGGTACTTGTGAATGTCTACAGCTGTGGACAAACCCAGGTCGGGTTTGAAACACCCTCAATCTGGAACCAACAAGTGATGGCGCTTGTTGGGTCCAGATACAACTTGGCATCCTCACCAATCACAGTTAGAGGTGTACCATTGACCAGTATATAAGCCAAAAGGCTTCAAAGTCACTAAGTGGATGGATCCCAGCGATGTGTTTTCCTCACGAGCTAACAAGCGCTTCCAAAACAAATTTCATCACACTGCAGCTTAGTCATTCTTCGAGACATGGAATCCTGCAGGGATGAGAATCTCTTTGTAAACGCCCTAATTGGCATATTTTTCTTCCTTTCAAGCAAACTGTTAAATTATAATTTAACAGTTTTATTATAACTATAACTATAGAACAAGTATGTTGCTTTACAGATTTTTAAGGTAGTTATGCATTTCATTTTTCTAAACAAGATCGAAACTCAGTGTCGAGTGAGTCGACAGGGGGTAAAAAGACAGTAAACAAACTAATAGTGGAGCAGTGAGGCCACATTTTGATTCAACAAGTAAGAGAATGAATGAACAGGAAAGGAGATACAGGAGGGGAGGGAACATGTTAACCCATAAGTAAGATGGTTGGGTTAGGTATGGTTAATGGGGGTAAAAAAGGTCCCAGGAAAGGATAGGGGGTGTATCATGAGATCATAGTACACCACCTACCTTCAGCTCTGGAGCGAAGATTGGGACTGAACATCCTCGGGAAGTTGGTCCCCACCAGTCAGGAAGAAAGAGTTGTGAAAATGTAGTGGTGTGTAGTAAGCCTGGCCTTTGGTAGTTTAACCAGGTTCTATATGATTACTGAAACATTCTGTACATCCTGGATAAGTTGTGAGGATTCACAGGCTGATTGAGAAGAGGGAATAAGACCAGCAGAGCCAGTAAAAAAAACAGTGACCACCAACTTGTCTGCGATGTGAGAGCAATAGGCTTGAGCTTCCACCTCATCATGGGAATGCCATCAATGTTGAGAGCGTTGGAATCCACAGCTTTTCTGAGAGACAGAAGTGATGGATACTGAGTTGCCAGACAATATTTGGAAAAGAGGTACTCCATTGAGATAAAGATAAATGTCTCGTAGTAGTCCAGGAGCCAGTTTTCAAGAGAGGCCGAGAAAATGAGTTTCGTGCAACACCCACTACACAGTTGGTTTGTCATTTCAGCGTGCTTGGGATACATCTGTAGAACGAATCCAGCCAGCCCTGATGTACAGTTAAATTGTGGCAGCAACAATACATGGCAGCCACTTTTCTATTAAGGGGGTAGCGTAAAGCTCGAAATTGACGATTTTTTTTTTGTATTTTTGTTTTTTCAGCTCTTCCAATGGGGATTCTTCAACACTATAATTAAAAGGATAGTGGGAAGTATTAGGGGACTGTTACGTGGTCCTCCTGGTAACTACCTGGTCTCGGTGACCCCCGGACCGTGGGAGGACCCCGCCAGAAAGATCTCTGATTTATACGCTTTCGTAGCGCAATCAATATGAAAGACACAATAATTCAAGTCAATAAGAAACCCCACACCAAGGATCCGGATTAATCAATAATATATTCCCCAATCAATCAACAACCATCAACAATCAATCACCAATATTACTAAGATGGCCATCTCATATATTTCCCCCCTTTCCCCACTCATGACCCCTCAATGGTCACTGTCCCTCACAATGTCTCTGGGCCCCTCCAGACCAACGTGAAGGTCGACTTCTCCGCACACGGGTGGTTGAACGAACCCCTGGCTGACGTGCTCCAAACGTGCCCGTCGCGTACCGGGAACAGCTGCTGCAGCGCACACCTCCTTGCAAAGCAAAGCGCGGCTCGCAAAGCGCGCGAGGCCCAAGGTGCGACCCGTACGCGTCCTTGTAGACGTTGAGGCGAACTGGGCCGGACGCTTGGTTCCGTGCACGAACCCACGGCAACTTGATGCGTAACCGGTAATTACCCCGCGCAGGTAACTCCTCTCGCCAGACGGGCTTTCAAACGCAGCGTTCCCCACGCTGCTCAATATCGACACCGCTCGCGTCGGAGCTGGGCGAGGAGGAAGAAGATCGCCGCTTCTCCAGGACCTCGTGTCTTCTTTTTCTTCTTCCGGTTCACTATCCCGTTTCCGGTCTCCTGTTATCCGGAGCCTCTCTAACCCTTTAACCACAACAACCTTTAATAGAATAAACATTAATAAGCAATGACATGAATAGTAATTCACCTAATTCCGGGATCCGTAACACTCCCCCCCCTTCAAGAAAGAAAGTTTGAACCCCGCGAAAACTTTCTGGGCCGGCCAACTTTGATAAACAAACCCGATACCCCAAATCATCAGTTCCCCACAGGCACAATTATCGCATGTCAAAAATAAAGCAACAAACTATCACCAAAACTCACCCAAAGATTCCAAGGTAATTCCCTCTAGACCAAGCGTCAACAACTTGTAGTTGCTCTTGGATGGAGGCCCAGCTGAGTACTCACTACATGGACGCCTTAAGGAAGGTGGGGTTCACAGTTAGTCCGGGGAGGAAAGTTCATTACATGGACGCCTTTAAGAACGTGGAGTTCACGGTTAGTCCGTGTAGGAACGTTCCCTACCGGGACGCCTTTTAAGAATGTGGCGTTCACGGTTAGCCCGTGTAGGAGCCCAGGCGCGGCGGCTCCGCCGTATATAGAGTGCTTCAACTTCTCCGGACTCCTAACAGTTACGGTGGGACCCCTTGTCCCAGCAGTCACCTGACTGGCGGTCTCCTTCTCGGCCAGTCCTCTGCCAATCATTCTTTTCGGGAGATGCCGTAACTCTGGGAGCCTCCATAGTAATATCGGCTGCTGCCAACACCAAAACTACCGCCAAGTGGTCCTCTTCTGTGGACCTCTCGACGCCTACGAAATGCCTTCCCTACTGTTATGGTCCGACCCTCAAAATCCTTACCATTCCAATTCTTCTCTGCCTCCCTGGCATCTTTGGTGCTTGCAAACGTGACAAAGCCGAACACTCTTGACCGTTGCATTTCCCTGTCTTTTACCACCCGCACTTCCACCAGCGGCCCATATCTGTTGAAGACAGAGGTCAGAACTTCTTCCTCTGTGTTGAAGTTCAGCCCCCCTACAAATAACTTGGCACTTTTGTCGCCATCCCGAGCTGGGGTGGTGTTATTTCCCCTGCGGTGCTCTTTACCCACCCTCGGGTTACCATGAATTTGCCCCCCGGCCAAATCATTCCCGATAATCACAGATACTCCCTCTACAGGAAGCGTGGCTTGTAAACCGACGGTGACCGGTCCTGACACCAAATCGGATTCCAAATGGATGACATGAAGTGGGGCACTTACACAGCCACCGATCCCTTGTAAGCGAACACTATCACCAGTTGCGGTACTCTTTGACAATGGCAAAATGCCTTCAAGCATTAAGGATTGATGGGCTCCTGTGTCCCTCAATACCCTAACAGGTCTTGGGTTAGTCAAGTCTCCCTTGAGTGAGACCAACCCCTCATAAATAAATGGTTGGTAACTCTTCTGTGGGCGATTTCTTACGCTTGCCATCGCATTCGGAGTGGTAATAGTCAGACTCCGCTCTGGGTTTTCCCTTTTCATGAGGTAACAACTGGACATCAAGTGTCCAGGTTTCTTGCAAAAAGCGCAAGTAGGCCCGGAGGAAAAACTCGTGGTCTGCCTCGGGCCCCCCGGAAAATAAGTTTGTCTTGGGCCCGTAGCCCCCTGATTTCGAACAGTTCGGGCATCAGCGTTGTCCCCATAATCATCTCGAGGCCGCCGCCATGTATTGTCGTTCTCCGCACCTGCTGTTCCACAACTCCCCTGCGGAGATCTAGGCGAGGAGTTAGGTTCGTGGACCACTATCCGGTGTGTTAAGGCATAATCATCTGCCATGGTGGCTGCGTCCCACAACTTCGGTACTTTCTTTTCCTGCAGGTACACTTTGATGTCCTCGTGGACACACCGTTGAAATTCCTCCACCAGCATCAAGTCACGCAATGCTTCGAAGTCGTTCCCGACTCCTTTTGACTCACACCACCGATCAAACATGTTTTCTTTCACTCTGGCAAACTCCACATGGGTCTCACTCTCCCTCTTCCTGGCATTCCTGAATTTTTGCCGGTAAGCTTCAGGAACCAACTCATAGGCTTTGAGGATGTGCTTCTTCAATACCTCATAATCTGCACATTGGTCCATTGGTAGCGCCGAATAAATCTCTTGAGCTTTACCCACCAGCACACTTTGCACTAGTATGGTCCAGGCCTCCTCCGGCCAGTTTAACTGTCGAGCCACTTTCTCAAAGTGTGGAAAAAATTGAGTGACTTCCTTTTCACTGAAGGGTGGAACCAGCCTCACATGTCTGCCCACATCCCAGGTGTTCTGGCTATGTGTCGGCCCAGTCAGCAAGGGTGGTACCTCTCCCCGTTCTCTCATTAACTCCAGCTCCTTAAATTTAATTTCTTGCTGAAGCGCCATGTCACGTTCCTTTAATTCCCTTTCGGCTTTTCTCTCCTCTGCTTCGAGTTCCCTTGCAGCTCTCCTCTCCTCTGCTTTTCTCCCTTCTAACCTTTCCTGGAGTTCTCGTTCCACTCTCCTTTCTTCTTCTGCTCTTTCCTTTTCTGCTTTCCTTTCCTCTGTTTTCATCCTTTCTAACCTTTCCTGGAGTTCTCGTTCCACTCTCCTTTCCTCTGCTTGTTTCTCTTCTCTCCTCTCTTCTGCTTTCCTTTCCTCTTCTGATCTTTCCTTTTCTGCTTTCCTTTCTTCTTCTGCTAACCTTTCCTGGAGTTCTCATTCTCCTCTCCTTTCCTCTGCTTGTTTCTCTTCTCTCCTCTCTTCTGCTTTCCTTTCCTCTTCTTTGATCCGTTCCTGGCTCCGTAATTGCAACTCCAGTTTCCAGAGCTCAACGTCTTCTGGTTCTTCGGGTAGCCACTCCCAGGCTAACTCGTCCCATGTTCCTAATCCCACCATAGATTGTATCACCGCGGTCTGCAACTCTGCCTTCCTCAAATTAGTTCGGACCTCCAAGTTAAAATGTTTGGCCAATTTCAAGAGGTCCGACTTTAGTAACGCTCGGAACTGTGCCTCACTCGGGGTTACCGCAAAGTTCTGTGCCACAAACGCCATGGTGCCTATCGTTAACACCTGTTAACCTTCACCCAAAACTTTACCACAATTTCCCAAAAATTTACCAATTAATACTTAATTAATACATTTTAATTAATAAAAATATTATTTTATTATTTTATACAATTTTATATCCCGGAATTCAATTGGACGAGCCCCCAATTTCTGTTACGTGGTCCTCCTGGTAACTACCTGGTCTCGGTGACCCCCGGACCGTGGGAGGACCCCACCAGAAAGATCTCTGATTTATACGCTTTCGTAGCGCAATCAATATGAAAGACACAATAATTCAAGTCAATAAGAAACCCCACACCAAGGATCCGGATTAATCAATAATATATTCCCCAATCAATCAACAACCATCAACAATCAATCACCAATATTACTAAGATGGCCATCTCATATATTTCCCCCCTTTCCCCACTCACGACCCCTCAATGGTCACTGTCCCTCACAATGTCTCTGTGCCCCTCCAGACCATGGTGAAGGTCGACTTCTCCACACACGGGCGGTTGAACGAACCCCTGGCTGACGTGCTCCAAACGTGCCCGTCGCGTACCGGGAACAGCTGCTGCAGCGCACACCTCCTTGCATAGCAAAGCGGGCAAAGCAAAGCGCGGCTCGCAAAGCGCGCGAGGCCCAAGGTGCAACCCGTATGCGTCCTTGTAGACGTTGAGACGAACTGTGCCGGACGCTTGGTTCCGTGCACGAACCCACGGCAACTTGACGCGTAACCGGTAATTACCCTGCGCAGGTAACTCCTCTCGCCAGACGGGCTTTCAAACGCAGCGTTCCCCACGCTGCTCAATATCAACACCGCTCGCGTCGGAGCTGGGCGAGGAGGAAGAAGATCGTCGCTTCTCCAGGACCTCGTGTCTTCTTTTTCTTCCTCCGGTTCACTATCCCGTTTCCGGTCTCCTGTTATCTCTCTCCTGTTATCTTGTTATCCTGCCTCTCTAACCCTTTAACCACAACAACCTTTAATAGAATAAACATTAATAAGCAATGACATGAATAGTAATTCACCTAATTCCGGGATCTGTAACAGGGACTTTCGTTATGCTGTTCAAGTATGATTTTAAAAAAATATTATTATTATACCTTGTATTAAACCCAAAACACACAAAATCGCTGAAATATGTAGTTTTTGCTTTTCGACTGTAATTATGCAATATCATCTTTATGTTGTTCAAATGCGGTTATGGTTGTAATATGATATATCTTTATGATCTTTTCAAGAAACAAAATTGGACAACCCTTAAGTAAAGTCAGAAAAATATAGATTTCATTTCCCCTTAAATCATCAACCCCACTCCTGTTATGACCAAAAGTCCACAAGTAATCTCAGCAAAAATATCTCACCAGGTCCAATCTGGCTGCGTATCATAACCATAGTCATTCACTGAACATTACAATGTTAACATATAACTGTTATTTGTTGTATTATTAAAATAAACACACATATTTTGCTACTGAATCATCCTCTAAGTGGTATAAAATCACGAAAATGTCATCATTAATCTTCCTCATCATCATCTTCTGAGTCGCTTGTGGTAGGTTCTTTGTTTGGGTTTTTGCATTGTTCACCTCCCATGCAAGTGCAGGCTTCTGTGCATGGCATGTTATTGTTCTTGCAGGCACATACGTGGCTACGTTGACATGCAGACACTTTACACTTGCACGCGGTCAGCTCAACTAGTCCAACTGGAGCAGGGTCTTTGGTCATGAGGGTGGGCTGGAGAGTTCCATCTTCGATGTTCCATCCATTACCATCTGGCTTTGGTAGTGCTTGGTTGGGGAGCAATGACTTCTTCCAGATGAATGACTGATAGTTAGCTCGATAAATGTGTTGCCTAATAGTGTCAGATGTTGGTGGTAGGCATTCACTCTTCTGCCTTTTCTGGCAGAACATCCAATATCTGATTTTGTCCGCCGTGTCACCTGCTGCCTGAGCTGTTGTGTCCAGGTAGCATGTGAACCGTTCACAAGCAGGGACAGGATCCTCTGTCGGTGGGATAATATCTCCCAGTTGTGACACTTTCTGTTGGTGGTCTTTACTGTCCTGAAGTTTCCTCAAAGCTGTCTTCTTACCAATTCCACTGAAGGCACTCATCGTGTCACTTACTGTTAGTGCATGCAATGATGGGAGTGCTTTGCATACTTCTGGACCAATGGCCAAGACTGTTTCGTGGATTGGTATGTGTCGTAACTTTTGCTTTATTCCAGTACGAAACCAAAAAAATAAAATAAATGAAATCCGTCAAAATCTCAGATTTACGCCTCGGACACCACCCCCCTCATAGAAAAGTGGCTGCCATTTATTGTTGCTGCCGCAATTCAACTGTACATCAGGGCTGGATTTGTTCTATAGATGCTCCCCAATCACCTAGAAGTGACAAACCAACTGTGTAGTGGGTGTTGCACGAAACCATTTTGAGCAGATTCTGGCTCCTGGACTATAGGCTGGGAATATGAACGATGGAGGATGGCCATTCTTTGCCTGACTTTGGAGATGAGTTTTGCAATATTGTCAGACCACGAGAGTTACCTGCTGATTATGAGGCCGATAACTTCAAAGAGATTGAACCTTTTCTTGAGGTTGACCATAAAAATAAATAGGTGGGTTTTTTTTTTTTTTTTTTTTTTTTTGTATACTGAATCGAGGCTCGTGAAAGAGCTGACATTTACTTCACAAACAAATCAACCAGACAAACAAAATATATAAAAAGAGGGAGCGGAAGACAAGAGAATGGGAAGCACACAAACACTTGAGAGCACACAACATTTGAGAGCAGGGAGATGTGTGGGAGGGAGAGGGCTCGGGGGGAGGAGGCGTGGGAAGGGGTGGGGGGGTGGGGGATGGGAGAAGTATAAAACACAAGGACACCAACGACTTCCAGGTCAGAAGTTAGTATTTCAAAAAGTGGAATTGGGGTGAAATTATCGGGGATAGAAAAGATCAAGGTTTTGGATGGGGGAAGATAAGAGATGGTGGTGAACAGCTGTTTTAAAGACCTGGAGGGTGGAGTGGGATTGAAGAGAGTGAGGGAGTTTGTTCCAGAGGCGGGAGAAAAGAGGAATGAAGGAGCGAAGGTGAGCAGAGAGTCTTGATTTTGGCAGTTTAACCATAAGAGGGTTGCAGGCAGATCTTGTGCGACCTGTAGGAATATTTGCGGGACAGAGCCCAGAGAGAGCTGGGGGGGCAAGGCCAGAGAGGAGTCGGTAGAAGACGGAAAGACCACCAACCTGCCTGCGGTGAGTGAGTGAAAGGCCCTTGGAGTTAGCTTCATCGCGGGAGATTCCAATGATTCTGAATGCTTTGCTTTCAACAGCGTGAAGACGAGCTAGGTGTGAGGCAGGAGCACCAGCCCAGAGGGGAGAGCAGTATTCCATTGAGATTGGAGTATTCCATCTGATAAGGGTTCCTTCACGATCTTTCTTAAATGACAAGGTGAGAAGACAGTGATGCAGCTGCTATTTACCTGTCAGTGGGACGTGGTACTGTAATATATAATGTGCAGCGATCTGCAAAAAGGAGAGGGGTTTACCGAGCATTTGGAGAGGTCATTTACGTCGATGCTGGAAAATGCTGACCTCAAGACACTGCATTGAGGCACTGCAACAACCTATGTAGAAGAGAGCTTTCCATTGATAGCACCATGTTGATTAGTCAGAAATGAAGTCAGAAGTTATAAAAGAAGCCTTTATGCCGCAGGAAGCGAGCTTGACAAGCAGAAAAGTGTGCCAGACTACATGGACTACTCCCGAGACATATCTCGAGCTATTGATAGTGTGGAAATCCGCTTTGCTCTCCAAAGTCTCTGCCTATGGCATACAAAGCCAACTCCACTCTTGGCTTACTGACTTATACTCTCGTAGCCAATGTGAAACTAGAAAACGGAATAATTTAATCTCCTCTTTCTGAACTTCATCAATGATCTCTCTCTGATTCTCTAGAAAATCCTCTTTATATATTTGCTGATGACTCCACCCTCTGCCGGGACATCCCTCATCCTTCAGACAGACAGGCTGCAGCATCTTCCTTCTCGTCAGACCATGACAAAATTACAAGCTCGTCAAACACTTGGAATATGTCTTTCAAACCTGACAAATCTGACTACACTCTCTCTCCCTCTCTTTCCAAAGGGACAGTCTGGCAAACCCTCTCATCTACTGTCTTACAACCCATCGACGAAGTCCAGTCACTCAAACTCCTGGATCTCACTTATAAGCTTTGACAAGAAGACTGTCAGTTGAGCCAATAGAGGCAGAGGAGTAACATGAGAAGTTAGATGGTTATATAGTCATCCTACTGGTCCAGGAAGTAGGATACATCATGAAAATGCAAAAGTCCCCTTTCCGTGATTGGAAAAGTTTGAATGAATCTATCAATTTAAACTATGTCATGGAGTTTAAAAAGGTTAATTATGTTACACTTTTGGTTTCAATTGGAGCCAAAGTTCTGAGCTACTTATACTGCGGACCACCAAATGGTTGTGCAACATATGGTGGTGGAAGTTGGATTTGTCGAAAAAGAAAGTAGAATATCCTGCTTGGAGCCTTCGTTGGAGAAAAGAGCAGCTTCTACTTGCCCCAACGGAAGGTTAACACCCAAAACGTCATATTCCCCTTGCTCCCCACGGTAGTTAGCATATATCTGTTGGAACCCATCTGTGGATCGGTCCCATCGGCCGATGGGTCTGACCCATCTGCGGATGTGTTGTTCACCTTGAAGGAATGTGTATGCATCAATGGTGGATGAGTATGTTTATTTGAACCTAAAAATATTCTCTTATTTTTATCTTATCGACAAACGGTTATCGACAAACCACATGTCACGGACTGCTTTATAAACATTTATGACATCAATTGCTTATTTTTAGGTTCAAATAAACATACTCATCCACCATTGATGCATACACATTCCTTCAAGGTGAACAACACATCCGCAGATGACGCAGACCCATCGGCCGATGGGTCTGCATTGTCATTTCTCATGCATCCACAGATGGGTCAGACCCATCGGCCGATGGGACCGATCCACAGATGGGTTCCAACATATCAACCATCTAGCAGGAGTACCCGACGTTGCCGGGAGGAGGGGAGCAGGGGGTGGGGGAGGCAGAAGAGGGAGGGATGAGGAAGGGAGTGGGGGGAGTGGAAGGGGGAGGGGGAGAAGTGAGGGGAGAGGGAGGGGAAAGATCTACATATACATCTTTTTGTGGGGGGGGGGGGGGGTTGGTGGCTTTTACAGGCCCTTCCATTTTGGGTGAGGGAGGGGGAAAGGGAAGGAGGAAAAATTTACCCATGCAAAGAGTGCTTCATAACCTCAGAGTTGTACAGGTAAAGAACGAAATTGTAATACCCTCTGCCACCAACACCAAGTGGCGCTGCACGGTACACATTTACAAAGATAATGTACGCCCCTCTCCTGGTCCCCCACACCTCTGCATGAGGCCGTGGCCACATAGACTATGTTACCCCCCAGACAAAGTTGTATTTGTATTTGTACCCCGAGTAAAGTATAAAAGTGTTTATAGCTGGAGTACCCGGCATTGCTGAAGTGAAAAAGAAACGTTAACATATTTGAAATGAGGGCAAATATAATGGAAAAGCAATTACATCCAAATCAGAATCCATCACTAATGTCAAATCATTATTTTACCTTTTCGTTCAATATATGCTGCTGAATGTACCGTTGATCACATTTCTGATTTAAGTATGATGACGTTTAGGAAGAAGAAGAAGCCTTACCACCAACTTCTACTGCTTGTTTGATTAATTGTTTGATTATATTTGTCTTCAAATGTCTGTTAATTGTTTTGTATTTATTTATGCAAATGTGTACTTGTATATATCTGCCATTAATCAAAAAGGCTTTGGCACTATAGAGCGATACGAACTTTTTTCAAAAAAAAAAATATATGTTTTTTATTTTGCCTAAAACACTCACAGGCACTCACTGATGAACTTCTGAAAGTTTGACAAAGATCCGTTCAGCCATCTCTGAGAAAAATGGCAACACACACACACACACACACACACACACACACACACAGACCAACGGCTCTCTTATATACAGTCATGTGAAAAAGTAAGTACACCCCATGTAAAGTTTTGACTTTTTCAACATATTTCAACATACAGCTATTTTATCTTCATTTCGACAATATTGACAGATAAAGGTGATATAATATAACAAATATCATGAAACATTTACATTTTGTAGTACATTGTATAATTTAAATAAACATAAATGCAAATTTCACATGTGGAAAAAGTAAGTACACCCTTAGCTCTAATAGGTGGTATTGCCCCCTTTGGCAGAAACAACTTCAAGTAGGCGTTTCTTATAACTGTCTACCAGTCTCTGACATCGACTGGGACATATTTTTGCCCACTCCTCCATGCAGAATTCTTTCAGCTGTGCGATGTTTGAGGGGTTTCTTGCATGCACAGCTCGTTTCAAATCCCCCCCACAACATCTCGATGGGATTTAGATCCGGGCTTTGACTTGGCCATTCCAGAACCCTCCATTTCTTTCTTTTCAGCCATTCCTTGGTGGATTTACATGTATGTTTAGGGTCATTGTCATGTTGCAAGGTCCACCTTCTGTTGAGCTTCAACTTTCCGACAGATGGCCTCACATTATCCTCAAGCACCCTCTGGTATAATGAAGAATTCATAGTGGATTCTATGATGGTGAGCTGCCCAGGCCCTGATGCAGCAAAGCTGCCCCAAAACTTAATATTTCCACCAACATGCTTTCCAGTTGGTATCAGGTTCTTGTGGTCAAATGCTGTCTTTGGTTTTTGCCAAACATGTCTTCTGGTACTGTGGCCAAATAGCTCTACCTTTCACTCATCTGTCCAGACCACATTGTTCCAGAAGTGCTGGTCTTTGCCTAGGTGTTCATTGGCAAACTTTAGTCTTGCCCTGATGTTCTTTCTGGACAGCAAAAGTTTCCTCCTGGCACACCTCCCATGTAGATCAAATTTGTGCAGCCTCTTTCTAATTGTAGACTCGTGCACTTTGACATCAACAGTGGCAAGAGCTACCTGTAGGTCCCGTGATGACATTCTGGGGTTCTTAGAGACTTCTTTCAGCATCTTGCTGTCTGCTCTCGGGCTGAACTTGCTGGGGCGGCCTTGCCTGAACAAGTTGGCAGTTGTTTGGAATCTTCTCCACTTGTAGATGATCTTCCGGACAGGCGAATGATTGATTTCAAATTGTTTGGAGATCTTTTTAAATCCCTTCTCAGACACGTAGGCATCTATAACTTTCTTTCTGAAGGCCTCAGAGAGCTATTTTGATCTAGGCATGGTGACGCCGCACACTTCAACAACTAAGAGCAAACCAAACTAAATGTCTGAGGTTTAAATAAGACAGGTTCCTCCAAGATCTTCTCTAACGATGTTCTAATCATTTGCACCTGAGCTGGTGCACTTGATTCTAATTTTAGGTATTTGAAGTAGTGATAAATGTAGGGGTGTACTTACTTTTTCCACATGCGAAATTTGCATTTATGTTTATTTAAATTATACAATGGACTACAAAATGTAAAAGTTTCATGATATTTCTTGTATTATATCACCTTTATCTATCAATATTGTTGAAATGAAGATCAAATAGCTGTATGTTGAAATATGTTGAAAAAGTCAAAACTTTACATGGGGTGTACTTACTTTTTCACGTGACTGTAGTAGATGTGCTTTTGATTCCATCCAATAGATGGATTTATCATTTGCAGAAATCTGAGTTGAAAACTTCACAAATTGGGTCAGTTCCACTGAGTCGCTCACCTAAGGCCTTATACTAGTTTGGATCAATGACATCTGCCTCATCACAGGGAATAGTTCCACTTCTCATCACCACAAGGATTCAGCAATTCCATGAATGCGCTGACAAGATCACATAAAGCGTACTAACCAAGGATGTTCCAATTTTCTGTCAAATCAGCCTTGCTGAGACTACAGCTCTGAGGAATGCCAAACCCCTGAGAAGAACCTCATTTCGAAGAGGAAATCACCCTCATTAGAAAACAACATGAGCAGGTAACGCTAACCGTTTCACTCTATAAAAGTACTAGTACCCGACTGCAAAGCCGCAATGAGCCGGCGAAGCCAAAGCCTCTTGCCACTATTTTACCCATCACGATGGCATCAGTAGGTTAGGTAGTTGGTAGTAGGTAGGCGTAGTAGATACTGTACCTAGTTCAAAATGACACCATTTGCATTCTGGATGAGATTAAAATTTATAAAATTTACTTCTTGAATAATTCGGTGAATTCCGTCTCAACTTCGGATATTTCCGGCCGTGAAAAACTATCCCCTACGGCCGCGAGATTTCAAAAAAATAATTCTTCATCAATTTTAGAATATTTGACTCCGTTTTCAGCCTCCGAAACGCGGTAATAAGCTTTTTGGAAATACTTTTTCAAATGCTCGAATCTCATTGGTTCTGGTGTTTGGTGACGATTTTCGTTGAATATAACCAGGGCCCGTGCAGGCCCTGGGAACGAGGTTGGTCTTAAAGTATTTTAATTACAAATTAGGGGTGCATCAGATTGTGAATCAAAAAAAGACGGGTGAAACAAACTCCTATTGAACTTTTTCGCAATTTTTATGCATACTTCCGCATCCGCAACATGGCGGCCTCCATGGAGCGATTTGGTTTTTGAAATATTTTTTCAAATGCTCGAATCTCATTGGTTCCGGTGTTTGGTGACGATTTTCGTTGAAGATAACCAGGGCCCGTGCGGGCCCGGGGAACGAGGTTGGTCTTAAAGTATTTTAATTACAAATTAGAGGTGCATAAGATTGTGAATCAAAAAAAGATGAGTGAAACAAACTCCTATTGAACTTTTTCGCAATTTTTTATGCATACTTCCGCATCCGCAACATGGCGGCCTCCATTGAGTGATTTGGTGCGTCAATGCTTGGAATTCTCAAAGGATCCAGCAAAATCTGATTTTTCAACATAATACGTACGCGTTCATTCACAACACCGGCTTCGCCGGCTAATAGATCACAAAAAAATCCAGAAATCCTAATTTCTTTAATATGGATCAATGTTGAGCTTTTTCTCACACAGAATCTTTCATACATCTTTTGGAATGGAGTGGAGTGAAATTCAGGATAAGCTCTCAAGATGTCTAGAATACACTAATGCCTCGCTTAGCGCTACCCCATAAAACGCTAATTTGTTATAGAGCTCTTTCTCCTGGAGAAAATGTAAAAAAAGAAGAAAAAAAAAAGACGAAAATCCATAAAATGAAGTGTTTGGTGAGTAAATGCACTTGTGGCCAATGTGTGTATGCACACGCTCTGAGCCAATCAGCACTCTTTACTTTGCCTTGGTCTCTCTCTCTCTCTTTCTGCCTTATTTTTGTTTTACTTGTGAACATTTTAGTCCCATAATGACTGGAAAAAGGCCTGTAAGTGTTACTGCTACAAAGCGACAAAAAGTGTTGACGCGACAAAAGTGTCAAGGAAAAGCATCACTTTGGATGTGAAAATGCAAGTGTTAAGATCAAGGTGGGTGAGTGTCATGTGGAAGTGGGTCATACGTTAAACATCGACCATGAGAACAATTCTCAATAATGCAGACAAGATAAGAGCTTCTGCCCAGGCACCACTCGGTTAACTGAAACAAAGTTAACTCGTTCAAGGAGAAGTTTGGCGGAGACGATGTTGAGCCAATTAATTAATCGGTTTAGGTCCCATTATCTACAGGCTTTCCAACTGATTGCTGAACCTTTCATTTTGTGGTAGACCCAAGAATGTCTCCACTCCATGCAGACTCACTTTCCCCTTCAAAAAATGTTCTGTATAACCTCTACAGAGCCTCTGTAGAGATGATAACCTCTACAGAGCTCAATATATGGGACCTATTGAAATTATAGAGAACACTGACGAGAGGTTGGTTGTTCTATATAAATTGCTGAGATGTTCTACAGAAGATCAACTGTAGAGAATGGGTGTTCCATAAAATTCATTAGATGTTTTACAGAAGATCTATTTAAATAATTCTAAAAATTCTGATGTGAAATGATGGATCGAGGTTTCATCCCATGTCACATCTTCTTCATTAAATTATCTCTGTCCCCTGCTCGCATTCAAAGAACTCTGCTGTTATGAACAGGAAGGGTCCTTTGGTACCAATTGTGCACGCATCTTACTATAATTCACCAAATGTCTGTCTGTCCGTCTGTTCCCAGGTACCGCAAAAACGGCTGAACCGATCGCAACGAAATTTTGGGTGGGTAATCCTGAGACCCCCTGGAGCAAAATAGGCTATATTGTTTTTCCAAATTTTTCCCAATTTTCCAATTTTTCCAATTTCCAATTTTTCCAATTTTTCCAATTTTCCAGTTTTTCCAAACACGATGGAATAATATTTACCGATATGAACAGTGGTGTGGCTTTTATTGAAATTCTACAAATACTGTTTATGATTTTGATGATTTGCGTGTGATATGATTTAATGGATGTTTGTATAAATCGTTTAAAATAAATAAAAAAGCCTTCAATTTCTGATATTTTGCCTTTTCATTTGGGCCTCCCAATTGAAGCTCCACCCATAGGGCGGGTACCGTTGCTAGTTTTATTTAATTTTAACTGAGAATAAATATTTCCACACTTACAGCACTGACCTCAAATTCTTCTGCAATTACACAGATAGTTACTGGAGATTCTCTAAAATTAGCTGTTCACCACGTTTTATGTTTCCTTGTTCACACTAGTTCACAGCCTTTTTTTTTTTTTTTTTTTTTTTTTACTTAAAGCACCATTTAAACACAATTCTGGGAAAGATCAAATGAAAGATCATCATCAAATTATGCAGACATTTTCTTTTGAATTCCAGATGCTTTTATAATCTTCTTCACAAATAACTTATTGATGCTTTTGCCCCACAACACACGTGACTATATGGTGGTTGCTATCTTAGTTTACCACATAATGCTATCAGCAGTGTTTCTGTCATTTCCTGTATAAGTTGCTCAAGGTAGACAATACCATTGTACAATATTTCATCAAAGAGTATTATTTGTACACTAGTAAAAAGCCCATCCACCTGGTGTTGGCTTAACGGTTAAGGTGGCTGGCTTAAGATCACAAGGTCCTGAGTTCAAGCACCTGTCAGCTGGTGAATTAACACCAGGTGTGTTGACTCAGCCTGTCATCCTGCTGAGGTCAGCAAAAGGAGTACCAGCTCACTGGGATGAATGAGCCATTTGAGTATCCTGTGTTGGAGTGGTGACCCATCCAGAATTCTGCCCAATAGCCAAGAAACTGCTCTGGCATGGCAGACCTATGCATCTGAAGTTGCAAAAAGGAGTGTTCATCATCGTCTAAAAGCCTGTCAAATATACAACAGGCATTTTAAGGCCATTTTCCCTGCAAGAGTGGGGGTTAGCCTTGCGGTCCCCATGACAATCTTCTCTATTTTGCCCTATTTTCTGCATCTCCGCTTGTTAACCCCCTTGCCCGCATTTCTTCTTCGACCATCTTTAGCCAAGTCTTTCTCGGTCTTCCCCATCCTCTACTTCCTTCTACATTCATTTCCATCACTCTTCTCAACCAGTCACTTTCATCCTTCCTCAACACATGACCAAACCCTCTCAGAACTTCCCTAATACTTAGGGTGGGACCACTTGTCCCTGTAGTCCCATGAATAGCGGTCTCCTTCTCGGCCACTACTTTGCCAATCCTTCCTTCGGGAGCGGCCGTAACTCTGGGAGCCTCCATAGTAATATCGATTGCGGCCACCACCAAAACTACCGCCCAGTTGTCCTCTCCTGTAGACCTCTCGACGTCTACGAAATGCCTTCCCTACTGTTATGGTCCGACCCTCCAAATCCTTGCCATTCCAATTCTTCTCTGCCTCTCTGGCGTCTTTTGTGCTGGCAAACGTGACAAAGCCGAACCCTCTTGACTGTTGCGTTTCCCAGTCTCTTACCAACCGCACTTCCACCAGCGGCCCATATCTGTTGAAGACAGAGGTCAGAACTTCTTCCTCTGTTTTGAAGTTCAGTCCCCCTACAAATAACTTGGCACTTTTGTCACCATCCCGAGCTGGTGTGGCGTTATTTTCCCTGCTGGGCTCTTTACCAACCCTCAGGTTACCATAAACTTGACCCCCGGCCAAATCATTCCCGATAACCACAGATACACCCTCTACCGGAAGCGTGGCTTGTAAACCGACGGTGACCGGTCCTGACACCAAATCGGACTCCAAATGGATGACATGAAGGGGAGCACTAACACCGCCCCCGATCCCCTGTAAACGAACACTATCCCCCGTTGCCGTCTCCTCGGACCATGGCAAAATGCCTTCAAGCATTAAAGATTGATGTGCCCCTGTGTCCCTCAATATCCTAACCGGTTTCCGGTTAGTCGAGGCTCCATCCCGTGACACAAACCCCTCTGAAATAAATGGTTGGTAACCCTTTTGATGGCGATTTCTCACAATGGCCATTGCGTTTGGAGTCGTAGTAGTCGGACTCCGCTCTGGGTCTTCGCTTTTCATGCGGTAACAACTGGACATCAAGTGTCCAGGTTTCTTGCAAAAATCGCAAGTAGGCCCGGAGGAAAAACTCGTGGTCTGCCTCGGGCCCCCCGAACTATAAGTTTGTCTTGGGCCCGCATCCCTCTGATTTCGAACAGGTGGGGTATCATAGTTGTCCCCATAATCATCTCGAGGCCGCCGCCATGTATGGTCGTTCTCCGCACCTGCTGTTCCCCACCTCCCCTGCGGAGATCTAGGCGAGGAGTTAGGTTCGTGGACCCCTATTCGGTGGGTTAAGGCATAATCATCTGCCA
Source organism: Myxine glutinosa (assembly GCF_964187855.1). Lineage (NCBI taxonomy): Eukaryota > Metazoa > Chordata > Myxini > Myxiniformes > Myxinidae > Myxine > Myxine glutinosa. The sequence continues at coordinate 40,514,558 of NC_136263.1, forward strand.
TGGTGGCTGCGTCCCACAACTTTGGTACTTTCTTTTCCTGCAGGTACACTTTGATGTCCTCGTGGACACACTGCTGGAATTCCTCCACCAGGATCAAGTCCCGCAATGTTTCGAAGTCTTTCCCGACTCCTTTTGACTCACACCACCGATCAAACATGTTTTCTTTCACTCTGGCAAACTCCACATGGGTCTCACTCTCCCTCTTCCTGGCATTCCTGAATTTTTGCCTGTAAGCTTCCGGAACCAACTCATAGGCCTTGAGGATGTGCTTCTTCAGTACCTCATAATCTGCACATTGGTCCATTGGTAGCGCCGAATAAATCTCTTGAGCTTTCCCCACCAGCACACTTTGCACGAGTATGGTCCAGGCCTCCTCCGGCCAGTTTAATTGTCGAGCCACTTTCTCAAAGTGTGGAAAAAATTTCGCGACTTCCTTTTCACTGAACGGTGGAACCAGCCTCACATGTCTGCCCACATCCCAGGTTTTCTGGTTAGGTGTCGACCCCGTCAGCAAGGGTGGTGCCTCTCCCCGTTCTCTCATTAACTCCAGCTCCTTGAATTTGATTTCTTGCTGAAGCTCCATGTCACGTTCCTTTAATTCCCTTTCCGCTTTTCTCTCCTCTGCTTCGAGGTCCCTTGCAGCTCTCCTCTCCTCTGCTTTTCTCCCTTCTAACCTTTCCTGGAGTTCTCGTTCCACTCTCCTTTCCTCTGCTTGTTTCTCTTCTCTCCTCGCTTCTGCTTTCCTTTCTTCTTCTTTTAACCTTTCCTGGAGTTCTCGTTCCACTCTCCTTTCCTCTGCTTGCTTCTCTTCTCTCCTCGCTTCTGCTTTCCTTTCTTCTTCTTTTAACCTTTCCTGGAGTTCTCGTTCCACTCTCCTTTCCTCTGCTTGTTTCTCTTCTCTCCTCTCTTCTGCTTTCCTTTCCTCTTCTGATCTTTCCTTTTCTGCTTTCCTTTCTTCTTCTGCTCTTTCCTTTTCTGCTTTCCTTTCTTCTTCTGCTCTTTCCTTTTCTGCTTTCCTTTCTTCTTCTGCTCTTTCCTTTTCTGCTTTCCTTTCTTCTTCTTTAATCCGTTCCTGGCTCCGTAATTGCAACTCCAGTTTCCGGAGCTCAACATCTTCTGGTTCTTCGGGTAGCCACTCCCAGGCTAACTCGTCCCATGTTCCTAATCCCACCATAGATTGTATCACCGTGGCCTGCAACTCTGCCTTCCTCAAATTAGTTCGGACCTCCAAGTTAAAATGTTTGGCCAATTTCAAGAGGTCCGACTTTAGTAACGCTCGGAACTGTGCCTCACTCGGTGTTACCGCAAAGTTCTGTGCCACAAACGCCATGGTGACTATCGTTAACACCTGTTAACCTTCACCCAAGACTTTACCCCAATTTCCCCAAAAAATTTCCAATTAATACTTAATTAATAAATTTTAATTAATAAAAATATTATTTTATTATTTTATACAATTTTAGATCCCGGACGAGCCCCCAATTCTGTTACGTGGTCCCCTCGGTGAATACCTGGTCTCGGTGACCCCCGGACCGTGAGAGGAACTTCGCCAGAAAGTTGTATTATATATGCGCTTTCGCCACGCAATCCATATGAATTCCACCCAAGAGAAAACTGATGTTCAAGGATATATTTCAATGGTAATGACACCATACAATTTCAATGATACAACCACGGAGATTTTCCCCGAGCAATCGATAGCAAACAACCATCTACAATTCCCAATCCACAATCAATCCCCTATATGATTAAGATGGCCATCTTATATATGTGTGTTCACTTCGGTACTCACGACCCCCTTTTGGTCTCTGCTCCTCACAATGTCTCTGGGCCCCTCCTGACCAAGATACTGGTCGGCGTCGCCGCACTCGGGCGGTTGAACGAACCCCGGGTGGACGTTTTTCCACCGGGCAGGTATCGTACCAGGCACCGTGGCTGCAGCCCCTCGTGGCCACGCGAAGCGGGTACGGTAAAGCAAGTCAAAAGCCCCACGCCGCTTGCAAGGCGCGTTAGGCCCCAAGGTGCGACCCGCACGCGTCTGTTTAGACGGTGCCACGAACGGTGCCCGACGCGGGGTCGATGCACGGCCCCACGTCAACTTGACGTCTCCACCGGGCAGGTACACGTCCCGGTAATTCCTCTCGCCAGACGGGCTTCGGAACGCCGCTTTTCCACGCAGCGCAAGGTCGATCCCACCTTTCGTCGGAGCGGGGCGAGGAAGAAGACTACTCGTCGCTTTCTTCCTCGTGTCTTTTTCTCTTCCGTTTCCGGTCACTTCCGTTTCCGGACACTTTTCAGAAGGGCTCCTGACCCTCCAACCACAACAACCCTTTATCTACTAAACATGGATAAGCAAAGACCTGAATGGTAATTCACATACATTCACATAAATATGTAACACCATCTTTAGCCAAGTCTTTCTCGGTCTTCCCCATCCTCTACTTCCTTCTACATTCATTTCCATCACTCTTCTCAACCAGTCACTTTCATCCTTCCTCAACACATGACCAAACCCTCTCAAACTGTTTCTCTTCACAGCATCAATCACAGGCTCTATTCCCATCATCTTTCGCAATTCATCATGTGTCTTCCTCTCTCTCAACGATACTCCGCACATCCACCGAACCATTCGCATTTCCACCCTTTCCAGCCTCCGTTGCTGCTCTACATTCATGACCCGTGTCTCGCTCCCATAAATCATAACACTTCTCACACATGCAGCATACACCTTTCCCTTCAGCTTCAACGACACTCCCCTCCTCGTCAGCACACCACTCAGTTCCCAAAACTTCTTCCATTCACATCTCACTCCAGCAACAGTCGCCGAGTCTGATCCACCTTCTCCATTCAGCATGTCTCCTAAGTAACAAAATGTTTTCACACCTTCCAGCTTCACGCCGTCTCCAAGATCCAACTCAACATTTCCTCCATCTGCAGCTCCCTCTGTGCACACCTTACACTTGAATGTAGCTGCCACACTGGTTAATGACCCTCTCAAGCCACTACATTTTTGATGAAACCACTCAGCGCACATTGTACATTGAATGGTATTCACTCCGACACCCTTCCTGCACACAGCACACGGCCACTTCCAAGTTCTTTCCACCTCACCACATGCTTTACCACTTGCCATCACCTTCGTTTTTCCGATATTCACCTTCAGACCTTTTGTCTCCATACATTCCTTCCACGTGTTCATCTTCTCCTTCAGTCCATCCATACTTTCTGCAATCAACACCCGATCATCTGCATACAAAAACTCCCACGGTAAACCCTCCTTTACGTTCCGAGCCAGCACCTCCATCACAGCTACAAATAGTAGTGGACTTAGTACCGAACCCTGATGCACTTCCACCTTCACCTCAAACTCACCACTGTTACCGTCCTTCGTCCTTACAGCTGTGCACGCTCTTTTGTACATTGCCATCACTACTCTGATCAACCATTCCTCCACTCCTAACTTCCTCAATGCCCATGTCACTACTTCACGTGGAACCCTATCGAATGCTTTCTCCAGATCAACAAACCCAAGAAACAACTTCTTCCTCTTCTCCATGTACTTGTCCTGCAACTGCCTCACAATAAAAAGCACGCCTGTCATTCCTCTTCCTGACATAAATCCAAACTGCATTTCTTCGATCTTCACTTTCTTCCTTATCCTCCTCTCCAACACCCTTTCCAATACCTTCATTCCATGCTCCAATAACTTTATCGCTCGATACGAGCCACAGTCCAGAGGGTCATCTTTCCCCTTGTATAGAGGGATGAGGGTACTCAGTTCCCAATCCACTGGAATGCGGCCTTCTTTCACCACCAGATTGCAGATCTCTGTCATTCTCTTCACACCCCAATTTCCCGCTGCCTTCAGCATATCTCCCACAACTCCTGTCGAACCTCCCGCCTTGCTACTCTTCATTGCTTTTATCGCTTCCTCAACTTCCTTCTCGGTTATCTTCTCTGCCGGTCCTAAAACTGGGTTACTCTCTTTGTTGCCATCCCATTCATTCTCTGCATTCAACAGTATTTCCATATATCTCTTCATAAAAGCCAGTCAAATATGACGGGTTGAAACAGCTTATTTGACAGTGCAGCTTCTTGAGCGGGCCAAAGTCTGGAGCCTTGGCTTGGTGTCATGTGTGCTTATATACTTTATTTATCAGACATTATACGGATGTAAATGAACACTCGTTTTACACTGCACGTATTGTACATCACGTGCAGCGAATTTCACCTCCCTGCACCTCATATTTATTGTTATTTAAAAAAACGCTTCTGTACACCGCCCTTGAGGCTTGGTTTGCAAGCTACCGTCTGCAATTCCAATATAAGAGTCATAATTACTCTTTCATGGAAAAAATGTTTTTAGAGTTTGTTTTATCCTCAAAAATATACCGTAGTGAACACACATTCATGTTAAAAGATTGGCCTTTAAAACCTACCCTTATGAAGGGGGACAGACACTGTACAAACACAAAAACTGACACTGTTTTACATGGTAGATGTTCGACATTAAACAGTACACATCGAAGTTGAAATGCTTTTATATCTATAAGAGACCAGGATGATATTCACAAAATATGATTGAATATATGGTTGGAAACATATTTTCAAGATAAGCAACCCATACTCTTCAACGACATGGCAATTCTCCAATAATTTATGAATAAAAAATATCCAATTTCGTCTTTTGTAAGCACGTTGTAATGGAGGGAACAAAGCTATCACGAAGGCTCAATGCGCTCGGAAGAATTAATTTTTGTCAATAAAGTGTGTCTACTAATGCAATAAACCATTTATAATGAATGAGAACTGGAAATTCAAAGAATAACCAAAAATATAGAATTCCAATGTGGGTAGTTGAGCAGGTTTAGAAAAAACGGCTCATGGAGGAAATTCAAATATCATTACTAGGGTAGCTCAATAGTAAAATAACAATTTGAAAACACCTTCAAAATGGAGATTAAGTTTTCTGACACCACCTCGTGTGACAAACCTTTCCCTCTTTTCTTTCTCTGGAACTACATGTGTTTCTGAAGATATTCCAGGATTCCATGTTATGGAATCATTATACCTACAGCTTATGTGAATCCGGTAATGGTTATATCAAGTGATGTACACCTGGATATATTTGGTTAAAATTATGGTGAAAACATCAGAGCTGCAAAAACATAAGAATATTGTCAATAATCACGATTCCTCCAGAAAGTATTTCATTTGAACCAAAACAAATAATGAGAATTATAAAGGAGAATGTTAATTAATCCCACTTCTGACACCAGTCGCGTGATGGTTAGATTGTCTGCTCTGAGACTGGGAAATTAGCGGTACGAACCCTGGCTGAGTCATACAAAAGCCTTCAAAAATGGCAGGTGTGGTACCGCTTCATTGTTTGATGCTCAGCCTATATATAAAGGATGGAGCATGGACAAACAACCATATGTTAACAGTCATATTGCAGGCCTTGATTGGCCTCCCCCTTTGTTGAAGTTTTTTACGTAAACACCAACAGGATGCATTTAGATGAACACACTCATGAATGGGGTAACCGCATCCCAAGTCCTGGTGCCAGTTATGGGCCTAATTGGTTGGGGGTAAACAGGCCGTTTGACCAAATGTTAGTGGAAACAGGTCTCATGCCACAATGTTGGTAATAGAATACGAATTCTACATTTACAATTTTCACACTTCAACCAAATTACCCAGATTATCTTCAACCTACCCTTAATGTGGAATTTGACAGATGATGGCCTGGCAGATGGCAGATTATGGCCAGATATAATATGATCAAGAGAAATATATTACTTTTTAAAGTGTTTGTTTTTTTAAAACTACATGAAGATGGACTTTTGTATCCAGTCCAATGTGTTATTTTTACCCTCACCAGAGGAGAGGTATTGCATTTAAGTCCGTTTGTCTGTTTGTTTGTTTGTCTGACTTTGTTTGTCTGTTTGTCTATCTGTTTGTCTGCACATCATTTGCCAACGTAAACTACAATTTTTACACATTATGGTTTTTTTCAACAGAGAAAGTTTATAAAGTATGTACAATTAGAATCAAAGTACGTCCATAAAGTATGTACGATACAATTAAAATGCGAGTTGTCTATAAAGTACATACGATAAAAACACACAAGCAAAGTCTGGGTGAGGGTATGCAATCTTTGATTGCTCGTTCTAGTTTGATAAACTGTAATGTACACTTTATTACCACCGGTAAATGCTTTACCTACAGCTTTGTCAAATGCTGCCTTTAATTTAAAGATGTCGTGAAGCCAAGTGAAGGGCATGGCCTGGACGGAGACATGAAGGACATGCCTGAGCAGAGAGGGCCTCAACCGGCAATCCATAGTTAAGAGCTTACTGGCCATAAGGCATTAATGACCTAAGTCGAAAGAATAACTTGAGGATCATCAGCCTACCTCAAGACAAGAATGACGACTGTCTTGCACTCACCACAACGCTACTGGAGGAGAAGTTTGGTGTGAGTTGGATCAATTTAACCCTGAAGGGCCAATGATTAAGGGCAGGCCATAGAACCTCCTCGTTAAACTCAAATTGCTATCAAGAAAATATACACATCCTTCGACACCAACGTTGGGTCCTCGATGAGTCTCATACTGCTGTGCTGAAGACATCACTCAAGAATATCTTCAAGAAAAACGCCGAAGGTCAATGCAGGTTACCACGGCTCACCAGGAAGGAAAGAAATAGCGTTTTATCGCTGGAAACAGTGACGATGCAGTTGTGTTGGCTATGTTTTATCGAACATAATGGAATCTCTGCTACCTTGCTTGTTTCACCTGCTACTGCTGGAAAACCTGCTGGCAAATACAACAAATACTTTCTTTGCAACTTTTCCAAGACAGTTGTCCTGATGACCATGTTTAATGATATTGTTACGTTTGTGAGGGTATGCTTGGTTTGCAAGCCACCGTCTACAATTCCAACATAATTACCTCTTTAATGGAAAATGTTTTTCGAGTTTGTTTTACCCTCAAAAATAGATCGCAGTGAACACACATTAGTGTGAAAAGATAGGCCTTTAATACCTACCCTTATGAAGGGGCAGACATCTGTACAAACACACAAACAAACTGACATTGTCTTTTATATGGTAGATTATCTCATGTAAAACTAACAAGAATGAATATCCTATTGAACTTATGGATGGAGAGGATTCCACAAATATGCCTGAGTCTTTAAATTCTTATTTTGTTAGCATTGGCTCTTTTCTAGCAAATGTTTTCTTTTATGTTGAAGGCTCCAGTCCCAGACTATATAGTTCTTATCAAGGCCAGGCCTTAAATAAAATAAGTGCAATAATTGCAACGTAATTCGAGCGGGTCGAGTTTTGAGGTCAGATTGGCATTACTTTGGATTCAATTCTATCCAATAAGTATGTGGAGCTAGAACCTCCCCAGATGTGAGAACAGTACTCTATACAAGGATGAATCAATCAATTATATAGTTGAAGCAACTGTTGAGAGGAAAATAATCTTCAACATCTGAATAGGACTCCGTTTCTTTGAGGCAGACTTAGCTATTTGTGTAATGTGTGGATTCCAGGAAAAATTTGATGTTAGGGTAATACCTAGTAGGTTTATTGTATTTCATGGTGTAATTGTGGAGCTTTCAAAGGAGATTGGAGAGTTGAGAGGAGTTTTAGAGAGAGAGATGGGAAGAAATTGAGTTTTAGAAGCATTAAGCTTAACCTGATTACATTTGCCCCACTGGGATATCTTGTCCAAATCCGAATTTAAAGAGGTGGCTTTGATCAAATGAGATGTAGATCAAGTGAGGGAAGATGGTGCAGATGGGAAAAACATGGAGGAATGTAATGTCGAGTCATTAGCATGTGCGTGCATTTGGTTATTTGTAGAAAAAATAAGGTTATTGATAAAAAAAACAAGGAAGAGTATTGGAGACAGGACAGAACCTTGAGGGACACCGCTGATGATAGGGAAGGAGGGAGATGTTGAGCCATGGACAATTAGAGATAGAGCGGTCAAAGAGAAAGCTCGATATGAGAGAGCAGAGTGAAGGAGCAAAGCTGAAAGAGGGAAGCTTGGATATCAGATCCCGATGCCAAACTCTGTCAAAGGCTTTTGAGATAAAGACCTCCAACTAAGGATTCTCCAAAATGTCTCAGAGAAGATGCCCAGACATTTGTAATGTAAGAAAGGACATCACCGGTAGATCTTGCCTTGCGAAAGCCATATTGATGGTCAGATAGAAGACTGTGGGATTCAAGATGCTTGAGAAAATGGGAATTGAGAAGAGGTTCAAAGACTTTGGAAATAGTAGAAGTCAGAGCAATAGGACAATAGTTGGAAGGCATTGAACAATCACTCTTCTTTAAAATAGGCTATAGTAAGGAAATGTTTCCAGGAAAGAGGAAAAGTTTGGGTTTTTAAGCAAATGTGAAACAAACGGGCAAGCACGGGCGCAAGTCCTGAAGCACACTCCTTTAAGACACGAGGAGGAATGCCATCTTGTCCGTACACCTTGCTTGTGTCCAGAGAGAGGAGTACTTTTTTGACTGCATTGAAAGAGATTATAGGGAGGGGCATAGGATTGATAAGGGGTGCATCAGAGGGAGATGGAATGTTAGTCATCCAGTGTGGAATTGGAGGAGAAAAGAGAAGCAGAAAGAGTTGCTTTATCAGTCGGAGAGACAGCGATAGTATCATTGGAACGGAAAAGCAGAGGAAAGGTAGAGCTACAGGAATTGTTGGAGATACTTTTAGCTCAAGACCAGAATTATCTATTAATTGAAGAAGATGACAGGTTTCCAAATTTATTTTTGGTAAAGAAATGCTTCGCCTCACGAATAACATGTTTGCAATGATTTCTAGCAGATATAAAAGCTGAATGCGAGTCAGAGGAAGAAGAGATTTTCCATGTCCGATATGCACCATGCATTTCACGAATGGCCGCAGAGCAGGGATTATTGAACCAAGAGTTGGTAGGAGAGGTAAACTTGAAAGAGAAGGGGATATAAGCCTCCATCCTGCAACAATAACTTCAGCTATACGTTCAGCAAAGATCGAGGCAGCGCCCGAGCAGAGGCAGTAGTCTTTCCCGGGAAAATCAGAAAAGAAGTTTCCTAAACCAGTCCAGTCAGCTCTATTGAATTTCCAATACTGGAATTTCGTTGGAGCAGTTGGTGGAGAAGTAGTTGTGAGTAAAGAGGGAGACGTTTACAAGATTGTGTTCAGAAGAACCACTTGGAGGTGAAATTGTGTAGCTACAATGCAACGGATTGGAGGTGAATAACAAATACTAAGTATTGGAAGAGTGGTCATGACGATAGTTTGAGTGAGACAGAAAGTAAGAGCAGCAATCCAGACACGGAGAGTATAAGATGGTTGGTCCCTTCACAGCACTTGCTGCACAACCTATTAGCAACAAGTGCTGTCTGCCACACGAACACATTGTCTCTGCCCTGCTGACTACCAGTTAGGTGGATGAGGTCAGGAATAATAAATTATTGACCCCAGATATGACATATAATGGCCGTGAATTTAAAATATGTTGAAATGAGGAGGGGAGAGTAAAGGAGTATAAACAACTGTAGTGCCATGCGCTAATAGTTATTTAAAACAAAAATACATACGCTAGGGATTGGGATGGACAGGATTCCTTAATTAACCTATCCTAAAGGTCTCGAGTATATGACAGAAGACAGCAGTGGAGAATGAGACGAGATGAAGGAGTACTGGCCACGACCCAGGCATAAGTCGTGCAGTCAGACAACTGGTACTTGGATTTCTGGCCTTCACTCCACAAAACAAGTCACACACAGCTGCGGGAGATGGCAGGAGGTAAAGGGAAAATAACAGCAGAGAGCACAATCCACGTGGCAAAGCAATGACCCGCTTCTCTAGGACCATCTTTCCAGAACCGTTCCTCCAGCATTGCTCTCCAAGCAGAAACCAGCAGAGGCCAACAGAACACTCTCCCTTTCAGAACCTGTTACTTGTCTATGGATGGCCTTTTATTGAGCTGCCCAACGTCCTGCCCAGTGAGGTGGACAAGCCTTGCTGTCTTGGCACCGATTGGTGGAGGTGGTGTTAATTTCCCTCCACTACCCGCAAATATGCCAGAACATTCTCAATGTTGTGGGATTATATTTAAACTCAAGCCTAGTATGCATCGTAAGGCCATAATTCTGATAAATGTACATAAAATAGAGATTACGATTGATAAAACATTAAATAAGGGTGAATGAAACGGTGGGGAATCAGAAACTAACAATGTGGGGAATATCAATGCATATTCCTATTAAGTTTATTTTACCACATGATAATTATGCTAAAACAAATTAATGGAAATAACTATTCCAATATCTGCATTTTTAGTCCCTGGGAGTCATTTGCACATGATATGTTTAGCCCATCCCCTCACACAGCACACAGTGGGAGATGGGGTTTTGCAATCACTTCTGTGTGTGTTTGTCTGTCTGTCCAGGCCATAAGTTTTTTTTTGTTTGTTTGTTTTTCCATTTGAGCTTTTGTCATAAAGTTTTCAACAAACCTTTAATATGAGGATATGGAGAAAATAATTTCAAAAATGGGTCAAAATTTGAAAGTTATACATAACCCTTTCGAGGCCTGTCCGCAGCGTGTAAAGTGCGACACGCCACATTTTTAAAAATCACTTTCGTGTTTTTCATTTATTTATTTACCATTGAACTTCAATCTGTCTGTCCAGTCCATAACATTTTTACCAATTGAGCTTTTGTCATCAAATCTTCAACAAACCTTTATAATGAGATTATGGAGAACAAAATGAATAAAATGTACAATTTTTTAAAACTGTTTTTGCCAAATTTCGTTTGAGTACAAAGCGGACGTGGATGGGCTTTGCATTTTGAGATGCTTTCTATTTTATATTTTTCTTCATTTTATTGTTCAGATTATAGTTTTATCTGGATTGTGTAATTTACTTACGTATTTCTATGCTTTTCCTCATTTGGGAAATATCATTTCTTGTGCCATGTTTGTGTACAAGCGGTTCTCAGTGTTATTTGCTTTTTATTGCCACTCAAGGTCGATCCAATTGGCGGATTCTGCTGCCCGAAAGCTATTTTGGGTCTGTTTGCAACACTTGCCCCATAAATTCCAGGCACGATTTTCATCCTTGGGGATGATCCAGTATTTATTTTTATCCCATCAGATCTATAAAGCTGCTGTCTGTTCAAAGCTGTGACACATTAAATATAACTATATTCCTGATTTCAAGGAAGCATATTATTTATAGCTTTGCGGTGGAGAACTATGTAGTCATTTGTGCCTCCATCTTGTTAGTCTTGTGTTGCTTGAATTTATACGTTTGTTAAATTGAAGTGTCTTACAGCACTCGCTTTGCTTCTTTGTGTTGTGATAGCACATAGATAAACTGTTGGAAAATTATTCCCCAAGTCATAATAGTTAAGAGTGTAATAATAACAGATATTATTACAATATTATTACCAGAATAGTGTAATAGCAATTAACCAGAGTCAGGGATGTAATGGTTAGAGGATCCACGACCAAGGCCGATTCATACTAAGGTCTTTTAAAATAGTATGAGCTGCTTCCTTGCCTGATGTTCAACATTTGAAAGGATGGAGTATGGACAAACAACCATAAGTTGGCAACCATTGCACAGGCTTGATGGGCTATTGGTCTCCTCTTGTGATGAAGTTCTTTACAAGGGAAGTCATATTTACCTTCGCCATGGAGGGTGGAATGGAGCTCTGTCTGTCTGACTGTCTGTCTGATTATGAACAGGATATCTCACAAAGTTATGGACGGATTCGGACGAAACCTGGTGGACAGATAGTTTGTGTGGCAAGGACAAAATGATTCAATTTTGGTGAAGATCCGAATCTGGATCCAGATCAAAGAATTTTTAAAGTTATTCTTCACCACTGACTGATAGGGCTAAAACTGATGTATCGCACGATATCTCAAAAAGTTGTGGACGAGTTATAACAAAACTTGGGGGATTAGGTAGTTAGGCGACAAGAAAAGCCCATTCGATTTTAGCTCAGGTTCGGATCCAGATCCGGCCTATCAGTGGGATACAAAACGTAAACTATTCAGCCTGGTGGAGGTATGCTTTCTTGCGAGTGGCGATCGAGTTCTTTCATGTTTTCTAGTACTATTACAAACTAAATCTGCATGTTACATCCCACATATACACGCTCCTCCATGAATCTTCTTGTGTATATATATTTGGAGCAGAATGGCCAAATTTTAATGCATAAGCTAATAGGAGTGAGTTACTTTGAGTTCTCTGATAGACTGTGGCTCAAATTGGCCAAGACATTCCTCAAACTTGGTGTGAAGGGAACTTTTACTACCTTCTGTCTAAAATATATGGAATCCTTGGGCAGCAGAGGATCACCACATGTTGCTTGGGTTTTAGCAGCTTTAGCTGAACATCTCCTCTGTTATTAGTCCCCTACCGGTGTACACCGGAGGGGACTATAGATTTGCACTCCGTCCCTCCGTCCGTCAGTCCGTCAGTCCGTCACGCAAAGACCAGTTTTCCGGACCTTTTTTCTAAACGCTTAATGCTAATGATTTCAAACTTGGTACATGGTTTCCTCATGATAAGCTACAGATAGACTTCGAACTTCACGACGTTTCGATCATTTTTGACAAAGTTATGGCACTTTGAACTTTGGGAATTCTGATAATTCTGATGATCCTTAACTCAGTGCCATTTTAAGTTTTAATTTCCTTTAAAAAATATTTTCTCTGCAATAATTGGACCGATTGAGATCAAATTTTCACCGTAGGGGGGACTCGATCTGTGGAATATTTTAATGGTAATTATGACGTCACAGGTCACGTGGTTCGGCCACCATATTGTTTTTCGTGAAAACACGAAAACCCCTTTTTCTCTGCAACTGCTGAACAGATCGAGGCCAATCTTTGCAGGCAGAATCGCATACCCACGACGAACAAAAAAGTCAGCGAGCATGACGTCATGCGTCACATGGTTTCAGAGTTATGACGTTTTTAAGCATGAACCTTTAAAACCGAGCTCCTCCCAGCGGGCACACGACGTTGTTTCAACGTCGAATAACGGTTGGAATGAGGTCGCAACGTCGGACAACCAAAACCCAACCTGAGACTCAACATTAATATACCTACATCAAAACCCGACAGTCATTCAACGTTGTTTCACCGTTGGCAACTTGGCTCTTGAAAGTGTAACATTGTATCAACGTTTATTCGACGTTGTTTCGACGTTGGAAAAATGACGTTGATCCAATTTGCAAATCCAACTCGTTTTCAACCTTGGGTCCACGTCGAATCTTGACGTTCATTCAACGTGGATCCAATGTCTGTGCGCCTACTGGGCTCCCTCATTTTTGATCCAATCGAGGGGAAACTTCACAGATCTGTTCAGCATGTCAGTCTACTAAAACGTCCTCTTGGAATTTGCGATAGGTCACGTGGTTTGGCAGATATCGTTAATTAAACGAATTTTTTTTTTTTTAAATGGATATCTTGTTTATTCTAGAGTTCTCCTCAAGCCGCACCGCGCGCCCTCAGCCTCATCTGCGAACGTCAAAAGTGCGACACAGCGCGCGCTTTCAGGAGGGGCGGAGCCAAGCCGAGCAACATATATATGCACATCGTTCATTGATCGTGAACCGGAAAATATAATAAATTACTGATATTTAACGACTGGAAAGGTTCTTTATCAACAACTTATTTTCTCGTGCTTCTGCTGACCTGTCTGCAAGGTGTATAAATCGAAGTCCCGAGTGCGAATCACAGGTGAGCCCGTCCTGAGGTAATTAGCGATTGGGAACGATTCAGAATCTGTGGGTGAATAACCCTTGGTAAATTCCCCAACAGTTTTCCGGATGACAGACTGCCGGTAGGGGACATGTATTGCAGCGCAATACTCAGAATGCTTGTTTTACTACAGATATCTCTCCTTTTTCTTTTTACGGCATAGCACATAGGGCAAAGCCGTCTAGAACCGTGTTTGTCTGTCCGCATGTATGTATGTATGTATGTATGTATGTATTATGTCCGCTCAAACGTACACCAATCAGAGCTGAGGATTTGGTCACATGATAGGGGTAATGTGATGTCATTACGGCGGTATGACGGCTGACTCCACACACTGCTATTTTGATTTTTATACCGTTCAGACATATCGTTGAACCTGCCATGTATCACAATCTGCATGCTCTACCTTTACCTTTTTCATTCAGTGTGAAACACAAACAAACACGTGAAACACATGAAGTAAAACCCGTGAAAAATCGATATTTTACAACACTTGATTGTTATCGTGGCTGTGGTTGTTGTTTGTGGGCTCAGTCTGTGTAGTTTTATATATTTTTCTATTGCTTTGCAATAGTATAATAGATCACTACTGTATATATTATTTTATATGCTCGTTCCGTGTCCTTCTAAAGGGTTTCTACTGTCGTATAATAATAAATGTTTCCGTTCAAACTGCTGTGTGAATATACCATACATTAGCGCTTCTTCCTCTTCTTCAAACTCGCAAAGAGGCTTTTGATGAAGACCATTCCTTTCGCACTGTGCCGATGCATATGACTGCTGAAGCAGTTGCCCTGGCTGTTGGGCACAATCCTGGACAGGTCGCCACACCGACACAGAATACCTGAATGGCTGATTCATCCCAGCAAACTGGCACTCATTTTGCAGACCTCAGAAGGCCGAGTCAACCCGCCTGGCGTTAATTCAACGATTGACAGGGATTCAAACCCGGGATCATAGGATCCCAAGCCAGCACCCTAACCAAATATGCTTTTAGAACTGGCAAATTTGTGATTAAACAAACAATTTTTTTATGGCGTAGATGTTTGGTTCCTGTGTTTACAGCATTTGTCTCTCCGTATGTATGTATGTCCCTCACATTTATTCTACATATTGGGTGAGTTTTATAGCCGACAATTATGCTTCTGAAAGGTAGAATGTAATGCCAATTGGCTTTTCCAGTTGTGTTTCTTTCAACACCCTTTAGGGAACGTTCATATATTACGTCATATACTTGGTTTGGGCAAATTATCACTTGATGATTGGGGGGAACTAAAATTATGACAACAGGTGATGATATATGACAGGGGGTGGGGGTTGCATGCCCCCCCAGATCATATATAATTAAAACTTTGATTAAGGGGTCTTCAAACATTGAAGCATTTCCTATGACTACCTCCAACCACCTTAAGCCTGATGTTCTAGGGTCCTGCGTTGGAATTCCGGTCAGCTGTTGAATTAACACCAGGTGGGGTTGACTCAGCCTGTCATCCTTCCGAGGACGGCAAAATGAGTAGCAACTCACTGGGTCCTCTCTCAAGGAGGTTGGTGGCAGGATTTGCACTCCAGCTGCCGTAAAACACCTCATTCCGTAGCACACACAGTGGTGTGTGTCGGGATGGTGCTGAAGTCACTTTGATAGTGTTGACTAACTGACCAACATATAAAATAAACCATATGGTGTCTCAATGCAATCTCTTCACTTCCATGGTGACAGACAGCTTGGAGACTTAGAGTACTTCAAAATAATTTAATACGAAATAATTCAAAATCAAATTAATTCAAAATAATTTAATACTTACATTATTTTCTAACTGGTATCTCAACCCCGGTCATGCTATCCTCTTCAACTAAAGTATCAAACAAGCCCGGCTACGCCACTGTTAGACTTTCCATCTTGTTTATATACAAAGTCATGGCTCATGGAAGAGCAAAAACACAGACTGTTTAGGACGCAACAAAACAAAAGGAACAGTAAAGACAGAGAGAAACACACCAAAAGCATGGTTGAGGAACAAAATAAAGAGAGACTTGGCTAAATAATGGATGTGTGGAGGACTCAAGGGGTGGTCAAGATGGACACAGAAGCAAACTCTCAGGAAGGAAAGAGGTGGGCTTGTGGGGAAGGTTTGAACAGGGGTAGAAAAGATCATGGTTTTGGATGAGGGATGATATGAGATGGTGGTCGTGAAGACCTGGAGGGAAAAATGAGATTGAAGAGAATGTGGAAGTTGGTTCCACAGGTGGGAAAAAAGAAGAACAAATGAGTGCAGTTGAGCTTGAGAAGAGTTAAGAAGAGAATGATTGATAAGAAATTGAAATGGAGCAGGAATTCCCAAGTGTTCCTCGAGTTCTCAAGTGTTGCCAAATTCCCAATGGTTGTCCAAATTCTCAAGTGTTGCCCTAATTCCCAAGTGTTGGCCGAATTCCCAAGTGTTGGCCGAATTCCCAAGTGTTTCTCGAATTCTCAAGTGTTGCCAAATTCCCAAGTGTTGCCCTAATTCCCAAGTTCTGCCCGAATTCCCAAGTGTTGCCTGAATTCCCAAGTGTTGCCCAAATTACCAAGTGTTGCCCAAATTCCCAAGTGTTGCCCGAATTCCCAAGTGTTGCCCGAATTTCCTAATATTGACCGAATTTCTAATTGCTGGCCGAATTCCCAAGTGTTGCCCGAATTCCAAAGTGTTGGCCGAATTCCCAAGTTCTGCCCGAATTCCCAAGTGTTGCCCGAATTTCCAAATATTGACCGAAATCCTAATTGCTGGCCGAATTCCCAAGGGTTACCCGAATTCCCAAGTGTTGGCCGAATTCCCAAGTGTTGCCCGAATTCCCAAGTGTTGCCCGAATTCCCAAGTGTTGCCCGAATTCCCAAGTGTTGCCCGAATTCCCAAGTGTAGTCCTGTAAAGCAAACCAAAGTTTGTACTTTTTAATGAAACTGAAAGAGTTTCATGTTGGTAATAAATAGCATTTTGATTAGTTTTTATCAGTCCTTGGTTCAAAGTATTTTTTCTTCCAATTTAATTTGTACATTTGGTAATCTGTCTAACGAAAATGTGAATACATTTAAAGACACATGAAGATTTCCCAGCGTGTGATACAAACACATGTTCTGTCAATCTGTATCTTGTAAGAGAAGCGCGCCATGTTGAAGATCCACAAAATAATTGCGAGTGAGGAAATGGTGAAATGCACCTTCACCCCTTTCTTTGAATTGTATAGAATTTGAATTGTATTGAATTGAATGGCCAGTGGAAGGAAAATTTCCAAGTTTGCTTAAGAGATTCCGTCCTGAAACACTGTTGACATGAGGATGGTGGAGTGGTGGTGGGGATGGGGGAATGGGCTGTCTGTGTTGGGATTTACCCTGATGGGGAAGCAAGGTTGCTCGGTCATTGAAACAATCCGCATGTGCAAATATTTAAAAAAAAGAAAGAAAAGAAAAGAAAAAAAGAGGTATCAGGTGGCTGTGAGCTGTGAGCTGTGAGGTAGAGCGAAGTAAAGTGGTCCCATTGGCAATTGCCTTTCAGGCCTTATCCTGAAAAGAGTTTGGAGTAAAAAGACAACAGGGCACGGAGAGTAGAGTCATGAAGCAGAGATATGAAGATAATTGGGGCCCAGAGAGTAGGGGATACTGACCCCTCTAGGATAGATCAGTTGTGCTGGAGAGATCTGTCAGGGAACATTTCCCCATTTGGCAGTAGTCCAGGATCTGCTGTGGTCCTATCCATCCTTTAATCCAATGTACCTGTTTGCTCAACCCGATGCATTGTAAATTTCAATTTACCTTTGATACAATTGATTCTTCTTGTCTGTTTCATTAATGCACAAATTGTCCAGTCGGGAATAAAAATGGGATTAAATGGGATTAAAACGTTTTGTAAATCAGACTTGATGACTAAATTAGATATTGCTACTCATTCTTGCAACTTGGTTGTAGTGAACCTGCTCATTAAGACTTGGTCCACTGCATTGCATCATGTCCGCACACCTGGACAGATGGATACACAAGCACCGAGTTGTTAGGGTTAGGGTTAGTTGACTTTTGTCACATGTGACAATGTCACATCACATTGTCACATTGACTTTTTCTTCAAAATGATGCAATGACAACAACAGATGGTCTAGAGTCTAGACTCTAGACTCTAGAGGCATCATTAGATACTTGGGAGAAAAAAAAACAGCGGAATGTTTTGGGTAACAGCAATTGATTAATTGCTACTGGAGAAGCAGCTTTTGCTGAGCTGTAGACGCCATATTTATGACATCACTTTTGTGGGTCAATCACGAAGAAATGTCCTCCTCCCCATGGATGCTAACCTACAGAGTTTGGCCATGCTCAATCCTTTAAATGCTGAGCATCAAACAAGAAGGCAGCATGTACCATTCTAAAAACTCTTTGGTATGACCTGGCCGGTGTTTGAATCAACGTGACAATCTTCCAGACTCAGAGCCTATGCTCTAATCATTATGCCCCTGAGTCTGCCAATCTAAGTGCCTTGGCACCTCTTCTTTCATATGCAGCACTTGGCTGTAGGTAGCATCATTTGCTGGGGGCACAGCTGTGCCGCTAATGCAGTGCTCCCTGTAGGTAAGAGCACGAATTTGGAATTTGGCCATTCTCGCAGAAATAGCTCACATACTTGCCTTGGCACTGTTACACTGTTACAGTGTTAATGATAATGATACCCAGGTAGATTGGCTGTAGGTAGTGTGCAAGTACAACAACCCATACACAACCAGCAGTCTTTGACACAACATCAGTGGAATGGCCATTCCCTATCCTCAGCCCATTTGTTCTCAAGGAAGTTTCATTTTGAACTCAAAAGCTCCCCAGAACATTAAATTCCCAATGAACTGATGATTCACCATCCTGACATTGAAAAAGGGCATGCTAGCTTCTTGGACAAATCCCTCGATCCCACCAAAATCTATAACATTTTTTGAATGAGCTTCGTCATCCAAAATGGTTCGATTAATTTCCAGAGCTGAATCCGACATCCATGGTGGTGATGCAGAATTTTAATGTAAACGAAAAATATCTACACCAAGAGAAACTTCTCAGCACCTTGCACAATTCATATACAGTGCAGGAATATCAAAATGCTTAGCGGGATGACAGAAAAATGGAATCTTTTGTCGTAAACATTCTGAAGGTAGAATTGAGTGGCGGAATCTGTGACTTTTTGACAGTTTCAGAAGGAAAGTCATTTTCCACACTCATGAGGGTTTTCTGATGCCAGCATTACAAATTCATCCAGTTTCAGGTCTCATTCCAGCATCCTGAAACATCAAGAATGTCAATCCTTTCTGGAAACCTGACTGCTGAGACACAGTGGTCATGTCAAAGCTGTTTCTTTTTAAATTATAAAAAATATTTTTGGATAATTATGTTTAGTCTGCCTTGTACCACTGATACATCATATACTGTAATTGTTTTGGACATCTTATTAGCTCCAAATAACTTTCTATCTCTCGTTTCATTCGCACGGAAATCTACTATTGTAAATGTTTTGATATCGGGTATCTTTTGATTATAAATGAAACGGGAGGCTAAAAGACATATTTTATGTTCCTATTTCTGAGTGCTCATTTGTTATGGGATTTTGAATATGTGGTTTGGTTTAGAATGAAACATGTTCAGATTTTAATTAACAGGTTGCTGTTCATTTAATTAATCAGTTGAACTTCTTTATTTATTATCAGCATCAGAGTGGGCATATCAAATTCGTGAGTGGACCTACTAAGCTGCCAACTTTGTATATACCGTGCCTTCCGTGCCTTCAGGAAGTATTCACACCCCTTGACTTTTTCGCATTTTGCTGTGTTATAGTCGGAATTTAAAATGGATTAATTTGAGATTCCTGTCACTGATTTACACATAATACCCCATAGGGGAGAGTGGGGTAAGATGAGCCATTTTTCAGTAATTCCCTTCTGGACATCAAATATAAAGTGCTGTGCATCAGAGCCATAGTGATTATGATGGTGTAAATACTTGCTTCTCCCCTCATACACATGTTACCATTTCATTTTCATGTAATTAATTAGCAGAGGCCTTCAAAAAAAAGTTGTCTAATGGCTCATTTTGCCCCAATGATAGGGCAAGTTGATCATGGGTTTGGGGTAACTTGAGCCAGTGGGTAAGTTGAGCCACAAGAAAAAACCAGCATGAAACATTTTGTGTCCCATCAAATTCACCGGCTCAATACAGGACAGAACAGCAATAAAACAAGTTCGAGACAAAAAGTTTAAGTCCAGATCCACTGGAAAAGCTTATTATCTATCTATAATTGCAGTAATCTCTGTGTGTCTGTGTGTCTGTGTGTATGTCTGTGTGTATGTCTGTGTGTATGCGACCGCTGTTTCTCGACAACCACGGGTCCGATATACTTGAAACTTGCCAGGTATATTGCTGGGGACCTGAGGATGTGCCTTTTCAAGGTTTCATATTAATCGGACAAGTAGTTACCGAGCTATGGCGATTTAGCCGTTCGCCGTTCGCTTTGGCTTTGCGAATGGACCAAACCATTTCATGTAAATAGAGGGGGGGGGGGGGGGGGGGTTCTGTGGTCGTTGCGAATGGACCAAACCATTTCATGTAAATAGAGGGGGGGGATTGTCACCGTACTCGCAAGCCGTTCGCTTTGGCTTTGCGAATGGACCAAACCATTTCATGTAAATAGAGGGGGGGGGATATAATTTTAGATATATATATAGTACGGGCATGCCCTAGTATTGATAAAACACTGAGAAAACCCATTGAAACTGGGAATGCATGAAGTATTAATGAATACACATTTTTTTAACAATCACGCAAAAGCTGTTGCTTATAGCTTTAACAATGCAAAACAAGACAAAGTAGTTTCCTGTAAATGTTCACGTTTTTCAGATCAGATTTTTCAGTTCAATAATTGAAACTTGATAAATGCTCCTTTCCCTTGTGTGAAATTTACGCACATGTAAGAAGCACCTCGTGTCTATTACAAAGTAACATGATGTAATTGATCTAATGAAATTTAACAGTTTGAACTGAAATAATTATACATGTATTGTGTTCTGATTATTAGTAAGACACATGAATTATCAGTAAACTTTGGCTGAATGTTCATACATATGTAATCGTCAAGATTTATCAGTCAGATATGCTGATGAACTGGTTTGTATTTCAAATACCGTAATTATGAAGAACAACCACGTGCTGTCTTCCTTTTATAGTCCGGAGGCATTTTTCCATTTATCTGTGATTAATGCAAAAATATTTACATAAATCATTCTTAGGAATAGGATTTAGATCTATACACAAGTATCAGTGTTACAAGAACTACAGTTTTCAACTCCAACTTGCGTATAAAGCAGTAACTTTATCTTGCACACATGTTCATGGGGTAAGATGAGCCATGGCTCAACTTGACCCGACCCAATTGATCATCTTACCCCACGGGCACCACTTTGAATATAAACATACTCATTTCACGTATTGATTCAATTTACAATTCATACTCTCAGGTAAATAATCTACACCATTCATGTTCACATTACTACATAAACAATTCATTAAGCTTCCATTAATTCTATTGTTATCAGTCCTTATCACCCTCAAAACACCATAACTCAAAGTTTGGGAAATTCTGAAAAAAATACAAATTTCATTACATCTTACTTACCCCTGCTTCATATTCCTCTGCATGTGTACTCAGGAAGAAAGACTGTTGCTATGAAAGTATAGATGGTGCTCTCACACCTTCAAATATTTCACTTTCTAAGAAACATGGGGTGGCTCAACTTATCCTTAGGCTCAACTTACCCCACTCTCCCCTAATGCCAAAGTGGAAACCTTTTAAGAAATTTTTATTTAATAATTAAAAATGAAATACAGAAATATCTAATTTGCATAAATATTCAACCTCCTGAGTCAATACTTGGTAGAAATGACTTTGGTAGTGATTAGAGCTTCGAGTCTTCTTGGGTATGTCTGTATCAGCTTTGTACATCTGGATTTGGGGAGTTTCTCACATTCTTCCTTGCAGATTTTCTCAAGCTCTGTCAAGTTAGATGGGGATCATCAGTGAACAACAATCTTGAATTCTCTCCACAGATTAATCAATGTGATTCAAGTCTGGACTTTGGCTGGTCCACTCAAGGACGTTCACGATCTTGTTCTGAAGCTATTCCAGTGTTGCTTTGGCTGTATGATTGGGTTCATTATCCTGTTGGAACGTTTATCCCCACCACAGTCTAAGGTGTTTTGCACTCTGAAGCAGGTTCTCCTCATTGATTTGCCTTTATTTGGCTCCATTCATTGTTCCCTCTATCCTTACAATTCTCCCAGTATCTGCTGCTGAAAAGCATCCCCATAGTATGATGCTGTGACCATCATGCTTCACTGTAGGGATGGTGTTAGATGGATGATGAGCTGTGCTCAGTTTCCACCAGATGTAGCGCCATTTTGGCCAAATCGTTCAATTTTCGTCTCATCAGACCACAGAATATTTTGCCTCCTACGCTCAGAGTTGTTCACGTGCCTTTTTGCTAACTACAGGCATGCTGTCTTGTGCCTTTTTCTCATGAATGGCTTCCGTCTGGCCACTCTCCCATAAAACCTAGATTTGTGAAGTGCTGCAGAGACCCTTGTCCTTTCGGCAGGTTTTCCCATCTCTGCCAAGAAACTTTGTAGTTATGTCAGAGTGGTAATTGGGTTCTTGGTCACCTCTCTGACCAAGGTCCTTCTTACCTGGTTGCTCAGCATGGTCAGATGACCAGCTCTAGTAAGAGGCTGCATTATTCCATAATCTTTCCATTTCCTAATGATGTTGCTCACTGTGCTCTTGGGAACTTTCAACACTCTAGAAATTGGTTTATACCCTTCCCAAAATCTATTCCTCCTCACAATTCTATCTCGGACAGTTTCTAGGATTTCATGGTGGAGTTTCTGTTCTGACATGCACTGTCAACTGTTGAACCTTATATAGAAAAGGTGTATTTCTTTCTGAATCAAGTCCAATCCATTGAATTGGCCACAGGTGGGACTCCATTCAAGTTGTAGAGACATCTCAAGGATGACAAAAGGAAATTGGATGCACTTGAGCTCAATTTGGAGTGTCATAGCAAAGGGGTTGAATACTTATTGACTCAAGACAAGCTCAAGCTTTTATTTCTTGATTAATTTGTAAAAACTTCTAAAATAAAAATTCCACTTTGACATTACGTATAGATCAGTTACAAAGAGTCTCAATTTAATCCATTTTAAATTCAGGCTGTAACACAACAAAATCTGAAAAGTCAAAGGGTGTGAATACTTTCTGAAGGCACTGTAATATACACATTAAATCTCACAAGTTGTCAAAAAGACAAAAATGAATGAGATTGTGATGATCAGTCTTATAGGTAGATACCACAATGGGTTGACATAAGTAGAGGGTGCGACTATTGAAGAGATCAAAAAAAATTTGATCACGTGATGACGAGAGAGAAAGACAATGTGGTGAGGCGAGTGATGGAGACAGAATTGCCGGAAAGAAGGAAAAGAGAAAGGTCAAAAACCAAATGGAAGGATATGGTGGTAATAGCTTTATAAGGTGTGGGATTGGAATAAGAATGTGCGATTGACAGTAAGAGATGGAGAAGTGTGGTCAACCATCATTGTGGCGACCCCAAGTAAAAATGGGAAAGCGAAAGAAAAAGAAATATAGAGGGTGCGTGTAGTAACTGTTGAACTGAGGCTTCACAGGGAACACTGGGCATCAATAAGGGTGTGCCATACATGCATGACATACAACGTCGGAGGGCCAGGAGAAAAGTTCCTTGTCAAATCTATGCCCAAGTGTTGGGGAGGCACGTGCTCGCCAGGCTCCACACCCCTTCCCTGGGGTCCACCACTTAGGTAGGGGTAGTGGAAAATGTAGTTCAGAGGAGTTAATATTCCACCGTTTTGTGCACAAAGTATGTAAAAGATGATCATACTGCATATAGATGTCTACCAGTAATAGTTTTCTACATGACAACAATCAGGTTTTTACTCATTTTCAAAATTCCAAAAATACTCGCCATATATAGAAAATATAATTGAAACATTATATTATTTAATCTTCCCATAGACCTATCAAACCCCACATTATCAGCTTAAAAGAAGAACAACAATTATCAGTTACAGTCACGTGAAAAGGTAAGTACACCTCATGTAAATTTTGACTTTTTCAACATATTTCAACATACGGCTATTTGATCTTCATTTAAACAATATTGACAGATAAAGGTGATATAATCGAACAAATAGCATGAAACATTTACATTTTGTAGTCCATTGTATAATTTAAATAAACATAAATGCAAATTTCGCATGTGGAAAAAGTAAGTACACCCCTACATTTATCACTACTTCAAATACGTAAAATTAGAATGAGGTGCACAAGCTCAGGTGCAAATGATTAGAACATCGTCAGAGAGGATCTTGGAGGAACCTGTCTTATTTAAACCTCAGACATTTAGTTTGGTTTGCTCTTTGTTGTTGAAGTGTGCGGCGTCACCATGCCGAGATCAAAAGAGCTCTCTGAGGCCTTCGGAAAGAAGGTTATAGATGCCTATGAGTCTGGGAAGGGATTTAAAAAGATATCCAAACAATTTGAAATCAATCATTCGACTGTCCGGAAGATCATCTACAAGTGGAGAAGACTCCAAACAACTGCCAACTTGTTCAGGCCAGGCCGCCCCAGCAAGTTCAGCCCGAGAGCAGACAGCAAGATGCTGAAAGAAGTCTCTAAGAACCCCAGAATGTCATCACGGGACCTACAGGTAGCTCTTGCCACTGTTGATGTCAAAGTGCACGAGTCTACCATTAGAAAGAGGCTGCACAAATTTGATCTACATGGGAGGTGTGCCAGGAGGAAACCTTTGCTGTCCAGAAAGAACATCAGGGCAAGTCTAAAGTTTGCCAATGAACACCTAGGCAAAAAGACCAACACTTCTGGAACAATGTGCTCTGGACAGATGAGTCAAAGGTAGAGCTATTTGGCCACAGTTCCAGAAGACATGTTTGGCAAAAACCAAAGACAGCATTTGACCACAAGAACCTGATACCAACTGTAAAGCATGGTGGTGGAAATATTATGGTTTGGGGCAGCTTTGCTGCATCAGGGCCTGGGCAGCTCACCATTATAGAATCCACTATGAATTCTTCATTGTACCAGAGGGTGCTTGAGGATAATGTGAGGCCATCTGTCGGAAAGTTGAAGCTCAACCGAAGGTGGACCTTGCAACATGACAATGACACTAAACATACCAGTAAATCCACCAAGAAATGGCTAAAAAGAAAGAAATTGAGGGTTCTGGAATGGCCAAGTCAAAGCCCGGATCTAAATCCCATCGAGATGTTGTGGGGGGATTTGAAACGAGCTGTGCATGCAATAAACCCCTCAAACATCGCACAGCTGAAAGAATTCTGCATGGAGGAGTGGGCAAAAATTTCTCCCAGTCAATGTCAGAGACTGGTAGACAGTTATAAGAAACGCCTACTTGAGGTTGTTTCTGCCAAAGGGGGCAATACCACCTATTAGACCAAAGGGTGTACTTACTTTTTCCACATGCAAAATCTGCATTTATGTTTATTTAAATTTTTCAATGGACTACAAAATGTAAATGTTTCATGATATTTGTTATATTATATCACCTTTATCTATCAATATTGTTGAAATGAAGATCAAATAGCTGTATGTTGAAATATGTTGAAAAAGTCAAAACTTTATATGGAGTGTACTTACTTTTTCACGTGACTGTACAGAGAAGATTTCATAGGTTCATCAATTATTACTAAAACTTTATACAGGTCAGTCATCACCCATGGCTTCCTCGTAATTTTCAATCAATTTTGAGTAAAAAGACTGATATATACTGTATATATATATATATATATATATATATATATATATGTATATATATATATATATATATATATATATATATATATATATATATATATATATATATATATATATATATATACTAGTGGGGTATGCTTACTCATTGTGTAAGCAATAACAAACTGTGCTTCATATGTAGGTACATAATAAATAGAAGCTTTATGAATATTGGCATGCATCACCGACCTGCTGCTAGATATCAATTTAGGTTTATTTATTTATTTTACAGAAGCGTTTACAGTTTTTACGTAAATTTTCAGTAACAGATGCTTTACAATGGTTCTGTGATTTATCCCAGTGTCCCGGCTCAGATGTCCATCGGCACGCTAAATTTCAGCTTTCTTCGACACCCAGAAGGTAATGAACATGATATCAGTTAATCAGTGGTTAGAAAAAGCTTTATATATATATATATATATATATATATATATATATATATATATATATATATATATATATATATATATATACACATATATATATATATATATATATATATATATATATATATATATATATATATATATACACCTGTACTCGTATATAGCCCGTCAAAAGTGACAGGTTGGAACTTTTTTTGACGGTACAGCCACGTGAGCGTGCCAAAGTCTGAAGCCTGGGCCTAGTGTCAGGTGTGCTTATATCTTCTTTATTTATTAGACATCCTTCAGACGTAAATAAACACTCGGATTACCCTGCGCACTTTGCACATCACGTTCAGCGAATTTCACCTCCATGCGCCTCGTATTTATTGTGAATTTAAAAAAAACGCTTCCGTAAACTGACCTTGAGGCTCGGTTTACAAGCCACCATCTACAATTCCAATGTAAGAGACATAATTACTCTTCTTTTGGGTCTTCGGAGTCCTCAGTGTATTTTGGGTCCTCTGGTTCATTTGCATATTTTGGGTGCTCAAGCTCTTTTGCATCCTTGAGATATTTTGGGTATTTTGGGTCCTCGGGGTCTTTTGGGTCATTTGAGTATTTTGGATCCTCTGGATCTTTGGGGTCCTTGAGTCTTTTTGGTCATCTGGGTATTTGGGCTAATTTGGGTCTTTGGGGTCCACTGGGTCCTCAGGGTCTTGAAGGGTCTTTGGGGTCCTTTTGTTGTGTTGGATTGCTTGGTTCTGTGGGGTCATTAAGGGTATTTGGGGTATTTTGGGTTTTCAGGGACTTTTTGGTCTTTGGGGTATTTTGGGTCTTTGGGGTCTTTTCAGTCTTCTGGGTCTTTAAGGGTCTTTGGGATATTTTGGGTCCTTGAGGTCTTTAAGGGTCTTCTGGGTCTTTTGGGTATTTTAGTCTTCAGGGTCTTTTGCATCTTCAGGGTCTTTGGGCTATTGTGGGTCTTTGGGGTATTTTAGGTCTTCATGGTCTTTTGGGTATTTAAGGGTCTTGGGGTCCTTTCAGTGTTTTGGGTCTTCGGGGTCTTTATGGCTCTTTGGGGAATTTGGGGTATTTGGGGATTTTTTGGTGTCTTTTGGGTCTTTAAGAGTATTGGGGTATTTTGGGTCTTTGGGGTATTTTGGGTCATTGGGGTATTTTGGATATTTAAGGGTCTTTGGGGTCTTTGTGGTATTTGGGTCTTTTGGGGTCTTTTGGGTGTTCTGGATATTTAAGGGTCTTTGGGGTCTTTTTAATCTTCAGGGTCTTTTGGGTCTTCATGGTCTTTTGGATCTTTAAGCATCTTGGGGTGTTTTGGGTCTTCATGGTATTTTGGGTCTTTAAGGGTCTTTGGTGTATTTTGGGTCTTTGTGGTATTTTGGGTCTTCAAGGGACTTGGGGTGCTTTCAGTCTTATGGGTCTTTGGGGAATTTTTGGTATTTGGGTTTTTTTTCAGGTCTTTTGGGTTTTTAAGGGTCTTTTGGGTCTTCTGGGTCTTTCATGGTCTTTAGTGTCATTGGGTATTTTGGGTCTTCGGGGTATTTTGTGTGTTTGGGGTCCATTGGCTTTTCAAGGTATTTTTGGTCTTCTGGGGCTTGAGAGTCCTTGGGGTCTTCTGGGTCCTTGGGGGCTTTTGGGTCCTCAGAGTCGTTTGGGTATTTTGGGTCGTCTGGGTCCTTGGGGTCTTCTGGGTCCTTGGGGTCTTTTGGGTCCTTGGAGTCTTTTAGGTCTTTTAACCGGTGGACACAGTGGTGTTCAAAGATTGCCCATTACAACCCCATTTAAATCCCTCCTAAAGCGCTACTCAAAGCCTTTGAAACCTACCCTTGTGAAGGGGGCAGGCACACAAACACAAACACACATTGTGTTTTATATAGTAGATATATAATTTGATATGGTTGGATCTTTTCTTGTGATTATTCACACTTCTGTTGGCTAATTACAATCACACCACTGGTTCATGTTGTTAAAGAAAAGCACAAAAACAATGCAAACAGGATTCCATGTCATGACGTAACACCTGGCGATAACTGCAATGTATGCACAGCAACATATCTGGCCAGGTAGGTAGTGAACTTGCTTTTGAGTTTTCTCATACAGGTTTGAACCGACTATAAACTGTCACCCTGGTGCTTCTCAGTCTCAAGGCGTTACATCCTTTGGAGGGATATTCAACTGGGTGTTTCTGTCCTCGTAAAAAAGTAAGAAAATGTAATTAAGCTGCAACATAATTAAGTCTGATTGAAGATATTATATCGGCCTTCGAAGCCCCATTTTGTTCCGATTGAATGTGGAACAATACTCACCATGGAACTCTTGGAAATCACAAAGCATATGCCAAAGAATCATGCCTCGGAGGGCTGTTGGCACGAGTTGTACCTAAAATGCAGATCAATTCTCCATGCTGATCATTTTTTTTATCAGACTCGGCGGTGGAATGATAAGAGCATCCACTCCGAGTCTGGAAGGTGGACCGGTCAAATCCCGGCCGAGTCAGACCGAAGACTTAGAAAACGGTATGTGCTGCTTCCTCGTTTGACGTCCGTCGTTTAAAATGATAGAGCACAGACATTCCCCATTGGTTGGCATCCATGGGAGAAGGACACCCTCCTGAGGAAATTCCCCGCTAAGTACGGTGAGAAAAGCGGCGCCATTGTTATGACGTCGCTGGTACCCAGAGCATCCCGAGAAGTGACGGCACTTCCCCCATGCTCAGTGGTTGTGTTAAGTGTTTCTCTCGTCAGTATGTGTCCTTGTTTGTGTGAGAGAGTGTGTGTGTCCAAGTGTGTGTGTGTGTACATATCTATATGAATATATATATATGTTGGAACCCATCTGTGGATCGGTCCCATCGGCCGATGGGTCTGACCCATCTGTGGATGCACGAGAAATGACAATGCAGACCCATCGGCCGATGGGTCTGCGCCATCTGCGGATGTGTTGTTCACCTTGAAGGAATGTGTATGCATCAATGGTGGATGAGTATGTTTATTTGAACCTAAAAATAAGCAATTGATGTCATAAGTTTATAAAGCAGTCCGTGACATGTGGTTTGTCGATTTCCGTTTGTCGATAAGATAAAAATAAGATAATGTCGCTCCATTTAAAAACGCTGGTCTACTTCGCTGGTGGCACTGGCAGACTCAGCTCTCCATTGTTTATATAGCAATAAAACATTTTAAAATCATCTCTGTTAAATTCCTACCACATGTAATTCCAATGACTGTGTACCTGATTGAAGAGCACCATTCTGTCAACACATTCCTTCAAGGTGAACAACACATCCGCAGATGGCGCAGACCCATCGGCCGATGGGTCTGCATTGTCATTTCTCGTGCATCCACAGATGGGTCAGACCCATCGGCCGATGGGACCGATCCACAGATGGGTTCCAACATATATATATATATATATATATATATATATATATATATATATATATATATATATATATATATATATATATATGTATATATATATATATGTATATATATATACATATATATATATATATATATATATATATATATATATATGTATATATATATATATATGTATATATATATATATATATATACACACACACTTGGAAATGGGGTATATATATGGAAATGGGGTATAATGGGGTATATATATAATATATATATATATATATATACACACACACCCCCCTCCCCCACCCCCCTCCCCCCTCCCATCCCCCTCTCCCTCCACCTCCACCTCCCCCTCCTCCCTCCCCCCCACCCTCCCACTCCTCTCCCCCTCCCATCCCTCCCCCTTCCCCCTCTCCTCCCCTCCCCCTCCCTCCCCCCTCCCCCCACCCTCCCACTCCTCTCCCCCTCCCATCCCTCCCCCTCCCCCCTCTCCTCCCCTCCCCCTCTCCTCCCCCTCCCCTCCCCCTCCCCCCTCTCCTCCCCTCCCCCCATTCCCCTCCCCTCCCATCCCCCTCCCCTCCCCCCATCCCCTCCCCCCTCCGCCCCTCCCCCTCCCCTCTCCTCCTCCTCCTCCTCCCTCCCCCTCCCTCCTGCTCCCCCTCCCTTTCCCCCCTCCCCCTCCCCCTACCCTCCCCTCCCTTCTCCCTCCACCCTCCCCTTTCCCCTCCTCTCCCCCTCCCCTCCCCTCCCCCTCCCTTTTCCCCATGCCTCTCCCTTTCCCCCCTACCCCTTCCTTTCTGCCCTACCCCTTCCCCATCCCCCTCCCTTTCCCTCATGCTCCTCCCCCTCCCCCCTCCCCCTCCCTTTTCCCCTCCCCCATCCCCCTCCCCTCCCCCTCACCCCTCCCCCCTCCCCCTCGCACCCGCCACCCTCCCATCCCTCCCCCTCCCCCCTCCCCTCGCCCCTCCCCACCTCCCCCTCCCTTCTTCATAGTTTGAAGAACTATCAAACTTCAAACTTCATAGTTTGAAGAACTTCATAGTTTGAAGACCGTGTGGTACCGACAGGTAAATCTGCTGCTTCTTCTTCCTCTGTCTTTCCTCCCCCGTGCATATATATATATATATATATATATATATATATATATATATATATATATATATATATATATATATATATATATATATATATATATATATATGTCAGGTCTCAGATTTGTTACTGCTTAATGCTCAATTATAAATGCCGGTTGACTGACGTATTACCACGTAAGCTATGTTATAAAATGCTGTTCTATAATGTTATTTCATGAGTTAATAAAATGTATTCGAACCTTAGGTAGGCTGCTTGAATCGTAGACATAAATCCTTTGATAAATTGCCAAAAACATTAACTGTTTTGTTTAATGACAGTGACGCCTGAGTTACAATGAGGTTTTTGCTTCAGTTTGTGTTTAAAATGAGGTCATGCCGGACAATGGTATACGTGTGCTTTTTTCAAGGCTGGTCATAAAACCACGCCCACATGCGCTTGTTTTTGCGTAATGCAAGTAGAATGACATGAACCTATCGTTAACTATATATATTTTGTTTTAATCTCAGCAACGCATGACTCTGTATAAACATGCTTTGGATTACTCATGTACACAAACCCATAAAATATATGGGTTTGTTTGGCTAAGCATACACTCTCCTCATTGTGAGTTACAGTTCTGTTTTCTCGGAGCCCAGAAAAACAATTGGTCCAAATGATAAAGGAAAGGCTGACTCCCCCGAATGATAACGGTGGGAGGAACCTCTCCCAGTGTTGTTTGTTCCCTCGGAGATTTCCTGATAAAACGTGTCCCTATATAAATGGACTGGGAATCAATGTGTTTTCAGGAAGGCTTGACGTGGCATGTTCTTGCTGTAGATTGCTGTAGACGTCGGCCTCCTCCGGATCTGTATAAGTTGGTTCTTTAATAAAGCTGCGCCATTCCAGGCTATTGTGGACTTCTTTTGCAAACGAAGAGCTGATTCTTCACAGATGGTACCAGGAGTGGGGTGTCAACAGACGCGGAGGACGGGAAACGGAGCCCGAGGGACAGGAGGAAGGCTGACCTGAGGCCGGCGCCGGCACGTTGATCTGATTAAAGGTGGGAGTTGTTTTATATCAGAGGGCTATTATTCCAAATTCGTACCTTCCTCCCTCGCGCGGGTTCAGTCTCCTTGTCTTCCCCGCTGTCTGCACTCGAACAGAAATTGTAAGTAGAGGCTCATTTAGGCCTCAGAATGACGTAGCTTTGTTAAAGCCAGGATAAACAAGTAAGGATAGTAAGAGTAACGTTACAATATTTGCGCTGGATAAACATTAAGGGTAAAAAGCTAAGGATAGATTTTGCGCAGGATATCAGTAAGGATTTAACAGGAAGCTTAAAGTTACAGTTAGCACCAGGAGGGGAAAATGAGGTCGGACAGCCATATAGGCTGAAACCAGGTGGCCAAGATTTTTCCAGGAAGGAACAGCCCAGAGACAAGATGGGGTATGCCATTGCATGCCAGGGAACAAAGGGCTGTGGCTAAACTTAGATAAAAGGCCATAGGTTAACTTAGAAGGCCAAAGGGACATGGCCAGGAAAAGGGAAATGCGCAGGTACCATAGGTTTGACAAGAAGGTAGTGACAACTACGAGGTCAAGCCAGGAAGTTCTAGACAAGAGGTCCAGATAAAGCAGGCCAGGACCTGGTGGACAAGAGAAAATAAATAAGCTCACAGGAAATGGGCCAGGTGAAACAATTAAGGAGGTAGTTAAGCAAGCAAATCAGCGGCTAATGCCGCTCGTCCATAATCCGGACCAAGACCCCGCGAAAGGGGAGGTAGCCACCATGCCCCCAACCCCCCCCCAAGACCTGAGCTCAGCCCCGGGGCTCTAGGCAACACCCCAACACCCCCCGCCCTGCCTCCCCTTTCCACCTCAACCCACCCCCCCGTCCAACCCGTCCCAAAATCCTTTTTTCCTTGAATGAGAGACGTAATATGAATGAGGATATGAATGAGGAATGAATGTATATTGGGATGTTAATTGACGTGTGTGTCTGGCCAATGTGTTTGTCTGTGTGTCATGTGCAAAGCAGAGGGTTTCGGTGTGAAACTTTGTAAGCGATCTGCTCGACTTGGGGGAAATTCAGGCCGGGAATGTCCATTTTAGCGTCTATCCGAGAGAACAGGCGAGGTCCTGAACTGAGTCCGGATTTTCATCTGTTTGGGAGTTGTTTGGGAAGCGAATTGATATAAATCGGGTCAGGAAAGCACCCGGAGTGCCCTTGTCGATCTACTGTTGATATGAAGCGGTTTCTTGGAAATGGTTGCAGAATTCGAATCAATATGTGTGTTTTACTTGAAGTGAAGAGTTCATTCAATGGCAGATATTGTGGATTGTATGTGTGGGATGTATCGCTGAGGCAGCTCACCTTTGAAATTGGTGTCATATAGTGCATTTTGGGGTCGGGTGCGATGAGGTTGCTCAGAGTGCCGGCGATAACTCGCCCACTCTCAGAGGAGATGTGTGCCCAAATGCATTGTGGGTCATTTCGACTTTGCTGGATGTCGGACGTTCACATGTCAGTATCTTGTCAGAATCTTCTTCTTCATGCCATGTCCTTCATCCTTCATCTTCTTGTCAGAATTAGACATGAGTCATGAGCCATGTCGGAATAGTGGCCGGCTGCGACATATATGCCAGGCAATGTCACAGGACGAATACGTTATTTAAGATGGATTTATAAGATGGATAGATGGATGGATTTATTTAAGATGGCTAAAATAAACGATTTCAAGACAGAGTAATTAATTTCCGGAGTCAAGTTCCAACAGGAAGTCTTGTTCATACAGTAAGGTACAGTGCGGAGTGGCGGCTGGAAGATGCATCGAAGCATTTGGGATGATCGATGCGCCGGACAAAGGGTATGCTGGCGAACGATGCTGATAAGGTTAAGTTATTAAAACGCATATGGGTCTGGAGGCAGATAATGTGGGACAAGCTGCCTCACGGGCGCTGCAGGGAGAGTATTTGGAAATTCAATAATTTGAACAGAAATGTCACGTTTTCAACAGAACGCTGATCCGAGGAAGGAGGACGGTCGAGGTTTCAACTGTCGGTATGTGGTGTGGCTTGTGCCAAGGTGTGGGCGCGAGGAGGTGTGTTGATGAAGCGTTGTGCGAACGAGGAAGGATGTGCGAAAGGTGTGCACCAGGTAGAGAGGTGCTGCATTGTAGAGCACGTACGGAAGTCCCTGGACGGATTGTGACGGTTGTTGGATTCGTAGGAGCTAGCATTTTGCGATGTAGAGCCTCAATAAGGGTCATTTGTCTGTCTGGATGTGGTTCCTGCAGGGAATGACGCCGGACTTGTATTATTTGCGGAAAAATAAAGCGCTGGTTACCCCAATTCGAAGTTTGACCTTTTAAAGTTTAGTTGACCTTTGTTCGAGATTTGTAAGGGAAAGAGGTCGGAGATAATTCACTAACCTTGGAAGAACGACAGGCGGAGTCAGTCTACAGGGTGTTGCTTTAACGACAGGATATAGAACCTAAATCTGGAGAGAATATCGGGACATATATTGTGGGTAAAACCAAAATCATGTACGTAATTAATGAACAGAGAATATCGAGTCCTGTTTGTCGTTGTAATTGTCGTTGATGTCCCGATTCAGGGGTCTCAAGAAATGTTCCATGGAGGCAGGTCCGGGGGTTTTGGTCCAGCCTGCAAGGAGTCCAGGGGCTTGTTTTAGGGCTGGGTCGCCAAAAATGGGATGCTGTGCCCATCTGGATGTAAAATTATCCATCAAGGACGGGGAATAATGTGCAGTGTGATTGGGTAAGAGGTAAAGGCCATAAAACACCAACCCCATGAGGAACGAAATAAATGGAGAGATGTTGGGATCACATGATGGTTGGGATTGAAGAACAACCTACTGGGATTTCAAACCTGTGTTTGGGTCTGGGGCAACTGGGTGATGGGCAACAGTGTATGAGTGAGTAATTATGATCTGTTTAAGTGTAAGAGGCGGTGGAGAAGAAAGGGGTGATGAAAAGTTATTTGTTTTAGTGTGAAGTAGGTTGGTTGCTTACTTGTCACAGTAAGATGAGAGTTGTGTTTTTAAGCTTGGTCTTTGAATGAATTGTTGCTTGGAATGTGTTGATTGGAAAAGTGATTTTTGATCGCTGATCCGATCTGGTTTTAAATTGTTTGATTTAATTTTGAATTGATTGGAGGTAATAAGGATTTGTGTTGATTTCCTGATTTGAGTTGATCTGGAAACAAAGACAGATGGGATTAATGTGTATATCAGGAACACTTTGGAAAAGAAATATGGATATATGACATTACTAAAATATAACCAAGCAATTGAGAGTTCTTGGGTTAATGGGATATAAATAAATGCATCTACAAGTTGATGGTTTATAAAAATTTAGGTCTGGATGATACTTAAACGATGAACAATGTTGGCAATATACAAAGAATGTGACTTGTTTTTTGGGGGGAAAACATGTGGTTTAAATTTGGTTGGCTAAGTTTTAAAGATGGAGATGTTTCGCAGAACTCTTATGATTATTTACATGAGTGGTGGACTATTCCATGGCGAAGCATTTTTCAGTTTTTATGATTAAGGTTTAAGGTCTTTATGATCTGTTTAGTGTATTTTTCAAAGGAGAGGGTTTTGGTCAATGATGATGCCAAGATTCCGGATGTGGATACTGGGAAACCATCGATGTTGGGGGGAATGAAGATTAATTCAGATTTAGCGTAGTTAAGTTCGAGGAAGCTGATCTGAAGCTAGAATTTTATTTCAGTTAGGCAGTTTGTCAGGATAGAGTGGGTGGTGGTGGAGCACGATTTGGTGGAGATGAAAAAGCTGGATGTCATCGGTGAAGCAGTGGAATTGGAGACCATGGTGCATTGGCTATGGTGCATGACGGATTAAGTGACCAAGGGGGGATAGGTACAGGACGAAGAGGAGGGGGCCAAGAACTGAACCTTGGGGGACACCTTAAGGGGGAGTGAATTGTGGTGATTAAGCTGTTGTAGATGCTGTCAATTTTGCTTTGGATGAATGGTCCAGGAAGGAAGGAGGGTGCAGGTGGCACCAGGTGTGAGTGCACAGGTGTGCACCAACAGGTGTGTGGAGCAAGGTGGTGGTATCCAGGGAGCTGAGGAGTTTGTTCACGTTGTAAAGTTTGTTTATTTAGTTTGTTTATTGTAGAGAAGAGTGCTTTTGGGATTCCGGAGCCAGAGTGGATAATTTGAGGGTAGTAGGTGGAGTAGAGGACATCTTTGCAGTGCTGTAGGTGGTCCTTGTAGGCTTGGGGGTGAACTAATTTGGGTTTAATAGGCACAAGCTGGTCTAAACAGGGTGAGGAGGATGGTGTGATTGATGATGTCAAAGGAGGCGTTGAGGTGAGGAGGATGAAAATGTTGAGGTTGCCGGCATCAGAGGAGAGAAAAGGTCGCTGGTGATTTTGAGGAGAGCAGTTTCAGTACTGTGGCTGGAGCAGAATCCAGATCGGGATGTTTCATACAGGTTATTGGCAGAGTGGTGATGTTTGAGTTGAGTGGCCACAGCATGTTCCAAAACTTTTGACAGAAAGGGTAGATTGGAGATGGGTCTGAAGTTATTTAGGGTGTCAGGGTTTAGTCCAGGGTTTTTCCAAAATGGGGGTGAAGTTTCACGAGTTTTTGGGGAAATCGGTATGTGAAGCTGGATTAAGTTGGAACTGCTTGATGAGCCATGGAGATGGATTGGGTTTTGTTGTTGGTTGCCTGGGTGTTCGGTTGTTGCATTGCCAAAGGTTTCTGTGTGGTGGACACACTGGTTGGCTGTTGTCTTGTGTGACGTGGATGGAGATGTATGTGGCTGTGTGTGGCTGCCTGGAGGGGAAGGCGGCTACAGTGGTTGATATTGGTCGTGGGTTGTCCGGGGTGCTTCGATTTGCATAAAGGGCGAAGATTGGGATATTACATTATTTTGAGTAAGTATTGGCATGAGTAATTACAGAAGTAATTATGAGTTATTATGAGTAATTAGTGGTATGAGTATTAGTCATGAGTTCCAGGTGTTGAGCTAGTTATGCTAGTTATCCAGCTAGTTATGAGTAAGTGATTATTTTAGTAAAATTACATGTTTCGCTGTGTTGTTGATCTGGGGACAAGCTAGTTTGATGGGTACCCTGGGGTCTTCGGCGTGTCTATGTGTTTGTCTGGCTGTTACACTAGACTCTGGGATGTGTTTTCATGAGACGAATTTCAGAATTGATGACAATTCAGTGAGTATGGTGGACAACGTGAAGTGGCTGGTGTGAAGGAAGGGGTTGGGAAAGATGGACCCCCTTCACGAATACCCAGTAGGGTAGCTTAATTTCAGACATAACAGTGGGAATCTATTGTGAGCGAATCACAGTGGGTGAGGAAAACATTGTGTGTGACCAGACACCAGAACTGACCAGAATTGAAATTGGAAGTAGACCAGGTTATTTCTATTATTTGTTTATTCGTGAAAATAAATAAATAATAGGGGGAGGTTAATGGAGGTTAATGGTGGTTTGTTTGTGTTAATTCTAGTTGAAACTCTCGCTGAAGTAATTTTCGTTTATTTTTATTTTTTTGATTCGATTTGAGAGTTGAGATGATTGATTTTTTATTAATTTTATAATTTTATTTTTATTGATGTTGGAAACAGGTAATGGGATGCTGAGAGAGGGATTGAATTTAATTTGAATTGGACTGGATTAAATGGGATTGAATTTAAAAATTGAATATTGAATAAAATTGGATCCACTTGGAAAAAAGTGGATTAGGAAATTGGAGACCTGTAGACCAGGCGCTCCCAGGAGACTTGTGGATCAGGTGTTCCACCAGAGGAAAAAGACCAGGTGTTCGTGGAGCACTTCACCTGCAAGAACGCCTTGGAACCAAGGTGGAAGGGACCAGTCCAGGTGTTGCTGACTACACCAACGGCAGTCTTTTGCAAGGGCAAGACTTCGTGGATCCACGCCACGCACTGTAAGTTGGCCATACAAGCACCAGACACCACACCCCCAGAACACAGTAAGGATGGGCCTAATCATAGGTACAATACTATTGATAGCGACAGCAGCTAGGGGAAACTCCGATTCCAATAGATGCGAAAACGAAACCCGACACCTCACCGTAACATGGGGACAAAGAGTATCACTACCATGTTTCGAACAGAAAGCCCTGCACACAAATTGGGTGAACATAAATTGGCTAGCACTGTCGGCAGGGCCTGGACGCGTTGGCATGATACTACAAAAGCAACGAGAGTTCCGGGAAGACGGGCAAGCTAGCATTAAGACCTTGGCCCAACCAGGATACCAATGGGGAACCCCTGATTTTAAGCTACAAACACGCACACGCCTAGGGAAAGACATGACCATGCAGGTCCGGTGCAGCGTCTGGACCCCTGGCGCGGCCGGTGGCGAAAGGAACTACATACCATGCATCGAATACATACTCACGCCACAACCCCAGAATAAGGCCCCAAAGAAGGGTGAAAACACATATTGGAAAGTGGCCAGGGAGGTGGCAACAATTCAAAATAGGACACACTGCTGGTCGTGCATGCGCTTTCCCCAAGCAGGCACCACAGGAATACACATGATAGTGCTACCCTCGTCCCTCAATGACCTCTGCTCACAACCTATCGATTCCCCATGTTTAGTCACCACGCTGGAAAGAGAAGGGGTTGACAACGGCAAGAGTTGCAATCGACAATTTAATTATCGCCCGTCAATGATTGCCCATGTGGCCGAGAGGCCTGCCCCCGTCTGGGTCAAACCACAGAAAGGGAGGGTCTGCCTCCAGGGTTCCGGCCACTTGCGTATGGGAGAATCAGAATGCGCCTACACTCTCCCCGGGAAGCTGGGACAAGGGAGCTCGGGGATTACATTACGAATAGTACTGCAAGATAAACACAACCACAACATAACGGCTATAACATTCTCTAGGGGGGTTAGTAGGATTAATGGGGTGGTAAAGGGACTCCAGTGCTTATCCACCCACCTGGTCCCACCCCATGGGACAATGTTTATATGCGGCGACAAGGCTTACCCCTATTTACCAAATAATTGGGGGGGCACATGTTATCTGGGTTCAGTCCTTCCTGACGTTGAGATACTGGATGAGCGAGACCCAAAGTCCTTGGACAGGCGTTATAAGAGGTCAGTCATGAACGAAGATGGAACCACTAAACTACACGGGAGCCTAGGGGAAAAGGTGTTTGGTTTCTTCTTCCCAGGAGCGGGCACAGTCATGGATAGTTTCCGGATAGATAAATTGGCTTTGGCCCTAGAAAAGGTGGCAAACGACACCGCTACGGCTCATGACATACTATTGGATCGATCGGATCGCGCG